>NC_050490.2:18160926-18760926 GCF_012460135.2 Molothrus ater
GGGATGGTATTGATGGAGCCAAGGAGGTGGGATTTTTCTGAGCAGCGCTGGCAGGGAACCAGCTTCTGGCATTTGAGGTAACAGTGCCCAGGGTTTTTTTAAACTAAAATCACACCAGCCACTGGCAGCTGGTTTTGGAGCTGTGCAACTCTCTCCCTAGGCTTATTGGATCACAGGAGGGATCCAGAAGGTGGTTTTCCCTGGATGCCCGATATTGAAATGGGGAGGAACTCACAGCAGATAAAGAAGACAGGAGGCAAAGGAGCAAGTCTGGACTGTGCTCCAGCACTGTGGTGCTCATCATGCCGAGGGAACAACTCATCTATACCCAAACAAAATCCTGGAATCACAGAATCTGAGACTGTTTCATTTGGAAGGAACTGTAGACATCATCTCATTCCACCCCCTGCCATGGGCAGGGACACCTTCCACTATCCCAGGTTGCTCCAAGCCCATCTATCCTGGCCTTGAACACTTTCAGGATGAGGCAGCCACAGCTTCTCTGGGCATCTCCATGGCCTCCTCTGGACTCGCTCCACATCCTCCTGATGTTGGGAGCCCCAGTCAGACACTGCACACCTGCTGCCCAGCACCTGCCTCCCCTCCTGCACTTCCCTGCATCCCCAGCTCTAGAGAAATCCCTCATTTGCCTCTGGCAAGAGCCCAGCAGGGCTTCCCAGGGGCAGGCAGGATAAGGAAAGATGCTTTTCCTATACACCACTTCTGTAGGCTGTGCAGCCACTGCTTCTGCTCCATCATGGGGCCAGGGATTTCAGCTGGGCTGGTTTAACACAGAGCTCTTGCTCTGCTCATTTTGGAGCAAAATTATATTGCAGAGTTGCCTCTTCTTGAAAGGCTCCAATCTCGTGTGTCAGTGCCAGATAAATAGTTTTCATTCAACAAATCAATGAATAGAAACAAAGTACAGCAAAATAATGTCAAGTCATTTCACTGATAACGACAGCTGCTGGGCTGCAAGGAGACAGGGAAAGCAGGAGGGGGTGTGGGGGAATAGATTAAAAAATGTAAAAAGCAATGAATCACAGCTGGGGGGGAAATCATAAAACCAAAAGCCACCACAGCTCCCACACAAACGTACACGGTATTTACTCATCTATTTCTAACAAAATTGCAAGTAGAATAGAAAGGAAAAGAGGGAGGGCAATGGTGAAAGCAAATTGTTCAAACTATCTTTGTTGGAAAAGCAAAAGGGCTTTTCTTCCAGCAGGAAGCAAACAGCATGGCTCCAAGAGCTGAGGGAGGGAATGCAGTCCCGCCCCTGCACCACCACTCCTTCCTCCCACAGGTCCCTGCCTTGCTGCTTTTGGGTCATCATTTCCTTGCTGCTGGTTTTCACCTCGGAGCAGTCTCTTGCTGTTTGCTTTTACAAGAGGAAATCCTCATTTTGGAAATGTGCAGCCCTGTAGGGCCAGTCCAGGGGTGTTGTGTGCCTGGGCTGAGGAACTTGACTGAACCAGCAGTGTTTCTCCATGGGTCTGTTTGGCAGGAGCAGTCTGGAAAATTATTATCCTGAGAAAAGACTTGATGCTGGGAAGGAAAACACAGCCCTTTAATCCCAGCTGCCATTTAAAGTTTTGTTATTCATCCTGTAAGATGACAGGAGGGTTAATTGTATTCAGGCCCTAAGTTGTTCCAGGAAAGATTTTCCTGTTATCCTGTCCCAGACCAGCACTGTGACCCCAAACATGAAAAATATACCATGCCTTTAGCCTGAAAGGACTTGGCAAAATCTTCACTCCTTCCCTCACACTTCAGAAGCCTCCACAGATGCACACTAAGGATTGCAAACTGGGAACCTTGTATAGGAATGGGGCAGAGCACAGGCCAGTGCTTCCCCCCTCCTGAAGAGGGGGTGCTTCTCTGTGGGTGAAAAACCAGGAACGAATGAAAACATGAATTTTATCTGCCTTGAGCCACCACCAGACCTTCTGGGACAGCACTACATGGAACTGGGGTGCCTGCAAAGCCCCTTCTGCTCAGAGACACAAACAGGAGGCTGAGCACAAGGTGACTGCAGGAAGGGACATCTCTTCCCTTGCACTGCTCGTTCCATTCACACAGGTTCCTCCGCCGGGGCACCAGGGCCACCTCCTCCCCCGTGGCACTCGTCCCACCTCGGTGAGGCCGTGCCCTGCAGTCCCCGGTGCGATAGCTCCGGCTGGTGGCTGCCGAGGGCTGTGACCAGCATTCACATGGAAACACTCAGGGAAAGGAACACGGCTGTGCCAAGGAAATGCCTGATCCTTCTGATATTCTGGTATCCACCTCCCGAACCACAAGGGACAGGAACCATGGCAGATGCTTTTGTGGAACACCCGACGTGCATCAAACACACATCACTGCTGCTTTCCACAGCGCAACGAGGGCACAGATTTAATTACACACAAGCTCTCCTAAATCAAGGAGAGAGACAGTTGAAAATAGGGTGGAAAAAAACCCAACATTTAATTCAATTTATTTAGCAGCATCTTTATTGCAACAAAGGTTTTGTAATAAAACGCAGCAAAACTAATGTCTCCACTTTACATGATTAAAAGCCATGGAGCTCGGGAGGGGAGGGAGGGAGCCCAATAAACCCACTGGAGTGAGACATGCAATTCTGTTAACGCAAACAGCAGGCACTTCATGTCCTCAAATTAAACACCTGAACTTCTACTGTGCAGAACAGCCAAGAAAAATCCGCAGGAAGAGCTCTCTGCCCCTTCCACAGGGGCACATGGAAAGTCTTTGTAGGGTTCTGGCACTCAAGGAAACAGGCAGCCCAAGGCAGGGCCCTCACCTGGCCAATGCTTCCCTTACTCAAACTCTGTTATTGCCTGGGCAGGGGTTGGTGTCACGGCAGCAGCAGGACAGCCAGACACACAGACACACACAGCAGGAGCACAACCCACCTCTCCTGGCAGGGAATATGGGTTGGAACCTGGGGTATGAGAATTCGCCATAATTTCCTACCCAGGTTCAGGCACAGGTTCTCCAGGGTTAAAGCACTACTACACTATCCCACTCAGAAAGTTTTTCCATAGCCTATTTCCAAATGCCACTAGTAAGTAGGGAATGCATTTTCCATTCTAATACAATGAAGTTAGTTATTTTCAAAGCCTTGCTTGGTGCTTTGAGCTCATTTTTCCATTGAATTTGTAAAAATTAAGCAGTTCTGGGTAGATACTAATTTTACTGTGTTCTGAATAAAAAGAGATCATTGAGAACAAAAGGAGGTGGGGGTGAAACCCAACAGCTTTGCACATCCCACACTGACAAGGCATCACTGGAAGCTGCACTAAAATGGGGTGAAAGAATGTGCGTTCACCAGAATGAACACAACCAAACCCAAGCACCTCAAAAGACAGGAAACTGCCTGCACCAACACGCTGCAATTTCAGTATCTCAGCACTCAGATCCCCATATTTCATATATGTTCTTAAACATATGAAAACATTCATCTCAAAGACACCTGTGCCACTAAATATCCACCATGCAAGGAAGGCTCAGTCCTGCTCAGAGCAGGGCAGACACAGAGCCTCTGGAAGGCAGAGGGGCCTCCACAGGGACATAGCAACCTCTGGTTTGGGAGCCACAGCAAAGGCTCCTCCTCACATCTTTTTGCTCCACAACTTCCCTTGCATGTGCTCGCCCAGGATCTCACCAGTTCTGCTTAAAACTCACGTTAACCAAGAGATTTTTTAACATGCAGGAAGTGATGAAGTACAATCCCAAATATCAAACAGACTGGAAACCTCAGTGACATTCCCATCTCCAGAACTGTAAGGTACAGCCTTGTCCTGCTCCTAGGCCAGGCCAACACTTCACCATATGAGGTGCAGGAATACCACTCCCCCCAAAAATAAGGATGCAAATCCCTCAGCACTAACACCTTCCTACCTCTGCAGTCTCGATCAAAACGGGGCCTGTCTCCACTGGGAATTTAGTTGGAATCAGACTTCATCTAAGGCATCTCTTTTGCAAGAACTACAAAACTCTGGTGATAAATCCTTCCAGCACTTCCACAGGATAAGAGAGCACGGGGTCTTAAAGTGCTTAACTACAGTAAAAAGAAAAGAAAATGGTAGGAAAGAAAGAATCCATAATTTATGTTGCAAAACACAGCAGTTACAGTATATAGTACTTTAATAGCTTTTTGATGTATATATTTAAACAGTGGAAGGATGCATTATTAAAAATTCTATGTCAGCACTTATAATCACATCCTGCCTCAAATCCAAACCCAGCCCAGTTTACTCACGTAATGTTTAGTTCTTCAGTCCCCCAAAAAAAGCACTGTTTGATGAAGGCCATTTTTGTTCTGTTTTTTAAACAAAAGGATCAATTTCATCTTAAAAATCATATACATTTACATTCAAGGGTAATCACCTCTAGAAAAAGAACAAAAACACCCCAAAAAAGAAAGTTAATTTAATATTGAACAAAATATAAACAACCTTGGAAAAGGCAAATACTATCCATGGGTAATTTTATACATATATGTATATATGAACAGATATAGATATATGTATATATAATACAGCATAAACACGTTGGGAACACAATGGAATTCCAGAGGAACAGTTTATTTTTGCCTTTACCCACTGTTGTGTTGCACCTGTGCTCCTCTCTCGGTGCTGACTGTAACACACCTCAGGGATGCTGCCTTTGCTTCAGCCACAATTAACCGCTGAGAGAAGACATTAAGAGAAGACATTCCTGGAGCTGGGCTCCTTCTCTGCCTGCTAACGGTGTTTTAACTGATCCACTTGTAACCACTGCAATCTGAAAATCAGCAAACAGCCAGGACCAAGGCTCCCCACTGCAGAGGAAGCTCCCTGCAGCCTGTTGGCTTTGGCTCCTTTGTGTATCCCAAAGACGAGATCCTGTTCTCACACACGGCTTTTACAACCATGCAACTGCCCCAGCTCCCCTCGGTTTAAGTGAAAAACAATGCAGTTTGATCCGATACAGCCAGACTCTGCTAAATCCCAGAGCTCTGGGATCAAGCTGAACAGTACAAAATCAAGGAAAGTACAAGGTTACAACGTGTGGAGTTCTAAGAGCGTAAAGACTGGTTCCAGATTTTCAGCAGATGAAAAGAAAATCATGCTCTGCTTCTCTCTAGGACCAAAACAGAAAGAAAAGGAAGTTCTTGGGTTTCTAAGAAAACCATTAAAACTTATCAGAGTCTCAGAGGCAAGTCCCAAAGGGAGAATTTTCAGGATTAAAGAGAACAATTTTCTATGGATTTCTATCCTAAATTACCTGTTGCCAGTTAAAAGTGCCTTCACACGCTTATGCTTTTCAGCCAAGCCTGCTGCTTAGTTAAAACCTCAGTAGCAGAAACACAACTGGGACTGCAATTCCTTGAGGGTTACCTGAAGCTGTACAGAAAGGGGTTCTCAAAGACAGCATCATCATCATCATGCACAGTAGTGCTAGAAAGGACCCAGGAACAGGGGACTGGACAGGGCATGAGCCTGGGAAATAGTCCCTCATACATGAGGAAGTTCAACAGAACAGCTCATATTGCCTCACATGTAAGGTCTCTCCACACATACTCTGCAGACCCTGGAATAAGAGTATTGAATTTCTACATTGTAACAGGATGCATACATATCATGCTGATGTGAGGGTGAGGAAGGAGTATTGCAAACCCAGCTCCAGAGTGAACATCAGGGAAACATCTCAACAGGATGCCCTTTGAAGCTTGTTTGAAAGTTTACAGTTTCTGATTTTTAACTTAAGTTAGTTTGCACCTCAGAATAAAAGATTGTTATGCCCATATCACAGTAAAGTATCAATTCACTTCTCCACTGAAATCAAGTACAATCAGGATAGGTTCTCAAGCTGCTGGAAGAAAAGAGAATGATTTATCCTACGGGAGAAGGAATCAAAGAACCTGGCATCAACTGATCTGAATCCAAACTTTAAATACGTTAAGAGGCAGCTTAAAAGTCTTTCTTCTTAAAAAACAATTAACATCTAGACAGGGGATGTGTCCAACTTGTGACCACCTTCTAAGGAGTGAGACACATCCCTTTCACAAAGCATAAAAGCTATATGATAGCATTTAAAATTAATAAAAGTTGTAACCATTCAGGTAAATTCTTGCTGTGTAGTGAGTAAATCATCCAGTATAATGTAATAGGATACCAAGGAACACACTGTAAAAATACATCAATTATGCCATAATTCTTCTAAAAAGTGAAGATCTGGTGCTGTAGAAGTACGTTATTTTCAGTTTCAGCTCGTCCCCCAAGAGAACACCCATGGTACTGTATTATACCACAGACATTGGATTTTATTTACAGCTTAAAGTTTAATAACTAAAGTTATTCGATCACCGTACTTTAATTTCCCGTATGGCACCAAATTGACTTTTAAAAAAGTGTCTGTGAGGGTGTGTACGTGTGGCAGGCACCAGAAAGCAACGTTCCATTCTACTCTCTCTAGATTCCTACACCTCCCTGTCCGGAGAGCAGCTGTGGAGCAGAGCTCTGAGGTCAGTCACATGGCCTTCATGGCAGCGATGTGAGAGCCCAGGTTCTCCTGCAGGTAATAGAGCAGGTGCAGCTCGTAGTGCTCGCCCGACTCAGGGACCCTGATGCTGTGTCTCTCCTGAGGGTAGATCTGAAATGGAAAATAAAGCCATAAATATCCACACGAGTTGAAGGCGCCAATATCTAAATCAGTCCCAGAGCCACATTGCACATGTCCGTGGAATGTCCCTGCAATAACTCTGCACCTGAACTGACACACCTCATCCTCCACTGCCTGAACTCAGGAGAACCCACTGGGATCCAGCTGTGCTGGAGGGGATCAGCCTGGCTGAGCAGAGGCAGCTCCTGGCCAGAGGACATTCCCCACTTCTGCAGTGTGGTCTGGGATCCCTGGGCTCCACCTGCACTGAGCCAGCAGGGTTTAATTAAATGCAGAACCCTGTTCCATGCTGCATGAACACTGCTGCTCTGCCTTCCAGCTGCAGATCTCCTCAGGAACAGCCTTAACTGCTTATTTGCCTATTTTTTCTTTTTGTTAATTCATAAAATATTAACATTAAAAAAAATGCTTGGCTCAAATGCTACAGTTTTATCCTAGAATTCCAAGGTGTCCAGCACAGTCATGGTACAAGTTCCAATTCTGGACTCCTCCAAGACACACACATTATTACCTTTACACTCTGGTTCTGGCCTTACCTGTAGATCATAAGGTTTCCCAGCTCTCACCAAAAAGCTGAGCAAAATACTGGTGTGTGCAAAGTGAACGTTCTCATCCAAGAATCCGTGTAGCAGCAGCAAACGGTTTGGTCTGGGAAAGCAAGAGACAAACAGTTCTAGACAGCATCCCACTCATTTCACAGTCCACACACACCCCTACAAAAACACTCCCCAGAAAAGAGTCTTTGCATTGGAAACAGTAATTTCATGGTTGTAAACTGCTCTGGATAGACACATTTCTTGAGCCTGCTCCTTCCTCCTCTGAAAGTTCTTCCTGCACGTGCATATGACAGTCAGACATTTTATCTGAATATCTTATTTATTTCTCAGCAATGCTTCCTAGCTTGGACAATATGAGGCCTTAAACCTTGCTGATTTCAACTCTTTGACAAGAAAGCCCATGGCCCCATCTTGCTCTGCTGAGACAGCCTCAGAACATACAAAACCATCCCAATTAACTAATTTTTGTTTAGCTTAATGTAGCTCTAAAGTGCTAATCAAATTGAAGATACGTTTGTCATTTCTTTAGACACAAAATATAGTATAAAAGAGCTTACATGAAATGGTCTGTAATTATGCAAATGTTCATTTGAGTATTAAGTTTATTAGTGTTCGGTATAGTTTTTTTTTTTTTAATATTATTTAATGTGAGCATTTGTGATTAGAGAAATACCAAGAACAGGGAGATAAAAATGTGTGTATGAGGCTTGAACTTTCCTGGTAGGAAAAAGAAGACAAGAGCCAGAAGCAAACTCACTCAGAAGGAAACTTCTCAGCCTGCATGGCCACGGATCCCAGGTAGTAGCCCTGCTCGTTGTGCTCTGGGTGGCCCATGTAGCGCTCTGTGTAGCCCGTGTCGTAGAAAATCCACAGCGTGACGGGGGCTCCAGCTATGGCCACCTGCCAGTGCCACAGAGAGGGGAATGTCAGCACTGCCCCCTGAGCTGGCCACATCCTCCCTCCCACAGCTCCATTCCACTGTAACTGTGGAAGGAGCAAAGCAATCCTGCTGCCCCTGCCCCAGTTCACACACAGCACAGCTCAGCTATGATCCATGCAGGCTGGAAACCAGGAAGAGCCTACAGGTAAATTGGAAGCAACTCTAAACATACCCCCTGCAAGGGATGCTGAGGGAAGTGCATTCTGTGAGGTTTTGTGGGTTTGGGTCCATTTGCATGTCTAACAGAAACAGCTCCCTAGGACTCCACAAACTACCCTGCATGGCTACCACCAGCTTGCAGAGAGGCTTATGGAAAAAAATACCCAGAAAAAAAAACAACAACAAAAAAACCACCACAAAACCAGCTAAAACCCCTTTGCAAGGCAGGTGTTTGTAAAGGTAAAAATACAACAATTGTTAAGGATCGAGACAAATAATTATCAAACGTCCCAGAAATATTAAAGTTGGACTTAAAGAAAGCAAGAGTAGCCACAAAGAACAAAACACATCTCAAGGGCAATAACCAGCTCTTCCCACACCTCTACCCAAAAGGCAGTCTGGCTGTTTATTATAGTTGTCTAAAGTCAGGCAGGCACAAGAACCTCTCTCCAGTACCTCTCCCCATCCCCAGGCTGTCCTCCTGGCTGCTTCAGAACACACTGCTATGCAGCAGCATGGGCAATTTGATCCAGGAATAGATCAGTCTGCAAAGGAACTCTCTCAGGGCAGAACAGAGGATGAGAAGGAGGTGTTGTTTTTCACCAGGATCATTTCCCTTACCTGGTTCACAACACTAAGAGCTCAGCTGGCACAAAGTGGGCAGCAGTTGACACTACCTAAGGTACCTTCAGCACAGAGAAGCTGAGATAGGTAGAGGTACAGGAGCACAGCTAAGTCATTGCAAGCTCAGCAGTCCAACAGTTGCTAGAAAAGCAACTTCTCTCTGAAGTCACCCAAAGAGAAGAATGTTGAACGAAACAGCCATTGCACTGTGTCCTAGCTTGTCTAGAGCAAACTCCAAGGTTTTTGTGCTGTCACCACCCATGGAAGTCACACTTTAAAAGAAAAATTCTGTCTGCACCACCAGAGTAAGTACTCAATGCATGAACATACCCTGAAGATATCTGACCTCTGTGTTAAAGCCATTAGGGAGAGGTAGCCTCCATAGGACCAGCCGTGGATGCCCACACGCTCCAAGTCGATGAAGTCGTGCTGTGATGCCAAATACTGCAGCCCTTCCACCTGGTCATCGATTTCTATCTGTCCCTGGCAGGGCAGAGACAAAGTTCTGCTAGTTACAGGCAAAAGTTACATTCTCAGGATTGCCCAAGGTAACCACCTTCAGAGCTTTGGCACTCAGGAGTGACCCATGCTCAGAATGCAACTGCCCCGCTTCATGTGAGCTGCAAATTGTATCTGTGAGGAGTCACAGCCTCATTATGAACCACCCTGTGTTAGGTTGCAGCTGGTTCACAACCTCAAACCAGGACATTTTATCTTTCCCACATCAAGCATCTTTCCTCCCTCAACTCTAACCTATACACACTTCCACTGTCCCCAAACCCCAGGAGTGTCACACAGGCAGCGCTGGGCTCCTTCAGTGCTGGTAACACTGGCACTCAAACCCATCTCTGGCTGAGAACAGAGCCAGACTCAGAGCCCACTTACCATTTTGTATTTAAAGGCTCCTTCAAACTTCAGCCCTCGGTGGCAGGAGCCCCTGTTGTCAATGACAACGACAACATAGCCTAAAGAGGCCAAGGTGTTCAGCCGGAAGTACTTGATTCCTTTAAAGCGGTTGTTCACCAGCTGTACCTGGAATAAAAGAGCAGCACAGAATCCAGAGGTCACCTCCAATTTCAGGTTTTATTTATATTCACCTTCCTTTAAGTGCTTTAAACAATTTTATAATGTGACGTTTTCAAGATCCCTACTCCCTGCTGCAGGATTCCCTCTCCCTGCTATGCAATAAACTCCTCTCCCAGTAAAACAAGCCATTCTGTGTCACAGGTATGAAGAGCTCAGCTGAGGTCCAGTGAGGCAACTGGAGAGGAGGAGCAGACAGAACTAGGAACAAGGACTACCTGAATCCCTTTTCTCCCAGTTCCAGCTCTGCTACCCCATACCTGTCCTCAGACAAGTGGCAGTGCCTGGATCCATGACCTGGGAACAATGAATCCTTACAGAACCTTTAGCCAAGCACCTACTCACCAAACAGACAAAATGTCACCTGCTGCCCTCAGCACAGAGCAGGAAGTGTTCCTGCAGGAGAGCAGTGGAGTGATCCCTGCCAGCCCATCCCACTGCTCACCAACTCACCTGAGGGCCTCCATAGATGAAGAGCACTGTGGGGTACTTCTTCCCAGGCTGCAGGTTGTGGGGTTTGTACATCATTCCATACAGTGTGAACCCTGTGGAGCTCTCAAAGGAGAACACTTCAGGGGGAATGTAATCGGGAAGAGGACCTGCCATGGGAGGCAACAGAGAGCCTGGTTTTAACAGGAATGGATGACTAACACAGCTGTGCTGCCCCACTGTCCTCTCACCAGTCTCACTGCAATCCCAGTGGAGCTCTCCCACACTTTCCAGTGGGTGTAGCTGGATCCAGGCAGAGACTGGCAATGCCCCAGCCCTAGGTGAGCTTTCCCCTATCACATTCCCATTCCTGCTCTCCTGTGAATTACAGTAACTCTTCTCCCCTGACACAGCCATTACAGATGTCCCATCCCTTCCTAATCCCACTCAGGACTCCCTACATTAACACATGGGAAGCACAGGACATGGAGTATGCCTCAGGTAAGGAGAAATGAAAGGCAACAGAGATCCAGTGGAAGATTTAGCCCAAGAGCTGTCTCATGAAGACACGAGTAGGCAGCAGCACACACTATTTAAGAAGTGCACCTCCCTCCCCAGGAACACACTCTTTAGCAGGCACATCACACAGAGCAGTGAGTGCACTTAAATCCCTCCCTGAACTAAAACTGGCAGGAGAAAATTGGTAATTTCCACTCTAAATTCCTCCATGGTCTGTTTATATCCATTTGTTGCTGAGCTGAAAATGTCCCTCCTGTACTTCACAGAACTCCTCACACAAGCCTGAGTTTCAGAGAAGAGGCTGGTCAGCCACAACAGCAAATCTCAAGCAAGCATACACTGGGATGTCTTTTATCCTGTGATCCTGCTTGTCCTATTCCTGTTCCTCACCCATGCCATTACCTGCTGAATCTAAAATGGTAGCCCAGAATTCCTTAGTCCTATGAGCTGCATCTTCTTCTGATCCTGTCAGCCGGTACAGTGACACACAGTGGGGGTTCTTCTGATTACTGTACTTGCTGATGAACATGTCACAGTCCTGGGGAGAAAAAGAACACACCTTGAACTCCTCAGTGCACAGCCACAAGCAAGCGATCATTTATTTTGCATTTAGATCTTTCAGAAGATGCTTAAGGACTGAATTAAACCAGAAATCTGAGCACTTCTCCCTCTGAAACACTACAGTCCTTAACACTCCAAACCCAAAGATACACCTGAAAATCAAAGAGTGGCATGAGGACCTTGTCACACACCTTCTTCTGGGCCATGAATCCCTAGCTGGATTCCTGGAACTCCACCCAAGGCTGCTCAGGCTCATCTCCTCTGGTGATTGCTCTCTAGTCCACTGCAGGCAGGGAGTCAGGCTCAAAGAGTTTGAAACAATTCATCCCAGCTCCTTTTGCCTGAAGTGAGCTGGAGAGCAATGGAACCAGGAGGTCAAGTCTGGTTTCCAGGGTGGTTTTACACACTGACTGTACAACACACAGGAGGGCACAACCCTAAGATCCGCTTTTATTATATATCAACACTGCCCTGTCTGCTGAGTGGCAGGATAAGCCTGGGCTAAGGCAGAGGCCTGGCAGGTACAGGTACCTGGCTGACACAGCAGGCGTGCGAGTAACCGCGCTCCGTCAGGCGCTTCACCTCCCCGGGGTTCTCGTAGTTAACAACGTACAGGTGATGCTCCAGAGGTGAATCTTTTGTGCCTTGAAAGTACACCAGCTTTTTGGCTTCATCCACATAGATCTGCCAGGAACAAAACAAACAGCACATCCCTCAATATCCAGTTCTACCACCCCAAAGCCTCCCCCAGTCCCTCCTGCCCCGCTTCCATAATGCTGAGTTGGAGCCCAGCAATCTGCAAGGGATAAACCAAACAACTCTTCTCACTGTCTGCAACTCTGTCAGTTTGATTCAAATGATCAAAGAATTCATTCAGCTCAGAGCTAGAAGAGCAGTGGTTTGAGGACCATTCCCTCCTTCCTCGTGCAAGTTCACAAGTTACACAGAACAGAAACACTGTGTATTTTGGCTAAAACCACACTGGATTAATAGATTTATGCTGATCCCTCCAAGGAACCATCTCCCTGCAGTGTGTGTGGCAGGACATCCATGAAGCAAGAGCAAGACTTACGTTGGATCCATGTCTGCCAAGCACTTCCCATTCCCCACTGGTAATTGCTATCTCCTCTTTGATGAGGCACTTGAAGTCACCTGCAAATAGCCAATGTACAGAGATTTTTACTCCTAAAAATATTTTGCCACTTGCATAAAAATATACTGAACAATAGGCAGGCAAAGGAAATATGAGTTGTTAAAAATGGAGAATTTTGCAAGAACCCTGCTTTTATAAGATGATTTTATTTCCCTAAGAATGAGGGAGATTTAGCAAGGAAAAGAAGTCATATGGATTCAGAGAAATCTAATCAGCCCAAGATATAATGCTATGTGGGAAAAAGACCCACAACAGTTGCATGAAACTAGGACCTCTAGTAAAATTAAGTGCATTTTTTGTGCATACAGAGGTCAGTAGGTGCCTTCAACACATACTAAGTAAATTAAGTATCACAGCATGAAACTGTGAATTTAAGAACACATGCTGTGGAAAAAACCTCTCTGGGAGCTTTGCACACAGCAATTTCCTGCATTTGAGCAAGACCAAGTTCCAGCAGCGAAGAGGAAAAGCCAACTATGTCTCACAGTATCACAGGGAGCTTGTTTCCCATCTGGTTTTTGGAAACTTTTCGTTCTAGTCCATAAGGAAGGATCAGGGTTAAAGCTAAGGCATGCTGAAAACAGAATAACCCCTGTACAATTTCCAGAGGAATGACTGTGCACTGAAGTGCTTTCCTGGACAATAGCAGAAGTTTCCAATAAGACCCTAATTCCTGCCAGCTGGAAGGACATTTATTTCCTCACAGGTCAGCAACAAATGCCCAATTAAAGCACCAGAACAATTGCCCTTACTCGGAGCAGGGAGGCTCCCACAGGACCGTTTGTACTTGCTCTCCTTCAGAACCGAAGTCACCTTGTACAGGTGCCGGAAGCCCGTCTTGCACTCGGAGGCAAAGATGAACTCTATCTCATCTTCGTGGCTTTGAGGGAAGACATGGAAGATATCATGGATCTGAGGAGACAGAGCAGTGGGTTATTGTTATCAGCAGGACACTGGCACTGCAGTCACACAAAATATGATCCTCCTGCTGCTCAACACAGACCACACAGTCCAGGCTAACTGTGCAGCACTGATCCTTACTGGGAGAACCAGTCACACTTGGAGCCAGGGGGGTTTGCAGCCAGTGCCACATCCCTGCAGCTCCAGCTTTCTGCCAGTCTAACTCTATATCCTGGTCACCCAACTAATTAAGTTTTTCTGCACCTGCCCTTCTAGCTTAGACACAGAGGTGGGTCCAGCTCTGCAGACCTCTGTCCTGTGCTGCCTGCAAGTGAAGGATTATTCAAAGAATGATGAGCTGACATCATCTTCCCACTCATCAACATGCCAGCTCTTGCTTCAAGGGACAATCTCTGGAGGACTTGGGAGCATTTTTCTTCACAGTATGAGCTGCCAGTCAGGAACCACTTCAGACAGTAAAAATAATGGAGAAAGGGAAACTCACTGCACCATCCTGAAACCAAACACTAAGGAGAGAATGTGGTATCTAAGACAGCAGTACAGTGACCATTCACTGGAAGGCTTTGTGCAAATGCTCTCTGCTGAAAGATGCAACCATTGCCAGTGATTGATGCTCCCAGCCACACCTCCAATGGGATGTCACTGCAGAGAAAGGATCTTTATGTGCAGAAGTGTGAGGAGAGACACAGTTTACAGCAGTGACCAGGCACACCCATGACTGCTCTCAGCACAGGCCCTGCAGCTCACCTCCCAGAACATCACACCCTTAATCTGTTTCACCAGACCAGATGTAGTTCAGGAGGGGTTCAGTGCCTGTTAGCTGACTCTCAGGACTGTTCACCCGATGCCATCTTGATCCATGATTGTTGCCTGGAGAATATTTCATCTGGTGGCACTGCTGGTGCTAATAATTGGCACCAAGAAGCTGGAGAGTGCCAGTGACACTGTGGGGAAGGGGCTACCTGGGAACACCCAGAGCCCAGGGCTCTGCTCCAGGCTCTGAGTACTGCATCAACTCAAGCACAGCAGGTCTGTTTTCACCTCCCAAATCTGTTCTCTGCATCCTGTTTTTTACAGCAGGAAGCACTGAATATGCAAGAAGGGATCACTCCCCTTGGCAGTGCAGTAACATCAACAGTACTTGAGTGCTACAAACTGTCAGAGAAGGCTGAAATTCAAATTCTTACATTTATCCAGATGTCTGTCGTTTCTTCATAAATAATGAAAGGTGTAACAGAATCTGGTACAGCATCAATAAGTTTCTGTCTTTCCATTGCATCATCTTCTGTGGGGATGAATAATGCAGGAGGGATCAGGACTATCTGAAGCCGAGTTTGGGAGCGATCCAGCAAGATGGACCAGATGCTGTTGAGGACACAGATATTAGAGAAAATAACATGCAACCATGAGTATGGCACAGGCCTGAAAATCCCAGCAGACACTCAGTAGCACTAGGTGTTTTGAGGGAGTCAAGAATATTCAATTGCAGATTAAGTCACGTGCAAAATTTCACCCACATAAACAAATCTCTTCCATAATACAAGAACCTATTTCACTTCATTTTAATATTGCATAAGCACTGCAAGTTCAAAAGTTTAACTCATTCTGTTCTCCCTGATTTGAATTGTGCTTCGAGGGAGAAAGAGAAAAGAAAAATCAGAGGGAATAATGAAGCAGAAAAAAATTTCAATTGAAATTTCAGGGTGCTTGTGAAAATACTATTGTTGGATCTACACCTGGCAGAAAATAACACTGGCACCTAAAGGGACCAGCAGCAGCCCCTGCCATATTCTGATGGCTTTATATGTAGCTTCAAAAATAATTCTGCAAAAAGCAGGATAATATAGAAAATGTGTCCCTGGATTTCTTTCAGATTTGGATGGGAAAGAAATTAAAAAGGTGAAAGCCATCTTTAGATTCAAAACCTGGTGGAGCACACTTCTGTAAAACCACGGAAACATCTGGGTTGGAAAAGACCCTTAAGATCATTGAGTCCAACCATTCCTCCAGCACTGCCAAGCCCACCACTAACCATGTCCCCAAGTGCCACATCTACACAGCTTTAAAGTCCTTCCAGGGATGGTGATTCCACCACTGCCCTGGGCAGCCTGTGCAAGGGCTGGACAACCCCTTCAGTGAAATATCCTTTTGGAGAAGCTTCTGGTGAGTTAGAAACACTGTACTACATCATCTACAGGGTTAAAATGACATGCAAATGTAAGTAGCACTTACAGCAGGTTTTCTGATCAGTAAGTCTGGTCAGCAAGGATGGTCCAGTGGTTAGGGCGCTAGCCTAGGGCCTGGGGGACCTGGGCTCATTTCTCTCCTCAGCCACAGACTTCCTGCGTGACCATGGCAAGGCACTTAACCTCTCTGGGCTTCAGTTCCCCATCTGTAAAATGGGGATAATAGCACTGCACTCTCTCTCACAGGGATGCTGAGAGGACACACACATCAAAGGCTGCGAGTGCCCAAACCCAAAGCGGTAGGGCCAGGGAGCAGAGAAAGACACAAGGAGGGCTCTGGTTTGGCTTTTGGAAAAATGGTCCCCTTTGCACAAACAAGTTGGTAGCAATGTAAAAGTGAAAGCAGGCTTAAGCTGGAAGAAGACAGAGACCACTACAAATCTGCTTCTGACTGTATGACCCCAAACCCTCTGAGCAGAGACAGGATTAACATACGCACTATTTTCCTTCTGGCGTCCACCCAGCTCTAGCAATGTACTCTACTCCTTCAAAGAGGATCTCGAAGGGCTGAACTAGCTCTTTATCCACAACATCTGCAATCTGTTGACAAAGCAGCAATTCAGTGACACTGAGATGAACCCCCACAACCAGTTTTTCATGCACGACGAGAGCCTGGACACAGAAGACTTTTTCTGTGCAGCTCATGCAATTTAGATTGTTCAGCCTTTGCACCACAGGGAACTGAACCCCGTCTGGAGCCAGACCCCAGCACAGCAGGAGAGCTGCACACTGCCAGGACAGCCAGGACTGGGACCAGAGAAATCTGGATGCTGCTCACAAACCCATCATTCATCTCTCACAACTCATTTGAATTCTCAGTTTCCCCCTGTAAAGGGGAGGTGATTTGTACCAAGCTCTTTTGTAGGATTTGCATGGATAGATGCTGAACATGCTGCATGACACCCAGTTATCAATGTGGTTCTGATCCATGAAATGCAGTGCTGCAGTCTGTCCATGCTGGGCTTGGGAACAAGTCCCAGTGGTACCCAAAGGGTCCTGAAGGCATTCCCTGCCTTTACTGGCTGACACCAGCATCACTATCCCAGCAGGTGACTGCTGATGGCTGAAGTAGCTCAAGAGTTGGGAGAATTCCAGTAATTTATGGCTGCTAATGTATCTGTTTGATAAGATTAATTTCCCATCTGTCCAAAGATCTTGGACAGATCTGTGCTGTGGAAATTTCTGCATCTGTTTAAAACATCCCAGGGCAAAAGCAAAGTTCATCTCTTCCCATATGTTCATGCTTTTGTAAGGTGAGATACTGTATTTACAATCCAATTTTCCCAATACCTGCAGCCAATCCAGAGATCAGTCATATAAGAAGGTCTACCCACCCAGACCTACAATACTCTGCTCTGCAGCTGAGCTCACACACCAGTGGTAGCAAAGAAAAGCACAGCCTTGAGAAATACTGCTGCACACTGAGTATCTGCACAGGAATGAGCCAAGGGCACTGCCCCCAGAGAAGCCAGGAAGCCATCACAACCAGGAAAGTTTCTCTGTACTGAACTGGAAAATGAATTTTACAAAAAAATAAAAAAATAAAAAAAAAATCACAGCAATTAAATGTATTTGGCAAACAAACAGAACATAGACTTACTCTGCCTTCTGCATTGATTGTCACTTCAGAGATCTTGAAAGTGACCTTTGGATTTGCTGTACCTATAAAAACAGATGTTAACAGTCAGGCATCGATTGTTTGCTGTGTGTTATTGTGGTGTTATTCATGCAGGACTGGAAAAGGCAAACAGCAGAATGCTCTTTGATCAAATAGCCCCCCTGCATGTCTGAGAGACAGCACAGAACCAGGCAGGGAAAAAAAGAAACTGCAAGTGTGGGGAGATTTAGAGGATGTAATCCTGCAAACAGATCAAGAGCCACGCTGCTGTCCCAGGCAGTCTTTTCTCCCACAGTCAGTGGATGCATTTCCAGGGTGGATGTAAATGCTCAGGAGTGACTGGGATAGCAGAGCAAGCTTTGGTTCACTGTTTGGCTGCTATTCCAAGGTGGTACAGAAAAAGTGATCCAGTGCTAAAGAGCATCTGTGAAAATTAAACACCTAAAAAACCTACTGCCATCACTAGTGCTATTATGATAATAAAGCTACATATTTTTTAAGGGATTTGGGCTTTTGTTAGCTTGTTTTCTTTGCATTAAATAGAACCATGGCAAAATACTCTCAGAAATCTGAGTGTTCACACCACCAAAAAACCACAAGGTGTCACCTCTTGCTTCCCAGCCTCTGAGCCTTTCTCTCTCCTTGATACAAGAAGTAAATCAGGAAATGCTTTTCCAGTGAACTGGGGAATTGACAAGATCTGAATGAATTCTGCAGCTTGAAAAGGTCAGCCAAACAGAAGATATTTCTCCAAAAAATGAAGATTTCAAGAGTGAGGAAAGAGAGCAAACCACTGTTACCTGAGCAATGTGTCCTGCTGTGACAGCAGGGAAATCTCAAAAGAGTTGAATTGTTCAAACTTGCCCCACACCTGACAGTGAATCAGCCCTCAGCAGGTCTGCTTAAATCCCACTTCCCTGCTTCCAGTGGCACTGCACTTCAAGCCTGCCCTCAGCCCTTCACTGCTGAAACCTCCAGACCACCCACCTGTGTGCAAATGTGACCACAGGTGGTTTTTCTAGCAGGCTGCACCAAGATGGGTTTGCTGTTCAAAGTCCAAGAGCAGTCCTGGAGATCAGAGTCCTCCAGAACTTGAACTGCCAGAGCACTGCCAGCAGCTAAACAGAAACCCTCCCAAAACCCCAAAAGGCTGTAATTCTGGAGCTGCTCCCTCAGAAACACAGGGCTATAATGACAATCAACTCCTCAACAACTCAGGTTTTCCAGGATCCCAGAGAGTGGCTCAAGCAGCGACAATGAGAAAGGGTTCCTGCCAACTCCTGACACCCAGAGCCCTCAGTACCAGCACAGTCACCAGTGACTCACCCAGCCTCCAGAGCAGCTTCCCAAACACATTTGCACTGCCTGGACACCAATTCAGACTACTCAACACCTCTCTGCTCTAGGCTTGAAGAGTCACTGCTGTCAGCACATGGAATAAAACAGGGATGTAAGTTCAGGGTCTCACCAGTTTTGGGGTACCGGAAGGAATCTGTTCTTCTTGTCTCCAGCATGGGTGATGTGACATGGATAATTTCTACCTCTGACTCATCATTTTCTTCATAAAGAATTTGAAGAACTTTACCCCCATCCAGTGCTGTAAATGAATTAACATTACAGAATTACAGATCAGGATTATCAGTTATTGCAGGCATCAATACTCTCTCAGGAGCCTGAGCTGATTGGAAGGATGAAGAAAAATCCAATAAAGCCTGTGACTCGTGTTTCAGTAAGCAAAACACTGAGACTCCTACAACTCCCACCACTGTTGTAAGAAGGGAAGTCTCTCCTCCCAGTGCTCACAAAGCCCCTGGAACCTGCCCCCTGGTGCAGACAGCTCCAAAGGAGACAATTTCCAAATTGCATAAAGGTAATAAGAGCTAGAAAGAGAGAGTTCTGCACTGGACAGAGCCTGTCAGACACCCTGGACCCCCACACTTACTGGGCTGTGCCTTTGGGCACCACCAGTAGCCAGTGTATCTGTCAAACTCCTCCTGCAGCACAAAAGTAGCCACGCCAGCAGATTTTGGATCTTCCTCAACATTGGCCAGTTCTAAAAAAAGACACCAAAGAATTAGTTCATGATGTGCTGCAGAACCAAACCAGTTCTGCATTATCCCAAACACAGCCCAAGTTCACCCCCAGGGAACAAGTACAAGATAATAAATCTCACTGCTCAGCAGATTTGTTTTCTGCTTCCAGCCTTCTCTGTTCACGTATTTAGGGAGGATTTAATCCTCTCTGACATGGCAGCTTCTTTTAGGAAAGGAAAGCCATTTTCTCTTCTTACTTCTACCTAATCAGGCTCTCAATTAGGCAAGGAAAGAAAATGTTCTCTCTACCTGAGTTCAGTGAATTGGAACTACAACCTAAGAAAATCAAAATCCCAAACCTTTCTGAAGGACTGAAACTGAAGACATGAACATTCAGAAAAATGAAAGCATCAGTTTTTCATTCACTGTATGAACCAAAAGTAACAGACTTACATAACATCTCAACATGATGACATATCCATAGGGCTTCAATATTTTTCCTGTTACCCTGGAGGTAACTTAGCAGCACTCCATAAATAATTATCATCTGAGAAGGAGTCATTGCTACAGTTTATTTTTACTGTACTTACATAATATTTTAATATTAAGAATTTAAATAGTCTAAAGCATTATTATGAAGTGTTGGAGATTTCAATTAACTAAAATTTAAATTATAATTATATATTTAAATTATAGTTTAAATACAAAATGAAATTGATTTTACAAGTGTTTTATCCACAATTTCCCATTTTCTATCTTCCAGGATAAATGCCTAAAAGAGAGTTGAAGAGGGTAAGAAGAACCTAAGTTATTGAGTATGAGGGGCAAGCAGAAGCCCCAGTGCTATTCAGAAACAGCCTAAATTGTTCCTAAAAGTCTCTGCAGCCTGATTTCACCGTGACAGAAACTTTCCTCCAACTCTATTCCACCCACAGCTCCTCCACACAAAAAAGGCTGTTCCAGTGAAAAGCAATGTGCTGTGTTTCAGGAGAAGAGCCCTTCCATATGCATCCAACAAACAACTCATTCTGCCAGATTGCACAGTGCAGGGAAAAAAATCATCCCACAGTATCTGCACTACAGGAAGTCTATAAATGTGACAAACAAGGTGGAAAACAGTGGCCATTACCCCCATTTCAGAAGAACCTTTAGTGCCATTGCTCAATGCAGTCTAGCAAGAACAAGTGCAGAGGAGGTAGAGGAATTTAATTGAGGATGCATTACCATTGTGCACAAACGTCAGCCTCCTTTCTTCCCTGGATTCTATATTAGATATCCAGATGTCGTTGCAATGGATAAATGCAATCCAATTTGGATCAGCTGGACAAAGCTTGGGATCCATCCGGATATTTGGACAACTGGTCTCTACCAGAATGGGTCTTAAAGGCTGTTGCTATTTGGAATTAAAAAGAAAAAGAAACACAGTAAGGTATGGTAACACAGGAACACACCCACTGAGCAACCTGGATTTCAGAAGACCACAGTAGTGTGGACACTGACTTCAAATACATGTTTAGAGAGGAATCTACCCACTTTACACACAGAAAAATACTATGCAGATATTTTATAGGGAAAGTTGTGCCTCTGCCATGGTCCCACCAGGCCTCTTTCCCCAGAGCTGAGGATCAGCCCCAAAACAGAGGGCAGCTTGTGTAGAGAAGTCTGGCACTTTCTTAAAAACAGCACTCTAAGAGAGGGTGGCAGAACATGCAACCTTGTCCTCCAAAAGCAACTCAAGATACAGTAAATTACCCTTGACAACAGGGTTAGACAAACACCCGGTTCTATAATAATAATAATAAAAAATTATTTCAGCTTTGAAGGCCAGCTTCAAGAGAGTGAAGGCTGCTTGTTCTGCAAGTTTTACAGTCAAATAGTGTAAAAATGGTGTAATACATCCATCACTGACCACAGAACAGTGACCTGGAAACTGCAGGCCCAGGGACAAAAGTTGTCTCTGATGTGACATCTGACTCCATGAAAGAGCATGGAGCCTTTTGTTGCTTTTTATGGACACTGCTAGTCATGAAAAATCAAACAATCTGGTGTCCTGCCTTGCTGCCACAATTTTACCACCTCTTATAGCCGTGCATCTGAGTTTCTACCATCATGGACACACACCCCTGTGGATAACCCTGTTTCCAGGTTATCAAGGTCACTTCCTGTGCCAGTGCAATAACTGCTGATGATCTGCTCTTTGCTCTCACTCCAAGCCAAAGGAGGTCATTGCCAGAGCAAAGTCCTGCAGTGAGCCAGAAGATGAGTAAACTCACGGTGAATCCATGGGGGCCTCCATCTTTGACATGATAAATCCCACTCCCTGCCTGGAACAGGAAGGTGCCGCTCTCTCTGTGGTAATCATAGGAGGCAATCCCAACGGTGCCGATCCGCTTCCTCTCCCGCAGCAACTCCTCTTCCCGGGAGTACATCCCATAGTCCAGGATGGCCTGAAAACAGGCACAGAAGCCCAATCAACACCTCTGCTCTGCAAGCCTTACCCTGCTTCCAGGAGCAGATGGCTGAGCAGACATCCTCCTCCTCCAGAATCCTGCTGCCGGCTGGGAGCCCACTCCTGCCATCAGCACTTGTAGCTGTAGGCCACGATCAGATCCTACACAAACATAAACTGACAGCCACTCCTCCAATAGCAAGGCCAGCATTATTCCCAATACTCACTGGTGTAAGAAAGCTCAGACTGAGGGTCTGTTGTTTCTAGAATGAGCAGGAGAGGCTCTGCTCACTTTCACAGACATGCAGTGACTGGTCTGGTGGGAGGAGAGCACAGCCGGAGTTTCACGTCTGGCTGACAGCCCCGGGAAATAACACGGGGAAAAATCCACCTCATTCCATGTGGGGTTTGTCCCACCTCCTCCAGCCTGCCATGGTGCATGGGATGGGATGGTGCAGGCTTGCTATGTGCAGCAGGGAAAAGGGAATCCACATCCCAGTGAGTGGGAAAGGGATCCTCTGCTCCAGCATGAGTCACGGAGCCACTGACTGATCCTGGGGGAATCATCACTTCCCCTGCAAGACAGCAGGGAAGTGATTGGAGACTCCAGGCTCCTTCAGCAATCCCCAAGATCTCACAGCACAGAACTTGATGCAAATTAGCACCTGTCATCTCTGCCAGCAAAGGAATCATCCAGCACACAGAGAGGATGGAACTCTAAACACTGAGGAGAAAGCTGTGCTTCATTTTGGGATGGCTGCAGGCCTGGCATGTACAAGGAGAATCTTCACATTTTTAAGACAATAAACTTCAAATTTTCACTATGAAAACCCCAAATCCCATATGCTTGAAGCAAGAAAAAAATCAGGACCCACCGGAAAAAGATCCAGAAGAGGCTTCCAGGAAAGCAGCAGGACAGCAGCTTTGTTTATGGTTTTGGGAATTTCAGAGTAGAAGAGCGTGTTCTCCCTGTTCTCCCCAGACATTGCTATTGTGAAAGTGAGGTGAAAAAAAGTATATTAGCTTTCTGTTAATAATCCAAACACTCTCAAAGGCTGCCCAGGAACAGCTTCCCAGGCCGTTCCTACCAGCAGGAGTACTGATGGTCTCTGCACTGCAGCCTCACTCTGGGAATTCCCTGCTTCACAGAAGTGCAAGTCTCAGAGCAGAGAAGGCAGAGAACAATGACATCCATGCTGCTGAAAGCACTCTGTGCTTCTTACTGCCCTTTTATTCCATAAGCTTTACAAATCAAGGAGGGCTATTGTGCTAATCCCTCTGTCTGGGATACACAGCCTGTGACCTTTAGGGAGGTTTGAACATCCCTGTCCTGCTCCTCTCTCTCAGTGATATTCAGATTTCTGAAGGCTCCTGCCCAGGCACATGAGGATCAGTCCAGAGAGAGCCAGGTGTGCTCCAAGGGAAGGCCAAGCCAGATTTATAGCTCAGGAACTGGTACATGGGAAAGCAGATCTCATCCTAGGGGAATCAATCTCAACCCACCCATGATGTGCTTGAACTCAGCATCATCCAAGGATTATGACCCCCATCTTGTGAAAAGAAAAAAAAGAGCAGCAATTTTCTGACTATGTCACTGCACAGCACATGCAAAGACTCTGTGAATCACAAACCTGAGCTTAAGCAAGCAGCCTAAGTGGCAAGTGGAAGGGCTAGAACATGGCTTTGACTCCTAGGCCTCTGCTTCAGCCATTGCTTCTCTCCCTAATCCAGGTTTTCATGGATTTATGTTCAGCTACTGCAGCTCCTGACAAAAGCATTCCTCCACCACAAGGTCTGCTCCAAAAAACCACTCAGAGGGTTGCTCACAGTATCACTTATGGTGCCAAATCACTTCTATCAAGTGAACATTAATTAGTGCAACAATGCACAAGTGAGGCACTGAATCCAAGGACAACAAACTACAGGAAGTTTTTTATTATTAAGACCAAAAATGCTGAGAAAAGTATTTACTCTTTAAGCTGCCCCTGATCTATGCTGCTACACAGGATTCCTGGAAAACCTGCTCCATCGGTAGCTGAGGCACAAAGGACTTTCAAAATTACACTTCAAATCTCTGCTTTGGAAGGAAACTTTGAAGGAGAACAAGGCTCCACCCAACAGCTGCAATAAGAGAAAGGAGATAAACCTTTCTGCAAAGGTTTCTTTATCTCTGAAAGAAGATAAAGCTCCTGCACAGCTTTTGGAGAGAGTATTACTTGGAGTGACAGAAAAGAGACTGAACAGACTTCCAGCTCGGGAACATGCCCCAAAGGACATTTCCCAGCTCTTTTCCAGGCCTAATGGGTCACCTCCAATCGTGCCACTCCCAAGGGAGATTAACTCACAAGTTTTAATGAGCTATTACAAACACAATCATGACTTTTGACCAGCAAGCGTGGCCTGGAATCCCTTTAGATTTAAGTGCCAGGAACACCCAGCTGTCAGGAACAGTCAATCCCAGAGAGCCCTGCAGTGACACTGTCCCAGCCAGCTCACCCAGATAGTAGATCCTATCGGAATGCGGTCCTTCGGGGTCATTTTTCTTCACAAAGGTGAAGTCATGAGGGGCTTTTGCCATCATGTATCCATGATACTTCCGTGTGTCTGTGAGCAGTTTCCGAAGCTGGCTCCAGGAATGCCTCTCTACATAGAAAGGTTCCAGTTTTGGCTGCTCCTCCCTCGGGACATGCTCCTCACGACCCGCAGTCTCAAAGATTTCCAGGCCCGGCTGTTCAGTTTCCATGGCTGCTGCCATGTTGCATGTTTCTGGAAAAAACACAACAGCAGAGCTTCAGCTCCAGCAAACCCTCGCTGCACACTCCCAACACACCCCACGGCAAAAATGCTTTAAGAAAACCATGCTTTCACATGGGGAATAAAACCCACAGCACAAGGAAGAGAACTAGGAAATATTTTTCTGCTCTGGAAAACAGGCTGGCACCACCTAGCCTTTCAGAAAGGACTAAAGACTTCATGGAGCCACAGTTTTATTGTTGTGTTTCCCATGCCCACACATACCAACCACTCATGTTAGATCATGAAGTGGATAAAATCTTCCCCTTTAAGCTCCCACCTGCTTCTTTCCCTCTAAGACCTCCACAAATCACCTCAAAACACTGATATCAGAACAGGGGATGATTAGGAGAGGAGCAAGAGCTGGGACACACAACTGCTCAGAAGAAATAACACTGGTGGCTGATCTGGAACCATCAGGCCACACAACAGGCTTAGGCAGCTCATCCTTATTCCCATTATTCTCCCATAACTTCTTGGGTTTGGTTGTATCTCCTTTGAAACTAAGTTCAGAAAGGTCTAGCAGTGATCACCACTATTATATTGTCCCAATTACAAATACCAGAAGAGGACACAATGAAAAAAGCATCTCCCAAACGGATTTATCTGCAACACAAGCCTTATCTGCCCAACAGGCTGTTAATTCAGCAGATATCTCTCCCTGCAGGGTTTTACAAAGTGTATCTGAGCTGAAATTGTCAGCCCAGACGTCTGGCAAGAGGAAACCAAGTCCTCCCACTGTAAATCCCAGAGCTGAGGGCAGCTCCAAAAGGATCCAAGCTATGAACTCCCGTCACATAGTTCATTCCTGGAGAGCCCAAGGTGTAGGGTTATCAATCCTCAAAGGCAGGGAGGGGGTGTCTATATATAGCATGGAAAGACTGCACAAGTGTTGTGTATGCTGCTGGGGCAGAGCATGCTGGCCTGACAAAACACTAACACAGCCTAAATAAAGCATTTCCCTCAAGCAAACAGGCACTGAGGATGGCTGGAGCTCAAGGCACAGGCTTGGGCAGCTGGCAGAGCTCCCTGGTGGACTGGCTCCTCCATGGCTCTCCAGAGCAGCTGAGACATCTCCCCAAAAGAGTGAAAAAGACACGGTCTGGACCTTGACACAAACCCATCTTAACACAAATAGCTTAGTTTCACCTTTGGCAACACAAACAAAACAAACACTGGTTTTTCTTCTGCTCACACTATTTACAGCACAAAAATCCAGAACAAAAGAGCCCTGTCCAAATGGAAGAAGGATCCAAGGCATGCACTGAGCAGCGCTGTGCTCGAGGCAGCGTCAGGAACTGACAATGAACCTTCAAACCTGAATTGCAAATCTCGTTTCATGTGAAGAACTCCAACAAAGAAAAAACCTCCTTTCCCCACCTACCCCCAGATGCTGCTATTTCTTAACCCGACCTACTTCTCGCAGGAAAAGGGATAGAAACCGAAGAGCAGGAGACGTTAACGAGCTAATAGCAGTGGGAACGGCCACCCGGCACGGGAATGTCAGCCCAGGGGGATGCTCCCGGGGGTCCTCCATGGTTGGGGGCAGGTCCCGAGGGGGCGGCGGGCACACCGCGGGGGTCCCTCCACGGCAGGGGACAGATCCTGGGGGACCCTGCACAGCCCGGAGAGGACCTCGGGGCGTCCCTCCACGGCCAGGGGCAGATCCCGGTGGGCCCTCCCCAGCCAGGAGCATATCCCGGGGACCTGCACGGCCAGGGGAAGATCCCGGGGGAAACCTGCACGGCCAGGGGTAGATCCCGGGGGAGCCCCAAGGCCGGGGACGGATCCCGGGGTGGAGACGGGCAGAACCCGGGGATCCCTCCACGGCCGGGGCGGCGGCCAGGCCTGGCCGGGGGCGGAAGGGGGGCCAGCCCGGGTCAAGCCCCCTCCTCTCGCCCACCTCAAGAGTCCCAAGGCCCCCAGGGGTCCTCCCCGGAGCGGAGCCCCCGAGGTTCCCCCGGTACTCACGGAGCTCCGCGGCGGCGCTGCTGCCGAGCCGCCCCGCCGGGCCGCTGCTGCCGCTTCCGCTTCCGCTTCCAGGAGCGGCCACGGGCACCGCGCCGGAGCGGGCACGGCGCCGCCTGCCAGCCGGGAGGACCAAGGGCGGGAAATGCGACATCCACCCGGGCACGGGGACCGGGACACGGGAAACAGGGACATTTGCACAGGGACTGGGACAAACACACACACTACACCATGCACGGGAGTCAGGTCATGCAACCCCCCAGTGCACAGGCACCCTGCAGTTTCAAAAATCGCGGTTTTTTCCTCCCCAAAAAATGCTGCCACCTCCACACTGATATGCTTCCCACAGGGGAAAGAAATTCCCAGGTGTAATAACAAGTGTTAAACCCCGGGCACACCCAGTGCAATGAACCCCTAAAACACATTCAGCCTCCAGCAATGTGAGCCTCCCAAAACAACCCCACGATCCAGAGCTGTGAGCCCCCACCCAATGGTTCTACCCCCAAATTTCCCTTTGCAAAGCACAGTCCCTTTTTTCAAAGGAAAATGGTTTTTTGAACCCCTATAAACCAGAAAAAATAACTTTCTGCAGGTGCTCCCTCCTAAATTCACGTGCAGGTGGAAGCTCTGGGTAACACTGGGAGCTGAGGGCTGGTTTTCCCCACACGTCGCCCCAAAGGGTCTGTGGGGTTTGTGTTCCAAATAAAGCCTCTTGGACCATTGCTACAGCTCACCCCAATAACGCCCCTGGGACCATTGCCACAGCTCACCCCACCTTCTGTGGTAGCTTCACAGCACCAGGGGCTGGCAGAGGGCTGAATCCTCTGTGCAGGGCCAGGCTGGGCCAGGGACCTGCTGTCTCCACAGCAGAGATTCACAGGGAAAATCCTGAGGCGGGGAGAGGCCATGGCAGGATGGGGCTGAAGGAGGATGGATTTGCTCTTGGAATGAGGATGGCCAAGGGCAAGGGGCCCTTGTGTGAGCTGCTGAGGAATGAGTGGTGGGCTTTTTGGAAAGAACAAGACAATGCTGTCCTTTTTTAGCCTTATTATGATAGAATCATGGAATCGTGTGGGTCAGAAGCAACTTTAAAGCTCAGCCAGTTCCAACCATAAGCAGGGCCACCAAAATCAGGTTGCTCCAAGCCTCATCCAACCTGGCTTTTAACACTTCCAGGGATGAGGCAGCCACAGTTTCTTTGGACAGCCTGTGCCAGTGCTGGGCCAGCAGAAGGCCCTGGGGCACAAAATAATGACAGTGTAAGAGTTGAAACAGGTTGCACGGCTGCAGGATTGCTATTTGCTAAATTCTTATCTGCCTCTCCTGTCATGGCTGAGATGGAGTCAGTCTCTTCTACCAGGTAACATGCTACAGGACAAGGGAAATAGGTTTAAGTTGTGCCAGGAGAGGTTTAGTTTGGATATCAGTGAAAATTTCTTCACAGAAAGCGTTGTTGAACATTGGCACAGGCTGCCCGGGGCAGCAGTGGAGTCCTCATCCTGAAGGGATTTCAAAGCCGCGTGGATGTGAGGGCATGGCTTAGCGGCGGGCTCGGCAGCGCTGGGGAATGGTCAGACCGGATCCGGGAGGGTTTTCCCAGCCCAGCAGACGCTGTGGCTCAATGACTCCCACCGAGGAGGGCCCGAACCCCTGAGGGCGCCCGGCCATGGCGGCGCCGCCCGCCCCCCGCGGCGCGCGCAGGCGCGGGGCCCGCCCGGCGGGGGTCGGAGTGCGCAGGCGCGGGGGCGCCGCGGGCCGGTGCGGGCCGGGACGATGGCGGGGCCCAGCCTGCGGCCGCACGTGCACTGGGCACAGCGGCACCGCGAGCTCTTCCTGCGAGTGGACCTCAGCGACGTCCGGGTACGGCCGCGACACCCGGGGACACCTGGGGGACTGACCTGGGGACACCCGGCAGGGGACATCTGCGGACACCCGGGGGTGACACCTGGGGAACGCCGGGCGGGGACACCTGTGGGGAATTGGGTGTGGCTGGAGACTCACCTGGGGGACCCCGGGGGAAATCACCTGCAGGACACCTGGAAGGACTCACCTGCGGGGGAAATCACCTGCAGGACACCTGGAAGGACTCACCTGCGGGGGAGACTCACCGGCGGGCGGGGAGCACCTGCGCGACCCCCAGGGGTGGCGCACCTGCGGATCCCCGCGGTGACAGCGGCAGCGGGGCTCGGCGGTCCGGGGAGGGCTGTGCGGGCGGCGGGACCCCCTCGGGTGGATGCACTGGCCCCCGCGGGTGCGTGAGCTGTCACCTAATGCATGTTCTCCCTCCGCAGAACCCGGACATCACCATCACCGATAATGTCCTGCACTTCAGAGGTAGGAGCTCCATCGGGGGGTCTCAGCCTGGCCCCCACTCCGGGGCTGTCCCCCTTGTCCCCATCGCGCGGTGCCTGGTTCCTATCAGTGGCAGGAGCCGCTGTGCTGGGCATGTTCGGATCCGCCACATTCCCACCCACAGCCCTCTGTGTTCCAGCCCTGGTAACCACAACAGGCCCTATCTTATCTAACAAGAAAACCCCAACCTCCCCATATTTAAATACCAGTGGAATTTCCATATATCCTTCCCATCCCGGGCCAGCCAAACCCTGGAGATAACTCACAGCAAATTTTCCTTTCACAAAGACCTTGTGTGCAATTCTTATCAAGCCTCCACATCAGGAACTAGTGCTCCATTTGGAAAATAAAGCAGATCTTGCCCTGAAAGACGGGTTTTTTGCAGCTGGACAGATGCACATTCCAGCACCACGGAATTTTTTAAGATGTCTCATTAGGAGCTGCTGCCTCCTTGGTGAGCCACAGCCAGGCCATTTGATAGGAGGGTGTTGCACATCATGTTCTCTTTGGGATCAGTTTACGGCGTGGAAGGGTGGGAATTAAACACAGTGTGCAGTTTTGGAGCCCTTCCGGGGACAGGATCAATGTGGGAGATAACAAACCATGATAAGTGCCCTTCTGCCGCTGGGAAGGACTCCCCACATAACCCTCCTACTCACCCAGCAGCACCCATCTCCCTGGGTACTCTGTTGTGTGGAGGCTGGATCCCCCAGCAGGAGATTTTCTGCTGGATTTGAGTTATCTGTGAGCAGCCTTTTGATCCCCTCTTTTGGGAATTTGACACACTGGCTTCCTGCAGCAGGGACCCTTTTCCAGCGTGGTGCAGACTTGCAGCAGCTTTAGCTGCTGACTCCTGCATCTGCCCCTCCAAGGAAGGCTTTGGTGTCTTCCCTATAATTGTGTGGTTTCCTCTTGCCTCTGAGGAAGGCACGAAGAAAGTGCTGTGAGTAAGTGCTGAATATTTCTGTGTACAAAGCATCCTTTGCAGTGTGGAGCCACACTGACTGTCAATTCTTGTCTTTTAGCCCAGGGTCACGGTGCCAAAGGAGACAACATATATGAATTTGAGATCGAATTCCTCGAGCCAGTCGAGCCTAAAGTAGGTATTTTTACCTCTATAATTCTTGCAAAGAAAAAGTAAATTTTGAAGAACTTGAAAGGGAAATGGCTGTGCACAAAGTTCCCAATATACTGTTTTAATTTTTCTGGTAACTCTGTAACAGCCAGTTCTGTGGCAGTCCTGTGTGCCATTGTCTTGTTTTAATGCAAATCACCTCACTGGAGCTGGTGCTTGCATGGACCAGCTTGAGTAAGCACTTGCTTGTCACTTGTTACACAGCAGTTTTAAGTTTTTGAAAGGATTTAAAGCAGCAAAATAACAGGAGAATCTGGCAATGTGTTGTCTGATGCAACCTTGACTGGAGGTCAGGGGGGAACATTGTGCAGTCAGTGTGATGTTCATGGCTTCTTTTGAGTTTGACAAAAGAGAGTCAGGAGAATTTGTGTTTCTGGCTTGAGCAGATTTCTTAGGCTGTGATATGTTGTGGCTCCTGCTGGAGAAGTCTTTCCTTAATCCCTGTTGCAGTCTGAGTGGAAAGAGCTGTCCCTCTGTGTTACTCACAGGTGGCTGTGAGGTCTGTCCCCACCTCTCAGAGCCTGGGGCACAGGAGACCTTGGGCTTCGCTCCTGGGGCAGGATTTGTGCTGCTTATTCCTGAGCTGCAGTCAGACTGGGAGCCACTGTTCACCTCTGCTCCTCAGCAGGGAAGGAGAAGGAGGAGACCATCAGAGGGGAAATTTCCAGGCTCTGTCAGCAGGCATGTTTCTGGTGTGGCTCCTGCCAGGTGTGGAGTGGCAGACAGTGAACAGCTCTTGGTTCCAGGGTCTGGTCACTGCCTTATCATCAGCCTGGCCCACAGTGTGGGAGAGGTGCCTGTCTCCTGTGCTGGCAGACACAGGCTCTGCTGTGAGCCAGGCCTGGAAGGCAAGTCCTTGCCTCTGCAGAGCCTCCTTCCAAAAGTTGTCACTCTGAGTCACTGTGGAGAGACTGGAGAACAGACTGAACTCTGTGTAGCTACAGATGGTCAGGACCAGGCAGCATCACAGTCCAGGCTTTTCTCCTTTAGTTTTGATGTGCAGCATGAGTTCCCCTTGCTGGTGCCAGCAGTGAGAAATGGGGCCTGTGGCAGGCAAGGATGAGCTGTAGTAGCTGTAAATTACAGCAGCAGCCTTCAGATGTCTGAGGAGCATCCAGCAGCCTTGACAGAGCGGAGCTGCTGTAACGCGCTCTGTTAGGAGTGCAGCTTGTGCAGCAGTTTCAGCTGGTCTGACAGGCAGTGCCATGTGGAGCAGCCTCAGTGGTCAGAAGGGCTCCAAGGTGACAATGCCATGGGCTCCAAGGTGACAATGCTATGGACTGTAAAGATGGAGAGGTTCTGGGCTGCCACTGTGCAGGTGGAGAGGCCTTGTGGGGTGGCAGTGAGCACACTGCTTGCTCTGTCAGCTCACCTTGTCTCCAGGCATTCCCTAAGGCTCTTAGCTCCTTCTCTCGGTGCAGCAGGGGTCACATGGGGTCCCCTGTTTAGACAAGTACCTGTGGCTGCTGGCAGTGTTATTTTTACTGCTGGCTACAGGAGGTGGGTGGCTCACAGTACTAAGTGCAAGAAGGTGTAAAGCCAAGATCAGGGGTTCTGTCTAAGAAGGCTGGCACTGGGGTCTCTGCTAGCTCTGTGGTGGGATGCAGTGGTGCTGTGATATGGGCAGGCTGCTCATCAAGTCATGCAGCCATCACAGCTGCCATCTTCAACTGGACTGCCCTTTGCTTCCGTGCCTTGGGTGGCAGAGAGACGTTTGTGCTGCAGCAGTTGTGTCATCCCTGCCTCCTTGATAAGGGGAGCTTGGCTACCAACTCAGCCTCAGAGCTTGTTTCATTGGACTTCTGCTGATGTGTCTGCCCCCAGCCTGTGTGCAGGATGACCCAAAGGCAGCTGAACATCACTGTGCAGAAGAAAGAGAGTAACTGGTGGGAGAGGCTGACCAAGCAGGAGAAGCGCCCGCTCTTCCTGGCGCCCGATTTCGACCGCTGGTTGGACGAGTCGGATGCTGAGATGGAGCTGAAGGAAAAGGTGAGTCCTGTGGGCACCTGGAGCTTGTGCTGCCACTTACAAAGCAAGGACAGCTGTTCTCCTGTGCCTGAATCTGCACTCTTCATTTACCAGGAGTTCTGGCATGCTGATTGTTATTGCTGTTCTATATAGAGTTGGTTCCAAGTGTCGCATCCCATGAACTCTCTCTTACCATAGACTAGTCCTCCTGGGGGGAAAGACAGACTCCCACATGGACTTCCCCTGGTTTCCCCTTTCCCTGTCCCCTCACTGGCTTGGTACCACTGGTGGCTAAGGAGACCAACCCCCTCTGCCCTGCCCTTATCTCCGCCTCCCACCTCTTCCCCTTCTTAAGCTGCCTAGTGGTTGCAACCACTAGTGGTTGCCTTCTTTCTCACCGGGTTCCCTTCAGCCACATGTGATATACTCTGCTGGAATAAACCCTTGCAAAAAGGAGCCTTTCTTGCCTCTCTCGCTGAGCCAGCTGTGGTGAGTGTTGTGTGGGGATCTGACTGTGCTGCCTGAATGTCAACCCAATGTGCTTTTCTGCAGGAGAGGTTTGTTGGGAACAGATAGTAGGCAGCAGCACCCACCATTCAACACCCGCATTTTTAATTAAGTGGTTCAAATTGTAAGTGGGGATTTGGAAATAGGCACGTTTCTGGTTAGAACTGGAACTGGAGGCTGTGTGCTGGCTCCTTGCATGTGCCCCTTGCCTGGTGTGCTGATCCACAGAGGATCATGTCACTCTGCCATGTGGAGCCCAAAGGAGCGAGTCCTGGACATTGTCTGTGCGGGAAGCAGGGATTGTTGAGGCTTTCCTGAGCCCTGGCTGGCTCTGCTGGTGCATTCCCACCATCTGGTGAGCTTGAACAGCTTACTGAGTGGGGAGGTGCAAGATGGACTTGGAAAAGGCTTGAACAGACCACATTCCTGCAAATCCCTTTTACAACAAACACTGCCCTGTTCCCCTCTGCAGCCATGAGCTTAGTAGGGAGCAGAGAGGGGCACTGCAGTGCCAAGGCCCAGGAGCTTTGGGAAAGACAGGCAGAGAACCTGGGCTGGATGTTCTCTGTTCTCCTCAGGTTGCTGGTGGATCATGTAAGAAACAGCACAGTCATAACTGAGAATTAACACAGAAAGCAGAGGCTCTTTCAGCCAAAGCATCTAATTACTAGAACAAACCACACAGTGAGGGCAGGATAACTGGTTAACACCCTCTGGCTTTTACTGTACTATAATTTCTGGATGATGAATGTTCTGGTTTATGCTGGTGAAAATTTAAACCTTCTAGCTACTGTCTGCTTGGCTGAGTTTTAAACCCACCAGCTTTGCAGTAGTATAGTTAACAAATCACTTGCTAATTACAGTAAGTCTTTAAAACCTTATCCTTCATCTTAAGGAAGAAGAAAAGATTAACAAAATGAAAATAGAATCCAGAGTCCCAAAAGACCGTAAGTAACTGCATCTTTTTAGTGGGTAAAGTGGGATTTAGGAAGTTTGTTCACACTTTGTGAACCTTGACTCTAAAGGAGTTTTGAGTGGCTTGGGGTGTCTTGGAGGGGATCTTTGCTTTGTGAGCTATTAGAAATTTAATAAAAATGGACTGAAGTTTCTAAGGAATGTCAAAAATCTGACTAGCAAGTTCTGGAGTTCTGGCAGATGATGGCAAAAGCAGAACTCCCAGTGCACCCAACAATGCTTTTATCACAGTCAATAACTTCCCTTTTCCTTATAAGCTTTATTCTCAGAAATCCTGGTTTGCAGCTCTTTTACCATTGTACTCTGCTCACCTGATGTGTTTATTACTGATTTTAGCTTTCAAACACCTGAAGAAGGGATACCTGATCATGTATAATCTTGTACAGTTTTTGGGATTCTCTTGGATTTTTGTGAACATGACAGTACGACTATTCATCTTAGGAAAAGGCAAGTAATGAGCACTATTTTATTTATATTGGAGGGTTTGAGTTGATTTTCAGTGTTGTTTTTAAGACCTTTTAAATGGCAAAATCTAAAGGGAGATATATTTAGGAACTAAACCACGAGTGCAATGCCAAAGAGCACAACGAAAGCCTTTCAAAGGTCATCAAAGTGTCAAGGGCAGGAAAATACTGTCCCCTTGTAAGTCACAGCTGTGTACTCTGTGAATGATACTTGTGCTCTGCCAGGATCACTTCTAACAAAATCAGCTGAAGCAAAATGTCTCACTGACTGCAATGTTAATGTTTTTGAAAACGATCTGGACAGAATATTTTGTTTTTGAAGCAAGAACAATCCATTCTGTTGAGGTACAGCACTATTGCCATTTTTGTAAAGCAATTACTGAAATAGCTCTTGATCCTTCTGTGTGTGAAATGGAGCAGTGTTTCTGCCCCAGCTGCTGTGAGTTCAAGATAAGGCCTATAAAGAACTTATGTAATTATGCATCATGTTTTTCTCAAATACAGCTAGAATCCTGTTATCACAAGCTGTGCTGCTGCACCAGCTTCCTGAGCATGGAAATTCATTTGTTCTCTAAAACAGTTGGTTTTCTGTGTCTTACAGATTCCTTCTATGACACATTTCACACTATTTCTGATATGATGTATTTCTGTCAGACCCTGGCATTAATGGAGATCATGAATTCACTAATAGGACTGGTCAAATCACCGCTGATCCCTTCTGTAGTGCAGGTTGTATTTCTAAATTCTTCTCCTTGCTCTTATGCTTAAAGTAAATGTTTATTTTACACAAGTGTTGAGACTCTCCTAAAATAAGTGATGCAACCTCACTGGCACTGGACTAGAGGATTTCTTATTCGCAAGGCAGGAACCCATGCTTCCCAGTCTTGGCTGTGACAGGCTGTCTGTCTCCTTCCATCACCTGGGTAAGGGAGTGCAGGACAGCAAAAGCAAGAAGCTGATAAAAGTACATGATTTTGATTTGGTGCCAGTGCCCTTTTTATCCTGGTTGTGGTTGTTGTGCATAAAAATGAGGATGGCTGATTTGAGACTGGATCCCTTGGATTGTACCTAAATACAGGGCAAGATTCTTACTTGTAAGAAGCAGGTCACAGCTCAGCTCCGAGTTAGTTGTGTGCTCAGATGTGTGAGGAGTAGATATCTTGTGTTTCTGACAGCAAGGACTTGCCCTTCCTTCTGATGAAGAGTGAATGTTCCTTAATATGTTTTTCTTTAATAGATATTCGGAAGAAACTTCGTTTTATTTGTTATCCTTGGAACCTTGGAGGAAATGCAGAGCAAACCTGTGGTGTTCTTCATATTTTATTTCTGGAGTATCATTGAGCTGTTCAGGTTGGTGGGATTTTCCTCCTACCAAGTGTGCACAGAACAAAGTGGTTGTTCCCAAGAAAGAAGATTTTGATCTTTGTATTTTTTGGAAGAGTCGGCCCCAGAGGGTCCTTGAGTCATGGACTGTTCACAGCCTTCCTTCATCTGCCAAAAGCTAAGGCAGAGCTGGAGTCTGAAAGTGATACTGCCCTGTGGCTTTATTTCTTTGGTGCTGAGTTTCCATTGTTAAATGAGGCCTTTATCTTTGAACTGAAGTTATTTTGAAGGGTTTATTAGGCAGCCAGGAGTTGCCTTCATGCCTGTGTTCAGAATGAGCTCTGTAAACTGCCCAATGACTGTGTGTCCATCATCATCCACAGGGACAATGCCTTGAATATTCTTGTGTCATTTGGGAATTGTGTTGAGCACACAGTGTTTATACACAAGACCAATTCTAGCAGTAGTTTCCATTTTCAAGTGTTTGTTTCTCTCACACTGTAGGTATCCCTATTACATGCTTTCCTGCATTGGAATTGAATGGAAACCACTCACCTGGCTCCGTTACACTGCCTGGATCCCTCTCTACCCCTTAGGGGGCTTGGCAGAAGGTATCTCCTTAAAACAGTTTACTAAATAATGAATTCAAGGCTGGGAAAATAACTAAATTTCTTTTTTTGGCAGCTGGACTTAAAATAGTAAAATAGAACAACAGATAAATAGATTTGCTTTGAGGTGAACCAAATATAAGCATTTTGTCTTTCATACTGAATCAAATATTATTTTCAATTTGATGCAAAGTCTTCCTTTTGGAGGAAAGACTTCCTTTCTGGAGGGGCAAGTAAAGGCAATGATGGGTTGCATGAACAAATTGAACAAGAACAGGCTGCACAGGAGGCCAGTGCTCACTTCCCTCTGCTGAACCAAACCTTTGTCTGCTGGGCCTGACTTGCTCAGCCTGGCCTGGGTTCACACGAGCTCCCAGGTCTTGATATTATCTTGTAAATGAGTGCAGAGGACAGGCAGGGGCTTATTCCTGTGTTGCAAACCCATGTCTGTGAGCCAGGAGGAGCTTTGGGCATTGCCCAACACCAGGCAAGGGGAGGAGTGTGCTTGTTTCATTGCTGGGGGTATTTCTGGATGGCAAATCCTGCTGGCACAGGCCCTGGGGCTGCAGCTGTGCCTGAGAACAGAGTCTCACCAGGAAGGCTCCCTGCTGCACCCCCTCAGGCAGGTGCTTCCCACCCTTCTGCATGTTCAACACCTTCAAAATTGCTGTCATTAATCAGCACTGGCAAATTAGAAGGGACTATGCTGAAATAGTTGGTGTGGGCTGGGTAATTATATATTTTATCTGTACTTGGTAATGATGGTGGCCTTCTGCTTTCAGCTGTCTGTATTGTTCAATCCATTCCAATCTTCAGTGAAACAGGGAAATTTAGCCTGGGATTGCCAAATCCACTGAATGTCACAATCCAGTTTCCATTTGTGCTTCAAATATATCTTATAGCCTTGTTTTTAGGTAAGTATTTAATTCTATTTCTCAATATTGAAATAAAAAGCTTCCCCTGAATAACTTGATTTTTCAAAGAAAATGAAATTCCTGCATCTTGGGGACCATGGCAACACAAAATTGCTTGAGGTTCAAGTGTTATCCTTGTGGATTGTTCATGTAAATTTGTCAGTGATGGAGGGGAACATACCTCCAACGAGCTCTGATTAGCCCCCAAAAAGGTGATCTTGGTAACAAATTAGCAGTGTAAAGTTCGGTCAAAGGAATAATTTTTACATGTGTTTATAACCATAGTACACTTAGTTTCACCTTTTAGGGGGTATTTGACCTCTAGAGTGATGTACTGGCAATCTAAACATAATTTCAAATTTAAGTAATTTGGTTAAATCTTGCAATATAATCACAAATGCAACATGAAATCACGTTTTCCCAGGAAACAATCTAGAACTCTCTTTAAATAGTGTATTTAAAGAAGAAAACCTGCTTGAGACATAGTTGGTTTCTGGTGTAACATTTGTAAACACAATTTAAATTCCTGGTACCCACACCCACGCTGGGTATCCACAACTCCCCACAATCTAACCGAGAATTTTAAACTGAACTTTCACTAGATTTCTCCTGCTCACAGACATTGCTTAAAGCCACCCTTCAGTTGAGTTTCACTCTGAAATACCTGGTTCATCCTCCTTAGATCTGCACAGCTGGTGTCACAACTTGTTAAAGGTGACAAACAAACCTTCTAAGCAGCTCTTTGCCAAACAGCCTGTGCAGCAACTCCTGCCTCAGCCAGCAAGAAAAACACTTGCATTAGCTTTCACTGCTACACACACCCCTAAATAATTTATTTTGTTGTGTGGTGGTTGGGTTAGTTGGGTTCTGTTGTTTTTCCTTTAGATCTGGTACAGCCATTTAGCATAAAAAGACGCAGTGATGTCCTACCTAAACACTTCATTCTTTTCCAGGGGTATTTGTAAACTTCCGTTACCTCTACAAGCAAAGGAAACAGCACCTTGGACCAAAGAAGAGAAAGATGAAGTGAAGCAAGACTGCAATGATTTCTTATCTCACTTGGGGACAAGATAAGCCTCTAATTCTTACGGTTTTACTCACTGTAATTCAAGAATTTTGTAAAATGAAATGACCACGCTAGATTTCATGATTTCATAGTGAATTCAGGTAACATTCCCTTATATTGGATTTTGTTCCCTTTCCATCATCTATGCATGGCATTTACCATTGAACATTTAAACTTGTATCCTGTCAACCAGCATATTAGAAAGAAATCCTATTATCTGCATATGATATGCTTATAATCAGTGGAGCAGCACTAACTAGAAATAATGTTTATCTTTTAATTGGAGATTTGCTCTTTCAATATTGCATGCAGATAGGGCTTCTGAAGTGGGATATGCTCTTTGCTGGCCTGTGCTGTTCCTGGGAGGCATCTTGATGGCAGGAGGAGGCACAGTCTGAGGCCACTGTTTGGGTGTTTATCAACCACTGGGATAAACTTGCTCAGTATATACCCCCCCTTTTCTTCTGCAGCATTATTGATGGTACAGAATTAAAACTGGAAGTAGCTAATGCTGATTTAAATGCTACCAACTTAGTCTGTTTCTAGTTGAGCCTTAACAGAATAGGAGCTCTGTGTGGACCATAGCAATGTGTATTCCTGTAGCAACACATCCTGTCCAGTCATTAGGGAAAGGAAGCTGCCACTGAGGGCAGAAATGCTTTCCTGGTTGGTAGAGCAAGCACTGAAATGTAACAAAACAAGGGAACATAGGTACCAGCTTTCCTGGCACGTGAACCCCAACAGAACTCCATCCAACCCATGCAAAAGGAGAATGTGGAATTCTCATGGGACATAGGGCCCCTCTGATCCATCCTGGCAGAGCTGTGGCTCCTGTATTTACAGCCTTCAGCAAGGCAGCAAAGTCACTCTTCTACCTGCATTTAGGGGTGCAGCAGAGAAGTTGGTGTGTATGGTTGGCTGGCTCCTGGGGGGATGGTACAGGGGGCTCAAACAAACTGTATTATTTAGATAGCGCATATCAAATCTTAGTAAGGGAGGTCCCACACAGGGTTTGAAGGACCCTTTTCTCTTTGCTTGCTTTAACCACCACCACCACCAAAGAGAGGTTCCCCCCACGTTTCAGGTCATCTGCTGTCTCACCTGGAAACCTCTGACTCAGTTGACTTTATTTCAGCATATCCTTCACACTGAGCCTCCTGTAGCTGATCCCAGATTCCTCTGGCCTCCTTAACCCAGTTTAGAAAGGTACAGCAAGTTTAGTTCAAACTGCACTGTGGTTATGAACAGGTTGTTTCCCAACTGCTACTGCCCCAGGCACTGCAGAGCAATGCCAGCAATCCAGAACAGACACAAGCTGAGATTAGCTTAGTGCCATGTTACTATTTATCTTTTTCTATTGTAAAACAATATGAACCCTCCAGAAAATTATTTTATATATATTAAAAGTAACAAACAGAAGGTTTGTGATATGGACCCAGTGCTTGTTACTGTAAATGAAATAGTGTTATGAGGAGACTAGCATAGAAGCAGTACAAGCTCCATGCTGCATTTCACAAATTGTGTTCTGTCAACAAGAGGCGTGATACAACTTCTCTTTGGGAGAAGCACAGCCTACTTTACTCAGGAGAGTTGAGCACTATTTACACAATATTTCACTTAGCACACACTGTACCTATGTTTGAAGTATGTGAAAGGGTTGAATTAGCTGAGTAACAGAACAGCAAGGATCACTTTCATACTTTGATTTCTTCTCTGGGCATTTAAACCTCTGTTATGAAATCCGTATGTATTCATCAGTGAAATTGTGGTACCTAGTGCAAGCTGTCATGGATCTTACACTACTGAATTTTAGTCCTTCAGAAAGAATGTGTTTCTATTAATAAAGATTTACAACCAAATTTTGTTTTAGTTCAGTTGTTTGTTCTTTCAAATTATACGACTTCCTGAGAAGTTGTATAATTTGATATTTAACTTGAGATAAACAGCTGGGACCTGAGCCTTCACCAGGTCAGTCTTTTGGGCCTGCTATGAAAATGGAACAAATCCAACTTAAATTTTCATGAAGAGTAACTCTTTATTTGTATTATGCAAATAAAAAAAACATGTGTCCCAAGATCAAGTTTCAGAAGCAAAAGCACTGCAATGCAAGTGATAATGCTTAGTACAAACTGTCTGTCAAGTTGGGCATAAAGTCAGGGCCAACACCCCAAAATCAGTTTTGTATCTGATCTTGCAGGGTGCTTCTCACACCTTTCTTTGGACTAATCAAGTTGATGTGTAAAGTGTAGTAGCTGCCTTTTAGGATACTTTCACCAGCAAGTTCAATTGTGTAGTAACTACATTTTGGGAAGGCCAAAATCCAAGAGCTGCCAACGGCATTTTTTTCTCTCCTCACATGTACTAGATAACTTCCACCCATCATCCAACACCACCACTGGGTTTGGGACACTTTCCACAGTTTCCAGGTCTGACTAACAGCCACCACAAATGAGCTACGTTTGTTTAGAGAGCACTGATGCAAAACTTCCCGGTTTGGATAGGAAGGTCTTCAAACAGTGATTGAACAGGCCAGAAGAAAATCTGAACTGCTTGAGCCTTAATCTAGAGAAGCTCCCAAAATGGAGGCTTCACATTCTCTCAGTGCTGCTGCTGGAAAAGTCAGTCTGCAGAGGAGCAATGTTGTGATCATAGGCAGCGTATTCCGAGGCCCCAGTACTTGCCACTTTGAGCTGCTGGGCCGCATGTGTGAGCTGGAAGGCGGCGTCGGGGTGGGCGGTGTCGGGCAGCAGCGTGCACTCCCGCTCCAGCATGTCTGCCACGCCCTTCAGCAGCTCCAGGAAGCCAAAGGCCAGAGCTGCCTTTCGCAAACGGTTCAGCTCCTGCAAAGACACAAAACCCCTTTTAAAGCCACTCCAAGCCTCAACATCAAACGTGGGTTTCTTGTATCAGTTTTTAAAGGTGATGTTACTCACAGTGCAGCTGCTGGAAAGTGCCCAGCTGCTCGCAGACAAAGTCAGGGCTGAAGATGACAGTGGTCTTCCCTTGATCCTTCCCTATAAACCTCCACTTCTTCCTTTTGTGCATTCAGCTATTGTACCTGCCTGCTTTGTCTGTGTCCCAGCAGGGCTCCAGCTTAGGCTTCACTGACTGACTGCTGCCTTTGACCACAGTGTCCAGTAAAATGTAGACACATTGATTTTTCTTCCCTATAAACTGAACAGTGCTTATGTGCACTTAGGCAGGGTATTCATTCTTCAGGTCTCTGGAGGCCGCAATACCAAACTGCTTCAGCACTAAGCTTGCAAGAGGAATAATTACCTCCAGCTACAGTCTGGTTATGGATCATTATAGTGTGGCCAAATGTGCCTGGAACTTTGTCTTTCTCTGCTTCAGTTGTAGATGAAATGGAGGAGACATTTTCAAGACTCAGAATGACATCTGTGTTCCTATTCCTCTCTGATCCCTGTTCATTTCTGCCTGGACAACAGCATAGAAGTTCACCATGGAAGTAGCAGAGGTCATGAGGGCACTTGTAGACATGACACATCTGTGCCACAAAATGTAGTGCCAGACTATTGAAATGAGACCCCCTTGTCTCACCTAACCAGCCTGTAAGTTATTGCAGAGCACTGCAAGCCTGAACAGAGCACACTGTGGCTCCTCTGTCAAATGCACCACCATCACTGTGGAGCAAACTTAGCCAGCCTGGAATGTTACTCACTTTATAGAAGGTCTGTGTTTTTTCAGGGAGTTTCCTTGCGTTTCTCAAGATCTTCTGTACATCTGTCTGCAGAAAAGAGAAAAAAAAAAAAACCAAAAATCTTGCCAGCTTCTGGGGGAAGCTGCAGAACAACCCCCAACTCTTTATGGATAAATTATCCTGACCATTGACAAAACTGCAGCTCACAAAGGCAGAAACATAACTGGTAATTATACTAAATCAAATAAACCAAGCCAGATGCTCCACTGGAGACACAACTCTCATTAAACAAGCTATGCTTTCTGATTGCATTTTAATCATGACATTGTAAAGAGGCAGTGTTTATAAAAATGAAAGAAAAGCAATAAAGCAATTACTCTAAATGGGCAAGACATGCACAGACTGCAGTTCCTGCTGAGATGGCTCCTGCTGCTCCAGGTAAAGCAGCACAACCTGGCTCATTACCTGGAGGCCACTGGGTTTGATCCAGACAGTGACATTCTGAGCATAGCTGCGCTTGTTCTTGGGCTGCAAAGGGAAAGGGCTCTTGTTGTCATCCTCTCCATAAGGATTTTCTTTTGCATCTGGGAGAAAAGATAAATTATAGGCTTAGCAACCAAGAATTGCCGAGATCATTCACACAGAATGGTTATGAGTTACTCAGAGGAGTGTGACCAGTACCTGAAATGGGGCCAAGCTGTGCCATCTTCCCCAGCCATGGGAGGGGCTCAGGACCAGGTTCAAAGAGTGACATCATGAGGTTTGATTTCTTCTTGCTATCAGCTTGTGAATAAAGCATTCCATACCACTCTGGCCTGTGGAAAAGAGCAAACCCTCAAAGGCTGAAAATCTTCCCCCTCTCTGCGTAGAATGTGCCTCCCTCTCACTGTGTGGAGGCTCAATGTTTGCAATTTGTACTGACAGAAACAAATCTGCAATTACAAATCCACAGCTTAGTCTAGCAGTGCAGAGTACTGCACAGAATACAGATATAAATAAGCATAATTTATAAATAAAGTATAAATGAGCAAAGTAAGAGATTTTTCAGGCAGACATCCAGCTCCATACCCCAACTGGACGAGAGCCACCATGCCTTCCACTTTCAGGCTGCCATGTAATAAAACACAGAAGTTGGGGATTTTCCCAGCAATCTGATTAGCTGAATTCTCATCTTCAGTGTCATCTGTGATCCCAGGTCCCACCTCATCCCCCTCTGGGGAAGAATCAAAGCAAACAAAGAGAAAACATGAGAATAAATTCAAACACAAGAGATCTGTTTCCATGACACCACCCTTTACTGTCTGCCTCCAAGAGTTAATTAATACTTTTGTAGAACAAACAGCTGCAGAATGAACTGCTTGGGCAAAGTGGCACAATAATGACACATAAATGTTCCACTGCATTGTACTCAAGGGCATTAAATATTCATCTTGCATCACATTTTTCATGGCTCATTATTATTCTGAACTGTATGTTTAGATGTTCTATTAATAATGATGTTGTAAGGACCCTGGCCCCTCTATGAACTTCACAAAGAACACAGTATGCAAAATAAGAGAGCTTGTGGTCAAGGTTTTAATTTTAATGCAATCACAGAAATATGACATCTGGTATTTTGATAAAGTGAAAAAACCTGTCCAAACCTCATTACAAGTGAAGCTTAAAGTAGTTTTTGCTGAACTAAACCCAACTTGCTCACCTCTGTTAAGTGCAATGGGCAGTACCAAGTGTCTGGACAAGACAGGAGGGCTGGAAATGTCTGCAATATCTACAAACCCAACAATTTCTAGATCTGCAGGGAGACAACAGATTTAAATCAGATTAAAGACAGTTTAAGTCATATTTGGAAATAACTGAAATGCATTCAGAGGCTATTTAACATCACCACCAACAGGTTTTCTGAAGCAATGACTAAAGGCAGCACAAGAGAACCCTTACTGAACTGGGGTGCAAAGGTGTTAATAAGTTAGAAATACATAAAACACCCAACTTTTGAAGATGACTTTCAGCACACACAGACTGCTGCCCATGAGCTGTGCTGCTGGACAGTTACAGAACTGAGCACCTTGGTATTTACACTGCACACAATCCACTGCTGTCTTACAAATTCCAGAAGAGAAAAAGCAAATACCTGCTACTCATGGGAGCTGTGTCCACTAACAGGAGGGCTGGGAAGGTTTTTCTTTGTACAGTTGTTTTTAAAAATCTCTTCCCTGAAGCTTATGAGGACGTTCATGGAAAGCAACCTGTGGCTGTCTCCCAGTCTCTACCCCTAGGAGTTGTCACCCTGAGCTCTGAAAGTGCCTCTACCCTACTGCAGCCCTTTAGCCAGGTACACATGGATGAAGCAGGATGATATTTTTGTTCCCTGGTGTCACACATACACCAAAAAATTACACAATCAGAGACTGATCCTTGCAGAGACAAAGTAGATGAGGCAATAACTCCACAGGATGAGAGGTGGTAGTGAAAGAGCAGAAATCAAATGGATTTTAGTAAAAAAGCAATCAAAGATTTGTTACCTGTATTAATTGCTTTAGGAATGGGGTCTATTTCCTCATCTATAATGAAAGGCTCTGGTCTGGGAAATACTTGCACATCAGATGTTAAGTGGCCACACTTGAGGACAGCATGGAATGGTGTATAAGCCAGGTCTATTAGCTTTCTAGAAGACAGTTATTAAGGAAAACATAATACATATTAAATGAAAATAGGTTGTCTAAAGCACACTAATTTAGCTCCCAAAACTTTTTAAACTACAGTTAATTCAATAGTTCTTGTGTTGCTAAATCATGAAACAAAGCAGCATTATCCCACTCATGGAAAATGAACAGTAATTATGGAAATTACTGTCTTTTATCTGCCAAGCATAAACAGATCCTACAGTTTGGTTACAATGACTAAATAAATATTGACCATAACCAGTGAAGGCCAAGATGAAATTACAGTTAACAAGATTAAAAAATAAAGAATTTAATTAGAACATCTCATATCACCAGATTTCTTATTGTATTTGTTTTCCTTTTGAGATACCAACTGGAGACCTTCCCAAAGGTCTGTTATCTACAAGTGTGCTCACCCAAACATGGACTGCACATTCTTCAGACACAGGGGGCCATCAATGGTGAAAATCTGCCCTTCCCCATTGTTTAAATCAATGAGCCGTTCCAGGCAGTCTAAGGAATCTGTGCTTTGAAGCTGTAGAAAAAGAAAGGGAAATATTTTTGCTGAGTGTTCTTTTTAGTCTCTTTTGTACTAACCAGTATTTTTAAAGAAAATATACACAACACAGCAAAAAGCATCTGATTGGATGCTCCCATGATTTTTTGTTCTCTCTCTCTCCTTTCCAAATAAATCAACATTCTTTGTCTCCCTGGCAATGTTCTCTTATTACTTATCAGAAATAGATGATTTATTTTAAATATTTATTTTAAATATTTTCTCAGTTATTTTGAGATGTTAACAGTGCTTCAATCCACCAGCTTAATCAAAAGAGTCATCCTTGACAGAGACCATGAAGCAAGGCATCTAACTGATGCCTTTGCAGAAAACCCTTCTGTGAAGGACACAAGAATACAGGTGTCAAATCAAAAGCAATGCTATTAATAAAACTTAATCTAATGAATATTAGTCAAATAGGCTTCTTTTTAAACAAATGTTTATGCAGCAGAATTCTGACTCCTGTGAAGATTTTTAAAGCTGGGATTGAAATTTGCAAGAGAAAGAGAAAGGAGGAAGAAAATTGACACCTTTCCTTCAAAACTAAGGGAAGATGTTTTGAACACTGGCTTGGAGACTTCAGTTTTCCCCTCTCAGATTTCTACACACAGCTACTGTGTCTTAAGTGTTAAGCATCTTTGCAACACGAGTAATTTATTCAAGAACTTAACTGTAGATTAAGAAGAGCCCCAAAAGCATTCAACGTAATTAATGCAGTAGTAATATAAACAGAGACATTAAAATTCCATAATATTCCCCAGGGACAAACTGACACGATTTATAAAGACTATGGTAATAAAGCAGTTACAGTAGATAATAACAGTGCAATAATAAAACTTAAATTCTCTTTCACCCAAGAACTAAGCACCAGAATGTCAACTAAACCTTAAGCACAAGAACATCAACAGAATGTTTTGTGCTGACCTGGCCGTTAGCTCAGACAAGACCAACAATTACCCAATGGAACAAAGAATAAAACATCACCTCTTCCAGGTTGGCCATGCACATGACGTAGAGCTTGGACGGGAACGGGAAGGGCAGTGGGAACCTGTTGCTGTCGCTGCGCTGGCTGTGGGTGGCCAGGGAGTGGCGCAGGGAGCCCCGGCCGATGCCCAGGCAGCCGTCGGTGACCAGGACAACCTGCGGGGACCGGGGACGGTGAGACACTTCCAGCTACACTGCAGGAGCCTTCCTGCAGCACCTGCTCCCACCCAAACTCCCTATCCCAGCGGCTTTCCTCCACCGAGCTGGGCAAAATTTCCAGAAGGAACCCCACACACAATCAAGGAGAAATTGAAGACTGAACCCTCGTGGTTTACATGGTGTGAATGGTAAATAAATGATTTCTTGGCATTAGGCAATTGCACCAACATTTGAATCTCATATATTTAAATGCACGCTAGAAGCACAGTGGCTACACAGCCAAAAACCAGCCTCTTGCTGCTGGACTCAAGGACTCCAGCTTTATTTTCAGATGGATGATAAAGCCCATTTCTTCTGCAGAATCTGGAGAGCAACTCAACTTCCACTACAAGCCACAGAAACCTCAGAAAAGGGTACTATTAGTGATCTTAATGCTTTGCAAATACAGCTGCATTATGCTCCCATTTTGCAGCAGAACTACTATATCAAAACCACACACTTTTCCATTCAATTGCACATCCAGAGTCAATCCCTGTGGAAACCTGCACTAATTACACTGAATAATGGGATTATTTACACTCAGCTGTGACCCAGCTTCCAGAGGAGTAAAAGAGCTGCTCCTTCAATGCTGCATGGCAACAGCAGGAATGATTTCTGGCTGCTAGGTAAGGAAAATCAAATCCAGCTGAAACTCCATGTGTAATTGCTACATCCAGATTTGTATTCTCCCTGCATCCTCAGCCTCTCTCACAGTCTCCTCAGAACTGGTGCTCACCAGTGATGTTTTCCACCACTCCAAGGCTGCACAGTACATTCCTCAGTGCCCTCCACCATCCCAGCACCTGAAGTGCCAGTGAAATGAGCTATGGCACAAATGAGAGACAAAATAGTTGAGGTCTAATCTCTGCTTGGTTTTCATATCTTTCTTGTTGTTTGCTGTCCCAAGGTGCCTTTTGCCCGTGTTGGATGATGAAACCCTGCCTAACCAATAAATCTCTATCCTTTTTCTCTTCAAGGAATATTGCTTTAGGCATCTTCCCAGCTCACCAAGCTGCAAAATTGCTGAACTTAAATCAAGTGTCTCAGAAACCAAGGGTTAAAGCAAACTCTGCCATAAAAGGCAGCAGATTTGGAAGGCTGAGAGCTTGCAGGGCTGAATGGGGGGTGTGAGAGGCTGCATGGCAAATGACTCATTTGGGAGAGAAGTCAGATCAAAACACACTCAGCAGCAGCAGCCCCACGCTGTTGGTTGAGAGCTGGGATTGTTAAAGCCCTGGAAACCATGAAGGACTGGAGGGGAGAGGCTCCTGCTGTGGGACTACACCCTTTCCAAACGGACTGAGGCTGCTGGGACAGCAGACTGCATCCAGACCAAACACCAGGCCTGCACAACAGTGCTCCTGAGCCACGTTTTACAATCCACTGCACTAAAGAACACATTGGGCAGGAAACAGTCTCAGGTTTTTTTGTTGCTGAATATTTTTATAAAGATCACCTTCTGTTCATACTGCAGGTTTAGCCAAAATACTAATTCTTTGTGGTTTTGCACAAAGCATGCCTGAGAGCATTCCAAACTTTCAAATTACATTTACATTTCTATGTGCAACTCACAGGACAGAATCAATCACAGAATCACAGGATGGTTTGGGTTGGAAGGGGTCTTAAACATCACCAAGTTCCAATCTCCCTGCCAGGGATAACTAAACATGCAGTCAACTTAAACCAGATCAATCAGCCATACCTGGCAAGGAATTGCTGCCCCCCACTCCTGCTGGACAATATTGCAAACCCCCAGCAGCGCTGACTCCAAACAGGTTTTGTCATAATCATCCATGTTACTGAGGGCTTCCTGCAAAAACAAACACCACAGTCACTGCTGGGGGAGCATCCCTGCCAGGACACACCCAGCAGGCACTCCTGGCTTTCAAGGAACTGTAATGTTATCAACACAGCTCTTTAACAGTGAAAAAACACCTTTGCATGTCTTAAAAAAGTGAAAACCTGAGGCAACACCTAACAGGAAACATTCAGCTGAGAAAATCCTCACAGGTGTCAGAGCAGAGACCACAAGGAGTTTATTTCACAAAAACTCTTTGGCAGAGAGAGAGTGACAAATCCAAAACTCACATCTGCATCCATAAAGCAGCTTTTCTCCTAGAAATGAAAACCTCACACTCAACACAGCATCATCAGGGTGCAGCTGTGAGATGAACTTGCTAAAGGAGCCTGGTTGGGCTCCTGGCTTGCAAAATTCCTCAAATGAACTCTTAAGGAAGTGAAAACTAATCAGAGAGGATGCAGTGGCACCCTCCTGCTAAACTGCAAACACAACAGAGAACAGCTTTAAAAATCTCTTTGCCCGACGGACAAACCCAAACCATGGTGCCCTGAGAGAGCAATGTGTCATTTCCCCCTTCACGTGAGGGTCAGATATAAATGTACAAATTTTACTGGATTCACAGGCTCCAGTGCCTTACTGCACTCATGTGAAACTTCCCTCTTGGACTTTCTCCTTCCCATTTCCTCCTCACAACTTCCCACCACATCTGTGAGGCCTAAGATCACTTATTCTCACTATTGCACTGTTTTGACCTCTACACACTCTCAACAGCAGCTTCTCTCTCCAAAGCCTTTCTAAATGGCCCTGTCAGCTGCATTGTTTATCAAGAGCAAACCAATAAATGAACATAAAAACAGTGACACCATAGACCCACTTGGGGAGCTTCATCAGGCAGCCCTTCCCTCCATCCCATTTTTACCTCCATCCCATTTTAGAGTCAATGAGCCACACCCCAGTGCTCACCTGCAAAGGTGCAATTGGCAAAGTTCAATCACTGATTGAACTTTGAAATCACTCATTTCACTTGCCCTTAAAATGAAGACAAACTCACTCAATTCAAGACGTTGTGCACAGGATGATACCAAATCACACAACTTCACCCTGCTTTGGTAGCACAGTTGGCTGATTTTTAAAAATGTCGACGTTTTACTGCTTCAGTGTTCACACCCCGTACCTGGAGTGTGTTGTAGTCTCTTGTGAAAGGCACCATGAGCTCCCAGAGGGATGAAAACACCACCAAGGCCGTGAACTCCAGCTTGTAGTTGGTGGCCATGTGCTCGAAGAGCATGGTGAGCCCGTGGGCAGCCAGGTGCTTGCGCTGGTACTCCTCGGAGCCCTCCACCGACACGGGCCGCGTCATGGACAGCGACACGTCCATCACCACCACCGTGGGCATGGCGAGCAGCTCCTGGGCCGCCCTCACGGACGGGCTCGGCCGGGATCACCTGCCTGCAGGGGAGGGAAGGCACAAATCACCACCAAAGCTGCACCCGGGGAGCCGCGTGTCTCGCCCCCTCACGCTGACCCCGGGGAGAAGCGACAATTACCCTTGTCCCCCTCAGAACGAGGGGCTGAGCACAGATTAGGTGAATACACGCTGAACCCCGCACGGCATTTCCAGCCGGGCACAGCGCAAGGCCTGGAGACGGCAGGAGCTGAGCCTCGCTAGGGAAAAGGAGCAGCCCTGCCGGTCGGGCAGAGATCCAGCCCTCCCTACGAGCCTTCGCCCTCAGCGGGGCTGTCCCGGAGCGCTCCCGGGCCGAGCGGCGGCGGCGGGCACGGAGCGGGGCGGCGGAAGGGAAACGCTGCTGCACACCCCGGCGCGCCGCGCCGCCATGCGTCCGGCACGGAACGCGTCCGGCCGGAAGGCGCGGCCCTTCCCGCCCGGGCCGCGCCTCACGCAGTCCGTGAGGGCTGACGCCGCTCGGGAAGCGGGAATGTGGGATGGCCGTGCTGAGGGAATGTGGTGCCCATGTAAAATAGCACCACAAGTGACCGCTATGTGTGGAGAAGGGTTTATGGATAAGCATCCCGGCTGGGCAGTGCGCCTCCTTCTCTCGCTTCTGTACCTGTGGGAGTGGAGGGGCGGGAGGCAATAAACTGCAGTGCAAAACTGGGATGTACTCCTGAAATTGTGTGTTCAGTTTGCTTTAAAATTATCAGAGAGGCACAGTTTAGCTGGAAAAGCCCTCTAAGATCATCAAGTCCCACTGTTGCCCCAGCACTGCCATAGGCCACCATAAGCCATGTCCCCATGTGCCACATCCATCCAGCTTTAAATCCCTCCAGGGATGGGGACTCCAGCACTGCCCTGGGCAGCCCTGCTCTACTGCTGAACAAGCCTTTCAGAAGAGACATTTTCCCAATATCCAACCTAAACCTCCACTGGCCCAGCCTGAAGCCATTTCCTCTCCTCCTGTCTCTGTTCCCTGGAGCAGAGCCCGACCCCCCCCTGGCTGTCCCCTCCTGTCAGGAGTTGTGCAGAGCCACAAGGTCCCTCCTGAGCCCCCTTTGCTCTAGGCTGAGCTCCCTCAGCTCCCTCAGCCACTCCAGACCCTTCCCCAGCTCCATTCCCTTCCCTGGACATGCTCCAGCACCTCAATGTCCTTCTTGCCATGAAGGACCCAAATCAAATCATACATTTCTAATTCCCCCTGCAATAAATCTGATGATTAGATTGCTGTGGCTGTTAAATCCTTGGCCAGGGATGTTGTTATTTCTTCCCTTGTGGAGCTGCACCATATCAGTGCCACAGAAGAGTCCCAGGTCCCTGCTCCCTTCCTCTACCTCAGTGCTCCTGGCACAGGTCCTGAGGGATTTTCCAAGAGCCAATGAGTTTTAAACCTCGCTCTGGCATTGCAAAGTGGTCACATACTGGCAAAGACCAGCAGAGCTGCTTGTCTGGCATCTGGCCTGTCAGCCACAGGAGATGCCTCAAAGTTCCATGTCTAAAAGTGTTTATAAATGTGATTTACCCGCTGCCAGGGCCATGAGGCTGATCTGTGTCCATGGCTGGTGCTTCAGTGCAGGAGTTTGTGAAGGGGATAATCACCTGTCCTCACACTGAGAATAACCTGTGGTAGCAGACAAAGGTTCAGAGATAGACCCAAATCTATACAATACTATTTAATCTTCTTAGGGGCTGTGGGTATTAAACTGGATTGGGAATTCCTCCACTAACATGTCCTTCACACCTGACCCGCTCTTGTTTTAGGACTCTGCCAGCAGAGGAGACATCCTGAAAATGGGATCATTTTCACCTGCCTCTCTCTGCAACAGCATCTCCCATCTGGCTGTTAAGTACCAAAGAAGCTTCCAGCACTACACCCAGCCCCTGGAACTCCCCTTCCTCCTGGACAGACCTTTGGAAGGTAGGCTGGGGAGCTTTGTGTGATTGCTCGGATTTCGTGTTACTGAGACAGGAAGTGAGAAAAGGAGTTTATCAGGAATTGACCTAAACTTAGAAGACTAGAGAAACAATTCTGAATTCTTCTGGTCAGGAGTTGTGAAAGGCTGCAGAGCTCTTAGAACTGATCCTAGCTTCAGAATTCTTTCTGTTTGCAAAACATCTTTTACGCAGCTTGTTTTGGAGAGAAGTAAAATCAGTATTTAAATAGGAGTGTGTGCATAACTATGTTCTCTCTCTGCTATCCTTTTAACTCTCCTGTCTTTGTTAGGGAAAGTTCTTTTCTCTTAATGTGCAATTTGTTATACCTCTTGTGCTGTTCTGCCACATATATGTTTATTTTCTTTTTATGTATGAAAAGCAAAGCTTGTATCATCTATTTATCTAGGTATTCCCATGACCCTCTCTTACTGTTGCCTTAGTGATCCTCCCAACTATTTAAATTAACATTGCCTGTTTTGCAAGAAATTTAGGCTGATAACTTCCCTGGGTGTTATGCAAGAGGGTGAATGTGTAATAACTTGCATGAAGAGCTTATCTGAGAATGGTTTAGAAAACTATGATTCACAGCTAAAGAATAATGTAACATGCCCACTCTGGGGAAAAAAATAATCCATAAGAGTGTCCTTCTAAAGTAAAACATTCAAGCAGTGCTTAAGAGTGAATTCTGTCCAGCCCCAAATCCCTGTCCCCGTGCTGTCATAGCTGCAAGCACTGTCACTCTGGCATTTACAATTTCTCTCCCTTTCTAAATGCTGTTCACATAATTATGCAAGATATGCTAATTACCCCCTAATAAAAGGTATGATTACAATTCCACTTTGCCAGTTCTGATTTCTCCAGAAAGCCCTAAAAAGATGTAGTCATAGAAACAAATGGCTGCTCAGCACCCCCAGTTCTACTAGAACCACGTTCTCCTCACCCTCTGCTCAAACTGAAGGAAAAACCTCACCCTTCCTTGGATGGTTTCCTGGGGAGTGAAAGACTGGAAAGCCATGGAGCAGCATCACATCTAAACCAGTTTCCTATCCCCCTGAGGTTATTTTGGTGAATAACTGGTTTAGGAGGGAGGTTTGAACAGCCGGTCTTGTCTTCAGAGCATCATTTTTAGCAATTTAAAGTTGGTTCCTTGACAGAAGCTGTATCCACTCCTCCTGCACCACACTGACCCAATTGATAATATTACAGAATAACAACTGGACTCTGGTCAATGCAGTCCTTAACAGCTCCTGGATATGGGCATTTGGTGGAACCAGAATTCAGCTTGGATTGGACTGCCTCAGCCAACTCCACTCTCTTAAGCCAAACCTTTCATTATTAATCAGCATAGCCTACAGTCATATTAAAAAAATAGGCTGAAATCTGGATCTAGATCTCTCTTTACTCATTTAAGTCCATTTAGTTTTATAGAAAAATAGCCAAGCAGTCAGTGAAGTGCTGCTGCCCTAGTGGTGGAAAGTTGCAGTACTTTGTTTTTCACACCAGATTTTCTTTTGCAGGATTCCCCATTTTGTGCTGTGCAGTTCCAATCCTGATGCTCCAGATCAGCAAACTGCTGACCAAGTGAAGTCTGCAGTGGCTTCTGGACACAGCTCTGAGTTTGGAACCTTTAGGAAATGCATTTACCACGGAGGAGGCGGCTACGGAGGAACCGAATCCTTTTCTTGCTTGCCATAGTGATGGTCCTCTCTTTCTACCAGCTGCAGTCCAGCCCCTCTGCCCTTCCAGCATCACACAGAGCCCCCCAACCCACGGACCCTGCCAAAGTGACCTCCAGGGACCTCCCCAGCAACAAGACTGCTGTAAGAGGCAATAGCACAGCCCCCAAAATAAGGCACTGCATCTATGTGGATCCTGAGCCAGCCGTGCCCGTCACCACATCAGTGGGCACAACACCACAGCAAGAAAATACCAGTGAAAGCTCCCCAGATGAAAAACCACCCTATGAATCCAAAGGAGAATATCCCCAGGACCTGTTCAGTGTGGAAGAACGCAGGCAAGGGTGGGTTGTACTTCACATCTTTGGCATGATGTATGTATTTGTGGCCTTGGCCATAGTGTGTGATGAGTATTTTGTCCCTGCTTTGGGAGTGATCACTGAGAAGTTGGAGATCTCTGAAGATGTGGCTGGAGCCACCTTCATGGCAGCAGGTGGATCAGCACCAGAACTCTTCACGTCCCTCATAGGTGTCTTCATCTCACACAGCAATGTCGGCATCGGTACCATTGTGGGCTCAGCAGTGTTTAATATCCTCTTTGTCATTGGCACCTGTGCCCTCTTCTCGAGGCAGATACTCCACCTGACATGGTGGCCCTTATTTAGAGACATCACATTCTACATTGTAGACTTACTGATGCTCATCCTGTTTTTCCTAGACAGTGTCATTGATTGGTGGGAAAGCCTCCTTTTACTGACTGCCTATGCCACATACGTGTTCACCATGAAACATAACGTGTTCCTGGAGCAATGGGTGAAGCAGGAGCTGAAAAAGAAGCTAAATGCTGTGCAGGCAGCATCAGCAGAGCATATGCGGAAGGTTGGTGTCCTTAGAGTTCAGAGGGCAAGTTGGAAATAACTTTTAGTGTAAACCACAAAGAAAAACTGCATCTCCTTCACAAAGCATAAATTCAAACCTCAGAATACAGGTACTGGTCAATAATTATGGTTTTAAAATGGGGGAAATCCAAACCAGTGAGATTCTAAGAAAGTGGACACCACCACTAACAGGGAGTTCTGCCTGTGCAATTACTAAATATCTTAGCTGCTTTCAGAGATGTGTGGGATTTTGCTTACTTTGTTGTTCAAAAGAAGTTTCAGAAAGAACACTTGCACAAACACATTTTTGGTCTGGGAATAAGATTGGACAATTCTGATAAACAGGGGAGAGAAGGCTTCTGTCCCAGCCTCTTGCAACTGAGAGATGTTGGAAGAAATTCTCTTTTCCCTCTCTGAAGCCAGATGTGTTTCTGGGATGCTGGTGGTGTCACTCCTTACCTGATCAGCAGCACAGAAAGGCATCTGGCAGCTTTAGCAGCCTGCTCTCCTGGGCAGCATTCACAGATTGAAGTGCCCAAACTCAATTCCATGCCAGCAGATTGCAAACTGTCCCCTGGCACTGCGTGCTCTGCTAGTCAGATGTGTCCCTGGCCCTCAAGCATGCTTTGCCTTCTGATCCTGGCACTCCACATCATTTAAGGAAAGGAAGGAAGCAGATAAGGACAGTCAGGAGAGCTGAAGTGGTGCAGAATTGAGAAACTCCTTCTCTTTCCTGCTCCTGGTTTGTTGTTCAGCCAGTGCTCACAGCTGGGAGTCCTGAAAGCTCCTGGGTTACATTCCAGTGGGATACATGTGCAAGAAACTGCAGTGACACACACACATCACTGTGGACATCACCAAGCATCACAGGTTGAATCCAGACCTGCACTTGAAGTTTACAGAGAGCTCTCACTAATGTTTAGTAGCATGACAGAGAGCTGCTGAACTTATCCCTTGGGAAAAATTAATCACAGAAATTATAAATGATGGAAAGTAATGCTATTCACTGTAAAAAAATCTGTCTTTGAACCTTCTCTCTGCTGGAACATGAGTAAGGGTACACATGTTTGGGGATGCAGTCTGGGTCTGTCAGTAGCTGCAGGAATCAGTTGTGAGTCTGCCCCCAGGTGCCTGATTCCTCACTGGGAGGCTTTAGGTAGAATCCTGTTTTTCTCAGAAGCCAATGGGTTTAAGGAGGCTCACGGCTTTGGCTCTTTCAGTAGCACTCATGGACATTTGTGTCAGCTGTGCCACTTCCCCACAGGCAGCAGCCTGGAGGATCATTAGATCCTGAAGCAGCAGAGGTGATTGGTCATTTCTGTTCTTCATTGCTTGCAGACAAGCAGGGCAGTTGTAGATGATGGAACAACGAAGCCACCAGATGTGAGGAAGCTGCAGGTAGGTCTAAGCAACTTTACAGGGATCTGAAGTCATTTTGAATCTCTCCCCATGTCAGATCATAAATAAAAGTGTCAACTCCTGTGTCAAGAAACCTGGACCAAAGCCTGTATCATATCAGGCACAATGGCCACAGTTTGCTTAAGGGGACACCTGGCTGAATCCTGTCCTTTAAGGAATTTTTATGAAATTTAAGGGACAGCTCAGGCCTCCCAGGTGGATTTAACTAGAAGAGTGCTGTTCATTCTCTGTTATAAAACAGTCATATAGAAATTCAAACAGTGACTCTTCTTACCTGGTTTCATGGCCAAATTTCTTCCTGGGCTGTCATAGCAGCAGCTGGCGGGGTCTGTCCTTTCCCATAGCAAACACTGGGAACTGATTCCTCTGCTGCTGTTGAATTGCTGCCCCATGGCCTGGAGAGGTCTTGTCTGATGTAGAGGACAAAGAAGCTGAAACTGAGTGGTTTTGTACCTTCCCACAGCCTGGGCCAGGCCTGCAGCGGGGCAGCAGCTCGGCCTCCCTGCACAACTCTCAGATGCGCGGCACCATCGTCCAGCTCATGATCCACACTCTGGACCCCCTGGCAGAAGGTGAGTGCATGCTCCACACCAGAGGGCCTTGGGTTCACAGCCCTGAGTGGTTCCACTGGGAATACAACCAGTATTTTGGGGTTAACAGCTCACCCTTGGGGTGCAGCTGAGTGTCACAGATGGTGTCAGACGCGGGGAGCTCTGTGACAGTGGGATGTGCCCCTTCCAATTGCGTGGCTGGCAAGGACAAACACCTCATGTTTTGGTCCTGCCATGTCTACTTTTCCTGTTACTGCTGTGGTGGCAGCTGCTGCTGCTGCTAGGGTCCCTGGAAGTGGTGACATCCCTCATCTCTGCTGTCTCTCTGACTGCAGTGGCAGTTAATGTTACAGGCTTTCTCTGTCCCATAGCACATCCCATCTTCCTCTTCTTAGCTCAGACCTCACCCCAGTCCTGAAAGAGCAGCACAAAAAGAGGTTAAAACCCTTGAGGAATTCTCTTTTTGACAGTGGTTAAAATCCCAGCTGAGATTCCCATCGTGATGGTGAGGCCAATTCTGTGTGATTCAGGCTGACACCTCTGAAAGCTCACCAATCATCACTGCCATGGCACAGTGTGCCCACAGCCCTGTGCAGGCAATGGGCAGCTCCCCAGGGCCAGAGAATGACAGCTCAGGTCCAAGACCTCTTTTAAACTGCCCAGGGTGCAGAGAAACCTCATCTCCAGACAGACCAGGGTGTTTGTACACAGCCTTTTAATGTGTTGCTGTATATTAACTTTAATCCAATCACACTGTGGAGGTTTATTTTCAAAGAAAGAGTGAAACACATAAATAAAAAACATCTTTAAGATTTTCTTTCCTAGCCCAGAACATGCCCCACCCCTCCACTGCCCTACTTGTTCTAAAGAGATTATCTGCTGCTCATTCAAAGAGAGATTGAAGCTAAGCAGATCAACACCTCTCGTGTCCCTCGCAGAGGTTACAAAGAGGACTCTCCAGATCAGAATCCCAGCTGCACAAATTGATCAAGGGAACAAGGAGGCTGGAGGAGGACAGCAAGGCAGATCAGTGTCTGCTTTCACAGATTCCAGTGAAGGCACCCAATGTGTTATCAACAGTAGCCTAACAAGAGCCAGACTCATCAGGGTTTGTTCCTTGCCTCCTGTGCCTCCAAAAGGTTGTATCAACAGCACCAGTATAGACCTGAAACCTTCCAAGAGGATGTGCCATTGCCTTGAGCATCAGAAAGTGCCAGAATTGAGGGGCTGCTGCCACTCAGAGACCTTCCAGCACCTTCTCATCCTTCCCACACCTCTGTGTTTGTGCAGTATCTGCCCACCCATGGCCACCACGAATTTGGATTTCTGATCCAGGCTGGTGCCCTGGTGAAACTCTGGGACTCCCCTGCAGGAGAGCTGTGGGGGACTGAGGTTGGCAGCCAAAGCCAAGGAGAGCCCCAGCCAGTTCAGCCCAGAACAGGGAGCTTTCCACTGGCCTTGCTGAAGAGGCTGCTGCTCCCAGGCCTTGTGAATATGGAATAAACAGGACCCAGGGACCAGTTTGGATTTTCTCTCAAAAAGAACTTGCCTACTCATTTCATAGAATCACTGAATCATTTAGTTTGAAAAAGACCTTTAAGATCATCAAGTCCGACTGTTCCCCCAGCACTGCCCAGGCCGCATGTCCCCAAGTGCCCCATCCACACATCCTTTAAATCCCTTCGGGGATGGTGACTCCCTGTGCCAGGGCTTGAGAACGCTTCGGGCGCAGGAATTTTTCCTGATACGCAGCCTGTGCCGGCGGCCCTGCAGGATGAGTTCCCGTGTGCGTGCGGCAGCCACTAGATGGGAGTGTGGCCGTGTGTATCTGCGTCTGATACCGCAGGTACCGTGCGGGGATGGGCTGCAACAGCCTCTCCAGAAGGGTTTTATAAACCAGAGCCTTTACTTTAATAACGCCACTGAGTTAATGGCAAAACCTCTAAATAGCTGGGGAAATAGCAGGAATCTCTGCCCCAGCTACGTGCCTGCTCCATTCAAGGCTGTGAGAAAAGAGACACCATCTTATAAAATATAACAATAAAATTACTGATATTACAACAGCTCAGCACTCAAAAATCAAGGAGCCAGTGTGTCAAATCCTGTGTGTCTTGTAGGAGATACTCCTTAATCTAATAACTTCCTACCTAAAGAAAAGAGAGTTTGGAGAAAAGGAATTTATGCATAGACCGAGAAACCTAAGTGCCTTGAGGAGCTTGACCAAAGGAATAGAATGACATCCCAAGGAAGAATCTGAAAAAGGATTTGAACCTGCAAGGCATGTGAGGGCTTGTGTTCTGATATGTTCATAGTTCCTAGTCCTGTGTTAACAGCCCGGCAGCCTGTGGGACCCTGAGGACAGCTGTGCCTGCTTCCCATGGATCACCAACACTGTCCCTCCCTTTGCTGGCTGTGCAGCTCTCTCTGTACCAGGCACATTTCTGAAATTAGGCTGCCACATAAAAGATGATCCCAAATCAATATATCTTTCCTCAAGGGCCCTTGTTCCTTCTTGCCAAGGCCTGTGGCATCAGTACTTACAGGCTGTGGAAATGAACACTCAACAGAAGGAAAAGGTTGCCAACAGTTGCTCAGCAGTTCCTCACTGAACCTGCTGCAGTCAGGATTCTGTAGGGGTTCCTTCTTTCGGCTGACCTTGCTTTTTATTTGGGCAGCACAGAAGTGGTTTCAGGGCAGCAAGGCCCAAAACAGAGAAAATCTGCCAGCACTGGGCCTCCAAGCCCAAATTTCAGAGGCAGAGGTCTTGGAAATGCAGAAGTGTGAAACACAAAGCTGCAACACCCCTTGTGTGAAACAAAATTTCTCTTTTGAAGAGTGGATTGAGTTCAGAATGTGGGGTTATTTCTTTTTGTATTGGAAGGTATCATTACTTAAGTCTTTGTCTCAGAGAGATGTGCTTACTTTAGAAGTTCTAATATTTACATGGCATCCTGAATTATATTTTTGATAGAACTTTTTACCTTCAATGTGCCTTTTTTAAAATTAGGAATTTCTAGCAAGTTTGTTCTTTTGTCCTTTTCCCTGTGAAAATGAGTAGAAGAGCATGAGATCTTTTCCAGATGATCCCATTAGAGACCAGAGGGAACTGTTGGGGAAGTAAAGGCAGTGAGGACTTTGGAAATGCTCAGGAGCCCTCTCATTTCTGAACCTCTAGCCTTACCACCAGATTCTTTAAACTCTAGTCACACAGGGAGCAAAGCAGAAGCCTACATTTCTTTTTGAATGAAGCAAAAGGCTCCAGCAGAGAGGTTGTCAGAGCTGTCTGCCCTCACTATGCCTCAGTTAACAAGGTAATGATTTTGAAAATTAGACCAGAGCAGTGGGCACTGTTGCAGGCTGGAGAAGGCTGAAGGCAGCTACAGCTTCTCCTTGCTTCATTAGCATTCCAGATCCAGAGGGGGAAAAGGAATCACAAGACTTTTTTTTATACCTCCACTTTTATACAGCAGAATCTCCAAATCCTTCAGGTTCATGCCAAACTGTAAAGAAAAAATCCTCCCTGCTGATTGTGTTGTCAGTCCTGTTAGAGTGAATATTACAGCCAAAGAGTGAATTAAATGTAAGAGCCAAATTCAAGGTAGAGGCTCAGCTGCCACTTGAAGTCCATCCTGGATGCTGTCAGTTCAGAGGACAAGACTTCTGGAGAGCATCTCAGGGCCACTGGACACAGACATGTCCTGTGTGAGGGGTTCTGAGCCCTGGGGACAGAGCTGTGAGCGGTGAATTGCCCAGGGGACTGAGAGGAACACTGCCCTGCACAGCTGATCCAGCACAGCCCATGGACATCCTTCCTCCCCGTGCTGACCTGCACATCTGACCAGCTTAGAGCCAGCTCTGCCTCCAGTCTCAGTCCCTCCCGCAGGAGTTGTGTGCCAGAGGAATTACCACCCTTTTAAACGAGGCTGATCTCATGAGAACTGGCCAGTGGCCTGGGCCTAATCTGTTTATCCTGACAGAGATGCTCCCGGCTCCACCCAGCTCCCAGCCTGGGGCCGGGCTGAGGGCAGCGAGCCAGGAGCTGGAATTTCCATAATCTCGGGCTGAGCCTGACCCTGCTGACCCTGCTGACAGGAGCATCTGCAGCAGCTTCAGGGAAAAGCCAAACAGAAGGATGCATTGCCCAGTGCTTAGAGGAGACTGGGAGCAAAAGGTCATCCCTGCACTGAGGGATGTGCTTGTGCACGAGCACAGGGGGAAGGAAGCCAACATTTCACATCCCCTCCAGCGACCTTCAGTATTGACACGGAGCATGGAAGAGTCAGGCTCTTGAGCCCCTGCCAGCCTTTCAAAGGAGAAGAAATGATCATTTAGATTAGAAATTCTTACCTGCAGGGGTGGTGAGGTCCTGGAACAGGGTGCTCAGAGAAGCTGTGACTGCCCTTGGATCCCTGGAAGTGTCCAAGGCCAGGATGGATGGGGCTTGGAGCACCCTGGGATAGTGGGAGGTGTCCCTGCTCATGGCAGGGGGGTGGGACTGGATGGCCTTTAAGTCCCTTCCAACCCAAACCAGTCTGGTACTCCATGATGGTTTCATCTCAGTCCAACCATTCCAGTGCTCAGTGGAAACCCCAGCTGCTGAAAGATGTTTCTGTCAGACAGCAGCAGGAATCTCACCACAGTAGGACTTGTCCCCTGAGGTCTTCCTGTCTGGGCTGGGCCCAGTTATTGGACATACAGCAGAATCTACTGATTTTCACAAGGTTCAGCTCAGAACAATAGTTCTGCCCACATGGCTGGACATGCTATTTCTATTATCTCAGTGCCACAGTGATTAATAAAATGGCAGGGCCCCGCCCTTGAGGCAATATGACAACTGCACCTTCTGGGTGCATAGTCAACAACACAGTAGATTAAATCAGTGTGATAAAACTTTCAGAGAAAATTATTTTACAGCCCTGCACACAAGCCAAACACAGCATTGGCCAATTCTTGTGGCTACTGCCCATGTGCAAACCCAGTGACCCTCAGTCATTGGGTGTGCAGCTCAACAGAGGACAGAGAATAGAGCAAAATGGGGCTTTTCTTTGACCCAATCTTGTTAACTTTCACTGAGAGTCAGCAGTAAGATATTTGAGTAAAAAACAACTATAGAGACACACAGTCCCACAGTTTACTGTAAATCAGTAAAAAAGCAGCTCAACTGAGTAAGGCAGAGCTGGTTCACAGTGGTAGAAGTCCCAGAAATAGAGCACCAGACCTGTGCTGGTGAAGAACATCTCTCAGACAGCCTGAACCATGCTGAACCTGGATACCAGGAATTTAGAACAGCTCCAGCAGGAGACACTTGTGTATACTTAGAAAAATCAATCGTTTTCCAGGGAACTGGAACATAAAAGGTGTTTATTTCCCATTCCCATCAGGTCTCCAGGCTGTAAGCAGCACCCTAAAGCCTCTTCAACAGCCACATGGCAGGAGGGTGGTGTGATTTTTAGTTTGCTCATAATCTAGCCTAGGAAAAAAATCAATAGTCCATTGTGAACACGATGATATTGTACTGAAACTCCCCCTCTGTTCTTTCTGCATTTTATTCCTATAAAGTACAGATATCCTTTGTATTACTGACCTGAAAAGAATTTCTCATTCCTCTTGATGCCTTGAGAGGCTGGCTAGAACAGAGGCTAGACAGCGTTAAAGGAATAAAGTGGGGATTTATTAAAAGGCTTCAAAGGATACACCTTGGGCAGTACAAGAGCCTGGCTGAGGCTACACCCACGATGGACAGCAGGTCACACATTTTCACACTTGTATAAGTTTTGGTCCATTTCCATATTGGGGTTAATTATCCAATTCCAGCTCCAGGTTATGCAGTCCCATCCTCCCAGATTGCTCTCCTCAATTTGCTGTCTGCACTTTTTGGGCCTGAAGCTGCAATGGTGTCCTTGGTTCTGGGGCTGGAGAAGGATTGTTGTCTGACTGAACTGTGAGGAGAACTTGATAACACTCTGAATGAGGTTCAGAGTTATGTACTAATGCAGTACAGAATCTGGAAAACATAAAAGCTAAAACTTTAGGCATCACTCTAGATTCTCCTTAAATAGTTCTGTCGAATTGCTGGTGTAATTGCTGTAGCACCAAGCAGTTAAATACAACAGCTATGACCAACGAGCAGCAGCCAAAACCTGAGGTCACAGCTAGAACAACCGCTGGGGCAGCACTGGCTGCAGCACCTGCAGCAGGAAGGGGGCAAGAGCACGTGTGTGTTGGGGGAGGCAGGGCCAGGGGGGCTTTGCAGTGACAGCCCCTGATGATCGTGTCCTTCTCACCCACAGCAAAATTTAAAGACAGGGTTGACACCCTGAGCAAATTGGCCAAGGCCAAGGCTGAGACCCTGGAAGGACAAGGCTCCCAGCCAGGTGAGTGCAGGAAGAGCCAGCCCTGTTTGCCTTGTTTTGCACTGCAAGCCCTCATCTTCCCAGCACGCAAAGCCCAAGGGCAGGCAAGGAAACTCTGGGGTGTAACACAAATTTTGTGCTGTTTCTGGGCACAGATGGCTGCTCTAACAATGCAGCAGGAATCGATTGATGCACGAGGGCAGGAGCAGCCATCCCCAGAGGAGCTGTTAGTGAGGCAGGGCAGGGAGAGCTGCAAGGGTGGACTGCAAATGGCCATGGAACAGTGCAGGAGGGAAATCAGGGCACTGCAGACAGCACTTGGGTGCTGCTGGTCTTTGGCAGACCCTGCAAATGAGGTGTTTGTTAAAAGAAAGTAGCTTCACATGCTTGCAGAAGGGCACAGAAGGTTCCTCCAGAGGGAATAATCTACACTGTGTCTGTATCAGTTCCAAGGACCTGTGTACCCCTCCTTTAACAGAATCACAAAATCATACAATGCTTAGGGCTTAGAGACCGTCCCATTCCACCTCCTGCCATGGGCAGGGACACCTTCCACCATCCCAGGCTGCTCCAGGCCTGTCCAACCTGGCCTTGGACACTTCCAGGGATGGAGCAGCCACAGCTTCTCTGGGCAACCACCCTCACAGGGAAGCATTGCTAATCTAACATTTAACCTAGATCTGCCCTCTGTCAGTCACTCCTGACACAAAAGCTGCCTTGGAGCCAGAGCTGACCTGTGCTACAACACAGATTTGTGCTGCCAGCAAGGCTGAAGATTTTGAACACCAAGAAACTTGGGTTTGGAAGGTCCCAGCTCCACACAACCCAGGCACCTGAGCAACTCACGGAGGTGAATGAGCCCAAACTTGAAAAAAACAGTTTAAAACCCAAGTAAATTCTTGGTGTGTGCTATAAATACCACACTGACTTCACTCCCTCACCCCTGCTCCGTGTTATCCATATTTCTTCTGTTCCCACAGAGGTTTCTGTGTTCCTCTTGGCTATGCAGGTTAATGCAGGAACAGCAGTACATTGCAGTTATTTCCTTGTATGTGTCAGCACTTTCTTATTTGCTTTTGAATACCCACCAAAAGATCAGGGATTAAAGTCTGGCAGCACATCCTGGTCATTTCTCAGAAGCCTTGAAGAGTATCAGGTCCCTGGAGAATGCTGTGCTCTACGGAGGGAGGGGGGAGCTGGGGGGGAAACCTGAGGAGCAAAGCTTTACCTCCTTTCTGGGTTTTAAGGATGGTTTTAATACAATCTTCAGAATCCAGAAAGAAACCAAGAAATGCCCATCAGCTGTAGATGAGGTAATGAGCATTTTCCTGCCCCTGACAGCAGTTCTGCCTGGAAGGTCAGAGAAGCACCAAGGTCTCATTCTATTCCAGGTAGGCCAAATTCTGCCCAGATTTACCAAACACAATCACAGCAGTCAGGCAGGACACACAGCAAACCAAAGCAATCTGAGGGTACTTAACCTGAAATGCCACCACTGTGGGAGGGAGCTCAGACCCCCTGCTGGTCACAGGGAAGGTGATGCCCTGGTATGGTGGCCACTCATCCAGGATGACTGAAACCAGCATTTCTTCTTATTGCTTTTGCAGAAGAGGGAAAGAAAGCACCAAGCAACGTCCAGGTAACTCCTGCCAGTGACTCTGAGCCCAGCAAAGACACACGGAAGGCAGATGTGCCACAGGATGGACAGGTACCCAAATCAGGAGCACAGGCACTGAGTGCCCTCCCACGCTGACCTTCACGTACTTTCCTTCTTCCCTCTCCAGAGCTGTTGGGACAGGACCCAACCCATGTCATTGCCATCTATAAATAGGTTCTGTGTGTAGTAATCCAAGATGCTGGCTGAAACACCTTGGCTTACAAACACAAATGGGGCCCAAATGATGACACCAAGTGATACTGGATAGTACTGACCCCTCAAGTGACTCTTCTGAGGGTACTCCAGGGTAAGGAGAGATAAGAGCAGCTGCCTGTCCTGTGCTGACCAGCAGACTGTTCTGTTTTGCTCCCCAAATCCCTTTTGGGTGATTTGGCAGTTCCAATGAAAAAATTTTTTTCATGGACATGGAATATTTGTTTCTAAAAGGTGGTTCTAGTTAATGGATGCCCAATAGTGAACAATACACAGGTGCTGGATTGGGGTGTGCCTGGGTCCTGTCCCACAAGAGCTGTGGCTGCCCTCAGCAGGTTAGAAATGTGAGCTCTGCTCAGGTGAAGCCACAGGGAGTAACTGCAGCATCTTGTTCTGCTCCTTGTGTGAAAATATATTGGCTTTTTGATTTTTTTATTCTGTGTACAGCCCCCCCCATCAAGCAGTGACAGCTCAGACGACAGCAGCTCTGAGAGCCAGGAGGACAGTGATAGTGACAGCACAGAGAGTGATGAAAATGATGAGCCTTTATCTCTGGAATGGCCAGAATCAAGGACAAAACAAGCAATTTACCTTTTCCTCTTTCCCATTGTCTTTCCTCTCTGGAGCACTCTGCCTGATGTCAGAAACTCGGTAAGAATCCACCTTCCTTCTGCTCCTGGAGTCACGAACTGAGCTATAGATTTCCTCTGGGCCAGAGTCCCTGGGTCCATTTTTCCATGTCTGGAGTCTTTGCATAGCTGAAAGGCTGTTACTGCTGCAGGGAGTGGGACAGGAGCCCCAGCTGCAGTGTAATGTCATTCCAGAGACTTAATTTAATAAACCACAAATTCTAGCAACTACAGGTCACCTAATCAAGCTGAAAAACAGCAAACAGAGACCAGGGTCCAAGTTAAAGCAATCAATTGCAGTGAAGTGTTTCAGGTGAACAGTTTTCAATGGGGACTATTAACTTCCCTGAAACTTCTCTTTTTTCTTTTCAAACTTGATTTCAACAGGAATCAAAAAAATTCTTTGTCATCACATTTTTTGGATCCATCCTCTGGATTGCTGCATTCTCTTATCTCATGGTGTGGTGGGCTCACCAGGTGAGAGGTTTTGTTCTTTCTGCAAATCCCCATTTCAGAACAAGTAGATGGAGAGAGGGGACAGTGTTACTGTGGCATTTTATCTGATGAATTACAGCTGCAGTCATCCATCACAACAGTAGAAACTTTGTTTTGTTAGAACCCAAAAGGGAATTTCTGATGTCCTTTTTTTTTGATTTGACAAAGATTCATTCATTTCTGAAAGCTTCCAAGGGAGTTTGTGCATCAGTGAAAGGAAAGATACCATCAAGATTTATCTTAATTGTGACTTTTCATTAATGAATGTTTCTGTGCAGAACATAATTATCCATTACCTAATTAAAATTCTAGGAAAATATAGGTTCTGATTCTGGAAGCTGCTAAATGTTCTTCCCTCCCCCATCTTAATGTTCACCTTGTATTCTGGGAAATAATACTTCCATCTTGTAGGAACAGCCCCCCAGTCTGTATTGAGTGATACATTGCACATGCACAGTAGATCTGATCATGCCATAAATCCAAGGACTGTCATCTCCAAAGGCCCTCAGATCTTGCACAGCTGATGTTCAATTTGCAAAGGTAGACAACATCCAGAAGAGGAGGACTGAGGACAGGAAAATTGTGCTGTAGCTGACTTGACCTTGGCTCAGTGCTGGCATCAATGTGGTCAGATTTCCTACACTACAGAGCAAATCCAGAATCAACAGACACAATAAAATGGAACTTATTAATCCTATAAAGCAGGAAAATGCTGCCACGTTCACAGAACTTGGAATATTTTAACTCAAGTATGGCACAAACCCTAAGACTGCACAGAGCAATTACACTCCATGTTCCACTGCTAACAGCCCTACCCAACGTTGTGTTGATTAGGTTGGTGAAACAATTGGCATTTCAGAGGAGATTATGGGGTTAACCATACTGGCAGCAGGCACATCCATCCCTGACCTGATCACCAGTGTCATCGTGGCCCGGAAGGGCCTGGGGGACATGGCTGTGTCCAGCTCCGTGGGCAGCAACATCTTTGACATCACTGTTGGGTGAGTACCAGGGCCATGCCAAGAGCTGCATTTCTTCTGAAACACAAAGTTACCTGGTCTGAAACCAAACATGCCTCAGTTCATTTCATTTTAGCTGTAGTTAAGTGAAGGGCAGCTGAGCAACCAGTTCTTTTTCAAGAAACCCAACCCAAATCCAAACCCAGCCAGGAAAGACAAGCTGTTACAACTCAGCCCACTGGCTTCACCCAATTCACACAAAATTACCAATTCTTCAAGACAAAAATGCAAGACATCTTTGGCTAATGTCCAAGCTATACAGGCAGGAGCCTTACCTGGTCACTCAGACATTCAGCTCCTGGGGAAGGTCAGTATCAGCGCCTGGATCTCCCATCCTCAACCATCAGGACATTTCTTTATTCTAACTCACCAAGGCACTTCATTCTTAGGTATTATTTTCAAACCCTTTTACTCTTGGATTGCATTATGATAGTACAAGCATTATCCAAATGTAGTTTTGACAGGAAAAACACCCAGTTTAGATTTATGCTGAGCTATATTGAATACCATAATGCATTTTTTTCCCTGTAACAGTTTGGAAAAATTGCTTAGTTATGATGCAGGTAATGAACTGCCTTAAAACATTTATTTCAATTACTTTTCCCTTCCTTGCAGCCTACCAGTTCCCTGGTTCCTTTTTTCTATCTTCAATGGCCTCAGCCCTGTGGCAGTCAGCAGCAATGGTTTGTTTTGTGCAATTGTTCTCCTTTTCCTCATGCTCCTGTTTGTGATTATCTCTATTGCTGTCTGTAAATGGAAAATGAACAAATTACTGGGGCTCACCATGTTTGCTCTTTACTTTGTGTTCCTGATCATCAGTGTGATGTTAGAGGACAAGATAATATCTTGCCCAGTGTCTGTATGACATGTGGACACTTCAAGATGTCTGTGAGGATCCAGCAACATCAAAAGGAGGTTGAGGTAGCAGTTGTCCTACTGAAAAAAAGCAACCAGAATTGTAACAAACTTACTGAAAATAAGATTCCTTTAACATGCTAAAATAAATCAATCTTAACTGATGTGTCAGCCTCTACTGTTTTTCTTTAGGATCAGAACAATATTAAATCAGCAATATTAAATAACACACACTTAGGCACTTGTGGAAAAGCTGAAACAATTTAGACACATCAAATTTTCACTATGGCTGATCCTCTCAAGTTAAAGGAGCTGATTTTCACCACATCGTATTTACTCATGATAGGAAATTTTCAGGAACATGCTCTAAATTAGTCAGTGAGCTGCTCAAACTCCCTGAAATCAATGAATTTTACTTCAGTGGGAAGAGAATCAGACTGATGTGGTTGGGCCTTTATGGAACTGCACTGCTTAAAATGCCTGCGTGGACTTTAAGCTCAGCAGAGAACTCCCCCCAACTGCACTGAGCTCCTTTCAGATCTGTACCTGATCTTGCAATGCTGTGCCTAAAACTCCTGTAAATGCCACAGGTACAGGTGTGATGTCACCTGGGTTTACATCTTGCTGCAAAAAGACTAAAAGGCTAAGGGTTAGAACAGCACATTACTTCCAATCAAAACTGAAGCCAGGAATCAAATACAACAAGGAGCTGAATGCTGGGGGTTTGTTTTCATCCTGACACTAATCTCTGACAGTTACAGATTCTTTAACCAGCACTAATTCTTCTTGTTAACACTGACTTCTACACAGACAAGATGAAAAAATGCCACTGACATCACCAAACCTGAGAGGTTTATTGTTAACACCTCATGGGAGCACACAATGTGGTTAAGAGTTGCAGACATTTCTGTCACTCTCATCAATCTAATAAAATGTTAATGAAAATAACCAGAAAGATTTTAAGCTTTTTATTGACTCACTGTAAAACGTCTTTTTTTTGGGATGAGACAGAAAAAAACCTTAACATTGTGAACATGGACTTTGCATATTTTAAAGGAACTACAAACCAAAGCAAACATCCAACATACTGGTTTTTGGTAAATAAAATTTAAACATTACATATTTACAAATCTACAACCATTCATTTAAAAAGTGCTGCTTGCAGACTAACAAAGTACCATTTTTAAATCCCAGTGAGATAATATCCAGAAATACCCCTCTCTATTATTACTATTTGCATCTCCCATTTGTTACACTAAGATTTTACATGCAGGAATTTTCTTTCTTGGGATACAAATCATTTAATTTGCCAGTGGAAGTCAAATTCATCAGGCTGTAACTGTACCAACAGCAAGACTTCTCAAATGGGACACAACAGTGTCAGAGAAACAGCACAATTTCTATTCACATTTCAGTATTTCATCTCCAATAATTATTCCAGTGGAACCATAAGTAAAGCAAAATATATATTGCACTGCAAATGTAAAACCTTTGTTTCAGGTTTTGGACATAAGCCTTATTTAGTACACAAAAGGAGAAAATTCAGTTCATACAAAATTTTAAATTGAAAATATGTCTCAAATATTTTATTTATTCATCTTTGTGGTATTGGAAAATATAGTCAAATTGCTTTTCTAATAAAGGAAAGTGAGATTTGAAAACTGTTTCAACACTGAATTGTACGATGCTCTAAAAATTATCGACCTCAGGATATGTTTGGAACATTGTGACTCGAATGAGGAAAATTTCCCACTTACAGTATGTTGTTATTCTGACTCTGTTTTTATATATTTCTACAGTGGACTGACTTGCAACAGACTTTGTAAAACAATTCATTAAGTATGATGATTTCACTTGGTGAGCTACTACATGATAGCATAATTTAAAAGCACACCCAAATTAACATTGGCAGCACTTCAGGAGAGACGTGGCAGGGATGCAGGACCCAGGGACTGTGTGAAGGCTGCACGGACAGCCCTGCTCCCAGGGCAGCATCCACTCCCTGACAGTGCTGGGGGATGCTGGAAAGAAGTAAAACTGGTTGGGTCATAAGTCTGAAGGCAGTTGGAGTCCTTACAAGGAGGCTGGGACGAGGATGGAGGAAGGGCCACGCGTGACAGTGCTGTCCCCACACCTGTGCCATGTCCTGGGGATGGGGACCGGGCTCGGCTCTTCGGCCACCCCAGAATGGGAGTGGGAAGCTGGGTCATAGCTCAGCCCCTCTAACACCCCACGGCAGCTCTGGAAAAAGCACTTGCTCTCTCTCCTTTCATGGCTTGAAGGTCCTATGGAACAGTGGCTGCCCCAGTGGCAAATGGGAAACAGAACTGCAGGGAGCTGGGAACACAACCTTCCCACAGCACACCCAGCTATGAGCTTAAGTACAGCAACTACTGGAGGCAAGATTTCCATGGTAATGCAGCATTCCTACTGTACAGAGCAGCCATGCACACTAAGGGGTACTTACAGGGAATGTGTTCAAAAATAGCCTGTTTATTTCACAATAGTTCAGAGGAATGAAGAGGATATCTCTACCTTGTACCTGGGTGAAAAGAGGAGCTTCATTTCATGCACAAGGATACTGTACAAGCGTGGCGGTACAAAAAGAGCATCATAAATTGTTAAAATAAATTAAATGTGAAAGATGTTGTAAGTGTAGCATTGCTAGCTCCACCTCAGGTGGGGGGATACGTTCAAGAAGGTCAGCTACATAATTAGCAGCACGTTAGAGAAGAGGCACTACCCGATGGAAGCTGTATCCAAGACTACATCCTGCAATTATCATCAGCACATACCTGCAGCTCTACAGGTTTGAAACCCTTTCTTCTTAGGGCAGCTTCTTCTAACAACTTTACAGAGGTCTGGGAGGAGGTTACAGAGCTTCATAGCAGCATTACTTTTCATTTAAGCCTCTAAGGCTTGCTCTATTTCACTTAATAAAGTAAATGTGAGCTTTAAAGTTTATCACCTTTCTGCCTAAGTATTGCTGGCTTATTATACTTGCAAACTAAAGATGTTTTTAAAGATGTTTTTCAAAACACCTACTGGTAGGCAGACTGCAATATAAAATCTAATGTAACAGCTGAATATTTGGAAGTATTATAACAGCAACAACTAAAATTAGAAGTGGAAAATAATTAGGATTACTTAAAATAAAGCTATCTGTTAAAGCATGATTTATATTTGTTTAGGGTGTTTTATACAGTTCGATGTCTGTTTTCCCACCTCCATGCAAGACTTCTGATATTTTCCCTGTAGCCTACCTTCTGGTGAGGAGTTGCTATGTGACTGAGAGCACAGAACATTTTGTAAATGTCTAGAACAAGAAAACATGAGGCAAAAGCCATGACTCCACCACAAGGCCTGATATAGCAGTTCTCTTCAGAGAAAACAAAAAGTTGTTTTGCCTGTGAAATAGAGACAGAACATTCCAAGTATGTTTAACTAAGCACAATATGCCCCAGTAAGTTACATTCCCTATAATTCCCTGTAGCAAGTTTGCTGGATGTACTTGAGTTAGCAGCTTTGGGTGGGCATTATGTGGTGCTGTACTGAGTGCTTCAAACACAACCTCTGAGACTCCGAGTGCTGCGTGTTCATGGAGAACTCACTGCAGGCTGGCATTTGCTCCAGGTCTCATCTGGAAAGAGCCACAGTAACAAATGCCAACAGCTGAGATCTGCTGATTCCATAACAAAATCCATAGGACTCTTCAATGTGGTTTCCCTTTCCTAGGGAGTGGGGAGGGAAGGGAACACGAGAGGAAGAGGAGATTTCTACAGAAGTGTTTCACAGAGACATCAGTGTATTTGTTAGAGTTTTGCAAAATTTACCATACCTTCCTTCTGATTGCTGTGGTAACACGTTTTCCAAGTGTGCATGAGAGAAATCCTGGATCTCCAGTACTGTCTAGGTGAAGGTTAACATTTTCTATTCTGCTTTAAAAACAAATCACTCTTCAAAAAGTAACTGGACAAGTTACTATAAATAGCAGTGTACTGCAAAAAAAATAAGCACTGTATTGCTTCTGCAGCAAGTCCATTTAAAATTCACTCCAGTAATTTAAAAAAATTAAAAAAATATCAACTTACTATAAACAATTTAAAATATGTATAATACAACTTTGTATGCTCTTCATAACATCATGAATATTCTATGTAAACAATAGATTCTGAAGAATTTCCTTCGCTCACATTAGTTTCAGTGCATTGTTTCTGTCCACCTGTTACTAGATCTTTTTTTTTTTAAAGGGAGCTGTAATATTTCGTCCCAAGTCAGAGAACTGATTTTGTTTATAACCTGCCTCTCCTCACACCAATTTGCAGAAAGGACAAGGGACAGGGAAATAATATTTGGCCCATTTTGCTCTCTGTCCATCTCCACAACCGCAGCCAGGCCAAATTCCCCGAGGCCTCGTGCCACAGTCCATCGCACGCACATTCCTGAACACTGAAGACTGAGATGTTCCTCGTGACTGAAGTGGTTATTTTACACAGGGATACGTCATAGATATCACCTCTTTAGCCAGGTACATTTAAAGATATGGTTCTCCAAAAATCTTTCTGCATTCCATCACTCCAGTGCTGGGTGGTCTGTCGCAGTTATGCGTGTTCTTCACCTGATTAGCGGTGAGACGATCGTAGGCCATTTTGTACTCTCTGTCAAAAGCATCTGCAGCAAGGGAAAAACAGCTTCAGATAGCAAGCTCAAAAACACCACCCAAATGCCACAACAGCTGCATTTATCAGCACAAAATATCTGTAAAGTCCTTTTTATTTGGCACTTATCACAGAGTGGCACGCATCTAATCTACAGATTATTTTTTTCTGGAAGCTGTACAACCAAGTTAGCATAAATGCATCATCTGTGCTCATTTGAATAGTTGGCAGAACTCACCTATATCAATGTTATCTCTTCCCAGGGCAACAAGTGAAAGAAACAGTATTTCTCTGTAAAGGCTCCTGAAATGGTAAAAACCCCAATTTATATACTGCACTGATACAGCACAAAACAATCTCTATTAAAAATAGACTGAAGCATTTAAAGACAACTTATAAAAAACCAGGCATTTTGAACATAACTCCTGATTGTGCCTCCAAATTATTGTCATTTCTGAGCTCTGGGGAATGCCCTGGATTCCTCACACATGGACATCACCCATGGTAGGTCCCCTGGAAGCTGCACCAAGTGCAGAGAGAAACACGCACTTAAACACTCAACCAAATTCCACAAAATTTAACCTGGCAAGGAATTTGCTTTTCTGCATTTTCACATTAGCTTGAAAAAGCAGGCAGACAAGCAAAATAAACACCTTGTCAATGCTCCAGCTGTTGACAAGCCTGTTGTATATCCTAGTATAAATCAGTAAATCCAGGCAAGAAATGAAAATTCACAGAAATTAATGTTCACCAATTCCACTGGCAATGGAAAAATACCCCTGCCTAAATATGAAACATAACTTCTCTTAGCTCCTTTTCTGTACACCCTAGAAACAAGTGTAGGGTTTTTATTTTAAAACACCTACTAATTTATGAATAACATTCAATAACAAAATATACACATATATAGACGATCCCTAGTTCCTATTTTTCAGAGGTAAGAAAAGGAGGTGGTTGTAAAGGGGAGGGGGAGAAGAAAAAGTAAAAAGTAAAAAATGGAAAAACTAAGTTTGTGGAAGTTACCATAAAAAATTTACCAAAGTGATAAATTTTGAAAACACTGGTGAAAAACACTGGGTTTTTTTTTCTTTAAAAAACACACTGGGAAAATATAATTCACATTAATAAGCTGATTATTTCCCAACTCTGCTCCAGCTAGGCACGTTGGTTTGTCTTACCTCTGTCTTTTAACATGTGGCCACTTGTTGAGCCTCTCCAGTATCTGACTCATTGGTCCATACACATCATTCATCTTGATGCTTTTCACCATACTCCTCAAGAGCTCCTGGTTAAAGGAGTCATCATCTTTTTGCAATAACTGGACCATTGGGTACTTCTGGGCTGAAAAACATCAGAAAGGCTGTAAGATTAAACAGATTCTTTGTGTAGCAAGTACAGAGTTGTTAAAAAAAGGCTACAAAATCTGTGAAAATATTGACATGTATGCAGTGAATAAGACATCAAGTCAAAAATTGTAGAACACAATGTAGAACACAAAAAGCACATAAAAAACTCAATGGATGCAACGGGCCATGAGCTATTTTCAGGTGTGTGATCCAATACCAGCAACAAAACTCTTGAGTAAGCAAATTCTAAAAATAAGAACACAAGCTAAATGGATGATCAGCATCAACGAAATGTATTCCCTCTCATTCCTCCCATCCCAGTGAAGAAAAAGCCATTGGCAATACCAGTCAATGATTTGAAACAGAAATGCTGGAAAAGTAGAACTTGTTCAAGCAGTTTACTGCTAAGCACAGAACCAGCCTCCCTCCCAAAACAAGCCACCCAAAATGAGAACAGCAACACCAAACTTAACACTCACTCTCAAACAAAAGAGTGCGATTTTGACCTGCAAGACAAAAAGCAGTATGATCAAAAATCACTATTGTAGCTCATGTGAACTGTGCACAAAGACATCTTTTCTCAACACAGATGCTTCAGTTGCTCAAAATGAAAAATTGTTCTTAAAAAATAGCACCAAAATCCACACGGAACAAAACTTACTCTGAGCATTCCACAGAATATACAGAGGCTGCCTCGGATCCTGATGCAATTTCATATTGTCCCATAGCATCTGAATAAGAACATATTTACTGTCCTCTGACATACAGTTCCGTGGAATCTGAACAGGAGAATGCACAAAAACATTTTATTACAAAGTCATGACAAAGGAGTTGTGTATTTAACATGTATCTTCATGTCTCTAGGTCTCATAGTAAAAAGCTTTGCTATTAAAACTATACACAGAAAGCTAAATCTTAATGAGATAATCAGTGACATGGCAAACAAGTGTCTTGCCTGTTCTCTACAGCCCTAATATCTAAACTTGCTCCTTCTACTGCTTAGCTACTCAAATAGCAACAAAACTGTCCAGCAACTTATCCTCCTTGAAACCGAGGATCACAAGCTGCAGTGGGATGAATAAGAGCTGAACACTGGCCCCCCACAAGGACTGCTGAGCACATGTTCCAGAGTTCTGAGTATCTTCCCTCAGCTGACACATTCTTGACCAATTCAGGACTGGGCTCACCATAGTGCATGGCACATTTCCAAGAGTTACTGAATCATGTAATGATTTCCTATATGGGAAAGCAGCCACTTCTCACATGTCAGTGTTTCCAATCAGATCCCATACCTTGGAGTTCTTATTGCAGTGCTCAGAAGAAAGTATTAATCCTGGTAAATTGCTGGGCAAGTCCAAGCGCCTGAAATACCACACCAAATTCCAGAACACGATGGGGTGATGATCTACAAAGTCTGCCACTGTTATTGCATGATCCCCCTCATTTTCAAGTAAGCTTTCAAGCTCTTTCCATACCACGAGAGGACTGAGGTAAGGAACTGTTATAGGATCAGGACTAGGCAAGCGCCATTCCAGGCCCAAGGGATCCTGCAGGAACAGAAAAAAATGCCATTAATTGTAACTAATGCAACGAAGGCAACTGTCTTTACAAGGTCTTATAAATGCTTTTGTTCCCTATGACACACACCAACATCTAAAAGCTACAACTAGCATTAGTTTAAATAATACAACCTAGCATTTACTGCAACTGAGGAAGGTTAATGCTGTTACACATATTTCTAATCTATGGCAAACATGGAAAAATGACTTTTAAAGTAGAAAAACTACACACAGTTGGTCCTTGCAAAGTAGCAGGCAGGCTACCAGTAGGAATGATATGGCTGATCTTCTGGTTTTCCTTCTCGTCTTCTTCCAAAGGACCAAAAGTACTGATGCTCCTTGCTACAGGGTGACCTGTACATTCTGACCCAGAGGCATTTTGCCTTCTTCCTGAGGGGATCTGGATACTTCTGGCATAAACATTGTCATGTTGCTTGGATTTGCTAGAGGAGAGGAAAAAAAGAAGAAAAAAGAATCTCAGCTTTTGTTTTACTCTGAGTGCTCCAACATGTACACAGACAGACAGAAATAAACTGGAAATAATGGACCTGACAGTTTGAAATCTGCCTTGTCAGTCACCACACTCATTTGTATTATAGTGCAAGTTTTATTCCCCCTTGCACTGATGAAAAACACAAACATCCTCTAAAGAGTTAATAAAACTTGCAGAATTACAAATACCAACATGAATTTTTATATTAGGGATGAAACGATGCATATCAGGCAGAGAAAGCATGATGTGGGCAGCTGAGAGATAAGGGAGAGGCAGCAGAGAGATCCTCTCTCAAATCAATCTCTCCTCTTCAAAGAATATAACAAATTTATTTCAGTTGATTAAAACCATGCATATGCACAGAGAAGCTGAGGAATTCCTAGGCAGGAAATGCACATTTACCTATTTGAATTGATATCCTCTTGGACAGACATCAGGGATGTAGTGAGGCCAACAGTGGCTGTGGTGTTACAGGACTTCCCACTCTGATTGGAGAAAAGGGATGGGAACTGCATATTTTCTGTAGAAGGGCTGGACTTGAGAAAATACCTGCAGGGAAAGCAAAAGCTTAACATCATCCAAAAAAAGCCCCCCAAGAAACCTAAATCCCAAACAAAAAGCACTTCCCGACATGAGCAATTAAAATTGAGGAAAGTTCCAATATTGTTATTACCGTCCAGGCCGCCGGAGATCTCGGATTTCTATGCTTAAGAAAGGCAGAAATAAATTGCCACAGAAGGGACACGTGGTATTGAGATTTGAATCATCTGCTGTCCAGCCTGCCATGATTTCTTCATCATGAACCAAACAGTCACAAGTCCGACACCGAGAACAGCTCGAGATGAGGACCTGCACAGGGCAGGAACAGAACCCATCAGAACGTGTTCCCAAAGCTACTTTTATGTCACAAGGCACTAAAAACTACAGCCAAAATCTTTGCCCTTTGATGAATATTCCTCCCACTTGCATACAAGTTCATCCTCTCATTGCTTCTCAGATTAAAATCAACCAGCTGTTTAATAATATTAACAATAACATGCTATCTGTAATCTGCAAGCATAAAAGTAAAGCAATATTTATGCAGCTACATAAATTATGATTAGAATTTAAACATGCTTTTGTAGTGACTGTCAGTATTATAAAAATGGGAAAAAAAAGATGCAAATGAACAATCATTAACCTAAATCCAGTGGGGGGGGACCCAAAGAAAATAATGAAGAGCCACCCAAAACAGCCTAACAGTGAAAAGAAAAGTGATCTTACTAGAAGTTAAACCAAGAAATAGCCACTTCTCTCTTCTGTATTTTTAAACATCCAGTGGTACTTCAGACTTGCTATTTTCAGTTTGAACAAATTTATCTCCACAAGGGATTTAGATACCTGAATTCAATTGTATCCAATGGCAAACTCTTGAGAACTCAAGCTTAAAGGACCAAAAGATGTGACTGAAATAAAGACCTTTCTAGAGCAGGATTTGAAATTAAATCTACTTTGTGACAGAAATATCCATCTGTCTTTCGGTGCTTTAGTTTGGAACTTTGAACTTCAGAGATCTAGATAATATTAATATTTAAAGACATGTGCTCCAAGTCCATCAATTAAATCAGTAAATCATCCTGTACCTCCATGGCATAGTTCTGGAACACGCTGGTACTGCTGGTGCTGCAGGAAGACACCAGCTCTGATTTGTCAGGTAAAGGGAACTTGGAAAGAGAACCTGGTAACAGAAGAAACCCAAAGTACTAGTTATTCAGAAAATGCATTTTTAGCACCCTGTTTTTCTGCTCAAACAATACTGCAGTTATAATAAAATGTGTGATGGGAGATGCAACAAATGAGATACACTGGTACAGAACTGTGGAGTGTGAGGCTGCCATCTGCCCAGCACCAACCAAAGCAAAAATAAAAGCTACCAACAAACTATTTCCATATGTTCACTTCTCTTTGTTAACAACAGTTGGTAGCTTGGAAACAAATTTTAAGTAATTCATAGCCACACCTTCTGTGTGGACAAAAACTAGGGAAGGACAAGAGGTGCTGTTTGTACCCCAAATTATATCAGAAAGTGATAAAACAGTCATGATCAATTACCCAGCACAGATTAGAAAAAAAATCTACAGTCTGTCTGATAATCAGCTTCAACAATGGCTTCTAGAAAACTATAACAGATTTTTAAAAAGTATTTTTAATACTTTTAGAAAACAGAACCAGACCAATGAAGTTATCATTACAATGTTTTTATGGATGTTTTCTAGAGCTGTACAACTTACACAATTAAGGTGTTTACATGAATATTCAAGGACTCAAATGATTTCCCATTTGAGGAAGAGTTTTCAGGTAGTAAAAGAAAAATTTACTTTTTCCACAAAAAGGACTAATGACTAGGATGATCCTAAAGTGAGAATTATGAAAGAACAACTTTTAAAACTGGAATGCTTTTGTTCAGGTTGATGAATGCCATGCAAAAGCTGTCTCTTACCACACTGGTCAAACTGCTTAGCTGAGCTGTCATGGGAAGCTGAGCTTTCCAGGCTTGTCTTGCTGATGCTAATTCCCTTAATTTCTGATGTGGTATTCTCCTGAGGAGAAGCACTTTCAAAATCATTGCAGACATCTTCATCAGTGAGAGAAGTAGATTCTGAGTCCAGAGCTCCAAGTGATGAAACACTTGCTCGGTCTGAATTTTGATCCTGAGAAAAGAAGTTCCAGTGAGAAAACAAAAGGAAAGCAAAAATTTTTCCCCAAAAAAGTGACAGACTTCTTTGTCCCAGTAAATTCCAGGTATGACCTCCCCCCTTGGAGGATCACAGACCTGTGTTCAGAACTGATACAAGACAAGGCAAGTCCAACTCTAGGTTAAACAGCTACACCAGGATGCTTTTTTTAAAGATTCTCTTAACAAAAATAATTAAGTGAAATCATAACCATTTTAATCCTATAACCTTTTCACCCCGTTGCTACAAGAATTATCAGCAGCTGTAGGAATAAATTAAGATGGACAAGGCAAGTGTCTCTCTCCATTCCCAAGGACTTGGAACAAAAGTAGTTTTGGTTAGAATTGGTAGCAGCAAATAACATTCTAACAAATGACCTCAGATCAAAACTAGCTTGAAATTATTTTGGCAACCAATACAACCAGATTTCCCCCTGCTCATAAGAGCAATAAAGACTTCAAGCCAGTATTTGTTTATTTAAGCGTTTCTTCTTTAGGTTAAACAGGGAAGCCAGACCAGTCTTTGTTCTCCCATTAAATATATTCAGAACCCAAGCTAGACTAAAATTTGATTCAGGATATTAAAATCAGGATTCTGGTATACCAAACACGATTAAAACAACTTAATGTACACAGTCTACAATGACACATGTCATACAAGGGATTCATCACATGTGAGTCAGTAATTAAACCTTTACAAAGTTTTTCCTTAAGTTATTAACAAACCTTTACCTTTGCAGATGCAGCATACATTGCAAATTTGGAGTACCACTTGCTTGCTTTCTCTGCAACCCCTTTCCCAGCAGAGAACATGCTGCTTTTCAGAACATCAAACTTGGGAGTCAGCAGCGTGTCCAAGTTGAAGGATGGTGATGACACCAGTGTCAGTGCACTGGTTGTGTCCTGCTCCTTGGCTGGGCTGTTTGGGGAATAAGCTGGGGAAGACCAAAGCCTGTCCCTTGGCCTTTCTTCATGTTTTGCGTGGTAGCTCTTGGATTTGGTAAGGCTGGGTGGCCTTGGGGAGTTTGGGGGAAGGCTGGACCTCCTACAAGGCTGGATAATGGTTGGGCTCCTTTTATTGGCATTTCTGTCATCAAAGGGTTTTTGCAGCTCAATGCTTGGGGCACGACTGGACAAAGGGCTGCTCATGTTGTTCATGTACATGACTATTTCTTCAGCTAAATCTCTTCTTGCAGATGGAGTAGAGACACTTCTGTCATCATCGTCCTCCTCCTCCTCTTTCTGCTGCTCTGTCTCAGCAACCAGCAGAGACAATGGATCAAATCCAGTTTCAACATCTGTTTTTTCAACTGGCTTTACTGGAAAGCTGCTCTTTCTTTGCAATTTTTTAGATTTTTCACTGGAAGTTTTCACTGCTGTAGGCGTTTCAGGTTCTCCATCCAGGTCTTCCAGATCAAAGATAACAGGAGACTCAGTTTTATCTGTAAAACTGCAATCAAAGGCTGCATCTTCATCACTGGATTCTTTCTCCAGGCTTTCTCTCTTAGACTCTAGAGAGGAAGATCTGATATTAAGAGTTTTTGGCCTTATGCTTTTCTGTAATGCACTAGATAGAATTTTGGCATCAGCTCCCAGTTTTTCAACGATTTCTCCAGGGTTTGCTTCCTGGTTGATCCTGTTTATCATGAGTCCCACTAAGCCATCCCCACTCAGGTTCCGGCTCCTGCTTTCCCACGGCATCTCCCTTAAGTCAGCTTCCACTGCACTTTTATGTCTCTTTCTTAAGGATTTGTTTTTTATAACTTCTGCTTCATTGGCATCCTCAAAAGATGATGTAAACAGCAATCCTACAGAACTCTCTGAAAAACAAATGGAACAAGGTGCTTTATTTGTTGCTGTACAAGAAAACTGAATGAAGTACAGAAGAATGCAAATTTGTCTCATCTTTCCAGCAATTTACAACACAGAGATGGAATTCACTGTGTTGTGCTAGAGGTTGAAATATTGAGCTGACCACGGTCATAACTTTTAGGAAGGGACAGACAATAAAACACTTAAAAGGGAATAAAATCATACAACCTAAAGAGCATTTTGAGAGACATCATCAAGTCTCAATTGTATTTATTCTTTTGGGGACATTACTCCAAGGTTTGAAAGCTAAGGATAGCACAGGTATCAAGGAAATTGCAAAAAAACCAAAAGCATCACTTTCTAACTTAATCATTTAGAAACAGAGCCAACAAAAGGAATTATTGTCAGAGAAATCTCCATTGTTTTGCCAGAGCATAAAGATGCAGACTTTAAAGTACATTACAATATTTCAAGCATAGCTGACAGTATTATAATAACCAGAACTGACATTACTAAAGACTCATGAAAGTGTCTGAAAGTGTCTTTTTAATTTTACTGCACAGAAACTCCTTGACCATCCTGAAGGAATTAATTACTTGCTGGAGATTATATGAAAAAACCCCCAAGATTTTGGTGTTTTGTAAGCAGATGTTAACTACAGAAAAGAACAGAACAAACAAGAAGAAAATCTGGAAGTGCAGAATATTGCCATGCATTCTCCTGACACAGCATATGCTGACTCCAACCTAAACTCCCTCCCCCACTTTTCATCAGCCACTGCTATTACAGCAATAAAATACTGCAAGTTTAGTGGACACCAGAGCTTAGGAGCACTACTCAGAACTCCTGAGTACCAAACTGGGTAGATGAGTACTTTCCCTGCACTCACCCCTGCTCCCCTCTGCCACGGTGCTGTCAATGGTGCCGTTGAGCCGCACAATGCTGGAAGTGCCTTTGTCATTCCCAGAGTTCTGGTAATTCAGTTTGGGCAGGCAGTCCCCACTCCCTTTTGTGCTCTCCACTTCAGACACTGCAGACAGAAAAGGACAGAGGTTTTGTAGAATCCAATGAACATTCCTTAAATCTCAAGGCCCCGTTACCTAGTGGACACCTCACAGAGGATTGAGAGGCACCTTGTTGCACCCATCCCATGAGGCACAGGCTGATCTCTGCCTGGGCACAGGTTTTCACTATGGAAATTTAACTCCCAGCATTACTTCTGGAATGTTCCAAAAGCTAGAAGTTCCATAAGCTTTGCTACACAGAGCCCAAAAATAATTCCAAATTATCTTGTGGTTGTAAAGATTAAGACCACCCTTGCTCACTTGCATAGGAGAGGTGTAAGAGTATTTTTCTCCTGCTTTTGCAAGAGTTCAGCTTCACACAGATCTCATTTCCCCCAGGACTACACAGGAGAAACGAAGTAAATGTGAATTATTTATATTCAACTCTTTTACATATGAAACAAAAATTCCATTGCAGGTGACTACCCAAAATAAAGAATTACTTCTCTAAAGGATTTCAGACAAGTTTAATATTATCAAGCTGTTTTCAAAAGTGCAAAATGTTTTAGCACATCATATTACAGAGGGCTACATTTGTCTTAATTATGGCCAAAAGTAATAAATTAGGGAGAATTCATTTTCTGCATCCTCAAAAACTTTATTAAACCTAAATAACTTGTCTGTAATCTTATATATATGTTCTCATGATCATGGGTAAGACAACTTTTCAAGAAAATTGAAGAAAAAAATACTAATGCTGGAAGGAAGATTGTGGTAAAAACACTGAACTTATTCCATATTTCCTCAGACTTTTATATCACTTGATAATGGGATAGTTAACCCAAACAGTAGGAGAAAGCCCACTGAAAAATTTAAACAATTATATTATTAGGGGAACATTGACTAAGAAGGGTATTTTCCATGAATACACATGGGAATCTGTAGTGCTCATACCATTTTACTACACAATCTGATCTTCTATGTACTTGCATCAAGTTGATGCTGCTCAACTGCAGTTGAAGGAAACAAGAGCAGCAGATGCAAAACCTGAAGAAATTCTGATACGTCTCCCAAACTTTGAGAATTCCAAGAAGCTGGGTAATTTAGACTTCTCAGACTTGCAAAATTTCAGCTGCTCTCCTATTACAGGATTTATAAAGAAACCAGACTGGTAGAAAATGCTTTTCTGTAGATTATGCCTATGAGGCAATTTCATTTTTTTTTTTAAAGACAAAAACATTAGGCTATAATTATCATTAAGCCTTTATGCTCCCATTATCACTTATTTGAAACAGGAGAGAAAAAAGAACTGTAATTTTCCAAGTGAAACCATTAGACATCCAGAAAATTACACTTAGAGAAAGAACTTCAGGCAGTGGCATAAACTGGCATTATCACACTCACTCACTGTGAGGAATCAGCTGTCCCACTTAGCTTTTGCTGGAATCCTTATTTATCCCCAATGAACCAGATATCTGTATTCACAAGATACGTACAAGAGCTGGAGTCACTCTCCCTCTTGTCCTCCTTTTGTTCTTGGATGTCTTGAAGACAAGTTTTCCCTTGCTTGGCTTCTTCTTTGAGTGATGTGCTATTGGCAGTGTCTGAAAGTCCCCCTATCAGTGCAGGGCAACATCAGAATAAAGGCAGTTATGGCATTTATTAGTGTGACATTGTTCAGGGGAATAAATTGAATACCAACAGTAATTCAAAGGCCTCTTATCAAGAACATTCCAATTAACAGTGAACGTTTTACCACCAAATTAAAAAAAAAAAAGAGAAAAAGGATTGGCTTATTATAGTATAAACGTTGAAGTGATGCTTTAGAGGATGAAATTAAAGGGGTAATGGGCAACATTTCTTTTTAAATATTGAACTAAAGCACTGTTTGACTTTAATTCTGTTGCCTGGTTTATTTGATCAAAAGGTCACTTCTTTTCAAGAACTCCAAAGGCATCTAAACATGGTTTCATTTTAATGTACAATGTTTCTCAGAAACATTAATGTTAACAGAGATGTTAATGCATGTGATTCACATGGTTTTACTCTAGAAAGTAAAAAGATTTAAACAATGCAGTGGCAAACATGAGTTAGTCTGCAAAAATAGATTAAAGTGAAAATAACCACCATCACTCCAAAACCACCTGCAAACATTCAAGCCACTTATCTGGTCATTCTCAAGCCAAAACACTGCCCAGGTGTAATTAATATGGTCTCTCTCCAGGATCAAAAGGGTCCAACATAATTAGAAGTTTCTTTCCCTCTTTTCCCTAAAGAGGCTGCACTGAATGGCTACAGAAGGGTAAAAACCTTGTTGCCATGGTAAAGATAAGAAAATATTCTGGAATTTATGGGAGTTTTTTGGATTTCCTGAGGAGTCAGCACACATTCCAGCTGTGAGGTCTCATGCAAAGTAATCTTGAAAAGTCAGATGATGTCAAAAGCAAATGCTATTAATTATATAAGTGACAGTTATTTCATTAAGGATTATTTACACTTCCTTGGTTTACATAGTCTGAGTTGCAACCAACATTGCTAAGCTCTTGTACAGTGCTTTGCATGGCTGGATTTCAATGAAGTGGTTTATCAGGAAGCTCAGCTCCATGCAGAACAGGCAGGAATAAAGCAAAATTGTTCAAGGCCATCCATGAGGTTAATGATAGAGCCAGAAATAGGACTGGAGTCTCTGGGGTCCAGAGAAATAATCCAGCCATAAGGCCATCATATATGTTCTGTTTGTCAGGGCAAAGATTTATTTGTACACATTTGGAATTACAGAACGGCCCTGGATGGAAGGACTTTGAAAGCTGAGTCAGATGACCCACATACATTTATAAAAGTATGTTGCAAGGGTCTTCCAAGGTCAGCCTGCCCTAAACTAAACTGCATTGCTGCTACTTTACAACGTACTATTGTGCTTTACTACCAGGAAGTTATAAATACCATGGCAAGTAGTACCTTTAAAAAATATCAATTACAGGCATGGCCATATGACCATTTTATATCTAAGTTTTCACTGGAAAGAAAAGGAAAGAACCCCCAAAATTTACAGCCTCACCTATTTTACTTATATTCTAGATAAAAACAAACATTATCATTGCAGGTGGTATGCAGAACCTGCAACCAGTACTGCAAACTCAAGGACTAGTTCTAGTTGCCTCTCAGCTAACATAAAAAAAAAAGGGGAAAATTAAAAAACACAAGGCTGGACAAAGTTTTCTGCCAATTATAAGACTAGTTATTAGATGAACTAGGATAATTATAACAAATTTCTGTTTCATATTTTGTCTCTATTTGTCTTGTAAATAGTTGATATAGTAAGTGAATAGCTGACTATTTCAGATTCAAAGGCAATGGAGACAGCTTTTTCAAAATTATGCAGGAACTATTGCTTTTTTTGTCTAAAACAGTTTTATCAAGCTCACAAAAGAAAGACTTTTGAAATAAACTTCCTAATCGGCATGAAAATAAGAAAACCAGAAGGATGTGAATACTTTACCAGGAACAGGTGTATGTGCAGTGCTTGCTGGTAGCTTTTTCAATGCTTTTTTGAACTGGGCTATTCCTAAGACAACATTTCGTATTTTCATCCAGAGGAAATAGCCACCTCGATTGCTTGAAGGCCAGGTGCTTTCCAAAACAGCCTATTTTGGAAATATCAAAATCAAGCAGTCATCTTCAGGAACAGCGAGGTGTGAAAACAGTAGCTTAAATTTCAGACTGAGTTACATTGGCAGTAATACAGCAGATTTCTAAAGCTACAAAACCAAAACCCACAAAATGATTCTGTCTTGTGTTTCTTCAGCTTACAAGAAATGACAGAATCCCACCTGAACGGCTCTGTAATTTTTCTCCCTTCTATTTGCCTGGATCAAAACGCATTTTTGTGCCCCCCATCCTCCTTCAAGCACACACCTTGTTGTAGTAGCCATAGGTGATGGCATTGGGGTCGATGCCAGCCTTCTGCATCTCGAAGAGCACGCGCACCGCCAGCACGGGCTGCCCGTACTGCCCGCACAGCTGCATCAGCACCCGGTAGCACACCTGCAAACACACACACACACACCCATCTGTGAGCCCCGGGCCCCAGCACTGCCCTGGGCTCACCCTCAACCCCACAGGCTCCTTCTGCAGCTGGGGGCTGCTGTACCTCGTCAGGTGGATCTATTTTCTTGGTGTGCATTTTCTGGAGCACGTCATAGGCAGTTCTCAGAGCCCTGACCTTGGAGTGGCAGACTTTGACATAGGCAGGGAGGCAGATGAACCAAAGGCCGTAGCAGTGTCGGAGCAAACACCTGGACCACATCTGGGGGATGGAGGAGTACTTCTTGGCTATTTTGTGGGCAGATTTAATTTCCTGGAAAGAAACACAGATTATTTGTGTGTGTTTATATCTACATCACACAAAGGTACATGTTAAAAACTGAACATGTACCATTATATCTATGGAAACTGTAACAGTAATATTAACAATAGAATGAAGTGGGAAGGAATATGAAAGCAGTGAGTGATAACAAAACCAGTCACTGTGCAATATTCTACTCCGAAACCCTTGCATTTCTTTAAATCTCTATTACTTTGAAAGTTAGAGCTCCTCAAGGTCCTGGGCAGTAAAATGCAATCAAGGACATGGAAAATTCATGGAGAACAGTGTGAAGAAAAGGGAAGAGACAGGGACAGCACAGCAAGCAACCTGTACAGGGGCCCTTGTATGGTGCAGAAAAGAAGAACATCCAAACAACAATTTACACAGTGACCTTAGAGTCACCAGATCAGTGAAGAACAGAAGAACCATCAGGCTGCAGGCACAGCCAGTCAGGCTTTACAGCCAAACTCAAGCCATCCCCTTCCAGAGCACCTCACACCCCAAGAACACCAGCAAGTACCTGTTTAGTTCTTCTGAACATTGGTGATGGGCTGTTGGGGCTACTGGCTTTTGAGGAGAGTTTGTTATTTGGTGCTCTGAGAAATCCTTCAGGTCGTTCAAACAATTCTAGCTTTAATACTGGAAATCCATTATAGCTGCAAGAGAAATGTGTCAATTCTGGTAAGTCAGCTCCAAAGCAAACACATCACATAATAGCAAAGGAAATCAACCACACACTTGCACTAGAAGCTTCCCAGGAAATAAACACAAAAGTAAACCTTTAATGACATCACTGACAGAAGTGGTTCACTAATCCCTCAGCATGGGCTCATGCTTGCACAAACAGACTCAACCTGTTACTCAGGTTAGCAACTTAAACTGACAAATGTATTTACTGTCATAACATTTTCTTTAATTAATGTGTCAAATGCATTAGTATTGATTCTAGTTAATAAAATAATCTGTGTGGCTTAGTACCCAATGATTATCACATGACTGAGGCTTATGAAAATCAATGGGAACAATATCAAACCATCTAAAAGATTAAATCAGATTAGATACGGAAATATTTCTCAGAATTAATGAAGAAACCAACAAACTCATCTGACATAATTACTAAATTAGTAACACTGGTTTTCAGCAATTCCTTGACACATACCCTTTCCTTCCAAAGAGTATCTGCAGTTTGTATCATTATCAGTAATAGCAGAGGGACAAATAAGGATGACTGGGTCCAATAATCTCAACTTTAAGCTTAAAAGGTGTCAACAGCCAGCACAAGGCAATGTGATCACTACCAGCTTTATTAATTATTGTTTCTGTGTGTCCACACACAAAATCAAGACTTCTAAGAAACTGGTACAACAGCCATTTCAAACACACCTTTTTCTTGACCAACATAAAGGGCAGGAAAAGTCTGTACTTCCTGACTCTCACAAGAACCTAGAAATTAAACTCTACAAGGGCAGCTGTTAGGATTGGCTGGCATCCTACTGTGTCCTTAGGCTACCTGTATTGCAGAGGGTGCTCTTCCCCATTTGGCAGATGAGGGATCTCAGGGGGTGTTATGAAAACTGTGTGTTCACTCTTGTAGGACTCATCCAGCTCTATAAGTCGTGTTTCCCCAGTTTTGTCCATATCTACCTGGAGGAGGAAGGTAAAAGAAAAAGTAGTTACCAGGGGCATTGCATTTTCTGCTGTTAACAGCTGTATGATCAACAGGACAGAGTCTGCATCAGCTTCAAAGAGCAGCACTTTAAATGAAAGGACACCTTGCAAAGTTATAATGACATTAATAAGTATTGCATTGGTTTTGTGAACTTCACCCCAACCCAATAATGGCTGTTTAATGGTACAGTCTGAATTGCCTGTTTTCAGGTAAATATTTTAAGGAGAATGTAGAGATTAATCCTTCTGAACACAACCATTTCCAGAACTATGTTTCCAACAGCAGCAGTAACTTGAAATTTATTTTTAAACATAAAAATAAGATATTTTCCCCTCTTTTAACCACTGAAAACAACACCAAGCTTTATCAAATTGTCTGATGCATACAGAAGGTACTACTAGCACCATGCACAATGGCAGTCACCTACACAGCACTTAACGTCTTGACAGTCTGCAGAGACTGCAGAAATACACATGCACTGCAAGAGAATGGAATATAAATGTGTGACCTTACTGAAGTGTAAGGGAGACAGGCACAGCTTTGTTTTTCTAATTTAAATTACTTAAATGGTTTAAATGGCAACCAAATGACAGACAAATGGTAGAATACTTCAAAGAAATGAATAAGCAACCTGTGGAACCCAAGAATGCATGTTTTTTATGGCTTAAGAATTTGGCAACAGAGAGTTAATGTATAAAAAGAAGCATATTCCACAGTTCTCTCCCTCCAGTGAGGAGCAAATATATCAAGTAGTTTCAGTAAAATTCTTGAATATTTAAAGTTTGATAAACATACCAAGAGGTGTCCTTAATTACACATTTTGCTGCATGAGACAGATGGAAAGCATTAGCAAATTGAACCAGCCAAGTAGCAAGAACATATGGCTCCTGAGAAGCAGCAGTAAACGAAACCTTACTTGCAATTTAAATACTTCTAAGGATGTAAAAATCCCACAGCTACAAGTTTTACCAGTGAAATATAATAAAGCCAGTAGCTTAAATGTGTGTCAAATTGAGGTAATTTTTGAGTTCCTGGAAAACTGAAAACTTGTGAGACAATTACACTGTATCTTTCAGTTGACAAAATGGGTAATCAATTACAATCTGTTGCTGCTGTCTAGGACCAAATAACATAGAAGAGATTACTCTTCATCTTAAAGTATTCTCACCAATTATTTAAGGCAGGGCTTAGTTGATATTTTATAGATAACTAATTTCACAGTACATAAAATTTGTCTCAAGGCAGTAGTCTGTAACTACCCAGAAGAAAGCACTGTATCACCTTTCAACTCATGACATCACTCTCTCATCCAAAATCCTGTCAGGTACTGGTTCCTCTAATGAAAGATTAAATATAAATATTGGCTTTACTGGAACAATTCAATTTTGATATCTGGTCTTGGCTGCAGCTTGAGTTGGTACAGCAGTCCTTGCTATACTTGCACATTTTGACTCTGTATGTTACTGGTAAGAACAATATCAGAAATTAGGAGAAATCAGGGAGGAGAAGCAGGAAGGAGATGAGGCAAATATATCACTGTTCAAAGAAATCCTACATGGGAACCTGCTCCCCCAGTCTGTGAATATCCAGTTTCATAAGCAATTCTAAAGCCATAGAAAATCCTAAAATTGCAATGCCAGTGCCTCAGTTTCCCCACTGTTATCCCTGGCACAGAAGCAGCCATCCCATTAATAAACCTGAATAAAATCCTCACTGCCAGTAATGGAAGCTGGAGAAGTGTACGTACATTCTGGACAATTTGCTCTCACCAAACTGTCATGGGCATTTTTATGGTGGAGTGGAAAGAAGCTGTCCAGGGCATCAAGTAGCAAAATACCTGGCACTAGGACAGACAAGTCTCTGTTTCAGCTGTACAAATGGCTCCTTAACCTTTTCTAAAAGGTGAAGGCTCCAACAGCTCCACAGATTATGTGCAGTCTCACAGTGACATCAGCAACCTAAGCATGACTTTTTCGAAACAGATGTCTGAGTTTCCAGATAAGATAACTTTAGTTTAGGGCATCAACTTCAGCACCCTCATAAACCATTCTATAAAATGAAATGCATCAGATAGAATGTGACACTTACACAGTCCTTGCATTCTGAATAAACATCCTTTTTAACACCAGCCAGAGAACTAAACTGCAGCACAGAGGAAACCAAGAGCTGCTCAGCAGTTCAGTCACTGGGGTCTATTTCTGTCCAGGACAGCTCCTGTTTCATGCACAAATTGGCACATGGCAAAGCAAGCACTACGTGTTGAAGGGTTTCTAAAAGAGCTATGGGATTGACTCAACATTACAGAAATGTTTGTAATTAATTCCATTTACAAGCCATGAATACCTGCAAGTCACGCTATAGAACTGGGAAGCAGAGTTTTGAAAACTGTTACTACTAAAATATTGAGACTAGCAAAAGCCAGAAAGAGTCTTAAATATCATTATTCCATGCTTTTACATTTCTCTTAAAGTTCACTGTTTTCAGGCTTATTTTCAAAACAGCTCCTTTTAGCTCTTCTGCACTTCCATGGAAAAAACAGTCATAAACAGGAACTGTAAACAGCAATTATCAGTCTTCAGTATTAATTCCCATGGAACAAACAGCAGGTGACCTACTTTCCAGGAAATCCCAGACAACTGCACCCTGCTTAAGCAGCAGTGTCCCAGAACAGAGTGGTACAGGTAACCAATAAGATGACAACAAGGTGGGAAATTTCTCATAACATCCACCAAAATAGGGATGTAAGATTCTGGGTTTCAGTTCAGTCTTCCTTCTTGCACTTCTTATAACAAGACAGTAATTCAGAAGTTTACATGTCAGTGAAAATGCACCTCTAAATTGTTATTATTAGCACCTCTAATTTGTTATCATGGTGTTTTATTTATATTCAAGAATTTGAAGCAAAAAAGGAAATGAAGCCCAACAAAAAAGGAAAATGGGAGGCTACAATGATGAGAAAATAGGAAAATAAAAGCAAAAACAAACTTGCAGTTCAAATGCATTCTGGTAGATAGGTAGAAAACAGCAGAAGTTAAACACTGTAGGCACACCAAGACCTGCTTACTTTATCCACACAGTCATCAAAGAAGGCAAGGCTGGCATCCTTGTCACTGACAAAAGAACATTCCTCAATGAAGCGAATGAACATCTGGGTTTTGGTCATCAGGGTGTAGAACTTCTGATGAGAACGGTCTCTGCTCTTCAGGAACCCTGCAAAGTGCAACCAGGAGCGTTGTCAGAATGCCCAGAAGGCAAAGCCCTCACCAGAACTCACTGTTGGTTCTACTCATGTGCAAAAACCTTTCTGCAATCTTTGCCACTACTGTGCAATTTTGTCTGCACTTACATTTCCCCCACCATTTACAACACTCACATACCAATGTTTTATTCTGTAGATAAAAAAGAATAAAAAAAAATAAATACACACAAAACAAGTTTATAACTTTTCACCTTGTAGTTCAAAGAGAGAACTTGCATCTGTGGCTGTTTCAGAGGGTGCCTCCGTTATTGGCCTGAGGTAAGACCTGTAACCTTTTAGGATTGAAGCCATGAAACAGAGAAATGCTTCCTGGATCTCTAAATCTAACAGATGCAATTTCTTCCCAGAATTAAAATCATAATCATTCATTGCCAATTCCATTAATGCATCTTCTCTTGGTCGCTGTTGCACTGTGAACAGAACAACATTATAGTGTTTTACTTTCTTTTCCCCCTCAATACTGGCCAAAAATATTCTCTTTAACTTACTAGATTCAGTGATTACTGAACTCCATTACATTTGAAATAGGTTAAAATACACCCACATTCACTCAGGACATGAGACAGTGGATTCAGCTTGACCTTCTGTACCTCATGTATCTGTGGATAACACCAAAAGCAGGATGCCCTGGCCTGGTCGGCACAGGAGTTACTACAGTATCAGAGAACCAGTGTGGACAGAGCTTTAAAAAGCCCTCAAAGTAAACTGTTTGTAAAACCATGTGAAAATTTAGACAGGAGCTGATTAAAGGAGCATATTTTCAGTACAAACATATGGATGAGATTTTTTTTGATTGTGCCTTTCATTTCAAAAAGCAGACAATGCACATTAAATACTGACATACACAGAAAATCATCACTTAGAGGCAAAGTGGAGCCACTGAATCACAGCACTGCAAAATGCTGCTACAGACAAAACGTGGCTCTAGCAAAACCTGTATTCTTTAATTAAGTATGGGCATCAACATTTTAAAGCCATCAGAACTCTAGCTGAGACTTCACTGCTACACACAGAGTTTGGTAACATTCTAATAATGCCACAGGAAAGTGAAAGAATGGGTTTGTCACTGTCTTTCCACATCATATAATTACAGCCAACCTTACCTCAATATCATTTTTAAGTAACCTACTCTGTAATAAGATTTAAGTTCACTACCACTCTATTTTTACACACAGAATATAAGGTTTAGAATTTTTTCTAAAAAGCCCTTGCAGAAAATTGTATGAAAATTCTGAAGCATCAGATAATTTTCACCACCCATCACTATACACTTCTTTGTGTAGCATATCCCAATAAACTTCTGTCTGTTCAAATCTTGTGAGCTCAACAGCCAGGACTGTGTTAACAGCCTTTAAAAAAGTGCTTTGTTTTAATGAATTTCACTAAAACCACCCCTGTCCAGCTCTTTTTTTTTTTGTATGAGGCTAACATTAATAGGAAGTGATATCTATTAAGTACTGTCTTCATATATACGTGAAGTCTCCTCTGTCCCAGAACTCCCCACCCAGTTCCTAATCTCTGGATTTAGAGCACAGATTTTGCTATTCTGTAAAAATAAATGTTTAGTGGAACTGATAACTTTGGAACATATTTAAATAGCTACATTTATCTGGTTTTGTGGCACACTGTGCCCAGTGTAAAGCTTACTATGTACTATCTCACTCACATTCTGCCAGTTGCTGATATAAAGTATTCAAAGTGTTCATCAGATTTTTACAAGGTTTCTTTGGTAGGATCTTCCATGCAATAGTTTTCTTGTCTCCAGTTCTGGGAAAAAAAAAAAAAGCATTCACAGAATGTGTTCAGAGGTTGCTCCATCACACCAGAGAAGGAGGTTTCACTCCATTAAAACTGGACTGAGAAGGACTGCAAACCAACTAACAAAGTCAAATTTGATTTACTGTGTGGAGATCTGATCAGAGCCATCCAACCAACGCCCCATATTTCAGGGTGATGATTACACTGCCACACTCTTCAGCACTGAAATCAATCCAGTTACAACTCACCAGAGATGGATTAATGGTATTAAGCACCTGTTATTGCACCAGTAACCACCACTCATGCCATGTTCTGAGCTCTAATTACTTAAACTGGCACGGACAGAAGGAAAAGAAGTTGAAAGAAAAACTAAAACACCCCTCCAAGTTTTGCCAAAAAGCCAGTTTTTGCTTTTGAAAAGAGGAAGCAGAAAAAAATTTACAGAGAAGAAAAACTGCTGATGAAAACTTACTGAGAAATTGTGTTGGTATCCAGGTCAACACAGCTGACATCGGGTGGGGGGTCATAGAGATCAAAGTATCTGGAATCAATCCCCACTATGAAGGGGCACGGGGCACTCAGCACATCTGCCAGGGCCAAGGGACACAGGGGAATATACGGGCAAGGCCAGTGGAAGGGAAATATCATCTTGGAAAACATGCAGAGACAAAACCACAGGTTAAACATGTGCAATGCAGCCTATGCAGGAACAAACCACACTTCACTAACTTCAACGTTATTTACCATGGCAGATTGCTATTACTGAGAATCTAGATGTAGATTATTAATTAGAAACCTCACTCATTTCTCTAAAATTCAGTTTGTAGGAAAAAACTCTTCAGAATCACAGATTGCACACAGAGGCAGCAAACAATGCTTAGTGATGACAGGCAGGGAAAATCAGGCATTTAAAATTCCATAGGAATAGATACAGTGCTAGTTAGGAATACCAGGAACTCTTAATGCACTGTGATGATCAAACACTTATTTACAATAGTTACACAAAAATCAACAACAATTTATCTTCTATCTTCATAGGATATCATTACAACAGTAATTTTTCTCTCTAGTGATCTTTATTTTAATTCTTATTTTTAAGCAGCCTTTAAGTTTAACAGCACTAATACAAAATCTAGATTTTTTTATCTCAGAAGCATTCTTTCTGTCCTTTTACAGGTGCATGACTAAAAGCTGGTACTTACAGAGACCAATGCCTCTGTCACACTCGTCAGGACAGAAGGTCGCAATGAGTGGATGAGGATTTTATGTTCTGTCACAGCAAACACCAACAGAGTTACTGCATTTTCAGGTCCTAAATTCTGAAGTAGTGTAGAAAACTTGCCACCACTGTTACAGGACATAAACACACCGGTGAGTTACAAGGGATAGTAAAAAAAAGAAATGTTTGATAATAAAATAAATGGAAATCTGCAAATCTTTCTTTTAGAGAAGATTACTTGGTAGAATACTTGGCACACTTCACTGTCCAGTGAGGAATGGTTATTTCCAACAGTAACCATGATTCCTTGAGACTTGACTCATTCTAGCTATTTTCAGGACACAGGCATGACAATTTTTCTTTCTGAGAAGCAATTTACAGGAGACAACATGTGTTTCGTTAATCAGCCTCCTGCACTGAGACGTGGAAGTCAAGACAGTAATAGAACTCCTTCAACTCCCTTATAAAACAAAAAACTGAACTATCTTGGGAGGCCAAGGATGAATTCCTAGAAAGGGGATCTAATAATATATACTCTTCCTCAAGAACCACTAAAATGATTTTAAACCCCCCCAAATACATTAATAATTGTGTATCCTTATCAGGGTGCAGGTCTAATTACATGAATAAACTTCAGATCCACCAGAGCTTCCAAAGGCACCAGACAAGGTGAGTTAATTTACACAACAGCAACTCCAAATAGCAAATCTCTTCTGTAACACAAATCAGAATACCTCTCACAATTAACAAGATACTGCTACTTGCCTTAGTGGGAGTGGTGATGACACAGGCTGGCTAAGAATCAAGTTATCATGTGGAGATAGCTGGGAAAAGATTTTAAAATGCATTATTTCTAGGCTGAACTTTGGAAATATTTATCAGAAATAACACAACTATAACAAAGAACACTGTAAAATAATCCAAATTAAGCTGAATTTTGTATGCCCCAGTTATGTATCACTCTAAGAAGTGCTGTGCAATGATATGCATAAGGATCTTTTAGTAAAAACTGGGCAAAGCATGATCTTCCTTTCTTGGCCAGAACTGAATACATTGCATATTCATAAAGAAGACTTTAAACTAGCTAATGCTGCAAAAATTTGAATATATTGACTGCTGAAAAATGAAGCCTTCTGTACTTTAAGGGCTGTGAGAACCCATATTTCATATACAGCTTTCAGGAGCTGGGGGGAGTTCGTTCTGGATTTAGGGGTAAAGAGAGGGATAAAAATTCATTAAGGGGAGAGATGGCAGCTCATAATGTAAAGCTATATTTTCTTCAGAAAGCATTTGAGAATTAGGCTCTTGGCTGGTAGAAACTGCTCAGCTCTGATAGAATCTTTAAAATGTGCATTACTTGAGGATGCAAGAAGATCCTACTAAATCACATTTCTTTCTTACAGTGACATGGCATCAAGCAAACCATTCACATATTCAGCATGAATAGGAAGACTCAGGTAAGTACAAGAATAGCAACAGACAATCAATTTATCAAAGCCCAGCTGATGTTTCCAGCCATGGTAAATCCAGGGTAACAAGATACCAGCTGGCTTAATCCTCCTGCATTTTCTGTTGTTTAAAAGCAGTAATAACTCAGCCACAGTAACTTGTACAACTGAGCTGCAAGTGCAGACCATTTTTAGTAACACTTCAGGTTTGAGTGTGTTTCACCTTAGACCCACTGCAGGTGACCAGGTAATAAAAGCCAGAAGACAAGACTGATGACTTAGAAACTCAAAGTCACCTAATGCTGTGCCTGGAGAGCCACCAAACACAGGGAATTAATAAGGAGAGCCTGCAATGTTGTTTCCCTGCACCTCTCACATCCCACTTCCCTGACAGATGTGGATGGCCACACCACAGGCTGGATTTGTCATGTAAGTCACCTTGGGAGCACCAGCACCATTAGCTTGTGCAGTGGAAGAATTCAGAGGATTCATTTTTCCAGCCTGAGGCAAACCTTCACAAACCACCCTCTGAAAGAAGCATCAGCCTGATGTTCTCTGACTCCTGTGCTTCAGCAGAAGCACATAAACACACTGAAGCATCTATTCAAGGGGCACATCTCCCTCAGGCAGAAGGGGCACTTATTACCCCCTTCCCCAGAGGGAGAAACATTACTCCACATGCTCTTGAAGTCTGCAGGCTGTGATACATTAGCACAGCAACCTCTGTGCAATGAGGGGATGCAGCACACAGAGTCCAGCAGATCTCAGGGCAGAAGGAAGGATCTTAGGTCAGAAGGAACCCATCAAGACTGGCAGCTAGAAACTGGCAAATAGGAACATGCCAGAGTGTTTGACTAATGGCTATCATTTCTTTGAGACTTAGAAGTTTAATTGCTTAGCAAAAGACAACCACATTTTCCATTAACAGGCTTCAGAGAGAAATGGACTCCTGAAAGCTTGCCATTTTCAATGCAGGCATTTCCCACACTAATTCTGAGGAGACATCTAAGGCACAATCACCTGTGATTTTATTTGGTGCAGTTTCTAAAACAACTTAAGTCCCTGGAAGCAGCTGGAAGGAAGAATTTATTCACAGATCTCAATTACCACTGCCTACTGTAAAAGCAGTGTTTTCTCCATCTGTACTATCAGCTCCTAAAGCTGTACTAATTTAATGCACATAACATTTTGAAAATAAGGTATAACAGACATAATTTTCACATCACTTATATCTAGATCTTCAGACTTCGTTCCAGGATATAAACCCATATATACTTTGACAAAATTCCCTAAAACTTCAAACAAAAAAAAATTAAAAGCTTTTCTCTAAACTCAATTATAGTCTCTGTAAATAGGTGTTTAGTGTTTCCTAGTACAGACATTTTTTGGAATATGGATTAAAAAACCCCAAACCTAAAACAAGAAGTAAAAATGCTGGGTTTTGAATTGAACTTTAAAATCATAAGAAAAGGGCCAGAAGTGCCCAAAACAGTTTCAGTATAACTGTTCTCTAATCCCTTTCCAGTAAGAGTAATAAATATCACCCCTTTAGAATACACTAAAGAGGATCTTCAATATTCAGTACATGCTATAAAGACATAACCCAGGATTGTATTTGCTCTGAAAGACTTCACTACCATATGGGCTACACAATTAAGGCTCAGAACTGCACAGGGCTCTCCATATTTTATGTTGTACAAGTAATAAGAGAGAATAGCATAATTTTGTAACTATTTAATCAAAACCACAATTGGTAGAATACTATGACTGCAACAGAGCTCTCTTTTCTCTGCAATAAAATTTTTACCACCTCTCTATTTCGCCTCTTTAGGAGGAAATAAAGAGATTTAATAACACTTCAGAAATCCTTGAGACCAGGATTTTTTCTCTCCTACCAGCAGTGACAGGGCTGAGATTTCAAAGAGCAGGCAGCAATTCCTGTAATTATTTCACTCGCACAGAGCCCTGCAGGGAGGACAGAGCAAGGGCCAGGTTTGATAAAGGGGCTGGTGCTGGGTGTGGCTCTGGCAGCTCTCACTGAGAGCACAAAGCCCTTGGGAAGAGGGGCAATCATGGATGCACATTTCACATCTGGTTTTAGTTTTATTTCTTTATTTTACACTCAGCCTTCATACAGTAGCAAGAAGAAAACAGTTCTAAAGCTATTGCAAAAGCCAGACCAGATGCTAACTTGGAGTAGTTTTTCATTAATTTCCAGATACTCTGAAAAAAAATTAAAGTTCTAAGCTCACTAAACAGCTTCTTATTATAACTCACTGAAGTCATTAACTAAACTGGAAACAGAATTCTCACATGTGTATGAATTTAGGAAACAAATCCTGAACAAAAATAATTTGGGCACAAAAATTACATTTTCCATTTATTAACCTGCTTTATCTTCACCAGACAGAGTTATTAAAAAACTTACACTTACCTGAACTAGAATTCTTGGCCTCTGAGGGGATGGAAAAGGTACTTTATGCATGAAATGGGAAATGTGTCTACAGGAAAAGAAAAATACTGATTTAGTAGAAATTAAGCTTAAACTACTTCACCTCAAGACAAAATTTTTGACAGTAAGAGAAATTATTATATAAAAATGGCACATACTCAGAAAACAGAGCAAAAAATACCAGCACCTAAACCCTACTGGGATATTCTGACCTTGAAAACCTATTTTTTACTGGTCACAAGAAAATGGGAGGGCAGATTCTCTTTCAGAATACAAACTCTGTTTGTGAAATTAACAAACTACAAGGAGTGTTTTTTCATTTGTAAAGCAGAAATATTGATATTTGAACATCACAGTCCCATTTTCAAATCCTGCTTCTGACAGTTTGAAATAGCACTAAACCTCAGAGACTAGAACTGGTTACTTGCAAAAAAATATTCATGGCTGAGTATCAGGGAGAATCATTAAGCTCATCCATTTCCTTCAGTTCTAAATACAAAATGTTATATAAAATTGCTGATGAAAAAGCTTTAAAGTTCTTTCACACACTACAAATACAGAACAATGTTTTTAGAATTTGACAAAGTTCTCAGTTTCATGAATTGATTAAACTTACAAAAGTTCTAGAAGTGTAATTCTACACAATAGACACTTTCACATTAAAGGAAGCTACACAGGGTAAAAACCCATGAGAAACAGGGATTCCATCCTAAATTCCACCTTACAGCACATACTTTACCAGGATTTCCACAAATGTTACCAGTATTATGACACAGGCAACTACATTTGGAAGAAATTCAGACAAACCCACAAATAAGCATTGATTTGGGTTTTCTTTTATTACCAGTGTATGAAGATGGTGGCCAAAGTATGGAAGATGCCACACAACAAGGGAAAGCTGCTCTTGGCAGCAGCTGGGCTGACTGAAAATATTCAGGCACAGACAAACCTTCATCATCACTAAAACAGCCAAAGGAAGTAGGCTGGATACTGCATTAGCATCCTGTATTTAAATTATCCACAGTAAACTCACCAGTTTACAAATCAGAGAAATTAGAATAAATCCATAAAATCCAAATTGATAAAGCACTTCTCATATCTACTTATTTTATTCATTCTCAAAAGTTAAAACATCAAACCCCTGAGCTTAAAAACAAAACAAATATATATATACACACACACGTTTTTGTTGTTGGAAGTTTACTCTATCAGAATTTTCAAATGAGTTCAGTGATGGGAACTGTAATAATGAAGGGGATAAGCAATCACAAGAATTACTTATCCACATAGTCAAAGTCTCCTGAAAGTTAATATTTAAATTGAAGCAGAAAAAAAACTTATGTGTAATAAAATAGAAAAGTAAATAGTGCATTTGAAATCTGCTGCATTAAAATATTAGATTATCCTAGAAATGTTATATGGTATTACATATCAATTGCAAGTATTGACCATTTCTTGGTGTAAGGATTTCCTCTGCATTTTATAATGTGAAATCCTTTATGTGAGAAAGAAATTAAGTTTATTTATCACAAATACAAGATATTCAATCTGCTTTACCATCTCTCACTACACTACAAATAGGCATTTGAAAAAATGCAAATCTACTCATTTAATTCTCCTAACTTGATGTGTGCAAGATTAAGAAAGGATTTATAATCTTGCTCTTTGTAATCACTATGGCTAAAGGGTGCAGAGCTAATTAAAGCAGCTTTCAGAGACCTTTGAAGGCACTTTAACCACAAATAAAAATCTAGACTTTTTCAGAAAGTAGGTAAAGATACGTTAATCAAAGGAGAAAAGTGCAGCCATTATATTTAATGTTTGAGTACAGTAAAAAGGATATTACAGGAAATTTAGAACAAAACCCCACCCTCCTATCAACTGAAATTACTGCTATGAATTTTGGAAATGACTTACTTCTCAATGGGGAGGACATGCGGCCCAGAAATGGAGTAACGGTACAGAAAGGTAAGAAACTTCTTGAAAGCATCAAAGAAAGGCCAGTGAGAGAGCAGACAGATGCATTTGTTTGTCTGCACTGTTCTGCACGTGTCTTTGCCCTCGGCAGCAGCTGCTAATCCCAGCTGAGATTTTTGTTTCTCTGTGAGGTTCTCTTCAGGGTACAGTTCATAAAACTGAATAGCAGCACCATATACCTGCAAACACATCATGGATGCGAAGTCAGGAATTCTGCCTCGATCCTCAAAGCAATCTAAGAAACCCCAAACACACAGAAAATCCAGTCTGTATTACTGCTTGAAAAAATACATGAATGCAAAAGACCGTGATCTTTTGAAGCAATCCATTCTGGAATATTCTTATGGCTGTGAAAATCCAGACTGCCTATTATTTAATTAAAACACTTAATATCATACGAGAAAGTGTAATTTACAGAACAATTTATTTGAGAGAAACATAATGATTATAAAGAGTACACTGTAGTCTACTGCTCCTCCAATTGCCTTTAAAGCTATTTTAGGAATCCTTTATACACAACTCAAAGCCATATCCCCTGACATCCAATTTACTTTTCAGAACAAGTATGTGCATGCAAGGTCGTTTCCATGCTTGCAATAAAAACAGCATTACTTGCATGTATATGCAGTGCAGTTTTACAGCTCTCCAGTTTCACAGGCTAACAGGAAAGCAGAGGAGCTCAGGTTTATGATCAACTGAAACTACTGCAAGCCACTCTTCAAAGCAGTCTTGGAATCAAGCCCAAGAAAATAGATTCAAGCTCCTCTATGAAAACACTCATTATCATCATCCTGAACAGATAAACAACTAAGTTTTTTCAATTAAATTAATAACTTTTTTTTTTCAAGATTTCAAAAATACCTTTTCTGCAGAAGCTCCAGTTAGTACAAATGTAGAAAAAACTGGGAGAGGGTATTTACTGTTAGATGGCCAACATTCAATCGTTGCACCCATAGGGAGACAAAAAAGAGGCACAGATTCTGGTAATGGGAATGATTCATAATCTTCTTCAGGATATCTGCATATTAAACCTATAAATAGAATGAGCAAAGAGGCAGTTATAGGAAAGCCAGCAGAAACAGGTTTGGAATAGCTCATTCCATAAAATAATTGCCAGAAAATTCATATATGAGCACAGAGTAACTTCAGAAGATGAGTGAAGGTGTAAATAATTAGGCACAGGGAATAGCTGGAAGGGGCAGATGCTCCCATAACCTAAGGAAAATCACCTGACTAAAGCATTACACTGAAATCCTACTCTCCATTCTAGAAACTATTCATAACTGACTTATCTTTTCCTGTTTTCAGGCTGTGTGTATCTCACCTGTTATTATATAATAGTTCACATTCATCATGAGTATGAGCAAAGATTTAAAATCTAGTCAAAAAAAAAGTAATGTGAATACTTGAGAAGTAAGACTGATGTTTTCAACTATAACACCAACTAATTCTGGCCAATAAACATTCCCTGAAAAATATGTTTGCTCTTAGATAGTTTTTTGATCCCAAAAGAATCCAGTCAATTAAGCTGATCCACCTCAGCTGAGGACTCAGCTCTTGTGCTGCCAGGCCAATGTGTTTAGCCTTATTTAAACACAGCTGTAAAACATGAAGATCTGAAGCAGAGGCTTTTAGCACACAGGTCCTCAGTTACAAGGGAGGCTGTAGCAATCCATCCTGTCTGACTGCCAGCCCAGGGGACTCCACACTGAGAATGGATACTGCATCAAAGGATTTAGGATTTCTCTCTGTTAGACAGCACAATCTCTACACACTTTTCTAATAGAAATGGAATATTAATAAGCAATAAAAATCTGTAACCAAAAAGGGCAGTGGATCCCTTCACGCCAAGAATCAAAATCTTGTGCAAGCTATCACTAGATGTGAGGCCTTTTAAAATTTTTATTTGTTTACAACCCTACCATCCACCCTTTAGTACGTCCTGAACTGCTGTTTACAGAGAGCAGCCTCTAGAAGGGATGTAAGTGGATTAAAGCTTAAGTGTGAATCATGCTCATGACTTGTGTGCCAAACAAAATCAGGGTTTAAAAAAACCCAACAACAAATGCAAAGCCAACACGTTTCACCAGTCATAGCAAATCTAATTCTGTCTTATAAATAAAACAATAAAATAAAGATGATACACGATCCAAAAATACTTAAAGAGCTCAGTGCCAATGATGCTCGAGGCAGTGTGGAAGTCTGCAGGAATCTTCAAAATGTTTCTTAAAGAAAGTGATCATGAAAATGCATCAAATAATTTCTGTGGTATTTTCTTCTGCATATACACATGTCCTTAAGAGACAGTTACCAGTAACACACACAGAGATGGGAGACACCCAGCTTTGTAGAAACCTATCAAAACACAGAGCTGAGCTTCCCAACTAAACAGAAATTTTAAAACAGCATGGTTACGATACCCAGTTCTAAGGCCTCTTTTCTGACATGATTTTAAAAGAATTCTTTAGGAAAAGACTCCTTTTTGAATAATGGCTGGATAGTGGCAATTCTTTAGTACAAAATTTATTGCATTGCAAATGAGTCTGGACATTCTGAATTGAAGATAAAAAAGGCTACACAGTAGTTACATACCAGCTTTATATGATATGGTGTTGGTTTTTGCCACAGACTTTTTATAACATAAATAGACGGCTGAGCCCCACTGTAAAATAAAAGAAGTTACTGGATTAAGTGATGGAGTATAACAAATGGACATAACAGAATATAAGTATTTAAATTCTCAATTTTCGGACATGAGAATAAAGAACAAGGAAAGCCATGGAACAAAAAAGAGCAGCACCCATAGGGGGAACACAGAGCTTTTATAGAAGGGAGAAAGGTGTAACAACTTCCCTAAGACAGCACTCCCATAACCCAGTCAATATGGCAGCTATCAGAACTGAAAAATCCATTGGTTAATGCCTACAGGCATTTATTTAAAAGCAAGCACAAATCAATTTCCATGATCTTGATCTTTTTTACATGATCCCACTTGCAGAGCAGTCAGCATCCTTCTCAGCACACCAACTTCTGAGGACCCTGCAACAGCCAGCACATGGGGCTACAGATTTAACCAGGAAACACCTAAATATTCAGCTCTGCAAATCAAAGTTGTATGAAACCTGTGTATTTTAGCAGGTCAGGCTTTGGAACCATATTAAACATTTAAATGTGCTTACAGTCAACAGCTTCCAACATCACCCTCATACAACATTCTTTAAATAAGAAGTTTGTGATACTACAGAGGAGAAAAACACTTATAAAATAGCATTGGAGGTAAAGGGAGGAGTTGGAAAACAAAACAGAAGCTGGTTGCTTCTGGAATTCTCACCACAACAGTAAAAGCAGTGTCAGAAACAGCCACATCTGTAAAACCTCCAGTTACACACAGCTACACAACAGGTTCTAAAGACCAATCCAAAGATGCTGGAGTCAGCATTAAAAAAACCCAAACATTTGCTCTAAGGCTTTCAGAAAGACTTTGTTCCAAGTAGGAACAAAGGAATGCAATCCTCCAGCTCTTCCAATATTTGATTTATCTTTGGAGACCTCTTATGAAGATTTTTCACCAGGTACTCCAAGAGCTGCCACAAGTACTCCACAAAGGTCACATCAGCGAGTGCCAAGCGTTCAAAGCCCAGCTTTTGAATCCTACCATGCTGTTGTTCAGATTCTTGTCCACTTTGCAGAAGGTGTGTGGAGGAGTCTCTCCTTTGCTGGGGATGATGATGCAGATGTCTGTGACAGCCAGGGAGTTCTGGGTCATGTTCTCAGCAGCCCTGCGGTAGGTGATGTACACCCGCTGGGACGAGGCGCTGCCGCTGATGTTGGCCGGCCGCCCATATGGGGTGCTCTGAATGATTTCACAGCCTTGCTTGACTCTTTCTTTGCCATCATATAAAACCCTAGTCAAAAGGGGAAGGGAAAAAGTCACATTTTAAAAACACTTTGAGTTTTAATCACAGCTCTTGTCTCATTGCTGAGCAAAACATTTTTACTGACAAGTTCAGGTCACATTATCTCCAACTGTATTCTAACAGAAAAGCTTCATTATGAAACTATACTGGTTTTTCTCATATATAATTGCTTTTAAGCATTTTGTTTACTGCAAAATAGTGTTATTTTCAGTTCTATTAAAGATTCATTGCCTGATCCTAAGAATGTCATATAACTTATCTCTTTCCAATCTGTGTTAAATAGGTTAAGCACCTTATCCCAATCCAAACATATACATTAAAAATTATAAATGGCTTTGAAAATTCCAAAATGGGAAGGATTAAACTTGTCATTAAAATCCACTCAGCATGCATTTCCCCTTCCATACTGGGTTACAGTACTCTCAAGTCAACAAATATCTTCCTGTTTAGAGTTTTACCTTGTATTTAAAAAGTACAGCATTTCCGTAAAGCTGCCTTATCTGCTCCTTAGTCAAATAAAACTGAAAATCACCCACTGGAACAGGGAAAGCACTCACCCCAAATCAGTGAGTGGAGGCTTATCCCTGCCTCGGCGATAGCAAAGGTAAATCTGCGGCCCTACAAGGCTGCCGTTATTGAGATCCGCAGACAGGCCCGAGGGAGTGAGCTCTATGCATTTATAGCCCTGAGGAACCTCCTCCCCCAGGGATTTATTGAGGACTGTCACGTCTGTGATGGGCTCTTTGGGCTTGGCGATTTTATGGCAGGCATCATTGAAGTGGATCTCCTCCTCCAGTGGCTTTGAGATATCCGTTAGTCCTGCGACAACAAAGTAATCAGCAACTCGGGCCCCTTTGTCTTCCATCTTCCATCACAAGGTGTTACAGCTTCTAAGAAAGAAACACAGGTCAGAAATGATAAATTTATGGCTATTTTTAAAACCAGAAAACCATAGCTTGCAAATAAAGAAAATGCTTTCTGCTCTCGCGTGGAACATTGAGAAATAGGCTAAAAATGTTTTTCCAAGACACCCATGTGCACTGGAATTTTGCTAGAGTAGCTTCAGGAAGTTTACTGTCATCAAGTTCCAGACTTTTGAAACCAGACAAGCTATTTAAGACTCCCTTTTGTTGAATTAATTTTGTTTGGGTGCAAAATTTTATTGCAAGAGAAACTGTTACCACACAGGAGTTTCAAGAGCTTGCTGACATTCTGAAACTGAACAATCAGAATTTAAAACAGTTTGAATGGTTGACAGAAGACTTCAGTTTTCATGTAACTTGTATTCCCATTGCTTTATCTCCCTTTATTTCTTACTCTAGGTAGCAAGTATTAAGACTTATCAAACTTCATGCCATCATGATTCTTGGATTTGACCAAGATTTTTGTTAAAACATAATAAATTCAGACATTTCTTACTGGTAATTTGGAAAATTATGTCCCAATTTGATAATGTGCATTTAATCAAATTGTTCCAAGCTGGCCTCAGATTTCCAGCACCAGCCCCTGCTCAAGCAGGAGGAATGGCTCAAGCTGTGCCTGGTCAGCCCTACCAACCTCATCCACCAGCACAAGAGAGGCAATTCCCTCTTCCTGCTCTTATTTTGTAGGTTGGTTGTGTTTTGCTGGACTGGCTTGAGAAGCTTCTAACGTAGCAAGGAAATGAGTACGTGTTTTTTATTTTATGCTTATTTACATTGTTCTAGAAAATGCCAAGAAGAACCCTCAGATTATCTTTTATTTTTCTATATGGCTAATAAGCACTATGGGACGCTTTAACAAACATGATGACTGGCAAGAAATCACCAATATATAGGAAAGGAACAGTCTGATAATAACTTCAGCTTGTGTTTGAAGAGAGAAGGCAGTTACAAAACTGAGCTTAGTTTAACCTACATGCAGCTATTTCAAACACATCTGGAATATGTTACTCAGCATATATATGAAAGTAATAACTACAAATTCAAACTCCTCCCTGAGTGATATATTCAAAGACACACAAACTCAACCTCTGCATATGCTGCCTATTATCTCTCTGTCCATCTGGCTCCAGCAAACCCAGGCAGGCTGGGAACAAATGCATGCAGACAAGGAGATGTTTAACAAAGCATCCTTAAGCTCTGGCCTAAGTCCAAACACTGACATCTTTCAGCTAATATGACAGAAGTTCTAGGTATTTTGTGACATTAACAGTGCTCAGTGAAACGACATTATAGCTATTGTAACATTGAGGTTTTTTCCTTTTCTTACCAGCACCATTTCACAGAACTACACTGATTTCTAGAGTGATTCATGATGCCTTTTAGAATGAAATTATGTGTAATTTTTGATTACTAAACACTTTAGCAATCAAAAATTATACAAATGATGGCTGTTAAAACTGCAAGCAGGACCTATAACTCCAGTGTATTAACAGCACTACTCCAGTTTAATCATTACAAGTTATTAAAATCCAGTTTATTATTACAAATAAACAGAATGATGTGTATGCATATATATAATATTGAAGAATCATACCTTTACACTATTTAAACCTCACCATTATTCCATATAAAATTTATACCAAAAGTCCTAAATTCAAACATTCCTTTATTCCCAAAAGCACTTTCAAGAAAAACTGGGACAAGCTCTCCTCATTTAGAGATAGTTAAAATTAGAATCCCCTACATACAAACACCTGCTATCACATAAATTTGCTTCCTAAGGTTATAGCACGTAATACACAAGTCAGCAAGACTTTCATAATTTAATGCAGATTTTACAGAAGTAAGGGGAAAAAAAAAGGCCTGGCTGCTGATGAATTATCCCTTCACATTTATCCCATCCCTGCAAGTGTCCAAGGCCAGGTTGGACAGGGCTTGGAGCACCCTGGGATAGTGGATGGTGTCCCTGCCTATGGCAGGGGGGGAATGAGATAACCTTTAAGGTCCCTTCCAACCCAAACCATTCAGGGATTCTACAATGGTTTTATGATTTTTGTCTTTTAATACAAAGGCTTACAGTTAAAAATGGGATAAAAAAGATAAACTTCAGTGGTATTTTAGTCTAAGGCTGACTTGGACTTTACTAGAGCTACTGTGATACTCAAATTTTCAATATTGGTTACTGGCAGAGCAGATCTATGCAAACTCTATGTTATAGACCCCAGAAAGAAGGTAAGAACTGTGAGCTAAGTCAGTGACAAATAATCATTCTGTGAAGAGCACTTCACCTAATCTGATGGAGAATTTCTGTAGAAACTCCTACCATGAAGCCATTCCACAGTGATTTTACTCTGATATCTTACTTGGTGATTGGTGGTTGTGCCTTGCTGGTGTGAATCTCAGGACAGCACCTGAGATAACCCTGGGATGGGGACAGGCATCAGTCCAAGGAGAGAGAGATTTCTTTCCTTATCTCCCCTGGTTTTCAGCTGCTGTGTGGCTCTATCAGCTAGAAAGCCCCAGAGCTCCCTCCTCTGCAAGGTTTCAACACAGCCTGGCCATGGGGTCTTCACTCCATCTCTTGGATTGTGTTGTGTGGGAGGTCAGGAATGCTGCTCATGTTCCATCCAGGGAGAAACAGATCTTTCCCTACAACTTCCATACTGTAATCTTTTTACCCTCACTCATCTCCCTACAACATCTCACCATATTGAAAGTCATCTTTGGGGGGACAAAAGGCTGCACTTTGAAGGCAATGCCATGGGATCATAACCATAATCTCTTACAAAAGTCCCTGGAAATAAATGCAATATATGGTCTTTGAGCCACCTCATGATAATGATTTTTAATGGATGTCATACAATTAATACAACTGTAAATTAAACACCATAAAGACCAGAAAGAATCAAAATATCCTTGCAAACAACAAAGTCATGTGTAAAAAAATTATTAAACACACACACTCTAGATCATGACTATATAGATGAGAGAGCTTTTCGTAACTTCTAAAAATGTAGGATCAGGAGAAACAATCAGATAATCTCTCAGATCCACAAACTATTAGCTTGATTACTTTGCTGGAAGACAAAAGGTAAACACATCTTCACTGTTTATTCAATGTAATTTTCTAACATCCTATTTTTTCATAAACATTCAGGAAATACTAACTGAAGATTTTTGCAATTTTCGCTGCTTGTCACCACTGCTGTAATTCATTCAGTGTCCAAACTTTTTGAACAGATCACATTCCTCATTCAAATATTATAAGAGGAAATTGTCCACCTCTGGCAGACAAATACAACTGCCTTGTAATCTTTTAATCTGCCTTGTTGTCATTCTCATGCCTTCCTGCATTCTTCTTTGAGATTATTAAATTGCTTATTAATTTGAGTTCCTTATTAGATCCCTTTGCTGTCTAAACCAGGTGATATTTCACTTTGTAATCCTGACTCCAAAGATGTTCCATGTGTAAACAAGCAATGAATGTCTCCTAGAGTGCACTGGAGACCAGTGCAGGGCAACCTTCTTTAAAACAGTTCAAAGCTGGTGATTTATTTTTTAAAATATTCATCAGACAATAATACTCCAAGAACTTACTTCCTTTGAAGGAACATGAAGAGCAGATGAACAGAGATACAAATCAGAGGCTAATTATTAAAAATTGCCAGTAAAGTTCTAACAGCCCCCAGCATCTCATCTCATCTGTGCATTGCTGCATCAGCCTGTGGAAGTAACCAACCCAGAGAGATGTGTCAGCTGGGCAGGCAGGAGCAAAGTGAAGTGAACTGCATCAGTCAGTGCTGCTCTGGCTACTCAGAGCCACTTCTCAGACATAACACCACACCAATCACATGGGAGTTCAGCGTCTCAAGACACAGGAGTAACTGCAGTTACACAATGAAAAAACTTCACCCCAGCTCTGAACTGCCAAAATTGCCTGGCAAAATTGTCAGACAAGCCTTTTTCCCCTCAATATTTTCTTCACAGCAAGCAAACAATCCTGGGTACAAAGCAGAAGCCCTCTAATTTCACAGGAATTCCCAAAGCAGAACACAAGCCTTTTGCCCACTCTACCAATGTGTTCCCTACCTTTTCATCAGGGCATTGCTTCTATAATTTTCCTCTCTTGCTGTCAGCCAGGCTTTAACATAGACTTCTTGTTAAAGTTTCATTCCCTATAGAAACAGTAAAAATAAGAATCAAACAATGAACACATTTGTTGAAACTTACTTTCTGCACACTTCACTGCACCAGTCACATGGAATGAACACTGGGTTGCTGTAGGACTCCTTGCTAAGATAAGGTTACATATCATTTCACTAAAAAAGTAAATTAAACCAGACTTTAGGGCCAAGAAACAAAATATCAAGTTTTATGCTGGGTTGATATTTTAAGAATGTAAACAACACTTAATGCTTTAAACCAAAATAAATCAAAGAAGAGATGAGCCAGCCACTTAAAATTACTTCACCTCTTCCGTTATTTTCTGACAATCAATACCTTCCGTGTCCATTCCTAGGTGTTAGCCAGCTATCAAAGCGCTCTCTCAGCCCAAAAATCTTTCAAAATCTACTTCAAACCATTTTTCTTTGCAAGATTTGGATATTTAAGCAGATCCTTCTTACTCCACAATCAGCATCTGTCATCTAGTCACCTCACCCCAATTCCTCTTGCAGTGGGTGATACAGTCTTGCCATTTACTGCCACAATTCAGAATTTTTCTTCAGATGTGGTGAACACCAGCATGGCCACTCTTAAACACTGGTATCACCACAGACAGCTTGAACTTGTGTTTTACACTCACACTGAGGAACTTGCAAGCCCAGTGCTACCTTGGAGCATTTTGAAGCAGCAGTTTTGCTGCTTCAAAATCCACAGGACTGAGGATAGCACCTCACTGGAGGCACTGAGACTCTGGGCTCCCAGAACAAGTCATTAACATCAGCAAGGCTGCAGTCAAAAGTGAACTTTCTTTAAAGGAAGCTTCTATTCCCCCAAGACTTGTAGAACACTCTCAGAAGAGCATGGTGAGAAGACTGCAGCAAACAAAGTGTAACATAAGAGAGGCTGGGAACAAACACATCTCAGGAGGGTTGATACACACCATGAAAGATTTGCTTCCATTCCTGAAGTGGAAAAATCTGGGGTATTAGATTATCAGAATTGTATTTTTGGGATCACAAAGTTCAAGGTTCTGTTCATAACACCAATCTACAAGGGCACTTCTTCGAGATTTCCCAGGAGCAATCAGCACTGTTAGTTCATTGCTCTGACAGCCCAGAGAGAATCCAGTCCCAGTGATCTCAAACCCACACAGCACCATGGACTTGCACCAGTTACAGCCAGGTACTTTCCAGTATCTGACTTTGAACATTTTCACTCAAGACTACAAAGAGAGAATGCAGGAGTAGCACAACATCATTTTCTCCAATCGTTAATATCAAGCTTCCAGGAGTGCCAGAAATTATAAATTTTGGGATCACCTGCAGACCTCAAGCACAGCTGAAAAAAGTCCAAGAAGTAGGCAGCATTAACACATGATTAATTTCCCCATGGACACTTCAAAAAACTTCTTTTCTCATCAGCTCTCTGGAAAACCAGTGAGGAGACTTAAATGAAAGCAAAAAATATAGATTTAGGCATCATAAGGAACACAGCCAGAACTGCTGCCCGTGTACTTGCAGGTCTATTTTGTATTACTTGCAGAACTTATTTACAACTAGTTTCTTGTCCTCTACATATCAAGTAAAGGATCTACTTCAAGAAACAAGAATGCAAAGGACTTACATCATCACCCAAATACAAACAGAACTTCTCACAGCATTTTCATTTTTAGTAGGACAATGTCTGTACTTCTTCCCATTTCCTACTACAGTTCCACAAAAAACAGCAACAGAGAAAAACAGGGCTAAAGTCATAAATGGCATTACTTTTTAGACCCTACTGCACACATCTGCACTCAGTGATGTTAGACAATACAATAATTCTCAGGAAGCCACCAGCCTCCACTAAACTCCCTTTGACACTGCATCAATTTTTATTAGAAAAGAAGAAAATCGACAATAACCCAAGAGAAAACCTAAGATTTTTCTGCCCTGCATCACTGGACTGGAAATGCTACCAAGTGTTTTGCAGGCCCATTCACAATCATCTGTACCAAGCCATGGTTTACATCTCTGATCCAACAGCTGAGGAGATAATCAAGAGAGCTCAGAAAACTTGGCAACAAAGGATCTCCAAGAGGTGCCAGGAAACAGAAGAGTGCTGGATAAAAGCACAGGGACAAAACAAAAGGCCATGAATTTGGGAGAAGAAAACGGGAATGTAGCCAAGAACTGAGGGACAAGCAGACTTGCTCAGCAGTGCTGAGGAAGAAAGATTAGGCCTAAATTCAGAGGCTAATCTAGATTGAGCAGGATGAGTACAGCAAAGTGAGCAGGAACTGGACATCTACAGCAGCAAAGCTCACAGGAGGAAGCAGAGTGAGTGGCAGGGAGAAGGCAGAAAGGAACAGACTTCGCCCTGAGGGTGAGATCTGGCATATCCCACATCTCCTACACATTTCTCCCTCATTCACCAAACACTCTATTTGTTTGTTTTTCAGTGCTGTTTGTAGTCTCAATCAAATCAAAGCATTTACTAAGAGGGTCTAACAAGGCTGCTTTGGTGATCATTCCAGTTGTGCCACAGAAAAATCCTGTGAAATTCAATCCTGCCTACAAAAATTCAGGAAAGGGATGTTCCAGTATCCCACAAGATTCGTGACAGAGACAAATCTCAGTAGGGCCAGTTTAAACTCCTACTTTTCTTTCTAGATTACAGTATTTATGGCCAAAAGGCACCACCAAAGACTGGAAAGGATTTCTGAAATACAACTGTGTTTGTAGGGAGGGATGCAGAAAACAAATTGTAGAAAATCAGGGGGAGGACAGCCAAAATAAGCACTATAAAATGTAAATATTACTTCATCCAAAGCACAGTTCAGCAGAGCAGCTTGTTCATGTTTTTGTATAACAATTTACTATACAACAACTTTTTAAAAGAAGTTCCCCAAACAAAATGTTCTATTTTTCTTGACACAGTAGATAAAGGCAAATGAAAATAGAAAGTCTTCCAATATTGAGCTTCAAACATAAAACCTGTCACTGAAAATGTCGAAGTCCATCAACCAAGAGTGACAGAAGTGACCTGCTTTCACCCTGCCACATTTGGACACACATGCTGACCTCAGTTTTGTTTTGAAACCATTTTCTATCCACATTAAATTTTGAATTCATGATGTGATAGAAGAAAAGACAGGTGGGGATTGTTTCTAACACTTTTTGCAACATTTAAAAACAACAGAGTCTTAGACCATTTTATATAATTTTTTTTTCCCTTGGCCATCAAAAATGTTCTGTAACATGAGAAAATGGGACCCAGCCACACCGCAAATTATAGGCAGGGACAGCCATGCACAGACTGCATCTGCAGGGCTGCCCCTGCTGCCTGCAGATCATCTACACCCCACTGGAAAGGTTTAATGGAGGGATAATACTCACTAACACTTCTCTCATCCAGCAAATCTCTACATCCACTTACCAAAATGTTCAGCATCTATTCCACAGAAAAATAAGTGTGCAAGTACCACTACCAGCTCAGCTGCAAATACATCAATCAATTACCACATATTGCTGGCACAGTTTCCCAGCCAGCAAAGCAATAAAAAACAACATTAGGGTCTCCTCCAGAAAACCACCATAAACTGGCTGAAGAGCAATGACATGCCAAGGTAACTACTGCTGATCCTGATCTTGAAGTTAGGAATTTTGAGAATAATTCCTCAGGCCCACAGGTTTCTTCTGATGCTCAAGTCAAAGCCAAAATTCAAGAGTCCAGCCCACAAAACCCTTCTCTGTGTTTGCATAAAGCTTGCACACAAGGTGGAGGCCATCTCTTGGGACTTTTTTATTTACATACATGTACTTATACATCACACTTATTGCCTGTTCACTTTCATTTCAGATGGCCAAACTGAAATAACCTTATTAGTTAGTATTAATGATTTTCCTGACCCAGATTTTTAAAAGTCAAGATTTATGGTAAATATTAAACAGGGAGGATATAACTGGCTAATTTCTAACATGCTCTTATTCTTCTCATCCCATTTTTAGACCACAGTTCCTCCTCCTTTCACTCCCCTCCCATTATTACTTAGTTCACTCTGTATCAGCCTCCACAGTAACCATTATCTAATATACTCCTAAAACACATGAGTATATTACATTTTTCATATATATATTAGATAATGCAATATATTTTACATCTAATATATTGAAAAGGTAAAAATACACCATTTAAAATAGTAAGGCCAGCCAACACTTTCTGAAGTCTTTCATTTCCACTTCTCAATTTCCTCCTGGTACTGTTTCTGAGCTCTTTAGGGAACTACCAGTGACTAGTTCTGCATCACACACTGCTACTGAAATGAGTGGGCATCACTGAAACCTCTGGGCATCACTGCCCTGCATGGTTTAATTTTGACTCTGGAGTCTGTGGGAGCACTTAAGCATCAGCAGCCTATTTCCAGAGCAGGCACAGACTAAACCTGAACTGAAGGACAGCAGAAAACACGCAAGGATTATTGTGCCATACAGCAAAGAAGCTCCTTCACTCCAAGTAATTACTTGGTCAGTAGCAGTGCTGGAAACAGCTGATTTGTAACAAGAGTTGAACAGTAGTGATGCTTTCACAGCTTGCACATATTCATCCCCTACCTGTTGGCTGCCAGCAATTAAAATAAGGCATAGCTGGCTTTAACTTCCACAGGATTTGCTGCTCTTATTATGGCAAAAAATTCTATCACAATTTGTGTCTGCAGTAGCAGACATTATTCCCATAGAGAATTGATATATAAGTGAGCAGACCAAGGGCATTTCCTGCGCTCTTGTCACCACCCAGTGCAGCTACAGCAGGAGGACAAGGGACAGTTAACCCGAGCCCACCACGCCGCACCTGCACCCTCGCACGAGGGCAAGCTCAACCTCAGCTGTCTTCAAAGGTCCTACATTTTTACAGGTTTGGTTTTGGAGGGGGATTGCAAAGTGGGGAGGGAACAGCCTGATTTGGATTTTGGGCTTTTTTTGTTTGGATTTGTTATGAGTCAGCTTAACAAAAGTTTGAAGTTTGAATACATCCCAGAGAAACCTGATTAAAATACTGTAACAAGCAAGATAAACATACTGGAAATACACCAATCATCACAAATTGCATCATGCTTTGTTAAGGCAGTCATACAGAAATTATTTTAGTGTCTTTTTTTTTTTTTGTTCTTTCATTATTAGTATTATTCAGTATGACAGTTCTTTCCAGGAAACTTCTGAAAAAATACCTGAGTTCTACAGCAACACGTGTATCAAAACCTTTACCACTGGAACCCTGTCACACAGCAACACAGTTGGAAATCACCAAACACAAATTTGAACAACATTACAAAGCTATATTGACTTTTTATTTTTTAATCCAACATCAACTGGGCAACATTTGGCCTCCAAATTTCTGGTCATACCAACATCATATTTAAAGACTCGGGTCAAAGTTGAGGAAAGGACAAAAAACAGAAAGAAGGCTTCCTGCAAGTCTTCGTTTCAGGAGATAAATTTAAGATTGAGAAAGCTTCTGACTAAGTACCTATTGTGCTATTCTCCCATTCCAACCTGCCTGTGTTTGGCCAGGAAGCACAAATGTTTCTGCAGCCAGAGTTATAAAAAGCATTTCAACCTACTATGACTTGCAAAACTAACAGCAACTCAGCTGCTAAGGAGCATGATGGAAATAAAAAAAGGATGTCGAATATTTAAGTGACTCTGCAAATTTCTTCTTCTTGTATGAAAACCTCAAGGTTAGCAAACTCCATTATCATTCAGCCTGGTCTAGGAATTGTCTTCCTCTCTGAAGAGTCACAAGACAGTTTTCTCCAGCTATCACACACTACAGCAGGAATTAACCTAGAAATTAGTAAACCCTCAATGCAAAATCCTGCAGATTAAAAACTGACAGGCTGGCTTCTGGCAGTGGTGGTGCCCACAGCTCTTTTCAGAGTCACACAGAACAGCTGTATGAGTTACAACCTCACGCCCCTTAGGGACCAGTTGGCTTTACTCCCTACCTACTTTCCCTTTCAAGCACATATTTGAAATAGAAGCAGGTTATTGACATTGTTTCTAAGGCTTGACCTGCATCAGCTGCGTGCACCTGAGCCCTATAGCGTGTGCCAGGCTATGTCAATATTTGTGCTTTTTCTAACTAATAATTAACTCTGGCTATATTAACTAGATAACTGCTAATATTGCCATTAACACATATAGTAATTCCATTAAGCACATACTGGGGTTATGTCATACAGAACGAGCTGAAACACAAACCTGCAACCATATGGCTACCAAAAATATCAATACTCAGAGGTATGAAAATCTCAAATACTGGGAAAATATTTTTAAATAAGTCCCTGTTTAAAGAAAATAGTCCTGATGCTTTTTGTATTGCTGCTTGCAGAAGCAGCTCTTCTATTTTGTGCTGCTTTCTAATAAATTAACTTTTTAGAAGAGGCCAGTGGGTAAAGCCTGTTCCAAAGGAGCAGAGACCATTCATACTTGAGGAAAGTACTCATCCAGCTGGAGCCCAACATTTCCAGAAGTAAAACATGTACATCACAGAAGCTCTTAAGGCTGTAGAGAAGCTTAATCTTTTTTGTTCTGTCTTTAAGGTTGCATGCATTTTCCCCCTTCCTCAAGCTAACCACAGAAACTCTAATGTTCTATTCTTGATAATTAAACTATTTCAATGCCAAGTCATGATAGCCCCTAAAAAACAGCTCCCTTTACCAGAGCTCCACTTTAAAGAAACTTACAGACTCCTCAATACTCTAAAAGCTAGATGAAGTTTCTGCAGTACTCTAAATATAAGACTTTTTAAAAAAAGATGAGAAAAGCAAGAGACTTACAAAGTAAGACTCACATGCTAAACACACAAACCAGAAATAATCCATTTACTCCCCCTTGACCTTTCTTGGCTAGACTAACTCAATTAGTACCCCTAAACCATCAGACACTTGCCAAGATAACATATTTGTGTTTAATCATTCAAAAAGTGAAATATTATGTACTGTAATGTAACACTTTTTACGGAAACGTCCAGTTGAGCAACAGTTCCAGAAAAAATTGTGAAATGAAGTAAAGAGCTGCCCAGAACACCATACTTCCACTCAAGTTAATAAAAAAAAATTAAATTTCAGTACCAGGCAGAAAGTCAAGACCTCATTTTTAGCAAAGTAGAAGCGGCACATTTTTAAATGCAGCCTATTTGGAATAACTTCGGAATAGCAACCATCACTGGGAAGTTATTGAAGACCATCATCCCTTGGCCAGCAACTTGTGCCACACGCAGACCTCATGACAGAACGACGATAAAAATGCCAGGGCTGATTTCTACAGCCGCTTCCAGCGCGTTGCATCAACCCAGGTATAGGGTAACCCAGGCTGCCGAAGGGAAAGCCGGGACAGAAACACGCACCGTGGGGCTCAGCACCGCCGGGCAATTCCGGCTGACGCAGCGGGGCTGCACGGAAAACCCGCACATGGCTCTGGGGACACGCACACACGCGCGGGCCGAGGGAACGCGCACACAGGGGCTTTGGGGAGCGCACACACAGGGCTTTGGGGACTGCACGGACACCCGCGGATTCGGGGACACGCACACACGGGGGTTTGGGAAGGCGCACAGACACCCGCGGATTCGGGGACACGCACACACCCCGGCCCGCCGGCGTGCAGCCCGTACAACATGGCAGGTCGGCGGCCCCGCCGCCCGGGGAGCCCCTCGGGCCCGGCGGGGGCTGGCGGGAGCCTCGAGCCGACGGGCACAAGGAGAAAGGAGAAAGTTTTCCCCCTCCCACCGCGGCCCAGCGGAAAGTTACCGCCGCCCCCGCGCCGCCTCAGCCCCCGGCCCGCCAGCGCCGGCCTCCCCGCCCCCGCTGACAGCCCCGCGCCCCTTCCCCGCCGGCCCCGGAACGCGGCAGCGCCCGACCCGCGGCATCGCCTCGAGAACCCCCCGGCCCGCGCCCCGAAGCGGTGACAGCCCCGCCGCGCTCACCTCAGGCGGGTGCCGCGCTCCCCAGGGCGAGGAGCGGATGGTGAAGGGGTTCGAGGGGCAGCGCGCTCGGTGCCCGCGCCCTTATCTCATCCCAGCGGAGCCCAGCTCGCCCCCGCCGCCTCCCGCCGTGTGGGCGGCTCAGGCGGGATCCCCCCTCCCCTCCGCCGCCATCTTGGCTGTCACGGGGCGGGGGAGGCGGGCGGCGACCCGTGATCGCGGCGGGGCGGGCGCGGGACGGCACCCGCCGGGTCCCGCGGCTCCTGAGGGGGGAGCGGCCGTGCCCCGCCGCCCACCGGGTCCCTTCTGAGCGCTCCCCCTCGCACCGCGGGCCCTGCCGCTCCCGCCTTCCCCCTCACGGAACGCGGCCCCTCCGCTCCCGCCTTCCCCCTCACGGAACGCGGCGCCGGTGGCTCCGAGCCATGAAGGGGGGAGCGGGGCTCCCTAAGCGAAAGCGCCTAAAACACAGCGCGCAGACCACGGGCTCGACTGTGCCTCCCCCCACCTCAGCCTTTTAATCTAGACAACATCTTTAATTTAAACCGAAATTAGTCTCCGGCCCAGATAGGCCGGGATTTGGCTCACCTGCGGCGCCCGTCGCCTGGACCCGGAGGAGGTGCCGGCTGTCTGGAAAACAAGGGATGAGAAAACCGAGGGATTTTCTGCAGGCTTGATGTAACCCGCAGCAGGCTGTTGCATCAAAGACTAGAAAAAGAACCCGAGACAAAAATAATCTTTTAAGAGCGTGCAGCTAAGATTAGTGCAGTGTGTCAAGATGTTGCTGAGCGCAACAGAACGAGTCCTGCCTGTACCCACACAGAAATAAATACTACTTTTCTGGCACCTTGTCCGTTGCAACCCTGAGTTTCCAAATTTTATACCAAAGTGCTGATTAGGGAGAGGTTCCAGCCATAAAATTTTGAGTTTGAATTCAGTCTTACCTCAGTTCTGGATGTTTGTCTTAAGGGTTTAGATGTGGCTTGTTATAAAAGACATAAAATTCATATGAAGTTCTGAATTTGTAAATACTGTGAATTAATCAAAACTGAACTGTAAATATTCAGATATGTTCAGACCTACTTGCTTGGTTTACCTCATCCCTTTGAAAATCCAACCAAATAGGAGAATGCAAAAGCCAAAAAGTATAAAATAACATTGGTTTTCCCCACATGCTTTTATTAATTAAATTGTTTATAGCAGAAATGCTGCTCCTCGTAGCCCCCATGTAGGAAATGTGGCTGACACAAGTCGGTGTCTACCTGGGCAGGAGCACCCATGTGCAAGCCTGCACATGCAGGCACAGCTCTGCGCTGCCAGAGTTGATATTTGGGAGCTAAGGCTGTCTTGTTTTTTTTTCTCAACAGGCGGCAAACCGAGTAAGGAATGTGTCAGGGACTACGAGAACATTCCCATTCCTTGTGTTTCTACGTGAAATGCATTTCTAGCCACACCCATAAAGAACTTGTCTCTCCAGACAGTACACAGTGGGGTAGGTGAGAGACCAAGAACCTACAATGTCACTATTTGCTACAGCAAGATGCTCTGTGTCCTTAAATTAACTGGTGTGCTGGTAGAGACTTTTCTAAAACAATTTTCGATATATTTTAATCCAGGAAATGCTTCTCAAATAAATAGCAATACTGAAATCCATCTTCTGGCTAGTGTTAGTAATTTTTGATATGCAAACTTCTGTGCTCTCTGCTCTTGCTCACTTTTCAGGTAGGCATAAATTTTAGGCTTCAGTGTTAACATCCAAGATTAATGGGTCTGTTCCTACTTCTAAGAGTATTGTTACAGCTGCCTGTATACTGAGCAAAATCCCTGCACTGATGTACGAATAGCTCACTTTGCAGGGTTTAAGTTCATAACCATTAAAATATCCTGGACCATTTCTAATGGAAACTCATTTTGGAGAAATAGAATTCTTAAATATTCTCTGTCAGTTTACATACTTTTCAGCTCTTGCATAAGTAAAACCTTGTGTAGATGTCTTTGTTTTTCTGTTAATTTGTTTCCCTCCCCCATTTCTGTCCTTCTAGGACTATCTGCATTTAATTACACATTGTGTCAATGTCAACAAATTGTGGTCAGGGACAGGGTTCTCTTTTTGCAAGGCTTGATACAAACACCAAAGGAGTTTCTGCCCCATACTGCTATCACAGCTAACAGTGCTTATCTCTGTCCTGTCTTTCTTGTTCTTACATCTCCCCCTCCTTCCCACCCTGTTCCATAAAACCTCTGCTGCATTCTCTCCCTGACCTACCTGCTGCTCATGCTCTTGGCTGTGGCACACTTTCTTCCCCACCAGCACATTTAATTGCAATGTTCCATTTCATTATTAGCTTGTCACCACCTTTATCAAGTCACCTCTCCTAACAAACCTCACTGTGAAGCTTTCCTGTGTAGCTCATCATCAATTTTCCACTTTAAGGCTCTTCTAAAGCCACGTGCAAAAGGGCCTATGAAAAATTGTGACTGTAGTTCTGTACTTATTTGTGAATAAAGAGCAGCATCAGTGAATAGTGCTACTGTACAGGCAGAGACAGATTTACTGTGTGCCCAGCTCCTGCCAGGCTCAGTGCACAGAGATGTGTCTATGTGTCAGTCACACAAAGCCTTTCCCTTCCCAGGGACTTTCGGGATCTCTAAGCAAGATCTCTACTTGCACATGAAGACCCGAGCCCAAGATCATTAAGTCACTGAAGTCTACTTATTAATTCCAGTTAGTGTTGGGTCAGATTCTTGTTGTGCATAGTAAGCTAATTACCCAAGTTAACAACTGCATGTAGTGCAGGTGGGCAGGCACCAAGCACGCTTCATGTGGGATTCTGCTGCCTCTCAAGTGTAGGGTGGAGCCCTGGCAGCCAGATTTAGCCTCCCCCGTAGTGCAGCCAGAGAGACACGCAGGCTTTCTATGGACCAGCAACCACAGAACGATTTTTTTCCATGTTACAACCCCAAATTTCTAGCTTGTGGCACTGAAGTAATTTTCAAAGTCTGGTTTAGATTATTTTAAGTGCATTTTACACATGGGTAAACTCAAGCAAGGCAGAGGACAAGTGGCAGATGGTCAGTGATGGAGCCAGGAATAGAATGGAGAACTCTTCTGTCCCAGGACATGATTTTAAGAGACTTTGTCCCAGGATTGTGAGTTCGATGATTTATAATTCATGGGGCTTCAGAAGTGCTTTAAAAAAAATGCAGCTATCACTATTCCCAGTTTTTCCTGGCAGAGACTGGCTTCCATAAACAAAACAGTTTTAGTTCAGTTTCTTAAGTGTGCAATTTGGGACTTAATCTGTTCTCTTTGTCACCAGTTTTATGCCTTTTGAACTCACTTGGCTGTGCTGTGTGCACCGCTCATTTACCTCTACAGGGGAAGGATGAACCTCCAAGAGAACCCAACTGAATACCTTTCAAATAGACCTATCTGTAACCTTGGTAAAAATAACTATGGAGATAATGATAATGGATAATTATAAACTCCAAAACTGGCAAAACAAGACTCTGCATTTCAGAAGATGAATTGCCTTACCCTGTCCAGTAACCCACTTTACAGTGCAGTAATGGATCTGCATCCGGAGGTTTATGCAATGAAATGGAGCCTTTGGCAAGCTGGGATCACACTGGAAATGAAGCCACATCTTCATGGTTTTTTTCATACATGCATATTTGTAAATCCGAGACTTATCCCTTTTGACATAAAGAGACCATCCCAGCTTGGAATGATTAAATTCTAGGACAGATTATGAAATAATAAAGCATTTAAATATTGTGGTGCAGCAGTACAACAGTGCAGTCACCCTTCCTTTTACTGATTCAAGTGTAGTATCTCCAAAAAGCTTTTGCACTCCAGAGAAACTACTGACTATACATTATAAAACAGGAAATAGAATATCATATATGTATATTAAAAATATATCTGTTTTTCAGACCTTTTTCTAGGTAAAGTAATTACTGAAGCAGCTAAAAATATGGGGAAATAAAGCAAATACAGGCCCTGATCCAAAGGCCACTGAACTCAGCAGAAGCACTGGAGTCATGTGTGTCATGAATTACAATTCACAAATGCAAATAAAGGATGTTACTGTATATATGTAAGGAAAAGGTCTGGTTGTCTAGTTGCAGTATCTAGGCATTCCACTTGGATAAAATGAGGAGATTTTTTTCTCCAGCAGGTAGAGAGAGTTTCTCAGCAAGCATGTATTGCCAATATTTATGGGAGAGTCTGTGGTCCCAAATGAACAGAAATACTGGGAAACAAAAAGGAAAGAAAATGTACCCAAGCAGGAGATCCAGCTGCTTCTAAGTCATTTCTATAAATAAAAATGTGATGTGAACTCATTATCATTTCCCTTTCCAGCACCAATTTGCTTCCTCGAGATTTCAGAGTGCGCATCTGAGGACTTGGGCTGCGCGTCGTAAAGTTTCCCTCGGCAACTGCTAAAATTGTTCACAAGGCACTGCAGCATGGCAGCAGCTATCAGCTCTGGAACGGTAAGAGAGGCAGGGGATGGCCTTTGGTGTTAGTCAGGGATAAACCAGTGAAGCTGTGCTTGGCTGGGTGGCTGAGGGTTGGGCTGTCAAGCCAGCGATGCCATCCATACCTGTTATCCTGTCGTTAGTGGGCAGTCAGCCTGTACAGCTGGAGCACGTCTCTGGACGCTGGAAGCTCCCAGACAAATATTTGCAGTCCATTTTGTGAGCACGGGACAGCAGAAGGGTTGCTTGAGGACGGCCCAAATCCTAATGCATCTATCAAAGCCAGCTTGCTGTCTGTGCCAGCACTAACCTGGTTTGAGTATTGCTGTCATCAGTAATGTCAGATAACAAAAGCTGCTCTTTGTAGAGTAATATCAGGAAGGAAATTGTGCATGCAGATTCGCCAGCAAAAATAACAGTCTGGGGCTGTAAATGTACACACTGATACTGCTGGTTTGTTGCTATTTTCAGCAGCTCCTGTTCCCTCAGGGGTGAGAGGACTTAACTGCTATCCCTGCTGTTCATGCATCAGCCTTAAAGATTCCATGTGGATGCCTGCTCTTTGGCCCATCTGGGGGTGATTTCTGCAAATAGCAGTTTTCCTCTGAATCAGTATTCAATTCATCACCAGAGCCATGCCACATGATACTGTGGGGCCATGGAAAACCACTTTCCTTCACTAGAGATCTCTAGTGAAGTGTTCTTTATTATTTGCAGTTTATATCCACCTTCGAATCATGCCCAGGCCAAGCAATTGTATTCCATCTAGCTAAATCTTCCCCACAGTTTTGCCTGATGGGGATACTTCAGGCTCTAAACTCCTGTGTAGTCCTGCTGTTTAAAGTTTTTGTATTTTGTTCTAGAGATTGCTTATATCATAGTGGGTGAAGTATATCTATCACTTAACCACTTCTCAGGAGTACTATTAGGCTTAATTAATGTTTGTAGAACACTACTGAGATTCTCAAGAGAAGTAGCTATAGAAGTGCAAAGGATTATAATTAATTTAAGACTAATTTTTGAGTAAATGGCTAACAACACTTAAGCTGAGATTTTCCAAGTAAAACTCATTCAGTTGATTTTTAGACAAAATCATTCAAAAGTCTGGTTTCCATTTACTACTACCACTGTATGATGCATTTTGATTTTTATTATCCTTCAATATCCTTTGATATATTCAGGCACACAGTACACCTTGTTTTAGTTCAGGAAATATTGCCCAACATATGTAAGTCAAGTTAAAATGAAACTAACAAAGCAACTAAATCAATAAACTCAAAGACAATCCCCAGCACCATTTGCCTTTAGTATATAATAAGTGTTTGAACCATAAAGCCTGTAATTAATATTATGGAATAATTTCTGTAATTATTTATAAGTCATCTCATTTACATAAATAGTCATTATGTGGAAATAAAACCAGATCATTAAAATTCTGAAAACTGATTGAGATCAGTCAAGGTGCACCAAAGAGATTTGCTAAACTCCCTGTTTGAAACTGTTCTGAGACGAAATCTCTTCTCCCAAACAAGCTGAAACAGGACTCTGCTGTGGGAATGCAGGCAGTGCTTCATGCACATGACATCATCAAACAGACCAGGTATTTTGTAGGGTGAGAAAACATTGGGTCACTCTTCTCACTAACTGCCATGGAGACTTTCCAAGGAGCTGCATCTGACGCATCTGCACTGAAAATCTGACCCAGATTGTAGCTGAAGTTCTCCTAACACGGATTTCTGCTTTTCTGAGATTCTACAGCACTCAAAATACTTTTCAAAACACTCATTTTTTTCAAAATGCTTTTAATGCTTACAGTATCTTCAATAATTTCAAAGTTTTGCATCTAGTCGGAGAACACTTCATGTAGGAAAAAAGAGAAGAAATGGCATTCTTGTGTTTCTATTTGCAAGCTGGATTGACCACTCCTCAGTTATTAGCTAGAGAGTCACAGGTATTAAAAATTATGTCCTGCTTATCACAAAGAATGCATCTCTGGTCCTGCTGTCAGTGCCTTTCAAGGTCCAGAGTGCTCTTTGTTAGATTTTTTCTAGGTAGAAATAAACTCACATTTTTTTGGAAAAGCTACAACCACCGAACGCATTTTAAGAAATTTGCAATTGCCCTGAAAGGTCAGACCTGAGTCTGACATTTTCAGTGTGATATACATCTTTGAAGTGTAAGTGTAAGCCCAGAGTAAGGCAATACACCATGACCCAGCCTGTTTGGATTATTTACTTGCTAATTCCTAGAGAATGGAAGTTGGCTCGAGTACTGAGTCATGAGGATTTCATCTCAATACAGATATTTTTAGTATCTGTTATTTTATCTTGGGTACTTTTTAAATCTGTATCACTGCCCAACTCCTCTCCTAATTATCTGAAATTCTTTTCTTCTGTAACAGCTTTGGAATGTGCCCTTCTATTATTACAAATACTGGCTGCATTAGGTTGGGTCCCACCTGCTCATCCATCGATTGGGTTAGGTAAGAGTGCCTTGTTTAAAGCCTCAGCAACTGCTGAGAAACCAGCAACACAGAGGAACAACATCAAATCTCACGGTGAGTCACTGTGAATGTAGGTCAGCCCGGGCCCTGCCCTTTGCTGGGCTCTCAGAGAATTGGCTCCAGGTTACCTGAAGGAGTCCCAACCCCAACAGACCCCCCCTCCCAAAAAATTGTGTTTGTGTTCCTTTGCCATGCAGCACTGCCACTTCCATGGGGGAGTTTAGAGCAGATGAACACTTTCTTAGCAACTGAGCCACAATCAAGAGCTGAGAAAGGATAGGAGAGAAAACACAAACCAAATCACCTTGCAAGTAAAATACACAACCTGTTTGTTTAACCCAATTTGTGCCAAATAACATTATAGATCCACTCAATCTCAGCCACTTGAGGCTCACAATCAATGTTCTAAGAGCAGAAGAGGGAGGGTGATGTATCTGCTGTGATTCATACCTGGGGGAGACCCTCTCCTGCAACAGTCAGGGGTTCTACATAATGAGGTAGGCAGAGAGAACTGTGAATTGAGTATTAATTAAACTGCTTGATCACCTCCTTGGAAAATGTATGACCAAATGTTGGTGCACAGAAAGTAATTTACATAATCAAGTTTGAATTTGACTCATAATACAGTACAAAACTACCTTAATAAATAGAAATTTTAAAAAATCACACTCTGACTCTTGATACAAAAAAAGAGTACTTCCAGTGCAAATAATGAGATGGGAGGAAATGTCCTTGGCAAGTCAATTTGTTCCATGCTGCTGATGGTTCCTGTTAGTGACAAAGATTTTTTTTTCAAGAAGGAAACAATGGAAAACAAATGCAAAAGCATTTACCAGAAGGCCAGGCAATGGCAGCTTTACCAAAATGTCAAGTGTGCAGAATAGAGTCAATTTAAAAGAGAATTAATTATTTAAACTGAATTAATGTGACTACAATGAAGCCCTGTTAAACCATCTCATCCATCCTGTTTCCAACTGTGCTATCCCTTACAGTCTAAGTGTAAATACTGTGACCTCAATTTTCAAACACTTCAAACAAAAACTCTCTTACCCAGTCATAGTACCAATATATTGCTTTTTAAATATATTTACTGCATCCCTACCAGGAATCACCCACAGAATTGTGCTCATCTTCTCCACATTCCCAACTCATATGAATTTGACCTCTGGGTCCCCTTTTCCCTCTTTTCCTCTTTCATCTTTGTACTTCTTGTGTTTTCCCAGATGCTTCAGGCAGTTTCTATCACTGCATTCTTCAGATCATCCTTTGCCTGCAAGTCTGCCCGTTGCATACAGTCCTGATATCTTAATTTCAACAACTTTTCTCTTTTGTTTCATGCATTGTCTTGTCCTTGTGTGCCTTTGGGGACAGGAAGGTGCCTGAATTTTAGGTCTCTAACTTTCATATGGAAGCTCATTTTCTCAAAAGAATCTCCACACCTACTTCCCTGGGAACCTACTGTCCCAAAGGGTTTCAGTTCCTCCTGGGCTCTGGGTCATGATGTTGCAGTACACAGAATATCACCCCTAGAAGGAATACTCTGTCCACTCTTTGCATTTTCCAGGTCAACATGAATTTGCAATGCTATCAACAATTTAAAGATGCAATAATGGTTACCTAGTGCTCTTTTTCCTGGATAGTGTTACATGAAATGTGGCAAACATCAACAGAGCCACTGTTCCTCTTTTGTATCCCACAGGAATATCTATAACCATGTCTACCAGTGATAAGTCAAAACTGTCACTTTTGTTTTCCAGTTTCAACATGGCCAAGGAACCATTCCAAATCCATCATTTTCTGCTACCCTTTAAAGCAACATCTGGGCTAGAATTTACATAAAAGTAGAAAGAAAAGTAATTTTCTATTTCATGGAGGAAAAGAACTCCTATCTAATAAGTAATGAACTTAATTGCCCTGGGTCTTGACTGTGTTGGGAATGCATATTAATTTAAATGCATCAGTGTAAAAATCAGTCTCATTAAACTATCTCAAAGCCCTAGAATAGATGGAGCACTGCATTAACACTTGCACGTAGTCATTCATATTAAAGTTATAATTTACAGGAGCTCATAATGAATATAAACAGGAATTAAAACTGAGCTGAGGTGCAATAAAAAGGATTAGTGGCAGTGATATTTAAATTGACAGTTAAAAACTCTTCTGGAGCACTTTCAAGGCCTTGGAGAAATACAGTTGGTTGGATATCCTATTCTTTATTTCATGGTGTACTAGAAACAATGTATAAAACATGAGCACACCAAGGCCAAATGAACATCTTCACTGCAGAAATGTATTTCTTAAGTTATTTTTTAATTTGAAATGTCATTTTCGTGTCGTGCAAGGGGAACGACTGATGTACATGTGGAAAATTGTGAGTGAGTTCTTAGAAACCATACTGTTTTCTTGATCATTCATAACCAAATACATAAAGATCCTTCAGTGTATCACTCTTGCACAGCTTGTACGAGATCTCCATAGCTACCCTTGGCACAACAAGCACAAAACCCAAGCGCCTTTGCAGGGCTGATAAGCAGACAGGAAGCAAGGGAACATCTGCTACAGCTTTAGATGGTTTTGCCTTCAGTAACCACTGAAGCTCTGCATTCCATGTCCTGCTTGCTTGGCCTTTGACTCCACCAGCTGTTGGACAGGAGATGTAAAATGTTGTACCTACAGAAAGGGAGCTGCATTCTTTTCTAAAGGACCACTGGGATATTTAATGGCATTTTTTCTTTCCGTTCTCTGACGACTGGAAACACTGGATAGCAGAATCTGCATATGGAGTTACTTCCTGAAAGTCAACCACTTCCTATTTAACAATTTTTTTTTTTATGTTCTGTTTTCCTTTCCAAACCTGCTTTGTTTTGTTTTGTTTTGTTCTGTTTTAAACACCAAAAACAATTGCCCCATATACTGAATAGTAATTATATTCATCATAATCATTGTAAGGAAGCCATGTGCTTCCCTGGATCAGGGTTGGGGCTTCCAGCCCAGGCAATCTGTCTTCTTGGAGCATAACACATTTCTATAGCATGGACAGCCAAGGAACAGAGTTACACAAAATAAATATCAAACAATTTAGTGCAAACCCTTTCTTTCTTTAAAGAAAGAGCTACTGAACATGATGTTTTATAAAGGAGCTTGGCCAAATAATGCAGATTCTCTGCTCTTGTGTGTGTGGAAAATCTGCTCCAGATAGTTCAGCAGTTCTCCACCACCATGGTATTTTCATTTGCATGGAAAACTACTAACAGACAGCAACTGACAGCAGCATATTTTTAGGATATTGAGGCCCATGCATGTTTATGTACTTCCTCTGAGATTGTAATTTTGTCTAGGAGATTGCAACAGTTGTGACGAAATCGGATTTAGCCATGTATGGTAGATCCTATGGCTCTGACACAATGAGATGAAAAGGGGCTCAGAAAGAGGAAGAGGAAGATGCTCTTCCTCTGCTCCAGAGTTGTGTAAATGTAGCTGAGAAGAGAATTTTGCCCAGAAATTCTGTGTTCTGTGCTTTGGAGTTCTATACATTTTTTTATATGTTCTATTCTTAAACTGCAGATGGATGCTGTTTTGCCAGAAAATAAATGAAACACGAAGATGTCTTCAAATATTTGGACGAGTCATGTTGCCATTCAAAATACAGAAGCATCTGTCATATCCCTGTCCTAGTGAGATCATAAAAGCAGAGACAGAGTGATCAAAGAAGAAAATACAGGACTCTTACTCCATTCCTAATACAAGGTATTTCTCTTTTTAGGACCAGGTGCCTACCTGGCACAGAGGTATTCCCATAGTCTACAAGTACAATAGCTGAGTACCTGAGGTGACTACTTTGCCACTATTTATTTAGTTAAATATAGAAATAGTCATAAAGACAGTGGATTTAACACTTGGGACTGACAAATTACTAACTCAGGTTATTATTGTATAATGGAATCATAGAACCCCAGAATGGTTTGGGTTGGAAGGGACCTTAAAGATCATCCAGATCCAACCCCCCTTCCATGGGCAGAGACACCTTCCATTATCCCAGGCTGCTCCAAGCCCCAGTGTCCAACCTGGCCTTGGACACTTGCAGGGATCCAGGGGCAGCCACAGCTTCTCTGAGCACCCTGTGCCAGGGCCTGCCCACCCTCACAGGGAGCAATTCCTTCCCAATATCCCATCTAACCCTGCCCTCTGGCAGTGGGAAGCCATTCCCCCTTGTCCCCTCCCTCCAGGCCCTTGTACAAAGTCCTTCTCCAGCTCTCCTGGAGCCCCTTTAGACGCTGGAAGGGTCTTTAAGGTCTCCCTGGAGCCTTCTCTTCTCCAAACTGAACATTCCCATCTCCTCCAGCCTGGCTCCAGAGCAGAGGGGCTCCAGCCTTTGCAGCATCTCTGTGACCTCCTCTGGACTTGCTCCAGCAGCTCCAAATCCTTCTGCTGTTGTTCCCCAGGGCTGGAGGAAGCTCTGCAGGTGGGGTCTCACCTGAGTAGGGCAGAAGGGCAGAATCCCCTCTCACCTGCAGCCCTCACTGTGGGATGAACCCAGGCTATAGAGCCTTTCTGGGCTGCTCTCTGTGCTTTTTATCTTCTGCATTTCACAGGGACCTGAATTTTTTAAACTATATTAATATGAGAATAATTAAATAGCTGTCTTGAACTGTGTGCACATTGCATTTAACCAGCTTGAAAGCAAGCCAAAACTTGAAGCAATTTTTAGAAGAATTGTAGAATCAATACATCAATTCCCATTAATTTGGTGTCAGAGGAAACAAATGTGTACCTGTCTGAAACGTGTGCCTTCCCTGCAGAGAGGTACTAAAATAGGCATCTTCTGTCTCCCTGCCTTCCCTGTGCCCTCCAAACATCAGAAACCAGGGTCAGAATGAGGGAAAACCAGACTGGCTGCAAAATACAATGAAACCACTTTTATTAACCCAGTATCCAGGACAAGTTATGCACCAACTGTGCCATGTCAAAGCCATCCCAAGCTCTACCCCATCCACTGCAGTGAATTCCTTGTTTCTCCTCTGATGCTCCAGTCCCTCCCAAACACATCTCCTTTGCAGGGCTGAGAATATCTAGGCAAGCTGAGGTGAAACTCCATTCAGTCTGTCACAGCCACAAGCTGTCATTCTGCACAGCAGTGGGACAATATTAGTGACTAATCCCAACTGAGAGTGCATCTTAAACCAGCCAAAGTTCTGGATCAATCCAAGCTCCCTAAAATGTGCTGTGCTGCATGCAAGCATCTTGCACATCTTGTCACTGCACAGCTGGCTGCTGAGCAAATTCTTGTCTCGGGAGGTATGCTCAAGCACATGAAACATATTTTTAGCATCCCAGAGGTCTGAGTACTCCCAGAGCTGAGAGTGCAACCTGGCTGACAGCAGGTTTCCAGAGGAAGGAGTAGGAAAGAGGCAATGGGTGATGAGATTACCCCCCACAGAAGGAGACTTCTGCTTGGAATATCAACACATCTTTTCAGTCTCTCATTGTGACTGTTTGTGCTTCCATCAGATTTTCCGTTTGCTCCTTCAGCTACGGGACCAGATGGCTCCCACACATTATGCTCTGAATCATGGCAAGGCTCGGGGTGTTTGCTGTGTGTCACAGCAAACACAGGCGCCAGACCAGGTTAAACTCCTCACAGCCAGCATGGTGCACCCTGCTCAGGGGTGGGACTGCAGCAGGTACCTACAGACACACTCTGGGGAGGATCTGAGCATCCTTTTCTTCTTGCAGGAAAACGACTGCCATACCTTGAGCACAGATAGCAGGGAAGGGAGGCAGAGCAGTGACACATGGCAGAGGACAGATGCTCCACGCTTCCCGTGATGCACAATGCCTGATGGCAAGGAGTCCTGGTGGGCCAAGGACAGGAGGCTGTTGTTCCCCCTCTGATTTCCCCTTGCAGCTTGTGATTAAACTGGTGCTGACATCTTGCCCAGTGCCTGTTTGCAGAGCCAATAGCCCTGGGCAGGACTTCTGGCCATGAAGAACCTACTGGAAATAGAGACAATCTCATTGTTTGAGAGCATCTCTGCTGCTGGCATCTGTTAAATAGAAAACAAAACTGATTTTCTCCTCACTTTGCATAGATCTGGGGTAGATCCAAGCTGTGGCAGCCCTGTGAAATGAGAGTGAACAGGAGGGGTGTTTGCAAATGTAATAGCCCCTATTTAGGAGGGCAAGACTGGGAGGATTACACAGAATGTGATTTGTGCTTCAGTTACAAGACCATAAACATCACCCTGCAGTTCTCTCTCACTGAAATACTGCATTTCTGAGCACTGAAAACCACTGGAATAATGAAAGATGCTTTTTCAATACCTAGGAGATATCTGGGGCTCAGTGCAAGTTACAAATCCGGAGGCAGAGGAGGGATGTCCTGGATAGCACAATTGATACGGTGAGTGGCTCCAGGTCACACCATGGAGGAGCAGCCAAGCAGCTGGAGACTGTCCAATGGCCACGCTCCACCCCAAGCATTTTCTGAGATGAGAAAATTCCCCTGTGGCTGTTTTTCAGCTTGCTTTTCTTGCTATGTACTTACATGCCCCCGCGTTGGAAGTGACAGGGCACCTTGTGAGTGTGTGCTGTGCTGGCCTTTGCTGACAGGCGCTGGCAGTCAGGGAACACTCGTCAGGGACAGGGACAGGGACAGGGACAGTGACCAGGAATGTCACAACCACAGCCTGTGCAGAGCAGCTCCCATGAAGGTTAACGCGTGTCGCCACCACCTTTGAGGTCAGTGTTGGCCTCGCTTTAGCAGTCCTATAAATAGACGCCCAAGGTTGACTGAAAAGAGGATTTGGCTCGGCTGGATCTTGTTTAGCATTCCCAGGAGAGGAAGGCAGATTCTTTTCCCTTTTTCTCTTCCAGCCTGTAACCTTGAGTTGGTCTCTGTGGGGAACATTAGCGGCATTTGCCAAAAGCGCTGTCGCTGTGAGCCAGATGTCCTGCTGTGTCACACAAACCACACGTACACGTCTCTTCAACCTGCAAACCCAGACCTAATTCCACTAAAGCCTCAAACTAATTCCTCACTGGCAAAACTAGGGGAAAACCCAAACAAACCTTGAGCCTAATTGCTTGAAAACAGTAGGACACCTAGTGGATTTATAGGGAATATCTTTGGGATTATCAGCAACATTTTGTCATTTTCTTGGCAAAACCAGCTGTGAATATATTTATAGAGGAATCACTGAAATATCAGGGTTTCTATTTAATAAATTAATCTTGTTATAGCTGTTACAGCATCCAGTTTGCCTGAAGAAGTTATTGCAACCTATAGAAAACCCAAAGAGCATTGTTCAAATTACTTGAAAAAAAAAAATTATGGAAAACTGGATGGTTCCCAAGGTCTGGGAACAGGAGGAAGGATATTCTGCCAGATCAAAGCCATCCCAGTTGTTCCATCTGACAGCTCTCTAATGATCTTAATGAGCAGAGTTTTACAGCCTCAGCCTGGCTCCCAGTACAGTGGTGCAGCTCCACAGCAACGTGGCCATGCTGAGCACAGCCAGCCGGCCCCGCCGGTTGTTACAGCACAGAATGACTTGGCCACAGAAGCCAAAGTGCTTCTTCATTCCCCAGGGCTGGTCTTTTGTATCCAAATTAGAAGATGATGGGCCACGTGATAACGCCTGCGCTGCTGTCGCTGCTTTTGCCTGGTACCAACTCCAACATCAAGCAAATTTTGAGCCTAGAGAGGGAATAAACCCCTCTGGCAGGGTGTGTAAGAGGAAGAAGATTTTGAGTGATGATTCTGTGAAATTATATCTTGGCCAGCAATTATCCTGAGGCTGCCAGGGTTATCTTGCTGGTGTCTCTGGAGGCAGCAGACACAGACAAAGAGATGAGTGATGAGTCCAAAATGGATCCAGGAAACTGATGACTTCATTTTGACAGTCATCACAAGGAACACCAAGTCATCGAGTCTTGCGCTCAATTCCTGTTCCCAAAACACACTGAAAACTTTCCTTCCTTTCTGCTTGCCATAATATTGTCCTAGTGAAAAATGTCTCCAGAAGATGGTTCATTTTTCTGTTCCCTTCCCACTCTTTCTGCAGTGCTTCAGGGATTCCTAAAGAATAGCAAAACCGAAATGAGACTTGATTTTGGATAAACAATCAGTTCAGATGCAGGGCTTTTTTTTATTCCAAGTTCAAGATTAGGGAAGGAAAGGCTAATTTAGAAATTAATTTTGATTTAGTCCATTTCTTCTTATACCTTTTCTTCTTAGAGCTGTAGAAATCAGAAAGGACATAGCATGTGATGGAATGCAAATGTGTTATCAACAGAAAAATTCATATTAACTCCTTGTATTTTCATTATTCCTACCTATGGCATAGAATTATCTTAAAAATAGAATCATTGTACATTGTAAACCCTTTAAATTGGTCTAGGGTTTTGAAACAGATTTTTTTTTTAAATTTCAGTGCATGGATTTTATATTTGAAGGGGTTTTTTTCTGACTGACATATCAAACTGGGGATGATGTGTGCTAAGAGTACGCTTTTCTCTAATTTAGCAGCTGGATTGGAAAGCTTGAATTATCTCTGCATAATTGCAATGATTAATGGATTGTTAGGAAATTGCAAAGTATTGATTGAATTTTCCCCTTAGGAAATATTTCTCCTCTGATAAAACACAGTTCTGGGGCTTTGCTTTTGTCCTTCCTGCTTTCTGCTCCAGGGAAGCCAGGGGCTGCTTTTATCTGGGAAATGGGAATTTGGGTCAACAGCCCTTCAAGGACAATTTTGAATTATTGTGATTTCCAATCCCAAATCTTCTCTGAGCTTTGCAAGGAGATGGATTTGCAAAGTATGAACAGGGATTTCAGAGCCAGAAAAGCTCTTTTTTTTTTTTTTCTGGGACCAGCAGCAAATACTGCCATCCCTGTTTCACATTCTGCCATTTCCATGTCAAACACCAGCAGTGTGCTCTGCAAAGACACCTTGACCTTGTTGTGGGAATGCCACAACCATCAAAGATGGTGGAAATTTTCCACTTTATTAGGCCAGGATTACTCTGGGGGATCTCAGGAGTTGGTGGGAAGAGGGAAGTGGAGAATGAAGTGAGAATTGGATGCAGGGAGAGCTTGATGCACAGTGCCTGGGGCTGGGCAGCTGAGAGCTGGGAGTCCTGACACACATCCGCACCTTAATGGTGCTGGGCTCTTTTTGGCAGCTGCTCTGGGAATTTCCAGAACAGACCCATAAATACACAGTTACGAGTGCGACCTTTGCTTCTTTTCTTCGCTAAATTGAACATCCAAGGCCCAGCTGAGTATCATTCCTTGTCTCTGCTCCAGTTGCTTGGGACGTGCTGCCTCTGCAAATGGTTCTGCCTAAGTTAGGAATTATGAGAGCGTGCTAATTCAAGGTTTGCCATGAATTTAGTGTTCCCGCAAGGATGGCACTAATGGCAATTAGTGCAGCAGAAATGCCAGTGCTGAGTGATTGTTCTCACATTAAAAGCTGTCAGTTGGGGAGCACACAGTCTCTGTTATTCCAGGCCTGACCTCAGCTTTCCGGCTGTGTTTCCTGTGCACGGCAGGTGTCCCAGGCCATCCCATCACTGCAGCAATTCGCTCTGGAACGGGACACAGGGAAAGAGCAGTGTACCCCAAACCAGCCTGTGCTGACAGTGACATTTCCTCAGGGTTTGGATGTTCTCCTCTGGGGCTTGAACAGCAACAAAAATTTTAACAAAAATTAACCCAGACTGAAGAGAATATAAGACTTTAATTTCTGGAGCTCTACTTCAATACTCTCCTCATGTCTTGCTCTATTGATTCCTGTTTAGACACAGAGCTCTTTCTACTGTTCCAGTTTCCACCATGAAGAATCTGATTTTAAATGATCAATTGCATTTAAACAGGCTTAGCTAGAAGTAATCCCTTCTGCTGCCCCACTCCATAGCAATCTGCACAACTTTTAATGCTTTGCTAAAAGTCATTGGTAAAAATGCCTTTGCTTTACAATGACTGCAGTTCAACAAGTGGCAGTGCTGCAGCAATGTGAGGACTGTGATTTTTACCTAAGCCAGAAGAGCCACTGTCCTCACCCTGTGCCCTCAACTCTTGCATAGGGTAAGTCAGTTCCAGATGAGGAACATCTGCAATATGCTGCAAGAGGAAGTCATGCTTGCACACATGAAAAATGTAAATAAAGGGTGTTTCTAGGCTCACAAACACAATCCAAAGCATGAAAAGGAGAACAGCTCTTACAGGAGGATAACTAAAAGTACTTAGTTCGTGTTATTTTAAGGCTTTTTAGCACTAACAGCAGTTCTGGAGGATGAAACCAGGTCTGAGAAACATCAAGTGAAAATTAATAGCTTTTTAACAACAAAGTTCAATGGACAAGTGCAAATAGGATATGAGATGGAAACCTGAGCTCCTGAATTATAAATACCCAGCTTCTACCCAGACAAGTATCTGTTATCCATTTGATGTACTACTCAATGCCAGAGGATTGAGAAAGTGGCAGGAGCAGGATGGGCATTTTCAGGCTCAAGGTTTTGTGTGTTCTGGGTTTGGCTGGAGATAAAAAGGGTGAATCCAAAGACAACACAGATTCCTATAGCCCTCACCACTACACTACCTCCTGTGAGGAGCTGGAGGTGCAGGGCACATCAGAGGCTGGCAGCAGGATGTGGCTGAGCCCAGACTGATGCTCCCGATGCTCCTGGGGAGCCTCTGTCCTCCTGTGGAGGGAGACACTGTGGTCACACATCAGGTGTCTTTGTTATTAATGCTTTGTTTTCCCCACTCAGCAGCTCTGAGGCAGCATGAAGTATTTATCTTTAAATGCAGAGGATCACATTCTGGCTCGTTATGGTGCCAGCAGACGGTAACTGATGCACAGAACTGCTGCCCATGCCCTGGGGTTACTTTCCACACACAGGAATGATGACACAGCCACTGACTGCAGTGATGGCAAACGTGCTGCTGCTGAGGGCAGGCTGGTGGGAGAAGAGCAGTTTTAAGGGATTCCATTTAATCATCTGGACACAAGTGCTATTTTTGTCTTCTGTTGTTTAGATCTCAAGCCTGCACCAGGAGAAGCTGACGACAAAGTTGGTGTCTCCCATGGCACAGGGGCAGACAAGGGGAACTGGACAACCTTTTGGGAAGGGAGAAGCAGGGTGGGCAAGGGTGGCAGTGGGAAAGGGGCCTGTGCTCATGGCCTCTGCACCCCATCAGCTGAAAGAGCTTGTTGGCCTCTCTGATACCTCCACCACAAGCTCATTTGCCTCTCAGCTCAGTTCACAGGAGAGATCTGTGAGACCCCGGGGGACTTCCCACCAACCAACCCCAAGCTTGCCTGTGCTTGTGGGTGGCTTTGGGGTGAGGCCAGTGCCTGCCCATGGAGGCAGGAGAAGGGCACTGACCCCATGATGGGGATTAAGGTTGGTGAGTCCCAGGCAAGAAGTGAGGTGAGATCATCACAGTGTGTGAAGAGGCCCGGGGAGCTCAGAGCATGCCCATCCATCACCTGGGCACAGGACTCCTGGGAGCTCAGTGTGTCCACCCATTGTTTGGAAGAGGCTCAGATATGCTGGATGGAGCGTGCCCGGGCATTGTCCTTGCTCCTCACAGGAGGCAGTGTAGTGGTGAGGGCTATAGAAATCTGTGTTGGGCACACGGACTCGCTCGGGCAGCTCAGAGAATCCCGGGCATCGTTTGGGCACACAAAGCCAAAAAGAAAAAAAAACGAAGCGGGGGAAGAAAAGATTCAGGTTCCACCGAGATTTGAACTCGGATCGCTGGATTCAGAGTCCAGAGTGCTAACCATTACACCATGGAACCGCTCTGCAACCAGCTTCTCCCGGCCGCCTCTAGTTCCTTCGACCGCTCCCCTTCTTCCACATGACCATTCTCCCTGGGGGTACCGGAGGGAGGATCAGTGCTGAGGGGCCGCGGGGCCGGGCGGGACCCCCGCTCGCTTTAACCCCGCTGAGGGCGCGGCCGCGGCGCTGCCCCGGGCGCGGTCGTGCGGCGGCGCCGCTGCCCCGGAAGCGCCTGTGGGCGGGCGAGCGGGCGGAGCGCGGAGGGCGGAAGAGCTGCGGCGGCTGCAGGGAGGGTCCGGCCCCGCTCCGCTCCGCTCCCGGTCCCGCTCCTCCGCCACCCGCCATGGGCACCCGCGACGACGAGTACGATTATCTCTTCAAAGGTGAGGCGGGCAGGGCCCGGCGGGCGGGCGGGAGAGCAGCGGGGCCCGCGGGCGGGGCCGGGGCCGCTCCCTCACGCGGGGCCCGGCGGGTGGGGGGAACGCTCCGGGCCCCGCTCGGGTGTCCCTCCCTCAGCCCAAAATGTCAGCTCTGGGCCGGGTTTGAGAGCGGGGATTTGGTGTCAGCGCCGGTCCGAGGCTGCCCCGGGCACCGGCTGAGGCGGCGGCCGGTCTGCGGGATGGCGAGCGGAGATCGCCAGGAAGGATGCCCAGGGCTGATAAGGACTCGTCAAGGTTGATAAGAACCCTTTCTAGCTGTTAAATAGAGCTTTAGAGTGGGTGAGATATCCTCAGCATTGGTAGATGATGCGCTAATTTAATCAAGTAGTCCTTGCTGCCTTCTGTGTTCAGAGCCCTTGGCGAGGAGTGAATGTCCCTGCTGCTCCACACCCAGAGATCATAAAATGTTCCTGGAATCATGGAATGGTTTGGGTGGGAAGGGCCCTCATCGCGTTCCACCCCCTGCCATGGGCAGGGACACCTTCCACTATCCCAGGTTGTTCCAAGCCCTGCCCAGCCTAGCCTTGCTCTGTCTGGCTCCACCAGGGCAGGGCAGGAATTCCTTGTTTTCCAGGGCTGCTGCCCCTCCAGTCTGCCATGCAGTGCCCAGTTGGGTTAAAACCTTCCAGGTCGTTGTTAAATACTCAATTTTCTCTCCCTGCAGAGTAAAACACCAGCCTGCTGGACAGGTTCATGTAGCCCGCTGTGAAATGTGTACAGAAGTGCTGACGTTTTGAAAGTTTACTATCCAGTTTTTAAATCCCACTGGAAAAGCAAGCAAAGTAGCATAAAAAAGTCGTTGTTTAGTGTGATGTGGTATTGTAAATTTGAATTTAGGATTAAGAGCATTGCTTGTTGTGTTGTAATGGTGAGAGACCCTTTGCTTGTCATCGTGAAGGTAAAGGAAAACACTGATGTTTTTTCCTGTACCTTTAAGCTCCTGTAATAACTTTGAGGAATAACATTGTTTTTGTTGTTGGCTGTTTTATCCAACTGTGTGTGGAAAGTGGCATTATTCCTACTTATAAATCAGTCATCTGTACTGCTATGGAAATCAAATCAGGAAGTTCCAGAACAGGCTCTTTTCTCAGCTTGCAGCCCTGGCAAGGACCGTGCTGACCACTGGTTTAATGGCATCAGGCAATGTTATTGTAGGATCTTGTGTGCAGGTTATCAAAGCCATTGAATTACCCTTGTTCATGCAGTTCTGTCAGTGGGCCTGTAATTAATGTTTTAGCTGTGAAAGCCTGGGAGCATCAGTGACACAGGGTTTGTTGGGAGAGCTCCTATCTTTCATTTGGCCTGCTTCCTTTTATAGTGGGGAAAAATAAAGTTGGAATCCAGTTATAGGGAGAGGTGCAAAGCTGAATTAATTAATTGCCTTTGCTAAAGCTTTTTCTGTTTAGCTTGGTTTATAGAAGCTGTTGGGGATGCAGGGAATGCTGTGAAAATGCTGTTGTGAAGATAAATGATTTGGGTTTTTCCAGCCTAAAGTGAACTGCAGGAAGTTGATGCAATGCCACTTAACTGGGATTGATGTGGCAGCTGAAATAACACAAAAATGCAAAGTAATAAAACCCTGGAAACTTTTGTAACTTCCCAGAGGTGATGGTTGTTCTAAACAAGCTGTCACCACTCTGGAATGATCTGGAAATTATTGCAAGTAGGTCTCTGAACTGAATGTCTCCTTGCCAGGCACTGGTCAAAAAGGCAAGGGATAGGTAAATCTTTTGGGAAAGGAAAAGGGAACTTGGGGACAATGTTAAGTCAGTGTTTGAATTTGAGACATGAGCATCTTGGGAACTGAGGTGAAATGTAGGCATGACAGACATATCCATTTTGAAAGGGATGTTCTAGAACTGAAAAGGTGGAGAAAGGGATCAAAATAATCAGAAAAGAGACGTAATGGATTCATAGCCCTTACATTGAACTGATGTACAGCTTGATTAAAATTTAAACAGTGAGTGATAAGGGCAAATAGGGAAAGTATCTCCTGTTTGTCATAATTTCTCTGGATATCTGTAATGCTTCTTTTATTGGGCAGCGGGTGAAAGCAAAAGGACAAAGTCCCTCAGGTGTGTATGCAAATTTTGGAGTGGTGCATTGCTATGCATATTATAAATGGATTTGAAAGCCTGCACAAATTCATAGAAGCAAGAAGATCTTGTTTGGGGCATGTCAGTGTGATGGGTAGTCTGAAGGCATTGCTTATTTGAAGGTGCAGGGGCTGGCTAGGACAGAGATCAGCCTGTTTGTTGTGATACATGTCATGGTTTTTGGACATCGCTTATTTGGAGTCAGACTCTGGGTGTTGGTCTGTCAGGACACTTCATCCAGCAGGACATTTCTGGGTTTATGAAGGGGCTGTATGAATAGGCTGGTGGGACTGAGTTCAGAGTTTGACCTGGTTAAAACAATCGTGTGATGTTCTCTAGTCTGGCTGTGTTTTACTGCTCCTGGGCTGAACTGCCACGTTTCTGTTTGTGAGACCTCTGGTTTTGTCCTGTCAGCCCCTGACTGCAGCTGTGTTGAAATCTGGCTGACTCTGCTGCTGGGTGTAAGCTGAGCCCACCTGTGCTGCTGGATGGTTAAATCCAGGGACCTGTTACAAAATACACTTCTCCTGACTATGTTGCAACACTTCAGCATATAGGAAAGAGTAAGCCTAGCTTGGAAAAAAGCAGTTCCTGTTAAATTCTTCTTGTCCAGCTTCCAGTCTTTGTATCCTTCCATACTTTTGGGGTCTGGCTGAGAGCAGTGCCTGCTGTTTCCAGAATGGCCCCTGAGGAAACACAAGGCCTATGAAGTCCAGTTCATAGAAATCTTTTTCTAATTTTAGTAGGAGGAAAATATAATAATGATATAAAGATATTACTTTATTACTTAATAAATTAAGCCTGGCTTTAGCACAGGAACCTGTTGCTCTTTTTGATCAATGTGCTTGCAATAAACGAGCAGTTATCAAAGGAACCCTCACTTGTAGAAGATGTTGAGATGTTTTTCTATGGACAAAGCTTAGGATGATTTTGTCTGCACCTGGACCATCTAGGACTCTGGATTTGGGGCAGGCTCATGTCATAGACCTGACTTGTGGTGATGTTCAGTTTACTGCTAGGAAAAACTCCAGCTTCAGCTTTCTGCTTTTGCATCATGTTCATTTCTCCAACTTCTCCCTTTGATATTGAGGAAATGCTCTGAAACCGAACCAGCTTGCTGGTTTGGGGTTTAGAAGACACATTTTTACTTGTGTCTTTAGATAAACGTGTGGTTGCATGACATTTATTGGTTTGACAGTGGTAGAAGCCCTTGGCTTTCACTGCCTCAGATGTGGAGGCACTTTGGTGCTGCAGCAAAGCTGCTGGTGCAGCCATTTACTGCAGAGATGTTGGGAGCTGGTACTGATTGTATGGAGGGTAATCCCTGCCCCAGAGGCCTCTGGGGTGCCAGCTCTCTTGTTGACAGAAAAAGAATGAATAAAATGGGGTACAGCTGAGGAAGGTGATTAAAATAAATGATGACCATGTTGGGTTTATGGCCAGCTATGATGTGTAGGATCAAGTCATTTTTCACACATGCCCTTCAAACTCCAGCTGAAGTGGGCAGGGAGAGGAATCCATCAGCAGGTTCTTCTGGGGATCATGAAGACATGTCCAAGCTTTTTATGGATATGTCTCTTAATAGCAGAGCTCAGTGCAGAGACAAGTTTCAGACATGGTGATTTCCTTGTGCTGCTGTACTTGTCCTAGATCATGTAATATGTGACTTGTGCAATAACTTTTGCCACAGACAACAGAAGCTAGTGCTGCTGGACTCTATTTTCAACCTGATCTCATATTTAATGAGATGATTAAAATATTTTCTGAAAATTTAAACTTAGAGGTTTTACAGAAATAAAAATTGTGTGAGTGAGCTGGAATGTTGGTGAAAAATTAATAATCCTTTCTTGACATAGTTCTCTAAATTGCTTCTCATGCAGCATGGGAAATTGAGTTCTTATTTTGGTCTTCTACAGAAATAAATCTGGAATTACAGAGTGAATATATATATTATATATATATATATATATATCATACAGAACTGTGGACTTCACACTTTTTTTTTCTCTCTCCACTGAATGCTTGTATGCTTGTCTTAAACGTTTGGGGTAGTAAGTGCTATAGAAAGTCTAATGCATTGATTGAAAGCACTGGTTGCAAGTATTGAACTGTCCCACCACTAAATCAGTCACTTGGGGCTGGGAGATTATTTCCATGACTTTCAAATGTGCCAGTACAATTTTCCTTGGTTGTGCAACTTCCTAAGGTGCTGGCTCCTGTGAGGGAGGTGGTGCTCCACAGCTGGTTATTGATTGATGTCAGGACTGGGTCTTGTGGCTGAACTGGCTAAAATGTTTCCTCCAGACCTTCCTCCTTCCAGCGCTGATGTAGAAAAGGAATTTATGGGTGATGCAAGTTGGGTGGGACAGAGGAAGTGGGAGAGTGGCACTGAAAGAGCTGTGTGCAGATGAGGACTGTGATCCTCCAGATAAGCTGGGATTTGGGATATAAGGGTTTATCCCTGAGGACTTGGACTCTGGTAAAGTAAAAGTTTGCCAACTTAAAGCTGAACAATTAGGTCTGATGACAGGCAGATAGAGCCATCAAGGTGAAATGGTCAGGAGAAATAATTCCAGCTCCAGGTGTGCCTAACACACAGCGATGGAAATACTGAAATTCTTGTCTGCATCACAGGGAGATCTGGCTTAGAACAAGGTGTGCAGTTCTCACTGTGCTGAAAAGATTTTGAAAAGCTTGTAGGGAAGGTGTTTGGGGAAACGAACAATGTGTTTATATGGAACCATTTGACAAGTTTTTGTATTTAGCAAATACAGCAAAGCCCGGACAAGCTGTGGTTGCTTTCTGTAAATACCCCAGCCAAAACACCACTGGGAGAAGACACTAATGAGCTAATGGAGAATGCTGGCACATGGACACCACCATCAGCTGACCACTAATTCCTTCTGAAAATCAGAAGGCAATTTCTAGCTATTAGGAGTGAGTTTCTGGAAGGAAAGCCCAATGAAAGGGACAATGTGCAGGAAAAATTAACTTTATCATGGCCTAGATAACATCATTTCCCTCCTAGGACCTGTTTGCTTGGGGTGTTTAGTATGGGACTTGGCCATCCAGGGTCATTCCTACTGCATTTCTATGTTAAGAATGTAATACATGGGAACATGGTGTAGTATAAAATATCAAAACATGGCTTGATAAGGAAAGCAAAACTGAAATTAATAACACAACCTAAGTGGCTGTTAGAACTGTTTCAGTTCATCATTTTATTTAAAGAGTGGTACTTACCCAGACTGGCAGAAATGCAGAAGGTGTGAGGAGTCTTAGGCGCCTGCTGACATTCCAAGCTGTCCTCGTGCCTGTGTTCAAGAGGAGCTGCAATGGCCCAATTAAGTAGAGGAAATAGCTGACTTCAAGGAGGAAGGTATTATTTTCCCCTTATAATTGGGACACATTAATCTGGTGCTGGAAACCCTTCAGAACATAAGCAGTGTGGGATTCAGACACGGTAAGGGAAAAAACCTGGCAGAGGAATTAAAGGGATCCTTCTATTGTTAAATGATTTAAAGGTGGGCATTGCACTGAACTACAAGAACAGGTTTGAGGGAATACTTAACAGGTATATGATGCCTCTATTGGGAAAAGGAAATGGTGAACATGGATTGCTTTTCTTGCTTGGAGGAGCTTCTGGCCACTGCTGGGTGATAGCAGGACTGAGCTGTGCAAAGGGAGCTGTCAGCCTTTCCCTCCTAGGAACTTGTTGTGTGTCCCAGTGAATACAAACGTGATGTCATCTAAACCCATGGTCCAAACCTGCCAAAACAGTGTTGAAGAAGTGACTGGCCAGTGGCAGAGGAAAGCTGTGGCTGTGTGCCAGGGGTGGTGATGCAAGTGGTGCCCTGTCCCCTGCACTGGGTTTATCGGGATGTAGCATCTCTGTGCCAGCAGAGCTGTTCAGCAGTGACCTGGCATGTGAGAAAGCAGACTCCTGTTTGCATTTAGCACAGGGCCTTGCCACCTACCTGCACTTGTGATCTTCCTACACAGGAGAAGTTAACAGAGGGTGCTTTCTGCAACTCCTGTGCTTGGCCGGCTGCGTGCTGAGTCAGCTGGCACGGGCAGCTGGGGAGATGTTTGTTTTGATGAAGTATTCTGCACAAGGCTGTGCTTGAAGCCAACATTTTCTGCAATTTTCATTTATGGAGGGAGTTTAAAGGGTGCTGCTCTGCCCTTCCAGTCGGAGCAAAGAATTGCTCTGCATTATTTAAACAGAAGCTGCAGAGGGCTGCAGCAGCAGATGGAGTGTTTCTGCTGCTAGACTGAGCTCCACGGGGGGTTTGTGTCATTGAGTGTGTTTGGTGCACTCGGTGCTTCCTTGTACCACACAGAATCTTTAACTGTGTTGTGGTGTCTTAACAGTTAATGATGTGTGTTACTGAGCAAGTAATTGTTTTTGTAATTAAACAAAGACACAATGTTTGTTGTCAACTGAGTGTGCACTTTTTTGCTTGAACTGGTGTTGATTCACTGCTGAACTTCATTATTGGCCTTTCTTCTCAATGATTTTTTCTTATTTTTCTTCCCTTTCCTTCTCTACTGGTTGGGAATCTTAAAGGCCATAGGATCACCCAACGTGACTCTGGTTGTGAGCACATTTCATCCACTGTTCTGCCTCTTGGTACTGAGTTTTAAGTTACAATTCAACTTGCATCTTTCAACTCAGTGTTACCAGATAATGCAGTGAATCCTCGTGATCCTGTTTTTCCTGCAGGAACTGGACTTTGAACCCTCTGTCAGTCTCTTGTCAAGCATAGCTGAATCCTTCCAATTAGTTTGCTTGGCACTGGTGCTGGAATGAGTCAAGCTGAGCCAGGGAATGGTGGATCCAGTTGTGAGGCTCAGCAATCCCCTGGCAGCTTTTTTGAGCAGTTTCAGTCTGTGGCCTGATGTGTGCAGGAGCCACGGCAGCAGTGGGGACTGCAGAAGGGCAGAGAGCTGTGGCTCAGCAGACGTTTCAAACTGGCTGGCAGGGTGATGGTGGCTTTGGGGGTTCTTTGGTTTGGTTCTCTTTTCATTCACAAAGTTTTCTGCCTGAAAACCTTAGTTTATAGTGGGGAACCTCTCTTCTGCAGAGGCTTGAGGAGTGTAAAGTGAAAGCAGAGTCTGCTGCTTGCCCTGTGTTTTGGACTTCTTCAGCAAAGCAGATTTCATTTGTGTGGTTGTAGGGTTTGTGTTTTGGTTTTTAGTTCTAGTATTGTTTAAGGTCACCAATGTTTGCAGTGACAGCCACGTGTATTGTTCCTAAAAGAAGAATGTTGTTCCATGCTGGTCAAAGGAGGCTGAATTAGAACCATTGAAAGTTAAGCCTAACATCTGTTCAAAATGCTGGTGAATGTGGCAGCTCTGGTTTTCCAGAAACACTGAGATTTGGACAGCAGATCCATGACAAGGATGGTGCCGTTGCCATTCTTTTCCTTCATGCTTCATTCTTTAAAAGAAATATTTCTTGCGTGTGATTTTCAATGTGTCATCTACATCTGGAGTCTGAGCCTGATAAAATTTTTGTCTTGCAGTTGTACTTATTGGAGACTCTGGAGTAGGCAAGAGCAACCTTCTGTCTCGATTCACTCGCAATGAGTTTAACTTGGAAAGCAAAAGCACCATTGGAGTGGAGTTTGCAACGAGGAGCATCCAGGTGGATGGGAAGACAATAAAGGCTCAGATCTGGGACACAGCGGGGCAGGAGCGATACCGAGCCATAACCTCAGCGTAAGTGCAGCCCGGGTGGCTGAGGACAAGCTTGGGCTGAGGAGGGCAATTCTGGGCCCTTCCAGTTCCTCACCAACTGCAAACAGGGGTGTTAGTGTTTTACTGGGTAATACCCACAACCTCTGGTGGTGGGAAGGTTAAATATTATTCAGCCCAGAAACTCGATCTGGTGTGTTCCTGCACAGACTGATTTCCTTTGCAGTGCTCTCGTGACACGTAACTGGGAGCATTTCAAGTTTAGAATGCAAGAGCTTTGAGAGACTCATTTCCATGGAAGTGAATGATAAAGGAATATCAGTGTTCCTGGTTGTTTTATCAGTGGTAACCTAAGAGCAGAAACCTTCCTGTAGCAGCCAGGAAAGACTGCTCACTTGTGTGCTTGTTTGATTGTTAAAAACCAGCATAGCAAAAGCTGGATTTCAGTAGAGCTGGAGGGAACTGTGGGGTGGGGGAGCACAGCCTGTTTCCTTTTGCTGTGGCTCTCACTTGAAAGGAGCTGTGCCCTTTGGTAAAGGGAGTAGATCACGCTGACATTTTTATGACCCAGTGAGTCACTCTACAGTCTCCTTATCACTCTGGGCCTGTGCTGCACCCACAGTGATGGGTGGGGGAGAATTTTCAGGAGTGGATCAGAGGTGGAAGCTGACAGCAGCTTCTCACAGAGCTCAGAGTTTCATGTCTGGGGTGCAGGGTTTCCCCAGAGCCATGGGGTTTACCTCTCTCCCAGACTCTGAGCTGGCCCTGTGGCGTAACTCCGTCCGCTGCTCCGCTTCCCTGTCCTGTCCCATGGCCCTGGGGAATTGCCCTGGGCACTGTTTGCATAGCTGGCCTAGCCAGAGCTGCTCCCCACTATGGCACAGCCTCCTGCGACCTGACAGTGTCTGTCTGGCTGTCCCCTGTGCCCAGGTACTACCGGGGGGCCGTGGGGGCGCTGCTGGTGTACGACATCGCCAAGCACCTGACGTACGAGAACGTGGAGCGGTGGCTGAAGGAGCTGCGGGACCACGCCGACAGCAACATCGTCATCATGCTGGTGGGCAACAAGAGCGACCTGCGCCACCTCAGGGCCGTCCCCACCGACGAGGCCAGGGCTTTCGCAGGTGGGGAGCTCAGGAATTCCCTGCTGCTGGCTGGGGACCTGCCCACCTGGCCTGGGGAGGGCGTGGGTAGGAGGAAAAAACCTGCGGCTGGTCGTGTCCCTCAGTGTCACATGTCACATTCAGTCAGAAAGCAGATCTTGTAGAACATGCATGTTGTTTGAAAAATCACCCAGAGGTACCTGAACATCTTAAACCAGATTTATTCTCCTGGCTGGGCACTGTTTGTCTTGCAGAAACTGTGCCTGTGGCTTTAGGTTTGAGTTTCTTGTGTGGTGGTAGCATTGCCTGCAGTGTCCCAGCTGACCTGCAGCCTTACACAGGTGTCTGTGGCTGAACACTTCCATTAAACTGGCTCTCTGACTTTTGTTATGTAATTAAGATCTATGAACAGTAGTTCTAGTTTCTGTAAGCTTTGGTTCAGGCCCAGTCTCTTTCATCCAGGAGTGTAGCTGGGTTCCTCACATTAAAGTTTGCTGTAGCTTCACTGGCAGAGTTTATGGCCAGTGAGGATCCCTGCCTGCAGCTGGAGGAGTGTCATTCCCCCTGCTGCTCAATTCCTGTTAAATAATCTGCTGTGATATATTAACAGGTGGGAGGTGGAGAAACTTGATGAGGTTGAAGAAAATCTCAAAAACTTTCTCACACCGAGAAACTGCAACAGATTATCCCTTTCAGTGATGCAGGAAAATGTGCCTTTAAGTAACACAGCATTGGGCTGATACCTGTGCTTGGGAGTGGGTGTAAATTCTAGTGTTGGTGTTGGGTGGTGTCACTTTCCCATCACTTAAGGGGGAAAACCCCACAACTTGTTTTACTTTCTCTTGATACCTGGATGTCTCATCAGGAACACTACAAATATTATCTGGTACAGAAGCTTTTCCAGATGGGAAACAGATATGTGCTGTACCTCTCTAATTATAGTATTTCTGTCCACACAGAGAAGAATGGTTTGTCATTTATCGAGACGTCTGCTTTAGACTCTACAAATGTGGAAGCAGCTTTCCAGACTATTCTGACAGGTGAGTCATCCAGGGCTTTGTGCTTCAAGGGGGAAGGGCAGAAGGCTGCTCAGATATGATGCAAATAGGCATTTCTTTGCCTATAAAGTGTTTAAAATGTTGCTATGTAATCATTCTTCATTAGCCATAAGATTTGGAGTCCAGTTTCAAAGAGTCACAGTTGAAAGGCCAGCCTTGAACTGGGGAATGAATCCTTGTTCACTTTGATCTGCCCCGGGTTTCTTGTCAGCCTGGTTTGTGTTTCAGTTTCCATCTCCCATTACAGGGAGTGCCCACGGGAGGGAATTGTCTCATGCTGGCATGAAGTGAGAATTGTTTATCAAGGAGAAGTCAGTCCAGTTTGTTTCCACCTTTAATGGTGACCATGGCAGTTGCCAAGGAAAAAGGGATGAAAGAGCAGAGATCCTTCCTTTGAGACACAGTGACTCCTGAGCTGCAGGAGTTGCTGTTGTTGCATTTAATAGTCCTGCCTGGACTTTTGGCCTATGTAACATGTGACAGCAGCCAGTGCTGCATTTTTATGCTCTCTGAATAAAGTACTTCCTTTTTGTTTAAAGCCTTGTTTAGGTAGGCAAAACTTGTTAAAGCTGAGACACTCAATTTGGAGAACCTTAACTTAAGCCTGGCTTGTAAAAGTGGGGTAGGAATTCACAAATTGGTGTGGAAGTCACTCACTGTCATGAGACTTCTGCATTTCTGAGCAGCCAGGGCACAGTGGGACACTGTGGCCTCTGGTTTTGGAGTTTTCATAATTCTCAGCTTTGGCAAATGCTCTAGTCTGTTTTCAAAACATCCGAGACACTCCTCTGCTTGCTGTGTCTCTGTTCTAGATGTGCCAGGCAGTTTCTTGTTTTCTCCAACTGCCTCCAAAATGTTTTCCAGTTGCAAATTTCAAGTCCCTCCTTCCCAGTGTAGCATGTGCCAGGCTACGTGATGTGCTTGGTATGAGCAGTGGCCCCACTTCCAAACTGTCTGTAAATCAGATCTGGTTGCTGTGACAGTGACACCTAGTTAGTTCTGAACTACTTCTCCTCTTTGGCACCTAATTTAGACATTCCTTTAAAAACACACCAGAAAGGTCCTGCTAGCTATACTGGAACATGCATGTGAGGCTAGAGCTAGGAGGTTATTTACTGTAGTAAAAGTATCAATCCTGTAGCATTTCTTCAGTTGTTTGAAATGCTTTATGGACAGCCTGGCAGTGGAGAGAGGTGTTAGGCTACTGGGGTATTAGCTGCCTGTGTCCATCTGTTTCTTGTTTCATCCTGAGTTGTAAGAGGCCTCTGACAGTTCTGACTCTATTGTGTTCTTACCCTGGGTTCCTAAGCAGTAGTGCTCCTGTGCAGATACCAGCTAAAAGTGTGTTTGTGTTAGATGGATAAAGAACTTTGTTTCCTTTTTGGTTGAACCATGTGGTTCCGTTTTAACTTCAGTGTAGTCATTCGGTTGTAATTCCAGCATTGCACAAATTTGTTTCAAAAAGAAAGAATTCTGTTAGCTCACACATTTGTTCCCTACATGACAAACTGCCAGTGCCATCAGAGGGTGGATGACTAAGGAGTGGCTGAATGCAGAGGTGTTGGGATGCCTGCTGCATTTCCTGTTTCCTTTACATGCCTAAAGGCAGTCCTGTCAAAAATGCACATGAATTTGGGCATGGATTTTCCTCTTTTCAGGAGAAAGACATTGCTCACTTGTCAGTGCCAAAACCTGAGACTTTTTCTCTATGCCCACATCCTTGGTAGCCCTTCTCTCAGGAACACCTTGACTTTGAGGTCAGATTTGGCCAGATATGCTGGGTTTTGTAGAACAAGTCCTGCTGCTCCCACTTTCTGTTTGCAGGGGGTTTGGGGCTCTCAGATGCAGGTCAGTTAATTAATGCACACATCAGCCCTAATAAAACAACATCAGATAAATCAGGCAGTGTTTATGCCCTCGTGAGGTGGCTGTCAGGCTGTCATGGCCACGTAGTCTGGTCACCTCAGAGTCCCCATCTCCTGCTGGCCTGTTTGTTCTCTCAGACACTGGGGAGGTGGGCAGTTTCCTGTGTGCCCTGGGCTGCCTTCAGAGCTGTGTGATGCTCAAAGGGTGCATTGCTGCTGCCACGGGAAGCACCTCACCTCTTGGGCAGGAGCTGGGCTTTCTTTAGCTCTCCTCATGTGCCTCCCACAGTACCTTTTATTCCAGAATTGAGTTTGGATTCTAGTCTGTGGAGGTTTGATTTCTTTTTTCTGGTTTAGCATGTCTGTAAGCAGAGCTGTCTGTAATGGGTGAACAGGTGATAAAACTTGCTCATGGTGGGCTCTGACAGATTCTTGAGGCTGTTGCTTTTCCATGGATGTCAGCATTGCCTGCGTGTTGCTGTGACAAGAGTTTGGGGTGAAGAGCTCTTGGGTTTGTGAACAGGATCCTTGTGAGGAGAGGTCAGTTCAGTGTGCTGGAAGAAACACTTGTGCTTAGTGGGCATGTGCTCTCTCCAGACAGGGCTCCTGTTTGGGGGAGATAAAGGTGCAGCGAGCAGTGCCTGAGCAGCAGGTTGGCTCCAGCTGGGCTGTGACTGGCACGCTAAGGAGGGCTGTTCTGGAGCTCACTTCACAGCTGGCTTTTTCTCTTAATGACTTGCTTTGGAGGAAAGAGGGGGGCAGTCATCTGAGGAATGTGGTTTTTGGAGTCACCCTGCAGAATGCTGGCTGCTGTGTTTGGCAGGGCTGCCTCCCAGCTCAGTGCCTGTGGGTGGAATGCTGGCTGTCCTTGGGAGCAGGAAGCTGGGGAAGCCAGCAGGCGTTGCCGGCGGCTGCGAGCAGAGCTGGCTGACACAAGGGGCAGGACAAGCTGCTGCACCAGCCCTGCTGGTATTTGCAGTGCTGGGAACTGCACCCCAGACACCCCAGGCTGCTCAGAGCCTTTCCCCAGCTGCTGGGATCTCTCCTGAACTGGGTGTTGTGACCAAGGTCTGTAGCAACCCCCCTGTCTTTCCAGCCCTCCCGAGGCTGCTCTGGTTGAGACAGTGATGGAAGTTGGTGGAGGTGCTTCCCTTGGAGGTGTAGCAGGGTCCCTGTTAAGCTTATCCACTCCTGGATTCTCAGATCAAGCACTTTGGGTAGATGGCTTTGGCCACGGGAAATACGAATCCAGTGTCGGTAGCACAGCCCGAGTATGTGATCTACTGCTACAGGTGGAATAAGGGACAAAAGCTCTTCTTTCTTCTCCCATATATAGAGGACTTTTAGAGGGGCTGCATCATACATGTGGTGGGCTTCCTGTCCTGCTGTGGATTCCAGATGAGGTTTTGAGGACCTTTCCCATCTGTGACTTAAGAGTAATGGTCCCTATCCAGATTCTTCTGTTCCAAGATGTCTAGACTGCCAGGGCTGATTGTTGTGCACACAAAGCTGCTTTGTATCATCTGGCAAATGAGAGAGACTGGTATTATGATCCCAGCCACCCTGAGCATTCACAGCAGGATAAAGCATCTTTAAAGTAAACTGGAGTGTGCCTCCCTTCCCAGCCTGGCTCTGTGCTGTCTCTGTTCCCACACCGCATTCTGCCGTGGTTTCATCTCCAAGGAAACAACATCAGAGAATTAACATCCAAAAATCGAGGGATTTTCTATTTTGTTGCCTCTGTACACCTGAAAATGAATGGAACCCCAGTGCAGGCTGAGCAGCCAAGGCCTGGCCCAGCTCCTCCTGGGCAGCAGTGTCTCTTTTTCCCAGCTCTCACAGTGCAAGGCCTGTCTCTCACAGTTCCCTATTATGCAGTGATGCATTCTGCTAAATGTGCCCTTAATAAGATCTCATTCAGCTCCTGAGCACAGCCCAGAGTGCTGTGTCTTCATTAAAAAGGGCACATCTTCATTAGCCCAGAGCTCTCGGGGCACAGCAGTTCCGGTGCAGGCTTGGCTGCTGGGCATTCTGCCCCAGTGAGAGCAGGTTTGGGCTGTTCCCCTTCCCCTGCCACAGCAGCACAGCTCACCAGGGAAGGGCAGGTTTCAGCACTTAGGCTCTGGCTGCACCAAGCTTTGCTCTGCAGAGGAGGAAGAAGCAGCAGGTAGCAGCAAATTTGGGGCTGTTGACAGTGGATTCACTTGCAGGGCTGCTGGGGAGGTTGTGGAAGTGAGGATCATAGGAAGATGTTCCCAGAGTCAGGAGTAGATTATCAGTAAGGGAATTGGTGCTGTTAAGATTATTTTTAAGGCTTTGGGGCTGATATTTGCTGTCAGATGAGGCTGTTACACAGAGGGCACCCTGTGTGAGTCCTGGCTGGTGGGGTGGAGCCAGTGTGTCATACATCAGGGACTTGTATGAGCTTGTTCAGGAAATTCTCTGTGCAACTGAGGATTGCTGCTGCTGGAGGTGCTGCCGGAGAATTCCCAGTAACAAAGGTGGCCAGAGGCGTTTCCTGTTGATGGGAACAGGCATTGTTCTGCACTGGGAGTGAACTGGCTGCCAGCCCTGAGCACGAAGCTTGTCCTGAAGGTGCAGAGCAGATTTCTCCAGCTCTGCTCCTCCCGCCCCACACACGGGCTCTGCTGAGCTCTGCCACGGGGCCAAGCTGGACCCTGTCTGCACATTCACACACCGGGCTGCAGGTGGCTTTGAAGGCCTGGTTTCATGGGTTTCACTTATCTTGTGAGGTTGTTTATGTGTAAGATGGTTGGAAAGAAGAGCAAGCTTGAGAAAGGGTGAAATCAGAAAATCCTTTAACCTGTTCAGCTCTTGTTTGGTTGCCTCAATGACCTGATCTGTACGTGACTGCATATGAAAAAGCCATTTTAATGTACAGCTTGTTCCTTCTGAGTTTGACCTGGGGGTTTTGTAAAACTGAGCTTTAGCAAGCTTTTATTTTTTTTAATGGTTTTCAAATTCAAATTTGCAAGTGAGTTCCCCACGTTCTATTTTTGGTGTCCTGTGTTTCCTTTCTGGGGGTGAAGTGCTACACACGCTTTACTCTCTCAGTGCAGCTGAAGTGCTGCTGGAGCTGCTCTGAGTTTTTGTGCAGCACCATCAGCCACGACAAGCCCCAGCAACAGGGCAAGGCTCTTGGTGCAGGTGTTTATCCCATGCTCTCTGATTCCTCTGTTAAGGATCTCTTCATCTGGAGACACAGCACATTTTGTAAAGGGTTTCTGTGCTGCTGCAGGGGCTGAGTCTCGCCCTTTGGGCCCAAATCAACCTTTTCTGAAGATTTAACACCGCTTGGATATGATAGACATGATGGGTGTGCTCAGCAAGAAGAAATTGCCCTTGCAGTCCTATCAGGGAGAGAAATCTGGAATGGTTTCCTTTAATCCTGTTTGTGGATACATCAGCAAACATGTGACCTTGTCCCTGGACAGTGTCCTTGGAGCTTAAGAACCTTCAGAAGGAATGGATGGGCACATAGTTTCTCATTCATAGCATGGAGATTTGTGAATTCCGTCCATTTACTGACTCTTATCTCAAGGAAAGTAAAACAGTTGTTAAAAAAAGTAATTTCTGTTGCAAAAGTAGATTTTATTTGCTGTATCTAGAAAACACCACAATTGAACTTTGTGTGGAAGCTTCATTGCTTTACTTATGTAATTGCAAAGCTCTGGCTGGTTTCCCCCAGGTTTAACTCTTGGATGGCATTTTGCTGGTGTGCACATATTGATCAGCTCTTTCTCCTCTTCCAGAGATCTATCGGATTGTTTCCCAGAAGCAGATGTCTGACAGACGTGAGAATGACATGTCCCCAAGCAACAACGTGGTTCCCATCCACGTCCCTCCAACCACTGAAAACAAACCAAAGATGCAGTGCTGTCAGAATATATAAATTGCCCATTCTTTCCTAAAAGGCTGTGTATATTCCCCAGGTCCAAGATTTAAATATATTTGTAATTCTCGTGGTTACATTCTTGTGTTTAGTTACTGCTTATTCCTTCTCCATGAATTTCTCCATGTCTTAAACACTTTGATTTCAGTGTTTATCAATCTCTTACTTGGATGTGGCTGCAGTATTTTCCCAACACCGACCTGTCGGTTTGGGCTCAGTAAATTGTTTGGAACTCAGCTGATCCCTTCCCAACATGATGCCCACTAGTCAGAGCACTGACACCTTTGGAGAGCACTTGAAGACATTATCCTGCTCCTCACAAAGCAATTACTGTCAGGTTAACAAGGAAAATCTCTCTGGGCAGAATAATTTTTCCTTGTCTTAAGGTGTATTCTGCATCTAAAGCTCGGCGAAGCTCTGAAGTGCAATTTTATTGTAAGTTAAATGTTTTTGGCTACATCTTCAGATTGTCAAGTGAAGTTTTATAGGATATTATGGGGGAGAAAAGAGAATTTCTTGCGAACAAGCAGCAGTTAGCAGCAGTTCTGGCTACACGTGAGTGAGGTGCTGTGGTTTGGCACCTGCTGCAGAGGAGGTTGATGTGAGGCAGAGCTGCTGGGACCCCACGGAGGTGCCCCTTGTGGAGGAAGTGAATGCAGGAGCCACGTCCGTGAGGAATGGTCACTCCAGCTCTGGAACTTGCAGCATCTTTGTGCTGCTGGAGGCTTGGCCTCCACAGTGCTGGTGGTATCAGCATTTGAGGATGCCTTTTTTTTCTTTCATGGGACGCAGACTTGGAGGGTGTTGGCACGTATTACATATCACATCTATTAATGCATGCCACATATATTAATATATACAAGTGCTTGAGTTGATGAATAAATAACTTCCACTACCTGGCCTTAGTTTTCAGTTCTGGTTGATCCAGTATTTTCAAATTATTCCAGTGGTTTGCTGTATGTTCTTCTACAAAACCCTCTGGAGTTTTCTGTCTGGATGTGTTCCTCCTGTGGTCTGTTGCTCCATGCCAATCTTGTCCAATCTGCCTGTTCAGGGATACATGAACTGTGCCTTCTGTCACTCGCTCTGTGCTGTTCCTGAGCATGCCTGACACTGGCACTGGGGGCCACGGCCACTGCATTCCCACAGGATGTAAAGGAACTCCCTGTTGTGCAAATGCCTGCAGTTATTTATACAATTACAGGGAAGTCATTGATTGTAGGGGACGTTTCTCAAACTCTGATATGACCCACTTGGAAGATCCAGATGTGATTGGCACTTCCAGCTGTGTTCTGTTCCCAACCTTTCTGTCTCGCGGTGCTCATGATGTGTGAGGCACACGGAAGGCATTGCTGTAGTTGGTCACTTCTTGTTTTTTACTCCATTTCTCCTCCTGGTATTAGTTCTGAAGATGCTATTTTGATCTGTTTGTAAATTACTTTGTATTTTATGCATGTACTGTACTTTGATTCATTATTTTTTTAGATTGATTTAAAATATATTCATCCATGATTCTAATAAAGAATTACAGGGGACAACTCACTGTGGTGTTGGGTGCACTTCTTGGGAGAATTGGGATTTGACCTGGTTTTACCTTATGAGCTTCTTGGAAGAGGCAGTGAGAAGACACTGAAGTGGAAGTGTCCCTGGAAAAGGAGCTGAAAAGGTTGTGTAGCACAGTTGCCTTCCCTGAGAGCAGCTCTGAGCTTCCTGGGGCTGCTGCAGTTTGTAGCCAGGGCACTTTGGCAGCTTCAGGAAGCTTTGAAGCTTAGAAAATTCTGTGGGTTCACTCTTCTCAAACCTCTGAATAACTTTTACAAACCTGTTTTTTCTCCCCATGTTGCCGCGAGGAAGAAAATCCGGTGGGAGACGAACTCCTGCCTTCTGCAGCAGATGATGGAAGCTTTGGATCCTGCCTGGTGTCCTCATGAAAGGTGGGATCTCTCCTGAACAGGGTGTTGTGACCATGAACACCAATGGGGCAGCACTGCTGGCCCTGGGTTCTGCTCTGAGTGTGAGCTGTGAGCCCAGACCCTCACTCACTGCAGGAACTGTTCTTGCAGCACATCCTCTGCCCATACTGGAGCAGATTTTGGAATTAATTGATTTCCCTTGGCAGCCACATTCTAAATTTGTCAGCTGGAAATGCAGGATGAGTTTCACTCTGCTTCCTTTTCTCATTCCTATAAGCAGGTGATTTGACTCTGCTGTCACATCAGTCTGGATTTTGTGTGGTTTTAGGCAAAACTCTGCCTCCTGCAGCAGATGGAATTGCAGTGCAGATGGTGGGAGCACAAACCACTGTGGGAGGCTGAGGACTTCTAAAGCAAAATCCAGTGGGGTGTGTACAGAAAAGGAACTTCTCACCTGGGAAATCCTTTACCTGCTGTTCTGGGAGTCTGTGCTGTGTTTCCCTAAGGATTGCAGGGACCTGGCTGCAGATCCTGGCCTGGGCTGGGTCATACTCCTGGCACAGGAAGGTGCTTCCAGAGGTGTTTTGGGAGCGACAATGCAAGTCATTATTCCATCTGAATGCTTTCCAATGGGGGATTGTCCTGTTCAGCTGCTGATTAATCCTTCTGTTCCATAATTGGCACTACTTGTGTACTGAAGTGTCTCCTCCCTGCTAATGGGGGACAACTGATGGTAACAGACACTGCTTTGGGCCCTGGAAGGAGTTTTCTGAGATTCTGGGAATTCCATATAATGCTTCAAAATGGGCTTTGCTTGCCAAAAGTTTTTGCTGTCATCTACATACTCGGAAGCCCCAACTTTTAACAATTATTCAGCAAGCGTCAGTGGTTCCTGTCTTTGATGGGAGTTGAGGTTCTGACTCTAAAGCAGAAAAAACATGGAATTGTTCTGATTTAAAGACATTTTATTAAGCTAGAATTACTTATTCTATAAATTCAGACCTGATGAATTTCCAGCCTTAAATAGCTTATTGAGTGTGCCTTGTCAAATAAGAAGCTTACAAGCTGGGCTTTAGTTAACAAGATTTTTAGAAATATGAAGCACAAATATTGAAAAGCTTCAGCACGTAGCAGTGGCTGCATTGCCTGGGACTCATTAATTCTGAAGGTGTTTCTGTGATTTATTCACTGGGCTCCCTGGGAGCTGCTGGGCTGCCTCGTGTCCTGTCCCATTGCTGCGGGGTCACCGTGGTCCCCAGGTGTCCACCCAAAGGCCTGGGCACCTGCGAGTGGCCCAGGGCAGTGTCTCCGCCCCTGGTGGGTGTGCAGGGCCTCTTCCAGCTGGGATTGAGCATTCCCAGGAGTCTCACTGAGCTCACCCTGCTGAGGAGCTGGGAGAAGGATGTGCAGAGCCGCTTACCTTTGCTTTACTCCAGCTTGGAATGGCAGCACTGGGTTTTCTGAGCCATCCTGCCAGTTCTGTCCTAGCCTGGTGCCTGGGGGTTTTGGCTGAGGGGAGCAGCCACATCACCTGGAGAGCTTGGATCTGTGCAGGGCTGGAAGTTTGGCTCTGCAAATGAGTACATTGGAGAACTACACATTGAGAGAAATTCAATTTATTTTGTACAAGGTAGGATACCTTTGCACAGTGAACAAATATATTACAAATCTGTCTTGCCTTAAAAAAGTATTGCCATTTTGGTGCCTGTTTCCTAAGCTAATGCTGATATACAAGAAGGTACTTTTTTTTTGTTAGTTTTGTTGTTTTTTTCTTTTCCTGTTAAGCTCTATGCACATCATTGCATTTGGTTTCAAAATCCTGCTTTGAAAAAAAAACCAAACCAAACAACTGAGCACATCTCTGCTCTCTGGAGTCTCATTGCAAACTACAGCAACACACAAACGTGGGTCAGGCCAGCAGCTCAGGCTGCTTGTGCTGGGTGCCAAGGTGGGTCCTAACAAGAGTATTCCTTATCCAACTGCCTTTCTCTTGATATTTTTGAGGTAAATCTTTCTATTCATGTATGCAAAATATATTCCTACTGGGCCTACAAAATAACTGTTTTCTTACATCTCAAATAAGGCTTTCCTGGAAAACAAAATTGCTATTGCTGATCAGCCACGGCCCCCATGCACACATGCAGCATTCGGGAAACCTCGTGGGCAGGATCCTGCAGGAGCCTGGGGGTGTCCTGGGGGTGTCCAGGCTCAGGCTGGGGGTTCAGAGCCAGCCTGACCACCTGGAGAGTGCTGGCTCCCAGGGGCAGAATGCCCAGAGCCAGGGGCTGTGATCCCAGGCATGGGGGCTGAGCCCATCTGTGGGGACACAGCTGGCTCCCACCACGGTGCTCCAAGGATCCAGGAGTATTCCCAGGGCTGGGATCCAGCTGCTGCCCCCGAGCTGGAGGGCTCCTCTTGCCAGTCCTGACCCTGCAGGTCACTCCTGGGATCGTGCTGTGAGCAAACCCACGGGGCTGGTGTCGTCCTCTTCTGCTTCCATCAGACTGGCGAATGTGCAACAGATTATTTTTTATATTTAAAAGGCAATCAACTTGCTACTTCCACGTTTGCCTAATAAAATTACATACTTAGAGTCAATACTACTTCATGCTCAAAATCTACAAGGAACTAACGGCAAGTACTCTACTTTCTAGGTCAATAGAGATTATAAATTAAAAAAAATATCATGGTGGCTCAGTCCAAAATTTTACCATGGGTCAGACCCTTGATAATTACTTCACAAACAGCTGCTGAAAAAGAAAACCCAGTTCCAGCTCCATTTAATGACATTTCAGGTAGAATCATCAATGGATAAAGTTGCACTACATGGTAATGCACATCAGATTAAGAGGTGTCATCAGTGGCATGCCGAAAGTGAATCATGAGGAGATGGTTTGGGAAGATGGGAGAGAAGCCGATGTGGCTCAGCTTTGAGAAAGGAAATGAAACCAGGGCTGGTCTGTGCAAACCTGCAGCATCCCAGGGCAGGAATTGGAGGGGCAGCAGTTTAAATTGCCTGACAGATCTGCTGGATTTATCTACCAAAAGAGAAGCTGCATAAGGAAAATCAAAGCCTACCTGTGCCAATCAACATTAAAAGTGTGGTGAGTGTGAGACTCATTGTGGAAACTCCATTTGTTAGCAAAGATCAGGGGATATTTGGAAAGATACTAAAAACTGCACAGAAAGTGTCTGTGTTAATATTCCTGAACTCAAATTCTCTGGTACTGAATATAGAGATGACAATCTCAATGCTAATTACCAAGCATGATCTGCACAGGTTGCACATGGTGATGGCAGTAAATGAGCTTTCCAGAGAGTGAAATGACAAGTTTCCCTGCTCTCATTCAGAAAAATGTCCATTCCCATGACAAAGATGAAAATAAATTCCAGTGTATTCCTAGTCACCTTGTTCCTAACAGTAAAAGGTTTCTTGCTGCAGTCAGTAGAAATGTACATCCTGAAATCCTTCTACTTAGCATGTTTTTGTGGTTTATTTTACAGCAAAGCCAGGGTTAGAACACGCCACAGAGAGTTTTTGCCTGGAGCATGAAGACACCTTCCTGGGGTGATGTGCTCCAGTCCCACATGGAGGAGGCTCTCATTAGTTCCAGGTACCCATACAAAAATGTCTTTATAAATAACATCATGCAGCAGCAGCAGTTGGCCCAAGCTGATGTCCTGTAAAGTCCTTGCCAGTCCACAGGAAAGGAAGGAATGGCTTCTCCTCTGCTTCCTCACAGTCTGTGTTGGCAGCACAGTGCCCAGTGAAGTCCATCCTCTAGGACTGCTTGTCCCAGGAAGGCCCGTGCGTGGGGCTGTGCCGGACGGGCAGCAGGTCGTAGTGCCCGGGAATGTGACTGTTCCTGGGCAGGTCATAGGGGCTCTGAAGGTAGCTGGCACTCCGGCCGCGGGCGTCTTGGACTATGCTGACAGTGGGCTCTGCGGGAGCAAGGAGAACTGGGGTGTGGTGACCAGCAGCAGTCCCAAAACTCCTGATCCTCGGGGGTCCCTTCCAGCTCAGGACATCCACCACTGTGGCTCAGCTCGCCAAACCAGCCCACCAACGCTCAGGCCTTCCCCCTGCCAGTTCATCCCTGCGCCACGCCAAGCCCAGATCTGTGTGCCAGGACAGGGGAAACCAGCCTCTGCACCAACCCCCCTGTGCCACCCACTGCTTACCAACTTCGTAGATGTTTTTATTGGCTGTTGATGAAGTTGGCATTTCAGAATACGGGGACTCCCTGTGACCAGGTGATTTCATTTCCACGTAGCTGCTCTCGGAGTGTTTGCAGGTTAAAATGGGGGGGTCTTTAATGGTGGCGTATGGGTTTTCACTGCTGTTCAGGGAACAAGTGCTGGAGCTGCACACAGATTCTTTCATATAATCTGCAAAACAAGAGCAGAGTGGGTGCATTAGGATCATTAGCTTAATTAGGTTAATTACAACTGAGCCTCTGCAGGAAGGCTGGGGGGGACAGAGGGGCAGGGGATAAGGAAGATCCTTGAAGCCTCCAGCACAGACACCCGGTGCTTGTGCTCTGGGTGTTCCAAACCATTGCATCCACCACTCACTAGCAGGAAAGAAATGAAAACCTGCTCAGTACTGAAGGTTTTCCTGTGAGAGGTCCTAGCTGCCATTTACTGCAATATTTAATTTGAGGTGGCAATCCTTTCCCTCCCTCCCCCTCATTCCTGTGGAGCCGTGTTCATCCCGCTCTGCCCCACAGGCCCAGGCGCAGCTGCGGGCAGTCGGCTCTGCAGGCAGGAGCTGCTGCTGGGCCCTGGGCTGCTCAGCCAGCTGAGGGTGAGTCCCGGGGCCTTGGGCACAGCCAGGGCCCTGTGCTGGAGTGCACGATGCTGCCACAGGCTCTGAACTGCACCAGTGCAGCCCCAGCCAGTTTCGGGGTTATCCAGCATCCTACAATTGGGGAATGCTTGGGTTTCCACAGAGGAGGACAAGCGTCCATCTGAGCCTCACTTTTGCTCTGCTTTTTCCCCCCTTTGCTGTAGACATCTCCTGCTCCTCTCCCCTGGGCTGGAGAGGAGGTGACAGAGGCACTACTTGGGGAGAACAAGGTTGGCATGAGAGCTGCCCGCTTGGTGACCTGGCTGGGATAGAGCAGCCTGCTGCAAGGTACAGTGCCAGTCTTGCTTTAAAAATAAAAAACAATAGAGAATAAATAGGTCTTAACATTGACATTCAAGAACGTGCCATTGCTGCTGTGTGCATCCTGCTGGGCAGTGCCAGTAATTTAGAATTAGAGCGATGCAATGAAAGATGAGGCATTTTCTTGTGCTGGGTTACAGTACAAAGGCAGATCCTGGTATATATGAAATACTCCCGGTGAAATAGGGGGACTTGCAAAATAGCTGCAATCCCAGCTGCCCCCGCTGTCTAGTATGGGAGACAAAAAGAGAAATTCAGGTTAAGAAATAGACAGACAACATGACATCACTTCTCCAAACCTCGGCTCTGAGCCTGCCAGCCCCGTCCTGCTCCCTCACGTGCCAGGTTTGCTCCACTGTGAGTGATTGTCCCTCCTTCAGCTCTGGGGATGTGTCTGTATCTGTGTGTCTGTGTGTCCATCACCCCTGGCCTGGTGCCCCTGGTCCTGGGTCAGCCCTGAGGGAGGTGCCAGGTGTTGCCTTTCTGAGCTCTGATTTCAGTGGTACCAACAAGTCTGGAGAGCCCTCAGCTCCCAGGGTCAGTGAAAGCAGCTCACTGGGAAGCTCCACTGCACACAAATAGCTGGGACCATCAGGGATGGGGAGGCTGGCAGAGGCCTGGCACCAGTGCAGTGTTTATTTAGGTAGAAAACTTAGAAACTCCTTGTCTGGCATCAGCCTGGGTGAGATGAGCAGTGCCTTTGCTTCCAAGTGAAACATGCCAGGTTTGGTACATGACAGGAGATGGGAACCAAAGCAACAGTGACATTCCCTGGCTCTTGGCTGCAGGGTTTGTCCCTGCACTGTCACCAACCCCAGCCCAGTACAAGTGAGTGGGAAACTGCCCCATCCCATCCTTCTACAGAGAGATGGGACAGCCCTGTGAGACCAAAGGCTTCTGCACATGAGTGAGCTCAGTGTTGGCTTTTGCTGTGGATGTGATTTAAATCCAGATGTCCCAGTCTGGGATCTGTTGCTGTTAGAGGTGAGGAAACCATAGACAGACAAATGAAAGGCTCATCTTCACCTGCCAGCAGCTCACAGCTCCTGGTGGCTACGCCAGGAACGTGGAGCTCGTTAGGAGAGCCTGGACAGCCTCAGGACAGCCTGAGCCAGCTCTGCATTTTGGGGTGAGGGACGTGAAGATTATCTTCAATTTGCTTCTCTATTTCCAGCAGTGCTGCTGAGCAGATGCTTACAGGGTGAAAAGCAGGATTCCCTTTGTGCCCCAACAACTCCCTTCAAAGTGCTCCCTGTCACACCATGGCTGGGAGGGAGCAAATCAAACCAGAGCTGGGTGTAGATTCAGGAAATGTTGATTATAAAGGATTGCTGGCTGCTACAGCAAAGAGCAGAGTGAGAATTCCTCCTCCTGCAGAGCTGCAGCTGCAGGTAAATAGCTGTGTGGTTTGTTTATTGAATTGGGCACATTGGAGCTGGCAAAGGCAAAAATCCCAGCACATCAGCTGTTTTAGTTCATCCAGCTCAGCTACTTTTATCTCCCTAAGCTAAAATCCACCTGTACTGCAGTTAGGGCTGACATTGCCTCCCAGGCAGGTGTCCCTCAGCCCTTCCCTTCCCAGAACCAGTTGGAAGAACCAGTGAATGCCACTCAGGCTGCCCAGACTGGTTTGGCCTCTCCCAGGAGTTGCCTTTTCCCAGGAGATGTTGAGAAACAGCATGCCTGGGACCATTCCTGCTGACGTAAACAGAGCTCTGTGTCTGCCTGGGACCAGACCTTTGCTTGGGACACAATATATTTTCTGGAGCACCAGTGGATGTTTGGGATTCTGGGTACACCAGGGAGTCATTAGCCCTCAAGAAACATTATGTGCAAGATCATGGAGGACTTAACTCTGAAGGCTGTAGAGTTATTTGTTATTAAGGTAATTTGGGGATAATTAAGAAGTCTGGCATCAATTGTCAAATTTTGTTTCATGAATTAATTTAAGCAGAACAAACATATTTAGAGATTCTCAGCCCGTGGTGCTGCAGCCATGTGTGAGCCCTGGCTGTGCTGACTCCTCATCCCTCCCTGCTGCAGGGTCCAGCTCTCATGGAGGTGAAAGCTCTGCCCCACAGTGCTGGGGCTCACTGGAAGCACTCAATCAGCTGGACTCCAGAGAAATATTGGGAATATGCTCTAATTTTGAAGTCCCTGCCTTCTGTGTTGCCTGGATACCAATCACCAGACCTTTGGAGGGTTTATTTTTGTTAGCAGGGACTGGAAACATCCCTCCCCCAGACTGGGTTCCTCTCTTGTGTCCTGAATTTCCCCTGGCATGCTGCAGACAAGCCTTGGATGCCCCAGCCAGGTGGGAGTGCTGAGGGGAGGTGCCGTGCCCTGCTCGAAGGTGCTCTCCTGTTTAACCCTTGTTGGGATGAAGTGTCTGTGCTGGCTGCTGCCCCTAACCTGGCCAGCCCTGGCTGCTGCAGGGACAGGGACACAGCAAGGGCCCCTTGCTGCTTCTCAGAGAGCCACAGGAGTGGGGACACATCCTGTACAACGGCCAGGGGAACCTCTCTGAGCCCAGCCCTGCATCCCTGGGACCACTGCTTCTCTCTGCTGGGGATTTCCTGGCTCTTCTGCAAAGCATGGGTGTTTTTCCTTAAAATGGTTGTGCCCGAGGTCACTTCATTCCATCAGTGCAGCACTATTCATTTAAAAACCAAACCCCTAAAACCAGAAGGACTCAGCTGAAAGGAAGAGCTCAGGAATGGCATCACTGAGCACCATGCACAGGAAAGAAACTGCTCAGAAACCTGCTCTGAAAACCCTGTGCCTGGTGAGCCCCTGTCACCAGGTGCCAGAGGGCTCAGGGCTGGCACTGGGACAGCCAGCCCCTCTCTGCTGCTGTCACACTCTGGCCTTGACACCTGGCAGCCCCAGACATCTGTGCCCACCCCTGGAGCTCCACAGCAGCTCAGCCACCACAGCCCTGGTGCCAGGCTGCACAGGGGACACCCCTCTGCTGGTGCCAGGCTGCACAGGGGACACCCCTCTGCTGGTGCCAGGCTGCACAGGGGACACCCCTCTGCTGGTGCCAGGCTGCACAGGGGACACCCCTCTGCTGGTGCCAGGCTGCACAGGGGACACCCCTCTGCTGGTGCCAGGTTGCACAAGGGACACCCCTCTGCTGGTGCCAGGCTGCACAAGGGACACCCCTCTGCTGGTGCCAGGCTGCACAGGGGACACCCCTCTGCTGGTGCCCTGCTCTGGGCACGGCCCCCAGCTCTGGTCTTCTCAGACAACTGGGGCAGCAGGAGGTTGCCCAGGTTCTCCACAGCCTGGCCTCAGCCTCAAGGCCCCTGTGCCCCTCCCTGCAAGGCTCTGTCTGGTCCAGGGCCACCAGAGACCACTTCCAACTGCAGGACAGGCTGCCCCCAGGTAGACCACACTGGTGGGAAAAGACATGGTTTTAAATTGGATGAAAGTAGCTAAAAACCAGGCACCTGCCTGCCAAGGCTTTTTGCTGACAGAATCCAATTGTTTGGGACTGGGAATTTCTTCCTCTCCATTTTCTGAGGAATGTGGTGAGTCAGGGCCTGGCAGGGCAAGGAGAGCTCACTCTGAGCATTGGGCACATTCCCAGCTCCTCCTGGGAGGAGACTCCCCTGGCACTGCCTGAGCCCAGGAATGGGCCTTCAGAGGGGCCTTGGGAACCTTCAGCCTGCTTCTGAGAGGGTAAGGCAGCTTCTCCAAGGCAGCTGCTTCTGAGAGCCCTCAGCTCCTAAGTGCCTGCAGGTGAGCTCCCAAACATACCTGGGAAGCCAGGTGTGCCCCTGTGTCCCTGCCAGTGCCAGCCCTGCCTGCCTGAGGCAGCTGAGCAGCCACAAGGAATTCCAGCTGTGGCTTCTGAGTCTGATTTTTCAATTTATAAAGAGATAAACATGTAAAGGAAATGGTTCAGATCCTAAAAATTAAGGGAAATATGTAGCAGCTGAAAATGCATTTCACTGTTCTCTGTCACTGTGATTCTTTTTCTTGCCCCACTGGTCCCTCTGGGGTGACTGTGCCCGTGGATGGGAGTTCCTCTGCATGTGCTTAAGGTACCTTTAAACTTTGTAAACACAGTAAGTTAGTTTAATCTGAGCAAGTTAATAGCTCCATGTACAGGGAACAACTAGCTCTATTATAATATGATTTTTCTTTTGAAAAAGGGAATCATTGAAGTAGCTGAAACCAGTGGATTGAGTGTTTTGTATATCATATATCATATATATCATATATATACATAATCCATTCAATATTTTTACTTCAGCTTTATCCACAAAGACTTGGTTGTTGGTTCTTGGTTTCCTTTGGGGATTCTGTGTGGTAAGGTGATGTTCTACAAATATTGCATCCCTGTCTTTTGAAAACAGCAGCTACAAAGTGAATCTTGATCTCTAGGCCTGGCTATAAGCTGGTTAATGCTTTTTATGTGAAATAGCTTTTGATATTCCTTGTTGGCTGAGCCCAAGGTGTGGCTCTGGAGCACCTGAGCCATGGCAGAGCAGGGGTCTGGCAGCAGCCCCAGGGCACTGCAGGAAGAGGCTGGGTGGTGTTTCCCTCCTTGGCTCCCTGAGGGACATTCCCAGGCCTAGTTCAGATCCAGGACCTGGGCCTGAAAGCTGCCTATTCCCCAGGAGACAGATTCCTTGCTCCATCTTCTGGAGCACAAGCTCAGTGAGCTAAACCCCAGCCCAATCTGCCAGGAGCTGTGGGAACCACTGTGCCAAGTGTTCCTGTGGTCCAGATGGAACTGGAATATTGAGAATGTAAACGTGGAGCAAAGTGAAATGTAAAACCCTGGGCCCTGTGCTTGTGACTCATCTGAGATCCTGTTTAAACTGCCCTGGAGTCAGTGCCCACAAGTGCTGGTGCCAGCATGAGGGCACCTCAGCCTCAGGGAGGGTTCTTGTCAGCTCTGCTCTAAATCCCTCTCAGCAGAGGGCACGAGCAGGAGCAGCTTCTTTCCTTGGGGCTTTCCTTTAGCTCAGCATGGCCAGAGCCAAGAGCAGGGAAATGCAGCACTGTGCCACCAGCAGCTCCCCCAGAGCCCCTGTGGCTGGTGGGTCCTACCTGAGTGTGCCCTGGCCAGCTCCTCCTGCCCCTCCTGCCCTGAGCTGAGCCCTCCCTTTCTCCCTGTGCTGCAGAGCCCGTGGCCCTGGGAAGCTTTGGATCCATCATCCATGGCCCAGGAGTGCTGGGAGCCAGGCAGGCAGCTCAGGGGGTGCTGGCTCTGTCCCTCCCTGCCAGGCTCCTATCTCACCTCTTCTAGGACACCCTCCTCACACCTGGGCAGGGTTCTGCAGCTCTGGATACCATACCTTTGAAGCTTTTTTCCATTATGTATGTGTTCTGACGTCTATCCATCCCACAAGCACCTGCATAAAAATGATATATAATGGAAAACAAATAAATATTTATGTAAATTGGATTGCTTTGACTACTGAGCAGCATATATTCTTCCCTCTAAATTGTACATCAAGGCCCTCATTTAGGGAGGCTCTTAAGCACATCCTCAGCTGTAAGCACACACTCAGCTCCAGTGGGGAGTCTGTGCACGCCTGGAATTATGCATGTGCTTAAGAGTTTCCCTGGAAGGGAGAGCTCTCTACAGCAGGGTTACCAAGAACTGCCATCCATCAGGAGATCAGGATAAAAACCATCTGCTGAGCCATTCATTACTGGAATGGTGTGAAAGAAGCCTGAAACGTGCCCTTTCAAATCTGAGTCTGCAGGTTGTGTTGCAGCACTCTGTGACTAATTTTAGGCTTTGTTTTGTTTGTGGAGAGTGTATTGTTTAACTCACAGCCTTCGACTCTATGGTGTGCACCATCTTTTTAAATTACCTACTATCACTTTGCTGGTGAATTTGCACAGTTCAGTGACTGATGTGACAACAGTCCCTAAGTGACCACAGTGCTCTGACAGTGCAGCACCAGGAGCAGAGCTGACAGCCAACAATTCTGCCTTGTGCAGCTCCAGAGGAATTCACTGTTCCTCACAAGCTGAGACAGAAGGGGATGGGGACCTCTTCCATTTTTACTCCCGCAAATTACCCTAGATATCAATCAAAAGGAAAATCTAATGTAAGCCTTTAAATCTTTTTAGCTATAGAGTCTGGTATTTCCTATTGACTGGGACAATCAATACAGATCTGGTTACTGAGAAACGTCCTTGTGGCCTATGGGATTCCCAGGCAAGTAACTCAGTTACACTGGGAAAAGAGCCCCACAGACAGCGTGTCCCAGAGGTGTCCCAGCTATTTGTCCTTGTGTGTCCTCTGGTCTCTGCAGAAGAGTTCTCATGGCTGTGGCAATGCTGTACCAGCCCTCTTTTCATGACATTTTCATTTTTTTTGCTAAATAAGAGAAATGACTAGATTAGACAATAAATGTGTTACTGGCACAACAAAGACAAACCAACCCTTTGCTCTGGTTCTCAGTGCCCATCCCTGAGCACAGGAAGGGGGCTGGTGGCACCAACTGGCTCCCTGGGATGGGGCTCTTCTGGCCATGAGTGACCCCCCAGTCCATGTGAGCACCTTCTGCTTTGTTTTCACCACAATCCAGTTCCCAGACTCACCCTGCTGCAGAGGGCAAGGCAGACTGGGAGCTTTGGGCAGCTCTGTCCCAGAGCAGGATGAGCTCTGTGCTCTTTCCCTGCTGTGTTCTGAGTCAGAGCCAGGAGGATGGAGCCAGTTCATCCCTTGGCCCGTGGCCACAGGGCTGGGGCTCCCCAAGGCCAGCCCTGGGGATCACATCCTCCTCCTGCCAGGGCTGAGCAAACCTCCCAGGGCAGCAGTGTCCAAGCAGCACCTGGGGCTCGCTCACCCCACAGAGCAAGGCTGGAGGAGCACTGGAGAGCTCCCAGGGCAAGGGGCTGCAGCCATGGAGAGGCAGTGGCAGGGAACAAAGGGACCAGGCTGACCCCTGGGGAGGTGCATTGCCCTTGGCAGGGCCACACAACCCCACAAAGCCCTTCCCAACCAAAAATTCCCAAAATTCCTCCTTTAGTTTTCTCTTTTATCTGCTATAATACCATGGGTTTATGACCCATTTTTTTGTATTCACTGAGTTCCTTGGGAGGTGAAATGAATAAAAGATACATTATTTTTTAAACTGCAGAAGTAGTTAATGTGGAAAAGTCCTAAACCAGCCAGGGATCTGGCACTTCAGGAAAGTCCAGGTTTAAGTTTGAAGCTAAATTATCTGCTGGGGTGAAATCAGAGTCTCAGCTGGAAATAGTTTTCCACACCTTTTGGCTTTGAGAAGAAAGTGAAGTCAGCTGTGAATCAAACTTATAGCCTTTGGTCCTCTGGAATAAATGCAGCTTTGAGTCACTCACGATGTGCTGCAAATCCCACTTTAGTGTCTGCATCCAGGACTGCTGTTAAAAAAGCATCAGAGATAAACCCAGCCCTGCCTGCAGCTGCTGTGGCCAGTGCTCCAGATAATGAGACAAGAACCTTGCCTGAGCTCAGGTGAGTGCTTTGGGAGTTTTCACCTGCTTGGGATGGGAGCTGGAAGCTGGGCTCTGCCACTGCCCAGTGCAGGCTGGACTAGAGCAAGAGGATTACTCACAGGGCAAACAATTCCAGCTCTGTAACACAGGAGAGAGAAAATGCAAGGACAAGCCATTCCCCAAAACAAGGACCAGGCTGCCTTGGGCAGGCATGACACAGGAAGGTGACAAAGCCTCTTCCTGGCACCACAGAGTCCCCAAACTCTGATGTCTCAACCCCATGTCCATGGGAATTACTTGTGCTCCTCCCCAGACTCAAATGAACACAATCAGCTCTCAGAAGGTGGAACAGGTTTTTAACTGTGGTACTTCCATGCTCGATGATGTTTAAAGTCAAGATTCCCTGGGTGACCTTACTAGACTTTTATTTTATGTTTATAATTCAAAGTTGAAGATTTAAACTATCTTCTGAAATTTTCATGAGAGGAACCTGCAGCTTTTATTGCACAACAGTAATACCAAGAAGTGAAAACTTTTTATTTGCATGTAAAAACAGCCTTGATCTGAGCAAGGATTCAATGTTGTGACAGTTAGCATGAGCAGGCATTAATTCTGGTACTGAGAAGAAAGGAAAAAAAATCTAATTTTCATCAATTGGTTTGAAAAAAGAAAAAAAGTTATCTTGGATGCAAAATGCTATGGGGAAAAATTGAGTGTTTTGCTGGAGGCTCCTTAGCTAAAGTATTTATCACTTCTAGATCATTCTTGCTGCAGAGGAATTTAGCATTGTTTGTGCTGGTAAAATAAAATGCATGAATGCAGAAGAGAGGTGGCAGATGGGGAGCTCAGGACAGCACAAGTTAAACACAAATAAAGCAAATAGTGTGCAAAAAAAGCAGCAAAATAATAAAAGGAAAATTAATGTGGTTTGAGAAGCATTTGGAAACCCTCACACACACAGCCACCTCCTTGTCACATACAGATGAGCACAACAGTGGTTCTGCAGCTTATTACACAGAAAACATTAATGGTGTTAAGGATGAAAAGATTTTGCACTGAAGCTTGACAGGTTTGTGATTTTCCTGATGTAGGGAAGAGTTATCTTTGGAGTGAGGCACGGCGTGGGCCTGGGCCCAGGGCAGGATGTGATGCCTGGTGCTGCCCTGTGTTCATTCCTTTGCCATGTGAGCTGTGAGACAGTTGACCTTAAAAATCCCATAATACCCCCTAATGCTGCACTTTCCCTCCTCCTGCATATTTTCAGTGAGATGTTACTAATCCCAGGAAAGGAAAGGGCAAAAGCTTTGGGCCACTCATGAGCCAAACTCAGAGTGCTCAGATAGGAAAACAAATAGCATCCAAAGCACTAAATCTGGGCAGGATTTGAGCTAAGAGCTGCTAAAAACCCTGTTAAAAGTCAAGCCAGGAAGAATAAACTCAGAACAGGCAATTACACTTCACTCTTGGCTTGGTTGCACTGGCTGGTGGTTCAGAATTGCCACGGAATGATTTACTGGGAGATAATGGAGCATTGCACACCCCAGCTCCCACAGAGGCTCCACACCTTCATCAAGATGCCACTATTTAGTGCTAAGCTTTATTAAGCATGAAAGGAAAAAAAAAAAAAAGCCAAATTTGAATTTTTAATGTCCTGAGTTAGTCCTTAAAAAAACATTTATAGAGAAGATGATAGTGATTCAACACAGCAACCTTGGAAGGGAGACTAAAATGAATATTGACTTTGCTTTCCCAGCCTGTGGTTTGTGGTAAAGGAAATAATTTTTAATTCTCTATCTTTCACTACTGGCAATTCTGATCGTGAACTAAAGACAACACCAATATTCCTCATTATTGTTAATGCCTTTATGAAAGGCTGATTTGGATTTGGAATTGCTCTAAAGTCTACTAAAGTGATTAAAGTGTTTAAAAATTACTGACCTAGTTCATTCAGATAGCTGTAGGGTCTCCAGTCTGCAGTTTCTCTGTCAAGGATTTTGTTACTGAGCTGTTCAAAAAGTATGATAATGGGTTAATGCTGGAAGAGACAGACAGTTCCCACCCCAGACTACAGCCCAAGGATGTCAGGAATAAAAATGGGAGGTGACTCCTGCCTTGGCCTCAGCATCTCAGCCCTTTATCTGTGTGAGTTGGACAGCTGTTCACTAGCATTAGGGAAAATCACAAAGGAAAGTCACTTCACCAAGCCATGAACACAAACATGCTGGAGAGCACAGGATTTCCTTTGGAACCACGACTGGGATGCCTGTGGATGTGGGGTGACACTCCAAAGTAACCCATGGAGATGGATGGATCACACCCCTACACCAGCATGCACAGAGGGGCTGCCTGGAGCTGGGGGTGCAGGGGCCACGAGTTCTCTCAATTCAAGGAAAATCACTTTGGCAATGATGGAGCACAAAGGCCCCTGTGCATCTGCCAGCAAAGAGGAGAGTCCAGGGCTGCTCTGCAGGTGCTGCTGCTGGGACAGCACCTCCCAGAGTGGGCAGTGGGAGGAGAGGGGCCTCTGCACGGCCCCACTGCGCTGGGACAGGGCAGAGGGGGCTCCACAGATGAGTGGTCACCAGCTGAGCCCTGCAGGGTGGCTGGGAATAGCTGTAGCTGCTAAAACTGCTGAGCTTTCCTCCTCACATTGTTCCCTTGAAAGCCACACCTGCTGGAATACAGCTGGTCCAGAGGAAGTGTCAATTCAAGAGCAAATCCCAGCCTTGTTTCTGAAAAGGTATGAAGCCACCACTGCCCTCCTGTGTCTGCTTCCAGACTGGGAAGCCTCCTGCTGTGTTTGGAAGCATTCAGCTCAGCTATTTTACTGGATTTACAAGAAAATGCTAAACAAAAACGAGGTTAAAATTGAAAGAGAGTATTCAAAATTACCACATTTCATCTTTCCTGATCTACCATTCTTTTTTGCTTAGCTGTCTTAATAGGTTTTTAGACTTGGAACAAAATCCTCCAGTGATGTGTTGATGCCTACTGGGATATTGAATCCCAGCTGGGGCCCAGCACCTACAGCCACATTCCAAGGGCATTTTCTCCCCTCCACAGTCCCTTCCGACAGCCCTCAGTGCTGCTGCCACCCCACCTTGGGCTACAGCATCCTTGTGTTGTCCCTGTGCCCGCAGTGCTCCCGCTGTCCCTGGCACTGAGGAAGCTCTGCAGGAAATCAGGAGAGCCCAGGAGTCGTTTCCTGATCATCCAGCAGCTCCCTGTGCTTCCCAAACTGGGAATGGAAACACAGACAGCAGAGGCAGGGATGGATGGATGGATGGATGGATGGATGGATGGATGGATGATGGAGGGATGGATGGATGAGGGATGGATGGATGAGGGATGGATGGGGCAGTTGGACAGCCCAGCAGTGGCAGGGGCATGAAGAGCAGATCCATTTGGAATGTGGTCACTGGGAGGAATTCAACCCTTGGCACCATCAGTTCTCCTCAGCAGAGCTCACAGCTTCATTCTTCTCTTCAAAACTTGCAGCCAGAACACAAATGCTGATTTTTCAACCCAGCTGCACCACTTAGAGCACATTTATTAAAGTCTTGGGGTTTCTATTAAAAGATGTGGCTTTGCAGGATTTATAAATCAGCTCACAAACCTAAAATTTTGGCATGAAGAGCTACGGGCTAGAATTGATTTTTTAAATGAAATGATTTGGGGACATTTCTAAGTTTTTCTGAATGCAATTTTCCTGAATGTGATTATAGCTGTCTCTTTGTGCTACTATCATTTCTTAGCACACTATAATTTGTTAACTTTTTTTTTTTTAAGATAGAAAATACTTCAATTTTTACTGTGAAGCAAAATTGCTTTTCTGGAGGAAGAAATCCTTCATAGTAAATTTATCCATTAAAATTCCAGGCTGGTAATTTTAGCAATTTGGTTAAAACTACCTCATATCTGGCAACGTTTCCTTTAAGATCAACGAGATACCAGCCTGAGTAAACAAAGTCATTATCTGCCTGTCTGAAACAGCTGGATAGATGACAGTGGCCACTTGATCACCACCAGCCATTTGTCAATGCCCAGGTTTTTAAGTCCATGGTGATTAGGCAAAGAAGTGCTGGCAGGAATTCCATCATACCTTTATCCTGCAGGAGTGCAATCAATAATTTGACATTTATTTCCCTAAATACTGACTTCAGATCTTCCTGGTCCAAGCCTGTGTTGCTCAGTTTTAGATGCCCATCCTCAACGTGCTGCAGCCATTCTGTATTTGCAGTCCTCCTTTTTCTTGGGCAAGTTTTAGTCAGAGATACTTAAATGGTACTTTCTGTACTGAATGCCTTTTTATTAGCTGGGTGACATCCAGTCAGACCATTTCCAGTGACCTCTGTTTTGCATCTTCTAATTTTGTGTGAAGTCTTTGGTAGAATTTAGGACTTCCTTTAATAGATGTGAAACTGCTGGCTTTAAAAAACTCAGGACACCTAATAGCAATTGATTTTTATGATGTCTGTAGAAACCAACACCTGGACTTTTGCTGCGATGCTGGAAGGGAATGAAGGTGGAATTATGAGCTTTGCAAAAGCTCAAGGTGAGAATCCTCCATTTTGCAGCAGCCTCATCCTTTACACAGAGTATTCTTCATGAACTTTGCAGAGCTTGGTAAGAGAGATTTGTTTTTACTCCATGTACTTAGTTCAAAAACTCAGACACAAAGCTGGCATTGAAGCCCTGAGAGGGATTCTGTGAGTGGTCCTGCCAAACACCCTCTGCACAAAACAGGTCCTCAGCATCTGAAATCTGGTCTGTGGTTCAGCAATGAGAGCTCTGATCTGAAGACACAGTATGGAGGTAAGTAATCTCCATTTATCTGCTTTGGAAATTTGTGGTAATTCTGTGGCAAAAGGTCCTTGGTAACTTGCAGCATCATTACTAGCTGGTGCTGCACATGTCATGAGAAAAAAGGCCAAACCTACTTGTAGGAGCTCATAAGCAAAGGTCAGGGTTTGGCTTCAGTTAAAGCCACAGTAAAACATCTCTTGGCTCCAATGGTTCCAGCATTTCCCCCGAAGCTCTCTCCCATGGGAAGAGCAATTACTTGTGGCAAAGTGCTGGGAGTTAAAAGCCTGCACTGAGATGCTGGAGCCACCTCCTGAACCTCAGAGCTGCAGATCCATTCTTGGGGTCCTTGCACAGAGATGAAGCTCAGCCCTGCAAGCTCCTGCTGGCACCTGGCACAGGGCTTGGGGACAGGACTGCAAGGGCTTGGATCCCCCAGTCTGTGTGTCCAGCTGCCTTTTACTGCAAACACCCAGGCACACAATCCCTCAGAGAGCTGATCAAGCTCCATTTTAACAGTAATCAGATTTCTTTGTCCCATTAGTCTTCCTGGGAAGCTATTCCAAAATCTCACTGATCTGGTGGTAGAAATCTAATTTCCAGCTTCGATGCATTCATGGCCAGTTCATCCTCATTTGTTCTCGAGCCAGCTCTGTCATCTCACTTAAATAGCTCTCCTCCCTCCTCGTGTTTACCTTGCTGTATTTATAGATGGCAATCATGCTCCCCCTCAGCGTTCATTTTGCCAGATAAAAGCAGCCAAGCCTTTTTTCAGTCTCTTCTGATAGGCTCCCCCTTATCCTCCCACTTGTTTTCCTCCTGCCTGTGTTCCAGTCTGTGCTCCACTGGCACAACCCCAGCCCCAAACACACTGGGGAGGGTTTGATGCCTCCACTGGTGCTTGTCTCTCAGCAGCTCCAATGGTTCACCTTCAGGACCTGAGCAGTGGCCAAGTGTGTGTCTGGCAGAGGGGGCATGAGGAGGGGAGATCCTTCCCCCGGCTGAAACCTGGCCCTGCTCCCATCCTGTGCAGACAGGCCCGTGTCACAAACTGTCCCCAGTGCAGGGCTGGGCCCTTCAGCTCCTGCTAAAGCCTCACCCACCTCCTTCCCTCCAGAGGTGCCACCCTGGGAGCTGCAACAGGGTCAGTACACAGTGCTGGCAGCCCCCAGGCAGGGACCCTGGAGATGGGAGAGGAGAGCAGGAAGGAAACAGGAATGATGTGTGTAGGGTTGGGGGAGAAAAGAGAATAGGAACAGGGACATGGGAAATAAAAAAGATAATAAGAGTGGAGAGATCACCAAGAGGGGAGAAAAGGCAAAACACAGAAAGAAAGGGCAGGGAAGCACAGGAGAGAAAACTCTCCCCAGATTGGAGCAGGGCTCCCAGCTGTCCTGCCTTTGTGCTTTGCCCAGCCTCTGAGACAGGAATGGCTCCAGCCCAGCGCCCCCAGGCCTGATCTCCTTGGAGCACAGGGAGGAAACACATCCCGGGTCTGGCTCAGCACTTCAGACATTCCTCTGCCATTGTTTTTTCATTTTGCATCTGTGCTGGCTCCTTTGTGACCCCAGCTGGCACTCCAAAGAAATGAATCCTCCAAGTACAACTTGTGCACATTTCTCTGCAGAAAGTGAGAATGGCACCAGGCAAACTGATTTGGAAATGAACTCGTTAAGGCAGCTATTAGGGCTTTATATGCTCCTTTGTCTTACTTGGCTGCAGAGCTGCAGACAGACAAAGTGTATTTTTGGCCATCCTCAGCTATTCAGCACTGCAAAGCATTCTCATTAATAAGTGAGATGGTGGGAGATCTAAAGGCAATATCAGGCCATATATTTTGATAAATACCCTGAAAATACCACTTCTATTGGTCTTTCAGTGATTATCAGGACAACCTGACTACAATGGCCAGAGCTGCAGCAGGGGGAGCAGCTTCCAGGCGAGTCCCAAAGCACCACTTGGGGATTAAACCTTTCCAGCAGCTTAATTTTTGAAGTAGTTCTGTGAGAAGATGGCACTGCAGGCTGGGAATCCAGGATAGGTGCTGGCTTTGACCTTTTCTGAATTGATTTAATTTTTTGCAAAAGGATTAGTGGTCCAGACGGACGCTCATCCTAAATTTGACATTATGAGCATTTGCACTTTCAATTTGGGGAGCAAAAATTCATGATGCAAGGGGACCATCTACATGAAAAAACATATTTACACATCTGTCTAAGCATTTCTCTGAGAAATCTCTGGAGCCAGCCTTTTTATTACATTTTAATGAGATTTTCTTTTAACAACTAAGAAATTACTTACAGGAACACATGTAGAGATATTTTTGCCTGTCCTGTACAATGGTGTCTTTTTTGCATTAATCTTGTTCATATGGCATTCCAGTGAATAGTTACATTTGGATTAAGGTGACACAGCCTGAAATACCATCATTTTTAAAGCTGACAACCTTGATGAAATCAACTGCATTTCCTTTTTGCCCTGCTCCCTCTGCTTTGCCTCACCTGGGCTTATTAAGGCTCCAAAGGAGGAGCTGTTTTACCATTTGCCACATCTAAATTTACTGCTAAAGTGCTGAATTGAGTCAGTGTTGTTCGTGAATGGTCTGAGGGAATCAATTGCAACAAATGATAAGGCAAGTGCTCCTGGATGTTCCAGTGAGAGGGTTGGAATAGCTCTGCTGGAGAGCCAGGAGTGACAGCAGAGCTCCCAGAATGTCCCTGCACGAGTCCTCAAAAGCACTCCAGGGACCTTCTTGCACCTTTCTGCTTGTCTGTGTCAGCAGGGAATTTGTGTGTCTGATGTGGGAAACAATGAAACAGCAAAGAGAGATTACTGATTAATGCTTCATTGATTTACTGGTGTTGTGTTAATGGATAATTATATTTATTGAGATATTTATCTCTTCTGAGAAGCAAACATACCTCAGAGTTGCTAAGACACCAAGCCTTGCTGACCCAGACAGGGTGAGACTCCAGTTCCCATTCCCAGAGACTGGGAAGATACAGGAAGGGGAAATCCAACCTTTCAGTGTCTGGGACATCAGGAATGCTACCCTGGAGTTTGAAGTAGTGCTGGCAGACAACAGGGCCCCAGAGGCATTGCTCTGCTTGATTTCCTTGAACTGATAAGAACATTGCTGCAGTGGGGTGGGGTAATATCTACCTTACAGGAGCTGTTTCCATCCAGATTACTGGGAAAGAAGCGTGAAGTCACCCCACATGAGAGAGTGTGGTAGCTTGGATTGGAAAAACAGTGAACACTGCTGCTACCCTGGGATATATCTGGGAAGAAAACAAGTCAGCACAAGATACTTTGGAAGCCACAACAGTTCTTAAGAAACTGAAAACATGGTAGAGACAATCTAGTTTAGAAATCTTTGTTGGAGTACTGGGTGTTCTAAAACATCTGCAGATGCAATCTATCCTGCATTATGGTGTGAAGCTCTTGACTATTAGCATTAAATATAAGAGAAAAAACCAAAATACTTTAATAATACAGTGTTATCTTCTTGAAGGTGTTAATAAAGTAATTCCTGACAGTCCAGCTGCTTTGCAGGTGAGGGGAGGGAGGCAGAACTCAGGAAATGCATGGGCTGCAACACAGCTGCCTCCTTGGTTTAACCTATGGAAGAGCCCCTGGGCAGTCTTGGACTTGAAACAAATGAAACCTTTTTGTTACAAAACCTGGAGTAATGTTAGAAATCAAGGTGCTATAACTGTACCAAGGAGTCCAAAACGCTTTCTATTGTGTGTAAAGGCTTTTCAAAAACCAAAGCTGGAGCCCTGAAAGGCAAACCTGGGCAGTTACACTGTATGCTCAGAGACATTTTATCTATTTCTCAATTTAAGTTATAAACACATTTACCAAGCAGAATAATTTACCAAGAAAAGCATCATATTTATAGTGGCAGTTCTAATGAAAACATCAATCCCAATCTGGTTCCAGCTGCATAACAAATAGGTACATGTTTCAAAGTACCATCAGGAGAAGAGATGGAAAATTCCAACTGGAGCAGCATCATTTAAACAACGAGGCCCTGTAAGGAGCAAATGAAGGGGCTTTGCTAAGGCATGGGCTCAAAGTGCAGGCAGAGAGGTTGGTTGTGGGGAGCACCTTCATGTCAAAGGGAAATGAAGTGCTGGGCTGGCTGCTTGAGCCCATCTCCACCTTTACTGGAGCCTGGCAGCCGTGGGTGAGGAAGGACAGGGACCTGGGGTCCCCAGCCACCATCACCTCCTCTCCTTGCCCTCTGCATTCGCCTCACTCTGAACATGCACTTTGCTTTGCTGACATCTTGTGGAGATCTAGATTGAGCCTAATTTACTGCAGAATATCCTGTTTCCAAGAAGTGGGTTTATCTGCAGGGTGTCTCTTACATAAGGGCTGTGGCTCAGGGCTCAGGGGAAGCTGCTCCTGCATGTGCAGCTCTGACCAAGCACTGCTTTTCTGCTGAAACATGCAATGAGATTTTCGAGGTCAGCTCTGTTTTGTGGTAAGTGCAGAGCCTTTGAGTCCCAGCTGTTTTGCAGAGTTGCTGCTGACAAATGATCTCAGATCAGGATGTGATTCCAGAGCTGAGGTCTTTGCATTGAACATCTCTCAGCCAGGCTGCCAGGGCTCTGCCATCTCCCCCAGCTACAACTCTGTGACCTTCACAATCAAACCAACAGGAAACACATCTCTCTTGGGGTCTGCCAGTGGGAACTGGGGCTGGAACCCACCCCTCATGTCAGTGTGTGCCCCCCACCAAACAGCCTTGAGCCTGCTCAGGGGCCTTGGCTCAAGGGCCCCTCCTCCCTCCCCACAGCTCACGGTTCCAGTTAAACAGGACACTTGGATCTGTGTCTCTGTGCTCTGAGAGTGTTGGTGGAGTCACCTCTGCCTTCTCCCTTCCCTTACCCACTGGCTGTGGGCCAGGAGCAGCTGGAAGGAAGAGCAGGACCCTGTGGCTCTGCAGTGGGGTTTGAGGTCCCCGCCGATGTCGCCGGGAGCCACCTGAGACAAGGTGAGTTCTCTCTGGCTGGAGCTTGTTCTCTGCACCCAAAATGAGCTGCAATAAACCTCTACCAGAGTCCTCTACTACTTAGCACAGTGCTGAATTAATGATTCTGAGCTTGTACACATCCCCCAAAATCCTTTTCTTCCCCCCCTTGCACGCAGCACCCTGAACTCAGAATTACTCCTGCTACACAGTTCCCTCTGGTTGATACTTAAGTAGCCACCCAGGCTGATTTACCTTGATAGCACAGTCCATTTTCTACACATTTATTCATGAAGCTCTTGTAACTGCTGGCTGGAAATACATCAAATACAAATCTAATGCTATCCCTGTTTAAAAACAACCAACAAAAAAAAAAAAAAACAAACCCAACCCACAAAAAATCTCTCTATTCCCAAAGGTGAGAATTTTATTCTGGTCTGAACAGTAAGTAAAGACTTAAATGCCCAAAGGAAAGGGAATTAGACTGAGCTCCTGCTCTGAGCCTGGGGTGCCACAGAGAGCATCAGTCCCCATTCTGCAGGACAGTATTGTGGAAACTGGGCACCAGCCCAGCCACAAAAAAGGGAATAAGTGAGCACTCTGCAGTAAATACAAACCCAGACTTCTCAACTGCTAAATGGAGCTGCTTCCTTCTCTTTGTGTGGGTCTTCTCTGCCCACACAGTGTCAGGGAGACGGCTGAAGGCTCCAAACAGGAGGGTTCACTCTGCCACCTCCCACCACCCATCATCTGCAGATCATTTCTGGAAGTCTCTTGTCTAGGCTTCAGGATCCATGATGCTTTATTTGTGTTAAGCTTTGCTTAGCTCTTGGCTCTCAGCAGAGGATTCACCCCTATCAGAAAGTTTGCTAAGACCTTGACAAGACCTCAAACATCAGAGTTCAGCCCATGGCCAAGTCTTTGTGAAAGTCCCACGAAGGAATCTCTGCTGTTCTCCAGCACTGCCACACAGTTTTCCCTTCTGGCCCCATCTCCTTGAACTAAACAACCTGCACTTCAAAATCTTTTTTGGATGTAGGCCACTCTCAGGCTGGGGAGCACCATTTTGATTTCAGGCTTATTTGGGAAAATTTGCTCTTGGATCCATGTGCTGTGGATAAGCCCTCCCAGAACAGGTGGCTTTCTTCTCCTCTGGCTGCTGGGCAAAGTGTGTGTTCTGCTGCCACATCCTTCATCCACAAATGCAAAAGAGTCCAAGGGCTGCTCAGGGGGTTCCCTTCTCTTTCCTCATAATCTCTCTCAAACATATGCATGGATTATCAGCCTCACAGGAGCTGAGGACCTAAAGACCAAAAACATCCTCCAGAAATAAATGTGCTGGAGGAAATTGCTGCCTGCAGGAGCTAGGGATCTGTGTATGTGACTCTATTCAGAAACAGCACCACCATCACCCAAATAAGAGTAAACAGGCAAAAGAACAACTGGTGATTCAGGAGAGCCATAATGTTACAGCCCACAGAGGGCTGGATGCTGCAGCCATCCAGGTGAAATCCTTGCCAAAGTACATGGGTTTACATAGGATTATATCCATTGGACAAGCACATCTCCATGGTATTCTGCCTTTAATCCACAAGCAAACCTGCAGGTGATGGCTGGAATCCCTGTTCCCTCCGTGCAATATTGCTGCTGATGCCTTGGGGAGGCTGACCTGGAGCAGAGGCTGGGCAGAGCTCCAGAATAAAGCAGGGATTCATTCAAAGCATCTCCTCCATGGATGCACCTTGGGCAGCACCAGAGCCCAGCCAGGGCTGCACCCAAGATGAACCAAAATGGCCCCAAAATGCACGGCCGGGCACGGGCTCTGTCCCTGGGATCAGTTCTGCTCCATTTGCACCTTGCAGTTCATTGTCCCATTCCAGCTTTAGCCCCTGCAGTCCCACCCTGCTTGTTTTTCTCTCTCCAGCCCACGGGGTTTGTGCTCCTGGGCTGAGATTTGGGTCATTGGTCCTTGGTCCCCAGCAGGGGGGATTGTTTTGTGTCCCTGCTCTGTGCACAGAGCTCAGCATGCCCTGATGTGAAGCTCAGAAGTACAGACTAAAGCAGCACAGAATGTGAAAAATATAAAATCTAAGACCTGAGGCATCACTGGTGTCCTTCAGCATCCTCTGTAACACACCTGCCCTCAGACACACACGTGTTGTCTTGCCAGCCACATATTCCTTTTCTGTGAGCTTGTCTCGTATCCACCTCTCCTCTTTCTGCTGAGGGAGCTGCACAACAGCACCTTTTCCTGCCCCTCTGCTCCATGGAAGAGAAGCAGCATTGGTAAGGCCAAACTTGGGGCAGTTACTGAAAGTCTCAGCAGGGGAATGTACTGGAGGACAATCAGGATTTGGCAGGGAGTTTTCAGAAGCTCTTGTCTAGAATTTTTAAATGCCCTTCTAAAAAGGGCAAAACCCAAAACTTGAAACAATGCTGGTACCTGCAGGCAATTTATAATGAGCTGAAGATGGAGCAGTGTGTTTCTATCTTCTTAATCTTCCTCTGCAATCTCAGATGGCAGAATTTTCCAAGGGGAAGGAGAAAGAAAACTGTCCTTGTGACCTCCAGAAAGAGATGCCTGACCCCACTCTGCTGCAGCCTCCTGAGTGATCCAATTTCTATTGCTAGAAGGACTGCACAAAGAAAGAGGAAAGAAAAGGCCCAGTCTCTGCATCCCCCTCACTGACTGAGGGGAACAGGAAAGAACCATTATCCAATTCCTTTCTAGAGAAGCCCATGAAACCCCCTGACCTGGAGCTGAGTTTGAGGATCTGGTATTCAGGGTTTTTACAAACTGACCTGACACAGAGCAGCAATGCCACAAGGGCCAGAGCTAAACTCCCAGTCCAAGGACCAAAAGAGACCCCAGGTTCAGTGCAGATGAGGGACGTGATCCCTCAGCTATTTAGGATGGGCAGCCTAAGCAAGAGCCAGCAAAGCTAAAATTCAAAAATAAGAAGGAATGAAAGGAGCTCCATGATAATTTCTCCCCCCATTTGTAGGTATCAGAAGAAGGAATGCTCTACTGAGTGGTCTAGATATAAAACTAGTCCATGGTGTTCAGCAGAGAGCCCGTGATGTGGGACACACCATGGCAGGCAAACGTCCCTGGCACGAGGACTGAAGTCACTGTGCCATGAGAAGCTCCATGATTGAGTTCCAGGTATTACAGCAGCCAGGCATCACTATCATTGGCTTAATGGGAGAGGCTCCTTCCAGGCACATCTTTGGCAGGGAAGTCCATAAAAAGCTTCCAGCTGTGCCACCCTGAGACAGCAGAGAAGCCAAGAGGCCTCGTACATTTAGAGTAAAAAGCAGAAAGAAAAAGGCACTGCAGGCCTGGGGAAGCAGAGCTGCTGGCCAACCTCTGCCCGCCCCAGGGCATTGTATTTACCTGGACTTGGAGTTTCAGCCATTTAAAAGGAAGAGAACAAGTCAGAGGGCAGTAAACCCTGAGAAGATCCCCACTGAGACAGTGGAGAAACCAGAAGGAAGTAAAGCCATCTCCTGCCTGGCATCATCCCTGGTACTGGCCAGAGAGGAATGAGTAAGAATGACAGCACTGAAAAGGAGATCACATCCTCCAAAATTTAGACAATCTGGCAAGAAAAGCTGTTCTCCACAGCAGGAGCAGAGGATAGAACGAAGGAAGAATGCTTTGATCCTGAAGAGCCTTCCTCTTCCTCTCCTGCTTTCCTCAGCTCCTGGGAAGATGATTCCCACCAGCTGCCTACGTGACAAGGACTGGAATGCACACAGCAGAGAGTGACAACAACCAGACACCTCAAATCACAAACTGCAGCACAGACAAAACCAAAACCTTATGACTGACCCAGCCAATCCCATTCCTCAAACCAATAAAGGCTTCCCAAGGTTTCACAAAGGGAAACATCTCTGCACTGCAACAGGAATGCACATGACTCAAAATTCCATGCAGCATATTTCCTGCTTACGTATATCCCATATCAACTTCCACATAGAAAACAGCTTAAATCAGTTTGATATTTGCTTTCCTGTCCCATTTATGTGTTTAAAGATCACGGCATTCTGAGGAAGAATGGAAGTGTCATTATTTTTGAGGCTCAGTAACACATGTCACACATCACAGAAACTTGTATTTCCCCAACAGACAGGAATATGAGTCTGGATTTGATTAACATAAAAAGACCCTTACCAGAAAGTGAGTAATCTGTATTAGTCATCCTCATGGCTGGAGTGTAAGATACACTTGGCATGTCATGGCCCTTCTCCTTCTGTTTCCGTCGATACCACACAAAGAGTGCCAGCAAGACCATAATAATTAGAAGGAGAATAATAATTCCAATGATTGCTCCCACTGAGTGCCTCTCTGATCCAAGAGCAGGGCTAATTTTAGTATAGGGGTTTAATTCTTCCATCATAAGAGCCGCTGTTAAAAGTAATTCATAACACACTGTAAATTGAATCGTGCATTTCATTTCATTTTTGAAACACTGTGTTTTTTTAACTACATCATTGGAGAGGGGGAGAGAGAGAGGGAGAGAGGGATTTCACAGAGAAAATTCCACTGTACCTTGATCACATCGGATTCCTTTGAAGCCTGGGCTGCAGTAGCAAGTGCCTGTGACGTGGTCACACGTTGCATTGTTCATGCACTCACACAATTGTTTGCAGCCATAACCAAATGTTCCTGGAGAGCACTCTGGGGAGCCAAAGAAAAACATTGGAAAGAATTCTTCTGGTTTTGGGAAGGGGCACAACACTTGCCATGGGAAATGTGGTAGAGAAGTCTCCCTGGTTTTAGGATCTCTAGGATAACACCCTAATGTGAAATTATTATTAGTCTAAAGCAGGAGGAGCTAAATGCATTCTATGTGCACTTTGTTACTTATTAAACTGTAACTTTCTGGAAAATTCATAGAATGAAATCAATGATAGGTACAAAGGCTTTAGAAGACTTGATGTATATTGCAAATGTTCAGAGTTGAACAGAGCTTGAGCTCAGAAGCTGCAGACAACAGAGCTCAGCATTCTTCACCTTAACTTAACCTTAAAAACTTACCTGTTTTATTTTTTCAGGAGGGAGTTGCAAAGAAAAGATTTAATGAACCTTTCTATGAACCCTACAGCCTTTACCAAACAAACCTCACATACTTTCCTACTCATCCCTACCAGTGCCAGGATGGGCACTGTCAGGGATGAGTAGGAAACAGAATAGGATAGAATAGAATAGGAATAGAACATTGCAGGTGGAATTTCAGAACTGAGCATCTGAATGGTTTGATTTGCTCTGATTCAGTGTCAGGGTTCCTAATCCAGAAGGAATTTCTATGCTGTCTTTGTGTTTCTATCAAAGACTGAATGTCCAGCTGAGAAATTTATTCATGCAATTACCATGATGGGCTATTACAATAAATCTGTAGGCAGCTTACTGTACTTCTGGAAGCGCTGTTCAAGAATAAATTGAAAGAAACAATGTCTGTCACTTACTTCCACGGAGAAGCTGCATTACTGAGAACATGCACCCTTGCTATGATCCTGTGGAATATATTGTTCAAGATGTGACTCCTTGTGTGTCACTGCAAATGTTTTTCATTGCATGACAACACCTCCCCAGTGTCAGCCTCAAAGTAGCTTCTGGTAGCCAAAATTTAATATTAAGTACAGAACCATAGCCAGTATCTGTTTATTGATTTGCAGTGTGTATTAGAATTGTATATTTAATCTGTTGGTACTCAAACAAAGAAAAAAATAAAATTATTACAATTAATGCTCATTCTTTTATTAGCCTGCAGCCTACTTAAAATGAATAAGGCCTAAATTTTGGGACTGCACCACAGAAATGATGCCTGCAATTAAGCATTTCATCTGCAATGCAGTGTGACTGCCCATTCAGCAGGATTTGGAGAAGGAAGGAGCCTTAATGAAGAGATTCTTTTAGATTAAACAGTAGAAAAACAAGTAAATAAATACCTTTGTAGTTTGGATAGAAAAGAAAGCCTCAGGCATTATACAGGGGTCAAATCATAAAGCAGCTCCTTGTATAAAATCTGCTATTGTGCAGTTCTTTGTGGGATTCTTTAGTTTCCTATTTTGATTGTGGCTGCAGTGAAGAGCATCCCCAAATTCCACTAAGCTGGCCACTTACAGAGTTACAGTGGTGCCATGTGCAATCCTCCAAGAGCACACAAATTTGGCCCTGAGATATCACTTTGCTGAATGCAAGTGTGTGCAAAAACATATTTATGAATTAAGTTACATGCACAAATACATCCATAAAGATCCACGTAGCAAGCTACAGTTAAAAAGCCTTCCCTTGCAAATCTGTCAGGAATGTTACTGAATTACCTTACTGCTAAAAAAAGCGAGGAATTAATGCCTTGGGAAGATGAGGTGGATGTCACCTGGGTTTAGAACCCCAGTAAGTTGGTGAGAATTTCCTTGTGAATTACTGCACTGGACAAACACACAGAGAGCACATCCTCTTCCCAGGACCCTCATTCTGTGTTCTTCTAAGAAGCCATTTGGCACAGCCTGCTAAATAATCCAGTGGGACATGGACAACACTTCCAGGAAGACATTCCAGATCCTTTGCAAGGGAATTGAGGTTCATTGGGAAACACTCACTGCTCAAGCTAAACACAGACCCTTCCCAAAATGGCAAGCAACCTTGCTTCCCTTGATCTGCTTTCACTGTAAAGATGAATCTTTGTTTGGCCCATGTCTACATCATAACTTCTGTGGGAAAGGCCCATATCCCCAGTATTCTTTGGAAGGCAGAAGGGACCTGTTCCTTTTAACCCTTCTGTCTTTATGCACTGGGGCTGCTGCTCTCAGCAGCATTCACAAGGCCTGAGGCAGATTTAGGGCTGGGTGTGTATTACCAGGTATGAGTTTTTTGGGAAGGCCCCAGCCAGTCAACACTGAGTGCAGTGATTTACTTTCTCTCACCTAACTTTAGCCTGGGAATGAAAGGCCCAATTTGCAGGGATTCAGTGAATTTCTTTATGCTCAGACTGTCCAGTTTTCCAGAGGTGCCCTCTCCTCCCTATGGACTATATAAGGTGCCCGAGGTCGTTGTCCTGCTGACATCAACACCTCATTTAAGAGCCAGTTTGTGCAAGAATTGTGAAGCACAGCCCCTCTCTGGAGAAGGAGGGCACTGAGGAGGCTGGCACTTACTCTGCTCACACTGTTTGCCTGTGAAGCCCGTCCTGCACGTGCACTGCCCGGTGATGTGGTCACAGTCGGCCCCGTTCTGGCATTGGCACACATTGGCACAGTTCTTCCCATAAAAAGCAGCTGGGCAACCTTTCAGCAAGCAGGACAAGGAAAGAGTAAGAAATAAGCTGGAAGTCAAATTCAGATGTCTTATCAGCACAAAGTATGTGGGCGTATAAATCAATGGATTTTCAGCCTCTGTATATTTAATGACATTTATTTGATGGTCTAAATGCAGAGATACTGTGACAGACAATTTTCTTGAAGTAATGTTTCTCATCTTTACAGAATTGCCTCTTAAGTGTTTCAGAAGAATGAAAACTTGACCCATCTATACAAACTACATTTTCAAGAAGTGAAAGAAGATGCTAAACAGAAACTCTGCAAGACCAGGGATCAATCAATTATTTGCAAGTGAAAGAACCTTCTTAAAAGGCTCACCAGAATTGGATCTCCTCTTTCATACCGGTAATTTGGCACTAGGGTGAGAAATCTCTACCATTTTCCTAAATCAGACCATAAATACTGGGGCATTAACAAGCAGGGACACTGACTGTGCAAATTCTAACAATGAATCAATAATCTAAATGATTTTCCCCTCCTTTATTGAGTGCCAAAGGCATAAAAAAACCTTGGAAAGCTTCAGGACTATTTTCTTAGGGGTGATGTGAGGTTATCAGGAATAAGGAGCATGTGGTTTTCCAGGGAAAACTGCAATACTTGGACGAGACACGAGGTAGCAGCACATACTTTGACAGATTCCCTGTCTCTGAAAGGCTTACGCTGAGTGCAGTAGAGCCCCGTCCAGCCATGGGTGCATCTACATTCTCCATCGTAGGGGCTGCACTGTGCTCCGTTGTGGCAGTTGCATGAATGAAAGCAATCAGGGCCCCAAAACCCAGTGGGACAAGCTATGAAAATAAAAAACATTTGTCAGCTGACAAAAAAAGAAAGCAATGATCCCGTGTTAGTGATGTGGAGGAGCAACAATAAAGGGAGAACCTGTGAGACATCAGCAAAGGCAGAACCTCACACTGCTGAACTTGGCAGTGACTCCTGGGCAATGACCAGTGCTCCCTGGACAGTGACCAGTCCTCCCTGGACAGTGACCAGTGCTCCCTGGACAGTGACCAGTCCTTCCAAGTCATCAGTTGCTCTCCAAACCCTGTTGCCACCCTGTAACCTCTCCCTGGCACAGGGATTTCTGGCAGCAGGTTGATGGAGAGGATTTTGCCCTTCTGCCCTGTTCAGGTGAGACCCCACCTGCAGAGCTTCCTCCAGCCCTGGGGAACAACAGCAGAAGGATTTGGAGCTGCTGGAGCAAGTCCAGAGGAGGTCACAGAGATGCTGCAAAGGCCGGAGCCCCTCTGCTCTGGAGCCAGGCTGGAGGAGATGGGAATGTTCAGTTTGGAGAAGAGAAGGCTCCAGGGAGACCTTAAAGACCCTTCCAGCGTCTAAAGGGGCTCCAGGAGAGCTGGAGAAGGACTTTGTACAAGGGCCTGGAGGGAGGGGACAAGGGGGAATGGCTTCCCACTGCCAGAGGGCAGGGTTAGATGGGATATTGGGAAGGAATTGCTCCCTGTGAGGGTGGGCAGGCCCTGGCACAGGGTGCTCAGAGAAGCTGTGGCTGCCCCTGGATCCCTGCAAGTGTCCAAGGCCAGGCTGGACACTGGGGCTTGGAGCAGCCTGGGATAGTGGAAGGTGTCTCTGCCCATGGCAGGGGTGGAATGGAATGGGCTTCAAGGTCCCTTCCAACCCAAACCATTCCAGGATCCTGTGACTCCATGATCATCTGTGTGGGGCAGGAGGCAGGATCAGGTCTTTGCTGTGACCAGTGACCCTCAACATGACCCCACTCTGTGCTGTGGCACTCTCCATACCTCACTGGCATTATCTGTGAGGACAATTTAGGCAGGGTTGCAGGATATGGAGGTAATTTAATTTTCTTTTTGACATGCTGGAATTCTTGCATAATAAAGCCCAGCTATTCAGGTTTACTTTGCTATGCAATCAACCACTAAAATTACCACATTCATTTGAAGCACAGAGTGCTACTCCAATCATGAAAAAAATGTAAAGAAAACCTCTTCCAGTATGAATTCACATCCACAAATTCAGATTGCTATTGTTGTTGTGGGGCTAATATTAAATTAAAATCTCTGGGTCCATTTTATATTTCAACAAGTACAATATTAATACATTAAAAAAAAGTTATTGTAAGCCTCCCACCAAAAATGAATGCAGTAAGTTACTGTTATTAGTGCCAGACTAAAAGATCCGAAATTATGATAGGCCTTCAATATAACAACTATATTTTTGCTTTAAAAAGCACTTTCCATTGCTTCCTGCTAAAGACATGAATTAATAAGGCACAGTTCCCAGGAAACCTGAAAGTACAGACACCAGGCCTATTTCCATGGATGCTAATGGCTCCATGGATGATAAATGGAAGTTTCTGGCATTTGACAGACACCTCTAAAGCCAGAATGAATGGCCAAGAAAACTCTGCCATGACGTAAATCACACAAAAGGTCACTGGACTCACACAATGTAAAGCTGAGCAGGATTTGGCCTGAAGTGTTTGTGCTATAAGCAACCAGAAATACTTTTCCAATGCTGTTCTAAGGCAGAGCTGCAGGAGCTGTTAGTGAATCCAGAACTGGCTCTGGAGTTGGAGCTAAAATTATCTCCTGAGCAGCTCCAAGTCCAGGTCATTCCAGGTTAACGGGAGCACAGGGCCAGAAATAGCCTGGGAGGGGAGCCCAGGGAGCCTGGAGTGGGACAGGGTCACCTTGGGAGAGGTTCCCTTTGTGTGCAAGGAGTAACTGAGCAAAGAGCCACGTCCCCCTCTGCTCATCCAGAACCCAGAGTGCCCACAGGCAGGTGCTGCCTGCTGAACTGCTCCTGCTGACCTGGCCTGCCTTGCTCTGTAAGGAAAAACACCTTTTTTCAAGCTTAACAGACACTAACAGACATTTCCCAATTAGATGGCTAAATATAATGAGGAATATGTGCAGCTTTCTGTCTTTTTTCCCTTTTTTTTTCCTGCTGTTTTTGAGTGACAGCAATATTCTGCCTGTGGAAGACACACAATAAAAGCAAAATTACAGACGTCTGTTTTTATCCGATTCCTGCTTTATCACTTGGAGTTTAATATATTTTCCTCTGGAATGCTGTCTAATATGCTAGTTGTATCCTGAATATGAAGTAACATTTCTGAATGATCGGATATTGCCTCCCTCTGTGATCTAGCTTCAATTAAGGGATGCTCTCAGGAAATGACACTTTGGGATCAGCAAATGCCAATCTTCTACCTGGGCAATTTTCAGAAAGAAATCCTTCATCCCTACAAGGCCACATCGACTTTTACAATTAAATTACATTTAATAGAAATATTTCAGCTACCTAATTTCTCAATTCGAGGGATTTGGTACATGAAAACATTTACTGGTTAATAATGTCTAAATGTAATAGCTGAAAGAAAATTATTACAAAAAAATAAATAAAAAGGAATCCAGCTAGAAATTAAAAGGAAGCATGGAGCTTTCTTTTCTGATAAGAGCTTGTGACCTCCCTTTCCTGGAATAAAAGCCAGTCAGGGCTTCTGCAAACTCCAAATGCAGAAACCAATTCAATCCAAAGCTAACTTAGATTAATTAATAGAAATCTGCTTTAAAGAGAGTAAGGCACTGGCTGTAATACAACAGGGATCTCCTCAGAATCTGACTTTAACTTTCAGAAAGCAGCAAACCAAGGCAGAAATGGACATTTGGAGGCAGAGGTGGGGAATGTCCCTTACTCTGGGAGCAGTCCATGCCGATCCAGCCCGGGAAGCACTGGCAGGAGCCGTCGATGGGGTTGCAGGTCCCGTTCTCGGTGCACTGACACACCTCAGCACAGTCCTTCCCAAACTTCCCACTGGGACACACTGCAAACACAAGGCACTTTACTGCAGCCTCTTCAAAGGGAATGGCAGGAAATCACAGGACTCAACATTTAGCAATTAGAGATAAAATTAATTACAATAGTTTTTCTTTGATGAAGCAAAATTCCTCTGGAAAGCAGGAAAAGTATTTGAGCCCATTTTGCTTGCATCCCCGGAGTAAAAACAATAGGAAAAAGTCATATCAAAATCCATTTTTCTGCTGGAAAATTAAGCTAATATAGTCAGAAGATTGCAATTATTGAAGGGCAGTATGGAAGGATTACAAGAGGAGAGACAAAACAGAGAAGAGGGATCATCAGGAGAGGAAAAGAACAAGAAAACCTTAGGAGAATTCAGTGAGGAGCAGCCACAAGTGAGTGGCTGGGACTGATCTGGTTTCCAAGGATTTTATCTATATTTATATTTATGTATGTTATATATCTGTTTGACTGAGAGCTATTTAACAAATGTGCTGCATCCCAACAAAATCAGCACCTCCCCCTGTGTGTCCACCTAAGTGAAGCTGGAAGAAAAGAAACTCTCAATTTTTTTCCAGAGTCATCCTCTCACATCCTAAGCACAGTGACAGGAAACTAATAGACATGTAGATCTTCAACCTCCCACCAAATTATTGGAAATCTTTAACGTTAAAGTTGATGGAAGGCTCTGCTCAGTAACAAATGAAATGTTTCATTTCTGGGCTCTTATTGGCTGTGTTCCCTGACAAAAACAGATGTATTTTCAAAACAAGATAAAACATATAGTCCATCTTTGCAAAGAGGGTAACAAATGGAACTGGACTTGGATCCTGGTAAATAATAGTGATGTCAAAAAAGTGATTAAGGCACTTCCCTGAATTATGCAGCTGTTCCACCACTTCAGCCTCTCTCACTTTCTCAAAAGTAGTCTCTGCAGGTGACCTCAATCTATCCTGACTGTGAATCAGCCACAGATTGAAATCCTGAGCTGTGATTCATTGGCTTTTATATAATATGCCATCCTCTGCTCTTACAAGAGCAGAGTATTGTTTTCTGCTTGTGTTTCTATAGACTATGGACTTATCTGTAGGAGTGGATAAAGTTGGGTTTGGCTTTCACACTGTGTGCTAAACAGAACTGTTCCTAAGTGAAAAGAGATAAAACTAAGCACAATACACAGCCAGGATGGAAAGAATACACAAAGAGAGAAGGAAAGCAGAACCCTTCTATCACAGACAGCAAAAATTGAACTGATCTCTCAGCCCAGGCTCCTGGACAGGCCACACCATTACTCCCTTCCAGTGCTCTGCAAGAGGCAGCTCCAGGCACTGTTTTATGGCATCTTTGAGATGGAGATAGGCAACAGCACCTGGATGAAGACTGGGGTTTGTATGTACAAAAAATGGAATTCTCAAAGGCCTTCCTTTGAAGAGGAGCTGATTTGTTCTGCACCATGGAATACTGGTGGATCAGGGCAAGAACTGTGATCCAAACAGAGCTGCTGGCAAAGGGACCAGGTCACACTTTGGTGCACACAGGCAGAGCTGGCAGAGGGGTTCCCTCCACGGGAGCTCCCCTTGTCTCTGGGAAATGGGATGATGCCCTCTGGAATGGCAGCACAGAGGGATGACAAAATGGATCTCCCTAATTTAAACAACCTGGTTGTGGACTGCCGGAGAGACTTGTGAAGATGTGAGATCCAAATCCAAGCACTTTCTAAATGTCTCAATCATTTTCAGAGAGCTGTAAAACAAGATCTCATGCTGCTTTCTTCAGCAGCAGCCTGACTGTACAACACAGATTGGGATGTTAATTAGCTCAGAAAGCTCTGAAGTGGGACTCCCAAAGTCCCTGTGGGATGTCAGGTGTGTTCTAGCAGTGATAACAAGTTATTATCAACCCATCTCACTCTGGGATTGTGAAAGATATTCACAAAACAGCTGTTTAGTTGTTTGCAGCTCGGAATCCTTGGCACAACTGAGTAAACCTGTGCAGTTTTGGGGGTTACACAGCTCTTCACATGCACATACTGCTGGTGGAAGAACGTTCCTGCTGCCAATGGCACAAGGAAATGAAAATTCCGAAGTGAAATCTTCATTTCACGTTTTTCTAATGGAAAATTAATTAGCATTTTTCTTTCTACAAAATAAAGTTACAAGTTAACTCATTATGACAAACTGCAACACAAATTGATTTTAATTAGGACATGAATATTTTAAGATTAATTTGCTAGATAGATCAACATTTCAAAGTAAAACCAGAAGTGCTGAACATCTGAGCAAAAATAAAATAGTTTTCTTAAGAGGATAATTAGACCTGCTTATGCTTTGAAATCTGGCTAACTTTTCACATAAAATGGACAAATACACTGAAAAACGTTCATTTTAATAAATTAATTGGTGAAATGTTTAGTTGACTATACAGCACAGGAAAAAAACCCCATGGTTATATTTAATCTATGTTTAATGATTTTGGGTAACTGCTGCCTGCAATCCCACCTTACTGAAAAGCAGGTCATTGAAAGTGTCATTCTGTTCTGGCAGGGGCAGTGGCCACTACAAATCACTTCTTTTAAATATCTGTGTAGAAAATACCCACTGCAGTATGCAGCAACTGAGAGTGCACAAGGCTGAGGGATTTTGAGGGTACTTTTAGGAAGAAAAGGACACCAGGAGTTAAATGTGGAACTTTGAAAGGTACAGAAAGGTGATGGGTGTTTGGGGGAGCTGAAGATCCTCTTCACTTGTGAAAATGAACTCACTTCTCTGCCTCACTGCAAACTTTCCTTGTGTCCATGGTTTTAGCCATTCCCAGCCAGGCCCTGCACAGTGTCAATGAGGTTTTGTGCACAACTGGGTGTTTGGGATTGTTCACCTGAGCCGGCCTTTACCTTAACCAGAACCTCCCTGTCCTGCTGCAAAGATCACAGGAAGGTGCTCTCAACATTCAGGTGAGGACAGGCTGAGCAGCAAGAAAAATGAAGCCATTGGATGCTGATGTATTTACAGCAGGTGTCTCATTCCACAGGCACCTCAATCCAGTGTGGCAGAGCTGGATTATTTACGAAACCGGGAGCACATCGTATTTCCAGGAGGGTGACTGAGAACCTGTTTGCATTTTCCCTCTGGAGGAAAGATCTTCTCGGGATCTAAACTGCAGAGAGAAGCGCGAAAGGCCGGGAGCAGGGGATGGGGCTCGCTCAGAGCGGCTGCCCGGAGGGGAGGCGGTACCTTGGTTGCAGAGGGGCCCCGAGAAGCCCGGCAGGCAGTCACAGAGCCCGGACACGTGGTGGCAGGGACCATTGCTGTGCACGCACTGGGGACACGGCTGGCTGCAGTGGTGCCCGTAAAACCCGGGGGGGCAAACTGAAAATAGAACAAACCAGACTGTCACAGGTTTTTCAGGGTTTTCTCGTCACTCAGAGCTTGAGAATTCTCTGTCTTAATCCCAAACCAATATTTCTGAATTCATCAAGCACAATTTTGTGGACAGCTGAAATGATGAGGCCTGTTGGATTGTTCCATGTCTAATAAAGTGCAGGCTCTGGAAAAACTGCTCCTGTGTTCAAACATTCCCACCTTCCTTCCTCATGGAAGTCCTTGGCTGTTTAATACCACAGCAGAGTTCTCAGCAGCCTCTCTCTCTCAGGACACTCATTTGAGTCCCTCTACTCAAAAAAACCTGAACACTGACAAAACAGGAGTTTAAGATGTTTGAGACCCCACAGCAGATATGGTTAATAACACACATTCCAAAGATTTTAGGATAGATAGGAAAAGAAACACTGGCATGCATGTACAAAAACAGAAACTCAGAAAGAAATGGAAATTGAGTCAAGAAATCAGAGAAGGTGTATTAGGAAACAATATTTTACGTCAAAACCACTATACCAAAAGCAGATTTCCAAACCTATCTGGTGCAATGCCTGTGCTCAGCTGGGGCAGTCATTTTCTACATTTCATGGGAGGAGCAACAGCCATCAAGTGATGAAGAGAAGCCAATAATGGTAATTATGTAACACCATACAAAATCACCTGATTTGAATCAGTAATCATAGCAATAGCTGAGTAAACTTGTAATGAATTGTGTGCTTATTTTGCCTAAAACCTGGATTGAAATTATTATAGACTTTGTACATTAGGTATAGAATCAGGATTATGGCTCAGTATCTCTTCTAAAAGCAGATTTTTGCTTTTAAGAGCAAGTAGAGTGAAAAAGCATCCACTGTCCAAACATTCACTGCAATAGATAACACAAAGAAATGTTAAATTGCAGTAAGTGACAGTAAAAATAACTTTATATGTTTTTATTTTTACTCCTGTGATTCTGTGTTCTATAGTTCTGGCTCAGTGGTTACTAAATCATGTCTGTTCTATTTTTCCAGCAAATGAGAATTTTCTTGTGGACTGTATGTTCTCAGAGGGTGTCAGGCTCTTACCCCACTGCACATTTCCAGCTGGAGCTTAGCTGACAGGTTGGTTGATGATGCAGTGGCTGTAAAACAGCCTGGATCATTCCTGCAGACATTTCTGCAGGCTTAAGAGCACTAAACCATCCCAGTGTCTCATGTAATCCTGATTACACAGACAGAACAAGTTGGCTGAGTATCATCTTCAGTATCATCCTCAGCTCTGCCTTGTAATAAAACAGCCTAAACCCTGTTTCTAAATGAATTTCTAAGAGAAAAATGTGGATGATTTTGAGAACAAGCTTAGCCAGGTCTGCTCACAGGTATTTTTGAGCCTGAATCTCAGAAAAGAGCTGGATTCCAAGCTGGATTCCCAGGCCAAATACACACAGAGGCAAGAGCAGAAGCATCCACAGGACCCCTCTGCTGTCACCCCAGTGGGGAGGAAAAGTTCTCCCCATTAAATCCTTAGTAAACATCCTCAGGGAGCAGCCTGATTCCTGGGCTTGCAAACTGGGCACAAGGGTTGCTCTTGTAGCCTGCATGCCAACAGCTGATAGAACTAAGCTGGTTTTTTTTCATCTCAGAAAGGTCAGAAACTATTAACTTCTGGAAGTTTTGCACTCTTAAGGTTTCAAATTTGTAAAACATTTTCTTCCTCATCTCCCTGAAGCTCTGAGCTCCACATTTTAGCCTTGGAGAGAGGTTTTACAGCTACACAGATATGCTGAAGCACCTGGAAATTGGGGTTTATAATGGAAATGCTTATAGGCCATTAACTACAGCAGTGCTAGAGGTCATTGTTATAATGGCTTTAAATAAAAACTGTCAGCTACAAATTATTTTTAGAGATGAGTGTGTTCTAGTGTCAAGTGTAACTTGTGAAATCAAAGGGGATCTATGAACTGGGCATGCAAAATGTCTCACAGCAAGAGGAGGAAGAAATGCTGAGCAGAAAACAAAGACAAATCCACTTCTTGTTTACATGGGAAGATGGTTGGTGTAGTTTGGATCAGTGAATTAGGGTCCCTATGGGGCAAATGCAGCTTCCCAGATAAAGCAAATGAGAGGATTTTTATCTGCTTGGTACATTTTAATATGTAGCAGCAGAGCATCGAACAGGAGCTATTTTGGGCTGCTGTGTTTCTTTTTCTGGCATACAAGAAAACATTGCCTTATTATTTTGATGCCAACGCTCATCCACTTGTCATTATACGATGGGTGGTGGCTGACTGTTTAACAGGTCTGACTTCACTGCAAACCTGAGTCCTGCCAGCTTTGGTTTGTAAGGGGGCTGCTCCTCCTTCCAGGTCACCTGTGACCTCAGGTGTGATCAGAAGAAACAAGGCACAGCTCAGTGCAGGAGAGTTCTTGATGAAGGAGCCTTTTCCAGGCTCTTCTGCCCTCAGGAAGTCATGAGCTAAAGCAGCTCAGAAACTGTGGATTTGTCTGCCTGGTGTCATAAAGGAGCATTTCTACCTGCCTTGCTTCTGCCAGCTATGGAAAATCTTACTTCTCTGGCACAAGGGCCCTCTGTATCCCGGTGCACAGTCACAGGTTCCATCCTCAGGGGAGCAGGACCCCCCGTTCTCACAGCTGCAGGAGATGGAGCAGTTGGGTCCCCAGCGGCCCTGGCTGCAGATGTTGTCACAGTGGATGCCTAAGGACACAAAGCCACACGTTAGGCTTCCCACAACTCTCACTCTGCTCATTGATCAAAGAAATGCTCGGCTGGACTGATGCCTCACAGTCCCCCAGAGGGATCTGGGAAGGAAACAGCTCCTCTTTTATCTGCTTAATAAAGTGAAAATTAAGAAAATGCCAGAGAGGTGAATTCTGTAGGTGTTGGTGGGAGCCTGTTCAGTCCTCAGCACCATTAAAGAAACTCTGCATGTCATCCAAGAGATGAAGGTCAGGAATTGCTTTAAAGTCACAAAATAGCTCAAATAACTGGTCTGGAAATAGGCAGTTGATTGAAGCCTGATTACTTACCTGTTGTGAATTGGACGACCATAAAAAGAAAAATCAGGGTTTTGCAAAAACATGTTCAGTATTTGGATTCTTCAACACAAGTAAATTAAACTCTATTTTGTGTTCTGTTCCCTTCCTGGCTTAAACCCCTGTGCTCTGGTGTTTTGTGCACACACCCCACATCTACCCAGAACTCCCAGAACAGTTCTGTGTGAATGAGCTGAGTTCTGATCCAGCGAGTGGCCATATGTGAGCACAGGCTGAGCATTTGCATGTTAAATGGAGACTGAGACCTGCCAATCCAGCTCCCAGTGCTCCCCGGGGTCCTTGTTTGATATTTACTATTATGAAGAGCAAAGCTTGGAAACACTGAAAGGAGCACACAGCCAGGAAACTTAACACAAAGCTTCTGGCATGGTTTCAACTGGCTTTGTTGAAACTGGTGACTTTTAAAAACAGCCGTGTGCCGGGGCTTGTCACATATAAATGTGATTGAAGGAGCTGATCCTGCACACTGTGTCTGAGAGGCTCTCACTCCACTGGAATAAAGCAGTACCAATATCTGCTATTAGCAGGGCTATTTGCATGATCAAGGGCTCCTTGGATGGGTTTGCAGAATCATGAACTAAGAGGGACACTGAGCAGTGCCAGCTGCAGGGAGTGGCACTGGCAGGAGCATCCAAACCAGCAGAAATGGATCAGAGACTGGCTTGGAAATTTTTCTTAGAACATGACCCCAGTGGGAGGAGCCCAGCCCTGAGATTGGGGGGTACCCACACACCTCAGCTGGGCTTCCAACCCCAACCTCAGATGTTCTTGACCATCTCTGACCTGAGATGTTCTTCTCCATGCCCAGCCTGAGATGCTCTTTACTATCCTTCACCTGAGATGCTCTCGATCACCCGTGCCCGTGTCCCACTGCACAATGGGATCAAAGCAGCTCAGGGGTGGGATTAGTGCAGCTCTCTGCAGAAACACAATCCCAACCATTTCCTCCACCTCTGATAACTTCATCTGGATGCTGGAGGTAATGCACTGCATTTGGGGAGCTGTGATCTGTACAGTCACCAAACTCTGAGCATTATTAAATCAGCTGAAAGTCATTATAAATACACTTACAGTGCAGTTTCAAGTTGGTTTTATAAATCTCTGAAGTTAACACAGTAAGAAATACTGCAGAGCCAAAATTTCCCTTTTCTGGAGATTAATCATACAATTATAATGTCCCTTCCTAGAAAATCTTAACCAAGTCTGGCAAAAGCACAGTTTGAAATGTGATTTCTAGTAATACATGATCTTAGCTTTATTTATAAAGAGGCATGGACCATTCTGTACAGCTTAATAAAAACCACATTAAAATACAGTAAAAACTTAATACAAGCTCAATTCCTTCCTATCCAAGTAAATAAATCTGAAAAAAGGGACTGTGAAAAGAGACAAGGAACATTTGTATTAGTAAAATCAAGAAAAATCATTATTTTAAGAAATTATTTTAAAGTCTTCCCTGCTCCCTTTGAAATCAAATATATCCCTGGATTACTTTAACAGGTGCTTTGTGTGTGCATTTATGTCCTTTATCCACAGTGCTCTGTAATTAAAAAGTCAGAAAATAAATTGTAAATAAATAAACAAACAAATAAATGTGTTTTTTATTTACAAATACATATATATGATCATTTATAGCCTTGAGTCTCAGTGTGAGTTCCCTGAACTGAAATCCAGACACAAAACCAGAAAAATGTGCATTTTCCCTCCCGATTGCAGCATTAAAATTACAATTCTGTCATTGTGGATGCTCTATTTATAAATGGGGACAATTAAACAGCATTATTTCTTGTCTCTTTTGACAAAGTTTGGGGAAGAATGACAGTGACTCTTTTCTTGTGGAAGGTACCTGAATTTGAATGCCAGGGCTGTTCCTGCAGCAGCAAGGCCCTTCCTTTGGTAGTGAGTAATGAGGGATGTCTTCCCTCTGCTAACGAAGGCAATGAGTCATTGTGGAGCTGATTGCTGTAGCAAAAGGGAAAGGGGGGAAAAGGAAACCTTCCAGGAGCCACTGGCACCCATTAGAGCCCTTCTTTATTTGTACATTTCCAGAAGACAACCGAGGGGGTGCCGCAATCAGGTTTTATTACTTTTTATTACTCCAAGTTAATTCTCATGGAAGACTTCATTTTTGAAGGCTCCGACATGCATTGAATTGCAAATATAAATGAGAAGTTAAAACTGCATCTGGACATGCAAGTCTTATGGAATGGTGCTGGAAAAAGCACCTTAATTTTACAATTCCCTAACCTGACAGCGTGTGAAGGGGGAGTCCATCCCTCCCAGCTACTTTACAGTCAGAGTCAGTGAAGCAGCAAGATTCTGTAATGTAAAACTTTAATATTTATTTAGGAACTTGCTGATGAACATTTCTGATAAGCAATTAGTTTTCAATTTCCAGAACTACAAGAAGTGCTGAAGTTGACACACCTCTGTACTACCTCGTGTTACAACCACAGATTCCTAATTTATGAACAAAGTCCTGGTTTCACATGCGTGGTGTAGAAATTAGAAAGACAACTATCAGAAGTCCTTGAAGCTGCAGGAAGCAGTTCTATACATAAACTCTATTGCCTGGATACCAGGGAATTATCTGCCAGCCCGAGGCTGTGGTTCACAATTGCAGACACTGGTATAAAATTACACTTCCAAGACCTTTTTAAACAATGTTCTGGGGGTGAATTGTAAATGAAATCCACAAAACTTATAAAACTGTAGTTACCCACTGGACATAGGTAAAAGATCTGCACTTTTGCAGTAAGGCAGAGCCCAGGTAAGAGCAGAGCCCACTGTGGCTTTAATTCAGTCTGTGAAACAGCAGCCACAAACTCCCCATGGCCCAACAGGGATTTGGGGTATTGGATTCCTGCAAGCACTGGCTGCTTTCCAGTGGGATTCCCTCTGGACTGCTGTGTACATGGCGTTCAGCTGACAGTCCCAGGAGTGCCTTCACTCCCTTTTCCTCACACCTGACCTCCTTTGCACACAGGATGGGGAGGATAACCAGCCCTGAGGGCCTGAATTACTGTGGAAAACACAAACTGGGCTCAACTCAGCCCACCAGAGCAGTCACAACTGCACTGTTCCAAGGGACAGCCTCACAGGAGAGCTGCTCCGAACTCCTGCCCCTCCAGGACAATTTCCTACCAGGTGTCCAAGCAGCTGCTGGCTGGGACATGGGGAGTATCTGGGGTAACTCAGCCCAGGCTCCCCAGAGGTGAAGCCATTTGGTTGGGCAGGGATCTTCCAACATGGAGCTGCAGACAATCCTGATTAAGGAAAGCAGCAGGGAGAGAGGTAGAGGAGGAAGAGAATCCCAGAACCTCAGAATGGTTTGGGTTGGAAGGGACCATAAAGCTCATCTGTCCCACCCCTTGCCATGGCAGGGACACCATCCACTGTCCCAGGCTGCTCCAAGCCCTGTCCAGCCTGGCCTTGGGCACTGCCAGGGATCCATGGGCAGCCACAGCTGCTCTGGGCACCTGTGCCAGGGCCTGCCCACCCTCACAGGGAACAATTCCTCCCCAGTATCCCATCTAACCCTGCCCTCTGGCAGTGGGAAGCTGTTGATGGAAACCTGTGTCTGTCTTACATGGAGCAGTTTCAAGCTTGACCAGATGAAGTCAATCCTTGTACTCAAATTTACAAATCAACTGTGATGGATTAATCCAACATCCACAGAAGCATCAGGAAAAGGAGCAAGAAAAAGAAGAGGAAAAACCCCCCAAGCCATACAACTGGGATGTGAGGCACCCATTGGAGAGCTCCTTCACAGGCTGCTTCTGTTAATAATCCTCAGTGGCTTCAAGTTTGTCAAAGTGATGCAGATTTAGTGCTGCCCATAACTACATCATGCTGAAGGACTTTGGAGGGTAAAATTCCTGAAAGCCAGACATAAGCAGAACTCCCTTTTTTCCCTCTCCAGGTTCTGCAATTGCACTCGTGCTTGGGGATTACGTCTCTGGCTCTTAATAAAGCTGCCATTGTTTCTCTGCTGTGTCTCTGGATAGTTGGAAACTAATACTCCAAACACAATAAAAGAGCAAAAATGGACGGAATAAATGAGAACCAGTGGCCTGGTTTTGACCACTGCTATCCCCCTGACAGTAGCCTCTGCAGCAGTGCCCAGCATCTAATTATTTTTCAGGGATGTAGGAATTTGATAAATTATAGGATGTAGTTCCCTCCCCCCCACATACTTTAATTTTACATCTACCAGCACATAACTGTAATTATTTCTCTGAATAAGATCTTCAGCTTTTTTTTCCCCCTCAATAGTCCCAATCTAAAGACAGATGCAACATCAATTAGGAATGACAGGAATGATTTCAGCAGACATTTGAATCCAACACAAACATTGTGCTCTCCTCCACCTGTCTTTCAACATGACATGAAGTCATAATAATCTCTTATTTCTGGCATTTGAATAGCTTTGGAAAGAGCTGCTTTTTATGTAAAAATAGGCACAGGATTTATGCAGGCGATGCTGTGGAGGCCTGAGGTTTGGTGAGTCACGCTTGGCTTTGATGTGCAATGCTGGTGGCTCTGGCAGAAGGATCCCCAGAGCTGGCTGGTACCTGCTGACAGGGTACCCCACCCAGCACACACCCCCAGCTGATGCTGCAGGGCTGCCTGGGGTGGGAGGTGTGGGCAGGGGCCAGCAGGGAGCTGGAGGTACTGGGAACAGGTCTGGGAGTGTCTCAGTGGCTCTGACCTCTGGGCACACCCTCCCTCTGGTCTCTGTCCCACCTGCAGGGATCCCATTGGCAGCACCCCCACCCAGCCCAGGGGCAGAGCCAGAGGCCATCCAGGTCCCCCTGAACCCTGCCTTGGCCTCCTGGTTTGTACATTTATTTCTGATAATGACTTCCATAATCACACATTCATGTTTTCTTTAACCTTATCCTCTTGTCTTTCCCTGATACTGTCACTGCTGTTACACTTCTGGTGTCCCTATAAATTCTATTTAAATTGTATTTGAGGTTAGCTCCATGTGCTTTCCTAAACAGGGACTCTTCTGCTGCTTCAGTCTCTAAGAGGTAAAAGACAATTCACTGAGAGCACAAGGAAGAACTGTCCAACCTGTGGATCAGCTGCTCAGAGGGGCCATCACAGAGCACAAACAAGAGTTCACAAAGAATTCTTGATGCTTTTCCATCACTTTTTGCATCTCTGTATTTTTTCATACCTGAGGCAAACCCTGAAGTATTTGACTCAGAGCCAGTCAGAAGCACCACAGCACAATTCTTGACAGCTCAGCATTTAAGAATGCTGAAGAATGAGAAAATCAGTGTGGGGAGGGCAGCAGATAGAAGAAAACATAAAGGGATCTCTCATAAAATTAAATGGAAACATTAAGAATTGATGGCTGCTCATCTAGTCTGCAAATAAGCTATTTTTGTTTTTATATAGTGAAACTACTCAGCAGAGAACAGCAGCCACACTCACATTATCTATGAACTCTGTGGTGTTCTCAAATGCTTTTTTTCACTGATTTTTTTTTCCAATTGGTGCCATGGAGCCTTCCTTCTCTTGCTGATCATCACTCACCAGTGGATTCAGAGGGGCAACTCCTGAGTGTAACAGCCCATCAGTCTAAATGAAAGCTCCATGATCTGGTCCTAAATAATGAAGAATAAGCCCTTCCCTGAAGCCAGTGAAAAATTCTACATTGTCCCTTCTCTCATCTGTGCAGGGGCGATTTATGCAGCCATTAATGTAAGTGTTTTTCTGCAAGTAATACACTTAGAGCCTAATGCACCTCTGTGGAGCTCTAATCCTACCCCTAGTTTTAATTATCTAGAGAAATCTCTAGGTATGAATCACCCAACCCAGGGAATTTATGCAATAAAAGCTTTTGAGGCAAGAGACCTACCTCACAAGAAATGAGGTAAGTCAAAATGTTTGCTAAAGTAAAGGATGATCAGGTTCCCTTTGCTGCAGGGTATTCCCCTGAGCAGGCAGGGCAGACCTGCAGAAAATGGGGCTAAAAGGAGTCAAGCCCTACACAGCCCTGCTTCATCTGCAAAGCTTTCCTATTTCTCAAATGCTGGGAACAGCTTCAGGCTAGGAGGGAAGAGAAAGCTGGGGAAGATCTGAGCAGACCATCAGCAGGCAAACAGGAGGAACTGGTAACTGGGAAAAGCTGGAAATTTCCTGCTGGAAATGTTCAAGCTCCTGAACTAAACCATGAGTGAAGAACAGCTGAGCAAGAGCTGAGGCATAACCAAAGCCTTTTGTGGTCAATGATGTTGAAATTCCACCCTTTCTCCTTGGTGTGGGAGGGGAAGGAAGATGGTTCCAACACTTTTCACTGCAAACTCTTTCATTAATGACATAATGTATCATAGAATCCTGGATGGTTTGGGCTGGAAGGGACATTAAAGATCATCCCATTCCCACCCCCTGGCATGGCAGGGACACCTTCCACTGTGCCAGGCTGCTCCAAGCCCTGTCCAGCCTTGGACACTCCAGGGATCCAGGAGCAGCCACAGCTGCTCTGGGCACCTGTGCCAGGGCCTCACCCTCACAGGGAAGGCAGCATACAGAAAATTTCTACTTTTTCTACTATCCAATCCAACCCTACTCTCTGGCAGTGTGAAGCCACTCCCCCCTGACCTGTCACTACCTGCTCCTGTAAATAGTCTCTCTCCACTATAGAAATATATAAATATACACACACACCTCATTTGAGCTTGCAGGCTCTTTGCTGAGCACTCTTCCCTCTCCTCCTTTAACACCCAGCATGCCAACAGCCAGGATTTAGTCTGCTGAAATGTGCACAAATAATTTTTCCCCACTTCTCACCCACATTTATTTATAGGTGACTATTGTACACACAGCCAGGCTTATATATAGAATGTCTCTGCATGAAAATGGAAAAGGGTTGGGTACCTCGAACGTCAAGTCTCATGTTGCTAAAGCCCATTAAATTAGCATCACCCAGGATGCCATCCAGGCTCTATCTTCTCTCAGAAATTTAAAAGCTGTCCTTTATTAAGCAAAATTAAACCCAAAAATAAATACAAAGATAAACAAACTTGTGTATCTTCTGTTTATAAGATTATTACTGCAATGATTTGCATACATGCTGAAGTTTAGCAGTAGCCTTACTGCAGCTGCTAATTATAGTCTGAGGGTCTGATCCAACTCCCACTGAAGGAATGGCAAAAATCCAACTGATTTCACCAAAGGTGAAATAGATACAAAATCTGTCACAGGACAAACACAACTAAACCTCACTCAGATGAAAATCAGGAACGCCCCCAGATACCTGCCAAGGAAGGCACAGACATAATTAATGTCAGAACATCAATGAAATCTTTGATATAACTTCAGAATTAATATTTTTGAAAATTAGCCCTATATCAGCAGGAACCATCCTTAAAGGTTCCTGTCAAAGAGAGAATTTTTAAGCACAGCCTGACATTAAAATCTTATCAACTCACTTGAAATTAAGTCAATGAAAAATTAAAGCTAATTTCTAATAAGCTTATCTTACATTCATAGACTAAAGGGCACTTGTCGAATCCAGAGAGTAAGCACACCTTTCATATGGAAAAGATTTTCACACTGGAAAGGCAGGGGCCAGGAGAGAGGCTAAAATGCACCATTTTAGACTGACTCTAGAAATTTCTAGTTTTCCTGTCCATTTAAAGCTAATGTAAGGATACAGAATAATCACAGAAATAAATTATTAATTTAAAAATCTGGGATAAGACTGCCAGAAGTGATAAATGCAAAATACGATGTAGATAATGGGACTAGACATCTAGAAAATGCATGTTTAATAGGAACTTACTATTGCTCCATTCTGGTATTTTAGGCTCTGTCTTACAAACCAATGGTACAAAACAATCTGATGGAAAAAAAGCCAACCCATGACGTTGTGAATTCTAAACCATTCTGGATCTTTAGCTAAAAAGCTGCAGGGGCATGAAATAAGTCCTAGAATTTTTTCTGGTTTTAAATAGGCATGGAAAACCAGCTCCCAGTTTTATCATCACATAGGTGAGGTTGATCTACTAATGACAAGAGAATTATTTAGGCTTCAACCCAGTACAGCTGAGGACAGGATCTGGCCCTAAGATTATAAATTAGATACAGCTGCAATGAAAGAAAATCATATTAGTACAAACAAAATACATTTTATGGAAAGGGTGGGTTTTTTCCTTCAAGGATTTTTCACCTCCTTGCAAAGAACTAGAGAAAGTGAAGTTAAAAATACCTTAGAGCTCCCCGTCAAAGTGGTCAGTGCTCCTTTAAAATTCAAAAAGGCTTTCCCTTGAGTAACAGGCTTATCAGTTTTCCTGAATTAATGTGTCCACAGGAGGCAAGAAACATGTTTCTGTGTTTGAGTGACAGTGCAGATGCCACTGCCAGCCTGCAAATGTTCCCAGCCCTGCAGGCTGGTCCCTTGGAGCTGCCCTGGGCTGTGCCCAGCAGCACCTCCCACCCCACAGGTGGGAATCCTGCAGCTCCAGAGTCCCACAGCCACTGTGCTGGAGCTGGACACAAGCAGGGACCATCAGGGGCTGTGTTCTGGCAATGTGGGAAGGTTACTGAGGTTGTAAAGGACAGTGAAATGTGTATTTTGACTTCCACAGCAAAGAGGGAGGCAGCTCTTATGAGCCAGGAATGAAGCCTGAAGGTATAAAGCACCAAGGTAATAAGATGTTTGTTCCTCAGCAGCATGCATCATTTGCATACCTGTGTTTGCCATCCTGATTAATTAAGGAAAATCTATATGGGCTTCTTTTATGATTAACTATGGGATGCACACTTTTATGTTCTCCATCTCATATCTACAGCACCAGGCTAATTTTCCCCACACATCTTTGGGATGTTAAAATACAGTGAATAAACTCTGGCTTTGGGTACTGAGAGAAGCCTCTGGGTACCCCAGCTCAGTGGGGAGCTGAGATACCATCACCACAGCAGCTCTGCAAAACCAGAGCACCACACAAGAAAAAAGGCAGAACAAGATGCAGATAAGACAGCATTTCAGATTAAAGGAATTCAGATAAACAGGATTTTAACTGACCTTAGCATTTGGAGGAGTGGAATCTATCCCCCTGTAGATCACTTCCCATTTAAACCCAGTGTAAGAGCTGAAAGGGTAACAAAGCACACGCTGCCACAATTAACCTGGAGCAATTGGCTCATCCCAGGGAGGAGCAGAGCTCAGCTGGAGGAGCAGCCAGGCCTGTGGCTCTGCTTCTGGCATCAGTCTGGGACTGGGAAAATGGATGGACTCGGGTCCTGGGGGCAGCATGGGCAATACCCGGGTCTGTCTCCCCAGGGAGCCTTACCTGGATCTGGTCAAGCACCTCCAGAAATCAGAGGACAGGCCAGCAGCTCTAATTTAATTATTGAAAGATTACTGAGGGAAGCAGCTAAAGGCTACACAGTCTCAAACCAGCTGGAATCTGTGAGGAAGCCATTTCTGGTACAAGAGCTGGCTGAGGTGGGACCAAGCTGAGGGGGCTTGAAGTTCATCCTGCATCCCACAGGAGATGCAGTTGGAGCTGTCACCTCCAGAGGCTCAGCATTACACTGCCACAGCAGCACTGCCATCCTGCTCACCCAGCAAGGCCACCAGGGCAGCTGGTCCTTTCCTGTCCACTTTCAGATTAGAGAAATTAAGATGAGCCTAACTGAAATAACCTTGTTGCTTGAGCATCCAGGAGAGGAGGTTGCACCTGGGACAGATGAGACTCATCCTGCTTCTCCAGGACCTGTTTGTTGCAAAGGACTTCCAGGAGCTGCTCTGCCATGCAGCATTTCTGTGTTCCATTCCCTCTGTGGAGTCATTGTGTGCAGGAACCTAATTAACCAAATGTAATTAGCACTGAGCATTTTCATTTCAACCTGAGTGTACATAAAGTAACACCTCTTCCACAAATGTCTGGTGTGTTGGGAGCTCTGAGGGACCTGTGCACACACACAGGGCTGCAAGCACAGAAGTGTCTGTACCTAAAATGCACAGCAAAGGTGGGGAAAGAGAGCCTTATTAATCCTTAAAAAACAGCCTGAGCAATCAAGACTTGGTGCCCTGAGAGCAAGATGTTTCCTTTTTAACCCAGCAGTAGATTTGAACACCTCTTGTTTGGATTTCCAGGGCACTATTTGTATACATGAAGTTACACATGTCCAACCTGGAGAACTCCTTCCAGTGCAAGGCTGAGCCCTCAGTGTCACTGCATCCCACATTTCCTTCCTATGGAGGGAAATTCAGCTCTGCATGGCATCAGCAGGTCACAGATCTGATTTTGCCCAACATTTCAACAAGTTTCACTTTGTTTTTACCACATGAGAGCATTTTGCCAATGTAGTTTTGGGCTTCTGTTCTTGCTGAGCTATCTCCAAAGCCACTGGTGGCACCAGGTGCCACTTGGCTGGGGGACTGGCAGCGGTGACACCAGGTACAAGTGTCCCCAGAGCTGATCCAGCCCCTGCCTCTGGCTGCACAGGTGCATTCCCACGGAGCTGACAGGGAGGGGATGTGCAGATTGCTGCCTCTGTGCTTATTTATGCTCCCAGCTGGTTTGCACAGCTTTGTGAGCTCCTGCTTGAGACGTGGGGATCTCTTCATCATCTTCCATCTGCCAGGGACACTCAGCTCCTGAAAATTACCTTCCCCCAGCTGGTATCCACACAAGGTCATTGTCCTGAATAATAGTCTTGGGTGGCAGTCATGACAGAATTAAAGGATAGTGGAGTGCTATTACCTTACATTGCATGCTGCTCTGGACATGACTTTTTCCTTCTTTTGCCAGTCCTCCTCCATGCTCTTACCATCTATCAGTCCCTGAAGGTTTATATCAGTAACATCTTGAAACCACTTTAAAGAAAATGGGTTCAATCTCCCCCTTGATCTTTACATAAAACACAGACATCAAGAGGGAGTCCCAGGTCTGGGATGAACATACAGAATTTGCTGTTTCAGATGAAGTTTGTGGCTATTAGGATCAGAAAGCCACGTGAATTTTCTGTTTGGTGTGAGTGGGCAGGAGAACCTTCAGAAGTTCCGTGATCCTGAACTTTTCTGATATTTTTCAGGCCATGCCTAATTAGTACCAAAATCAGAAAGCAAAAATTTCAGCCTGAATTATTTATCACCTCATATTAATAAAATGCACTGCAATACACATCATGGCCCAGTTCACAACAACTGCAGATAAGATTAATCTTTCACTGATGCCATACTCCTTAATATGAAAATATAATTATCTAGCTGAAGAGTTTCTTAAATGACATACTTTCAAACTGGTAGGAGCAGAATTTATCCTTGTGTCTGGTGCCAAGCCAAGTGGAAAAAACATTGGAACAGAATTGACAAAACACATGTTGGTTCTGTCTATCAACATTTCCACCTTACAGAGCCCTGTTACTGTTTCAACTCCAACCTGGTCTCAAATATGGATATAATATTTTCCTTCCTGAAATGTGATCCTGAGGAGAAGAATTCCAGAAGTGCGGGAGCACATTGAGGGATAAAGTGCTTGGGCTGCAGCAAACCCCCTCCAAGTTAATATACACTTATCTTGCTCAATATGGGAATTAAAAGAAGGACATCAGAAATTATTCTTACCTTTAATTAATTAGTATCTGCATGTGATGTCCATTTACAGATATGCATGGCAATAAGCACAAAGTATTTGCTGCAAATGCCTCTGAGAAAAAGCCACACCTTCAGTCTGCATTGTCTGCAAAGGTCAGTCCCTGCAGTTTCCTCTGGAATGCTACATCCAGAAGATGTGTAATAAACTTTTAGAGTAGGTGTATATAAATATCTCTCTTCAAATTACTCTACTTTTAAAAGCCATTTTTTTCCCTTGAAGAAGCTCACAGAGACTACAGGAAAATCTACCAGCTGTTTCTCTGCTGATCATCAATAATGAACAGTAGAGTTTTAAAGCCTGATAGATGGATATATTGATGGCAAGGAGGTTCAGAGAAAGATAAATGCTGGCCAGCCAGTGAGGAAGGCAAGAGAATGAAGGAGGGGATGCAAGTGAGCTTATAAAATGGAGTTTCTTGGGGGAAAATGTCCATTTCAGGGTTACATGCCCAGTATCTTAGAAAAGTAGCTTTGCTGTACACAATATTTTTTAAAATTCTTTAAAGATTATCTCCATTGTATGTTTTAGGCATAATTTCATTGCTTTTGCTTCATGCTCCTGGGAGCTGGGCTGCTGTGGGATGTCCTCTCCATCAGAAACAGAAGGTGTGTGTTGGTTTAGGGCATAAATCAATGGGAAAGGTGACACTATCCCAAATGTTGGCTGCCTGATCAGCCTGCCTTGCTCATGCATCCTCTCAACTTGTACTTGTTTGAAAAACAATTAAATTTTCCAAATGACTTGCTGTTAATATAAATGCATTTTGACTGTCAGTGCCACTGGTGGTTCTGCAGTATGCGACTTTATTTCCATAACTTTATTTCCACCCAGGGCCTCAACAGAGAGCAGAGAGAGATTAACCAGCATTTTAGGCAGCAAAGTGTGAAATGGTTGGGTCAGTAACTTGTCCCCTACTGCTGTCAAAAGCTGGGAAGAGAACATCAGTGTGGAGTCCAGTGCAGGTCTAATTGTATTGAGAACTCCAGCCTGGACTCTCCAACTTCACTGAATATTCCTCTCTGTTGCTGTGTCATCACAACAGCTCTGTCAAACCAGCATTAATCTGCTCTCTGCAACTACCCTGCGACAAGAACCATTGGACAATGGGAATGCAGAGTTTTGTATGTTGGAGCAGCTGTAATGACTCATCAGATATGCCCTGTCTGCATTCCAGGTATGATGGTCCTGGGATTCACCATCCCACAACTGCACCCTGTGGAAAGGGCAGTTCAAGGAGAAAAACTCTGCAGGATTATGGATGATCTGCATCCCTCCTGAGGATGCTTTTACAGAAGGCTAACATCTGGCTGCAGGTTTGGAGCCATCTTCAACTCATCTGAATACAAATTTAATGAATGCCAATTATTGTCACCATCACGAGTGATTTAAATGTGGGCAAGTTCAGCTGATCTTGTCTCAATCTATTATTTACAAGTTTGCAGTCACAAGTCCAGGGTTATAACTGATACAATAGCAAAGCAAAGCAAAGCAACATAACCCCCCAAAGCCCCAGATGAAGCAAAGCCCCAGAGTTTACAAGGGCAGTGGCTGGTTTACCTGTCCAGCCGGCGAGGCAGCAGCAGTAGCCGGTGACAGGATCACACCCGTCCGCGTGGTTGCAGTCACAGCGCTCACTGCAATTAAGGCCATATGTTCCATCCTTCAAGAGCAGAAATAAAAACCCTCTCAGTGATCAGCTTTTTGTTCTGAAATGTGCAAAATCATCTATCACGTCCCTCTTAATGCTGAGTTGCATTTTTTAAATTAACATACAGAGAAGACAGAAACTCAGTGCCTAATGTTTCTATACAGAACCAAATGAGGAATCACTTTAAAAAATGACATTCAAGAAACTGCAGATAACACAGCAATAGCTCTGATAAAATACAATGCAAAGGATAATACATCCAGTTGACTGCTAGAACCCCAATCTGTTATTTACACTTGATTTCCTCAGACATCACAGACAAATTGAGCTCCTCCCCTGCTCTCTGTTCAGCAGAGCTATGGGGACTGTGATTTAATGTGGTGGAAGACCACCCCAAATTGTGATTTGCACTCACAGGACAAGGCTGGTCACAGAACTCCCCCTGCCATCCTGGGGAGCAGAGGCAGAAGCCATCAGCTGGCCTGCAGGACGCTCCATTGCTGCAGGAACACGTCTGGTTACAGTTCAGCCCCCAGCTTCCACTTGAACAGGGAATAGAGCAATCCACTCCTTGCCACCCTAAGGAAACAGGGGAGAAACAGCATCTGGGATGTTTTCATGACAACAGAGGGACAGGCAGCTGGCAAGCTGCAGCTCTTTGCTTCTAGGACAGTTTCTTGGTGTAAATAAGACTAACTTGGGGTCAAAGACTGACCCTTTCATTGTGACCTCCCAGCTCCATCTCCCAGCATCTCTACACACAGATGGAGGCATAACAGCCTTGGCTGTAACCAGATTTAGGAGTCTGATGCCTTTCTGGGAACTGCTGGGACAGTCCCTGTCTGTCAGGCTTGAGACCTTCTGACCTACAGGACTGCAAGAACTTTCCATGTGATGCTGCCTGTTTCTCACCTTTTTTTTCTTTCTTTCTTTTTTTTTTTTTTTTTGAGAATGCTATTTAATATAAAGCAGCTATTACACCTAAAATAAGACCCATGCCATCATTTCTAGCCATTAAGGCTCAAATCTTAACTACCAGGAGCACAATGACTTTCATTACACTGCAGCTCTGTGTCATGGAGTTGAGCAGTAACTCATGGTTTATACACCCTCATTAAATGGGGTTCTACAGTGATCCATTAATTCATGTTTGAAATGCCAGATTTTATGGTTATTTGCCTCACTTCTGTTTTAGGGCCTATGTATGTCATACAGGCATAGCTCATGTTGGGATTTTGGGGGAACAGAAGAGCTGCTGTGCCATGAAGCACATGGGGAGGGTTCTCAGGTGGTCACTGGATCCATGGGATGTGCTCACGACCAAGTCCAGGAGGGAATTATGGACACGTGTGGCAAGAAAAGATGTCAGTCACCCTGGAGCAGGCAAGACTTCTTATTGCTCCAAATAAATGAGAGCCACATCCTGAGCCCTGTGCTAGCACAGGAGACAGAGGACATCTGCACAAGGCTGGGGTGTCACCATGTCAGGGTACAGGAGGATGGCAGCAAGGGCAGAGAGCCAGGGCCCTCCCCACAGTGCCCAAGGGCAGGGCTGGCAGCTGGGATGAGCCAGGAGCCCAGGGCAGCAGGAATGGGACCAGCCCAAGGTGGAGATGGGCAGGCAGGAGTCAGGTCAGGGCTGGTGGGGATGACCAAGGCCAGGCACAGCCCAGTGCCAGGGGCTGCAGGACACACAGGCAGGAAGCTGCCTCCACTCTTGTGCCCAGTGACTTTGGGAGAGACACGGCAGCAAAGCCCTAAAAACCCAGCAGCCAGAGGATTGTTCTGCATTTCCCCTGGAGAGGAGCAGTGTTTCTGCCCCCACACCCAGTTCTGTGACACATTTCTGCAGCAGAGCAGGGAAGTCTGGCCCCTGTTCAGGCCAGAGACTGGACTTGCAGTCCAGCCCCTGTTGAGCTGGGATACCTGGGAGGATAAGAAAATGGTGAAGTTCCTGACTGCACAGCTGTGCCACTTTCAAAGGGGACAGGCATGGCTGGCAGGGAGCTGTTAAATGTGAATTTTGTTTACCTTCTTTGCAGTAGCACAGCCCGTCCACAGGAGAACAAGTGCCATCGTTCTTGCAGTTACAGACCGAGGAGCAATTGGTTCCATAGGTCCCTGCCATGCAGGGAATGGTGCAGTCATCTCCCTGCAACCCAGAAAAGTCAGAGTCAGCTGAAGAGATGTGGCATGCAGGAAATTCCCAGCTCGGCACAGGGAAGCTTTCTCTCTCTGAACAGTGAGCAGAGTGTTGTGAGTTGATTGCTGAGCCTTCAGCACTTGAGCAGTCACCGCTGCTTCCCATGATTATGATGCAATTAGTGCTTTGATTGACTTGGAGGAAAGGGACAAGTTTCTGGCATTCATTCAGCAGGAGGTGGGGAAGTTACAAAAACAAACCTCCTAGAGCAGATGTTAGATCATTAAGCAAAACATCACTTACGAAGCACTAATCACAAAATATACAGTCTGAAAGCGTGCAGAGATTGCTCTGCGGTTCTTTGAAAATATATTCTAAGAATAGGGTTAGGTTAAAAACCAAAAGGATCTCGTACATGCTTGTCTTCCACAGGTTGGCAGAGAGGAAAACGACATGGCAGGTGCATCAGAGCTTTTTGATGTGTAGCTGGTACCTGCATTTGTTTTCAATTAATTTGCATGAGATTGCGACTTTAGGAAGAAGGCAGACCAGGAGTGATGTGTATGTCAGAGACAGGAGGCACACAGCAGAACACAGAAACGTGGGCTCTGTCCTATTTCTGCTCCAGGTGTGGGCAAAGGGAGGGAAAGGAGAATAAATACTTATATTTGACCCAAATATAGAATGCTCTAACACTACATTCTGGTGTGCTGTATGCACTGATCAGCTTGTGGTTGAAAGGATAGACACAGTTCTTACTAATACTGTTCATCTGATACAACAAGGGAATTAAAATGTGAGCACAATAAGGTTTAAAGCAATTGTGGTTTAACCTCACTAATTGAGGTTTAAGCCTTAGTAAACTTACTGAGTCCCACAACTGGGTCTACATTAACATATACAAGTTATTTTGGCTTCCTTTTCCTCTGTGTGTAATCCTGACTTTCACATTGCAAATTAACTCCTAAATTTACTACTTCAGTGAGTCAAACTTAAATAATTTAGTTCTATGCCAGGGAAAGTGAACCTGCTACAAGTTAAAAGTAACTCCATTGCACGGTGTGACCTGTGCCATAGCTCAGGGGAAAAGATATTGGTCAAAATGTATTTTTGCAGGTGAGAGGCTTCACTGTTTGATAGGAGGATCCATTTATCAGGAGTGAAATGTGCACCATGTCAGCTTCCCTATGCTGTGACAAGTACCTCCAGGAGCCTGTATATCACACAGCAGACACCCAGACAGCACAAGGAAATATGAACAGATTTCTGAGCACCATAAACCCCCATCTGCTTTGCTGGAGCAGTTCTGCCTCACACCAGTGTGACTCATCCTATTTTAGACCTTTTAGAAAAACTGTGTTTCAGGGGGAAGGAAAGGAAACAGTTAAAATATACTGCTCACAAGTAAATCCTGCAAGTCTCTGATTTTTGAGTGAAGGCACTGTTTGTTATAGATGCTATCTTTGACCTTGGTGGAGTAAAACAAGTGCCCCTGCAAAGGCCTGGCAGGAAAAGATGCTGCCTTGACAGCCAGCAAATCCAAAGCAGGCTGCCCCTCATTACCCTGCCAGCATGCCTATGCAATGAGCTCCAGGAGCCCGGGCTGGCAGAGGGGCATTCAGTCTCCACGCCTAATCAATCCTCTGCCTTTCTCCTGTGTGTGACAATTAGACAGCCAATTAGTGCCACTTAGGAACCCTTATCCTGTGTGAATGAAACTCCCAACTCATTTCATGTACTACACAGAACTGCTGGTACTGCTAATAATTTCTATGACAACTGACCTTATCTGGATTTGAACTAGTGATCCAGAAGGAAAAGAAAATTCCTTTGAAAAGGAAAGGGGAGCAGAGTGATGTGGAGTTAAAATACCCCTTGGGGAGTCACATTAACCAACCACAGAACCACAGAATCATCAGGGTTAGAGAGACTGAAGACCATCCAGCCCAACCATCAGTCACTCCAAAACCACATCCCCACATCCTGACACCTCTAAAACACCATCTGGGCCAGGGCTGGAGGCAGCAGGAGGATTTCCAGTGTCTCAGCTGAAGTTCTGTGACCACAGAGCAGCTGTGGGGGCAGTGCTCCCTGGCCAGGCACAGCTGGACTGCATTCACTGGTTTTCTGTACTCACTTTGGATTATCCCAAAGAAAAGGATACAGCTCCCTGAAAAAGGGTTGCAGGGAGGTGGGTGTCAGTCTCTTCTCTAAGGTAACAAGTCACAGGACAATAAGGTGATGAAATGGCCTCAAGTTGCACCAGGGGAGATTTAGATTGGATATTAGGGAAAATTTCTTCTCAGGAAGGGCTGTCCAGCATTGGAACAGGCTGTCCAGGGAAGTGGTGGAATCACCATTCCTGAAATCTTAAAAAAACCTGTGGATGTGTTACTTGAGGACATGATTTAGTGAACACAGTGGTGGTGCTGGTTGATGGTTGGACTTGGTGGTCTTTGAGGCCTTTTCCAACCTTAAGGATTCTGTGATTCTCACAAGGTGAACATCAGGCTGTTTGTCCCAAGCCTTTGAGTGCTGGCATTTACTTTAATGGACTTGGCTTTATGGACTGACAGAGCTGGGCATTCTAGCTGCCCACCATCCACTCACGTACTTTGCAAACAAACCTTAACTGAAAAAAAAAAAATACCTGGTTTAATGAGATTTCTATCCCCAGGTTTGACAAGTGAGACCTTCAGAGCTCTCTGAGTGACAACTGCCAAATACACTTAACTTCTTAATTACATAAGAGGAAAATGCACTTGAACTATAGCACTGGCTCTAAGATTTTATTAATTATAAATGCACACCTTGTTATTAACATTTTGAACTTGATTTGGGAGAATGACCTCAGAAGTGAAATGCATTCAGGTACTGTTAAAGATATGTAAATTCCACCTGCCTCTCACCACCTGCCCGAGTGGATAATGCTGCAGTGTATGCATCCAGCTGGTAATGAGTTATATATTCTAATAAACTGATTTCAAATTGTGTGTATTGAATCTTCACTCTTGCAATATGGTACTTTATATTTCTATCCTATTTAGTAAAATTAATCAACAGCTGTGCTCCTTATGTTGATTATTCTTTTTTTTTTCTATTAAGATTGGGAGGTTAATGAGGATAGTGCAATGCCTGGATGTGGTATCCATGCTAGGAAGGAGTAGCTAATTCAATCAAACATATACCCCTGGAAATGTTAAAGCTATATTAGGAAATTGAGCTATAAATAACTTGGTATTCTCCATCTCCATGTTCCAAATCAGAATGACCCATATGGACATCACAAACTTTCAAAGGTGTTTCATTTTCAATATTTTCACTTAGAAGGGCCAGCTTATAAAAATATGTCCCCAAATCTATCCACTGGATTGTTTCTAATTTCAGGGGTCAAATCTGACTTTAACATAAACAATGGAAAATCTCTTTAGGGAATGTGGGGTCAGGGCCAGCTGTGGGAAATGCCCTGCTCTGTGTGGAGCAGCACATTCCTGCTCTCTGCTCTGCATCACCCCAGCCTGGGAGAGGCCACCTCAGTGCCACCAAGGACACAGTGTCCCACACCTCACCCCTGCTCAGAAAGTACCTCTGAGCCTCTCTTGTTTGAAATCCAGACCTGAGGGGAGCATGCTAACATGGCAAAGATAGAGGAGGGAGCTACAGTTCCTGGGACCCTAAAAGTCCCCTTGAAATCAGAGTAGATGGTAGCAGTGACCTAAGCAGCCCCACCTATGACTTTCCATGCCTGTAAACACTTCACAAACACCCCTTTTTGCTGGAACTGACAGCCCTTCCCAGCACCCTGAGAGCTTTGGGCATCCAGTTCTTGTTATGGTTAATTCTCCCCCATGGATGGAGGGTGAGGTCCAAGGAACCAAACTCCATTAATAACTCAGGCTGCCAGCTCACATCCATCAGCATCAAATATTAATAGACTCCGAGGGCCACAGCATCCATCTTTCTAGATGGCAGTCAATAATCTGTCTTGTTTCTGTTCAGGGAGAGGGGAAGATTTTCCTCCACCAAAATTATTATTGTTCAATATTAGTAGAGCTTAAAGACACAATGCTGCCTTAGGTGTTGGCTGTGTTAACAAGCTCTGGTTGCTTCAGAAACTGTTTTCCCTGGATTAATGTTACAGTTCTTGTTTCTTTTAAACGTGCATTCCTGCTATAAGAGGTGATCAACTCCCTTAAAAATCCTTTTCTGGTGATCAATACACAAATTTGTATTTATTCCTGTGCATTTTGGATTAGGACTTCAAGTCTGTGAAATGCATTTTGAAAGGAAAAAAAAAAAAGGGTATCCCAGACCATAAAGAGAGTTAATAACCCAGCAATGGTCAACAACACCCAGCAAAGTTTGCACCCACACCTGGTCTGTCACAAAGTTTGCTATTTAAAGATGTGAAATTAAGGATATCAGAAGTAGCTACAATCTACAGGAATACAATTCCCTTGGAGGGCTGAAGTCTGGTTCCACTGAACTCGGTGGCAAAACAGAAAATCAATTTTCAAGGCTCCGCAATGCAGAAGAGGAACAGGATGTTATTGAACCTGGCCTCAAGTTTGCATGACAAAGACCCGGGTGACAGCTTTGCTCTGGAGGCTTAATCTGCCGAGGTGCTGAAATTCCTCAACTCCCACAGGTTACTGGGGGCGACTGACAGCGCTGAAAGGCAAAATATTGGAACCTTTGGTAATGTGCAGTGGGACTCCAGCTAATCAGAGATTTCTAACACCCCATCTGATCCCTCCCTCGCCCCCTCCTCGCCAGGCTGGGCAGGTGAATCAGAGGGGCAGCCCCTGGCTCCAGCCCAGGGATGCTCCACGCTCGCTGCCCAGAGCACTGGGTGGAAAGGAGGGCAGAGGCTCCTGTGTGTGCTGATCCGCAGACCAGGGAGGCCAAGTGCTGCTGCTGTTTGTACCTGAGGCCTGTGTGTCCAGATAAGCTGATCAGTATGGATTTAGCACCTACAAATGTATATTTCTGTGTACACACAGCACGTGGGACACCGGGGTGCTGGGACATGGTGGCTGTGCACTGATGCAGATCACAGACACACTCCTCTATATTTACTTATTTAATTGTGACATTTACAATTAACCCAAAGTGGTTCTCCACAAACACTCCCCCAAGGTAAACATATGGTATCCAGCAACACAAACTGTCAGAACAAACTAATTTCCTTAATGGTGTTCAGTGGAAATTACTGTGCTCTTCATCAGCGGATCAGCAGCAGGGGGAAACTTTGTACTTGCACCGGGCTTGTCCTCCACCCTGGACTCAAACCATTTATTCATGACCTTACTACACAGCATCTTTAGTTTTCCAGACATAATGATGTCCTCTGGCAGAATTCCTCTCCCCTCTGGGTGTTACTAATTACTCCCTGCAGAGGCTATTATTGGTGCTAATGAAAAAATGCAGTGAAACCCTGGGGAAGGCTCCTGTGCCAAGTGCTCCGTGTGCAGGTGATTGCTGTGACTGAGCACTGACGAAAGTTCCCTTGCCCACCTTGTAGCACGACGTGATGGAGCTGTGCTGGGGTTTGATACACGTCTAAAAGGACAAAATGAAATCTTATTCAATCTCCTTCTCCCTGTGCCCTTTTCATGGGAAAGGCAGGGGAAGGCAGAAAGGATGGGAAAGAGTTTTCCTACCCTTAAAAAAGTGACTCTACAGCTCATGACTCATCCAAAGACAGAACCATTGGCAGCCTGAATGCCAGAGTCTTTCACGAAATCATCAACCCCTCCAAGAGCCATCTGCAAAGCTTTCCCCAGCCTGCACCCCGGGGACACTGCAGTTCTCCCAGCAAAACACGGAGGTGCCAAGAACAGATCCCTTTGGGAATGAGCAGAACTTCCCCTTTGCTTCCTATAACCTTACAGGGATTTACAAACCTTTACAAATGGATGTCAGCATTTTATTTCACCTCTGAATTTGTGCTAATATGCTAATTCATACAGTAAATTTCACAGTAAATGCCAAGTCCAGAATTACTCAGCCTGATACTAATTCTTAAATTTGATGATGGATCCGAAGTATTCAGCAGAATACAAACAAAATGGAAACTTCATTTGTTATAAAGAGAGAGTAAGCAAAATATTATAAATAATGTCAATTTTAAGTACCTACAGTACTTTATAAGATACGATTTAATTTTACTTTACTGATCATAGTCTTTGTTAGCAAAGCTCTGAGCTCTGAGTAAGAGGGGAGTAAAAGTTACCACAAAGTAACTGTAGTTGTTATTTTCCAAACTGTACAAAATCTGGTTAAATTTCATGGATTCCTTTCTTATAAACCCAAATTTGTTTGCTGTGGCCTGTTACAGGCATAACTCACATTACTCCCTCATTAAGGCCACAGAAGAACCAGCACCATTTGTTCTCATTTCTGCCCTCTCAGTCTCCAGAACCTCTCACTCCCTGTCTGGGTTGTTTTGTTTCCCACTGCACAGCCTCAGAATTGATCTGACATGCATTAACAGTATATTTGGGTTACTTTTATTTAAAAAAAAACAAAACCAAAAAACAAGTACTCACCCTATGGTCCCTGGGCTAGAATGGGTTTTCAGAGCAACAATTATCCATCCATCCTCCCAGAAGGGACCTTTCCCAACCCATTGCCCAGGCACCTTGGGAATCATTTGTCACATCTTGGGAGCGCCTTTGGATAGGATTTGGCTGCCTGGGGAATAATTTGAACCTATCAAGATGGGAGAACTTGTGCAGCCCCCCAGTCTGGGCACTGTGCATGTGGAAAACTGGAATTACCTGGACAGGGCTCATGGTTTCCAGCCCAGCAAATCCCAGCTGTGAGGGATTTTTTGTGGAGAATGCAAGGATTTGTGCATCTCAGGAGCCAGGCACTGCCTGTTGGCTCAGGGTCCTCTCACAGTGGGACTCCACTGGGAATTCATCTTTTCCAGAGGAGGGTGCACAGAATCTCACCACTCTCCTGCCCTCTGGCAGCTTGGCTCCAACATGCACCATACAGCCAAAAGGAACAATGCCCTGGCACAATAAAACTGATGAATAAAAGCAGCAAATCCTGGCTTTGGGAGGCTTTTTTCCCCTTCATGAAATCCAGTGAAAACAAACACAAATAAAACCTTCATTAAAAAAATTGGATTTTGCATACTAAAAGCCAGCAAACCTGAGCTGGATTTCTGTCAGCAAGCATTATAATCCCCCTCACCACCAGGGAACAGTTTTCTAGTTTGCACTAAAACTATGCCCAATACCAGTCAGTTATCTGCAATTAAAAAAATCCATTCCTACACTACCAGTTACCTAAACATGGTTATTAAAAAAAGGAAAGAGAATTCAATAAAGAAAGCAGGCAAGAAATCCCACCCTCCCTCCCTCCCTCCCTCCCTCCCTCCTCTTCCTGTAAATCAGGGCAGCACTTGCTGGCAAAAAAAAATCTAGACTGACTTTACAACACTTGAATATCTGCCTGGTTTAGTATTAGGCTTAACTGCAGAGCCCTTTAGTGTCAGCAAGGCAATGAATACAGCATCATATAATTAAATGTATTCAGAAGGAAAGTAGTGTGGAGAGTACAAAAGATGATCATCAACCTCTGAACAAGAATATTTTTTTATGCAGTCAGCACTTTTCACCTAATAGAATATCACAAAACACATTTATCCAGGAGGGACCTCTCCAAACTCAGGGAATTGGATTTAGACTGGGTAAACCAGGTAGATTATCAAGGCAGGTAAATCATGTCTGTACCAGAGGGATTTCTCATGACCAGTGTGGAGCCAGCTGGGAAACCAAGTTCTCTCTAGTTAAAGCAATTTAAACCTGGAATTCAAACCTGGAATAAGGCCACTGCAGATTTATACAGGTGAGGCAAGGAGAAAACTCTCAGAATATTTTTAACTTAACTCTGGGGAAGCTGTAAAGAGTCCAACATCTGTGGGGATCATTGCTCTTAGTATAAGCAGCTTTGATCAGCTGCTGTTTTAAAGTGCTTCAAAACACATGGCCAGATCACAATTAAATATCCTCAAAGGTAAAATGGCCCAGTCATCCTGTGCATTATTTCAAGTTAGTGGGAATTATTTGCATCCCTGATAAGTACATCTCTGGCACATCTCCATGATGTGTCCAACAAGTTATTCATGTTCAGACTGGGGGTGGAAGGTGGCTAAATATCGAAATACCAAACCACAGTCCTTGAATACACTGGTAAAGATTAAAAAACGCTGGTTTTGGGGCCTTTTTAAAAATGAAGGCATCAAAATAGGGGTTACCACTGTGGCAAAGGAAAGATTTTGACACACTGTGTGCTGTTCCATAATTTTCTTCCCCAGATTTGGGCAGAGCAGATCAGTGGCTAACAGGAGCCTTTTGGAAATACAGATTAGCATTTCAGTGCCAGGCAGTGACCTTCAAGTGGGAACCCAGAGATGCCTGTCAATTCTGCCCCAGCTATTTAATGGAAATACTTTTGCCTGGAAATTTGGGATGGTTTCTGGTCTATCTGCACAGCCTGAGTGCCACACTCCAAGATCCACCTTGCAAAACAGCTGTGGCCTCCTGACTTTTTTGCAAGAATAAATGTGGGTTCTGGCTGTCAAGTCTGAACAGTTCTGCAAAAAGAACATCAGCTAAAACAGGAAATAAAAGGCATCATTTATACCTTCAGCCTCTATGATGTTTTCTGGCAGAAGATCCACAGTTTAATTATAAATACAAAGGAGAGGAAACATCTTTATCTGCTTGCTTCAAACCCACTGCCTGATTTTTAATTGGGAAACTTCTTATACTGTGATAAGTAGCAAGAATGCATTCCTTCTTCCCCTTCCCCCATGGAGTGAGAGACCTCTCACATCCCTACCCTCAGTGACCCCTTCTCTAAGCAAAATCATCCCACTGTTATTCCCATTTTATGGGAGCCATTTCACAACTTAATTACGCATTCTGTGAAAAGCACTCTCTTTGTTTTTAACCTGCTGTGCAATCATTTAATTGGTTGGCCCTTGTTCCTGGGTTATTAGAAATAGTAAATAACCATTCCTTGTTCATGTTCTGTGCACCATCCCCAGCTCCACAGATCTCTATCGTGTCCCTCCTCAGCCATCTGTTTGCGGAGCCGAGTTCCGCTCATCGAGTGACTCTCTATAGAAACCGTTCCGTATAAAAGATGATCTTTGTCACCATTTCCATTCTATCCTTTGTAAGCAGGAATCAGCCGAGCTGTGTGCAGTAATTTGAGACTTGGATATATTATGGATTTACACAATACCAAAAAAATGGCTTTTCCATCCTGTTTTATTCTCATCCTGATCATTCTAACTATTCTGTCAGGCGCTCTGGATTCGTTTGAGTTTTTCAGACTCATTGAGGGGTTGAGTTTTTCAGAAAACTACCCACAGTGATTGCCTGATCTCTTTCCCTGAATAGCAGGAATTAAATTAGAACTCATTTTTTGTGTATTTACTTAACATTATTTTCCTATCATCTATTACTCTACATTGTCAAATACTGAATTTCAACATACCCAGTCATACAGGAACAGGAATCTTTCCCCAGATTTGCTACTGCCTTGAAAATCCCAATATTTTTGCATTATTTGCAAACTTTCTTTTAGACTTCTTCCACAGCTGTATTGTGCAATTAAGGACAATGTCCAAGCACAGCTTCAAACCAGTCCATCAGTGCACACCTGACCTCGTGTCCACACCCCAAAGGACTGAGTCCAGGAGGAGCTAAAAGGGCTGGAAACAGCAGGAATTCTCCACTGGCCCCTTGCTATGAGCACTGGAGCCATGGAAGTAGCATTGTGGATGGAAAACACAAAGGAACAGGGCTGATGCTGCAAACAGCTGTGGTGGACCTTGGTGCTGAGCTGCAGGATCCACAGCTGAGAGGATCAAAGCAAAAAAAGAGCATCTAAAAAGGAAAAGATGTCAAGTCTAAGCTAATGGGTTTGTGATGTAAAACTGAAAAGCTGGTAAAGAACCAGGCGATCACACACAGGCAGATAAGAGAGACCCCCTTTAAACTCTCACAGATTCCTAAATCAAAACCCTATGGCAAAAGAGTTTGAGATCTGGTAAAATTGCAGTTGCTCTTTGGCATAAGAAAACAAAATCAGGATTTTTCATTTCTACGTGTCTGATTGTGAAAGACAAAGTCCTTGACAGTACAGTTGCACAGAAAATAAAATGCAAAACTAACCTATAACTTAAATCCTGTCCTTAGGAGGTTTTAATGAAGTCAGTTTGCAATTTGAGCTACCAGGAGAGTCAGCTACCAACACTTTCATGCACAGAACCATAGATAGTGTGGATAAAGATATATACATTTGGAAGCCTAATAGATGAAAGGAGGCACTGCTACTGGCAAGCAGTTCATCCCTCTGCAAAATTCAGATCAAATAACTCAGTCTGAGCAGAATATTGAGCTCCACTGGCTCTGAATGAGGCTACAGGAAGAGAAATGCAATTTGACACAGCCACATTGCCAATTAAGGATAAAACACATGAAATATGTCAACTAGCAACAAAGGCAGAGGCTTTCAGGCTTTCTGTACCAAGTTGGTTCCTTTGGACCCACTTAGGAAAACTTTGGAGTTATTCGGGTAAATAAAACTGCAGCAGAGCCCAGTAAAAGTAAATACAAGAAGAAAGAGAAGACCTGGGACTTGCTCAGAGTTCTTATCAAATTATAAACTTCGTGTGTGAGTGAATACCTTCTCATTAGTAGAGGCAGACCTGAGGCAAACCCCTTCTTGCTTACCTGGGACAATCCCCCTGAAGGTAGCAGTGGTGTTGACTGGCTGGCAAAGCAGAATTTGAGCTGTCACAGACAATTTCTGGAGTTTGTGCATTGACAAGAGAGTGAGCAGAGAAAAATGAGATGGAATAGCTCATAAAAGGCTCTGAAAAGTTCCACTGAATTCAAAGAAAGGGCTGCAGTTTGCACAGCTGAGGGGGAGCCACTGTGTCCTGCGCATTCAGTGACCTTGTTAAACACTGCAGTACAACAGCTCACCCGCTCTAAAGCACCCCCAAACGCCCTGAGGCAGGAGCAGAGCCTTTGTTCCTGCCCCTGCAGCCGGGGGTGACAGGGGCTGCAGTCTCTGGGAGGGCACAGGGGCACTGCACAGGGCACTGCAGGCTCTGGGAGGGCACAGGAGGGGCACTGCAGGCTCTGGAGCGCTGCAGCTCCCACAGAAATCCCTAAATTGGTTCAGAGGAGCTCAGGGGAGAACAGCAGCAGGCCTGACTGACAGCACTGATATGAAAACCCCTATAAAACTGATATAAAACACTGATATCAAAATCAATAGGGGAGCAGCTTGGTCTGAAAGCCTGGAATACACAGGTGGCCTCCCCATAATGATCTTCCCTGTTGGCACTGGAATGGAGATTATCTCCTCCTGTAATTCAGCAGAGCCAGGAGAATACATTTGTGAGTAGTTACTGAAATCCTGGTTTAGCCCACATCCAGCTCTCTTGCTCTGAGGTTGTGTCCATTGTTCCCTGATTGACCCTGTGGCAGTGTCACCTCACAGCTGGACTGAGTTTCCAACCTCCCCTGCCATTTGGGAAAGGTGCAGGACAAGCTGGGTGGCTCATGAGGGCTGCTGCTCCAAAAGCTCTCAGTACCTGTGCTCCTTGTCCCCAGAAAAAGCCCTACAGGGACCTTGAGATGGATCACACAGCCACGTCACCAGGCTTGACCTGAAGCAATGGTTTGTGAAGGGAAAATGGTAAAAAGGCTCAATGTGCCAGCAAATTTGCTGGTGGCTGCTGATGGAAATGGGGATTGTGATGTACACACTGATCCACAGGGAGCTGGACTGAGACCAAGTCATGCCATGCAGGGCACTGCACAGGCCCAGGGAAGATCATTCTCAGTCTGCACTGATCACACCGAGTAGTTTTGGGATGAAAAATTTTATAGTCTGTTATTAGCCCAAGTGGACTACAAAAAATCAAAGCACAGCCATTGCATACACACAGATATGTTCTTTTGTATGCACTGAGAAGTGGGTAAGAAGATGCAGATGCCATCAGTGAAAAGGGACATCAAGATGTGATTCAGAGGCAGTTTTCATCTGCTCTGTGATGGTGCAAAAATCTTGGTAAGTGCAAATGATCTGTGATCAGCTCTATTTATGTGGAAAATGTACCAAAACATTGTGTGTGAGATGTTTTAATTTCTGTTTGTAAACTCAGACTTTCCAACTTGCAGCCCAGATGACAGAAAAACTTCTGTCCAATGGGAAAGTGTCAGTTCCTTCATTCAAAAAAGCATTTAGAGCTCACTCTTGGGCTGTATGGAACAGAGAGGCTTTGTTGCCTACTTGAGATCCACTTCTTGTTCCACATCCATTTGTGAAGTAATTTGTAAGCTTCAAAAAACAATCAGCTGAGCTTTCAGACTTATCTCTATCTAGAAGATACCAAGAAAATGCAAATTCAAAGGAGAGTGCATTCCTCAGAGACCAAAACCAGGAAAGAGGGATCTGGGATGCAGCTGTAGTTAGTGTAAGGGGCCTGGTTGTGTTGTTCTGGCTGACTGATTTTTATCTTTATTCACTTTTTAAATACCAGGTGAATATAATTTTTGACTTCCATCATGGTTTCCCACGGCACAGCTACACCTTCAATTTTTAAAGGATACTTTAATTGAACTTCCCATATCTCTGCCTTTCACATCACCTCCAGACCTAAAACTGACACTGATACCTGTTATCAAAGAGACTGCATTTCCTTCTTGCTAGCTTTGACAGAAAGAGCCTCTCAAACCTGCTCAGAACACTCTGAATCTGCCAGGTCTCTTTGGTGACTCCTCAGCTGCATCTCACTGCTCCTGGATCCGAGCAGGGACTTTCCCTTTTGAGCTGTTTCTGGGATCACCAGGACAGTCCTCCTGCTGGCTTGGTCCTTCCCCTGGCTATGTCTCTTTACTTCAGGGGTGGCTGAGGAATTACTCAGGGCTACAGTGGGATACTCCCAAACTTCTTAAAATTAACTCTGCTAGGAACTTTTGGATAACTGAGGTGAAACAAAGGAAAAAAACAATAACCATGAAAGAGTTCAAAGACTGGGAGAATTGGAATCAGTTTCTTCTATGTCTTGACTTAATATTCAACTTTTGTTCAGGCAAAACCCTTTTCTTTTTTAGGGAATGTGATCCATGGTACTTTGAACCTGGTTATGCAGTCAGGGGATTAAGTGAGTCTGAGGTCCCTGAGCCCACCTGAGGGTTCTTGGCCAGGTAAAGCATCAAAGGAGGCCTGACAGCATTACTGCAGCAGGGCAGGAGAGGCTCTTGTAGCAAACAAGGCTCTTGTAGCTCCACAAATTCTAAGACAACTTGTTTTACTTTTATTATCAATTAATAATTCATGCCCTGCCAGCTGCAGGCCATGCTCAGACCCACCTGCACAGTGAGGGTGCCTCTCCTCGCCACCTCTGCCTCTGCTCCTCGCCCTTCTCTGTGGGTTTGAGACGTTGGGTCATGGACACAAATGGGAAACCAGAGAGGAGAAAATTCATCTTCCCCTGCACCCAGGTAATTCATGAAACCAGACCCTGCAAACCATTCCTGTTGCTTGTGATACTCCAGTTAATTGGACAACTGCTGTGCCAGGAAACCTCTCCCCCACCTACAGCAAGTAAAATTTATACTGGTGGCTGGTAACAAGAACATCTTGATAAAATGGTTGAATTTATTTTATACCTAGAAATGAAAAGAGCTCTTAACAAAGGGGGGTAACTGATATGCTCGGTAAATCAAGGATAAAAGGACACAGGCTCTATTGAAGATTTTTTCCCCTCGTCTTTTCTTTTTAAACCTTTTGATGAGGTGCCCTGTTGCTCTGCGATGAGCTTCCACTGAAGTACTTTTGGAATTATCTCAAAGAGAAATGGATCATTTAAATGAGTTAAAGCCCCCAAACCAGATCCTCTATCGCCAGCCTTACATTCATTTTTTATATTAAGAATTTTGTGAAATTTATAAAATAATTTTACTACCGAACCACGGGCTTATAACACAAAGAAGTCTCATCCATTTTTTCCCCTGCTTCCTTGTGAAGTGGTGAAGAATGATACATTTAGAATAAAGATGAAAGTTAGTATGTAGAAGAGAGGGAATACTCTGATAAATTTGTACCTTGTGTTTAGACAACACCTACAGGCAATGATGCTTCCAATTTCTCAGACCTGCCTGGGACTTGGGTCCTTCAGGGAAAATTCAACTGAAGATAAGATAAGGTGCTCCTCTCTATTTACTCTGGCTTTTTCTTTTAGACAACAGAGAGAATTTTAAAGGTATAGGACAGGAGAACAGGCTTCCACTTTTCTAAATATAAAGATTGTTTTTTCTGTATGTTTTTTTCCAGGGAATAAGAGATATGGTATGTGCCAGAAGGAAGCCTGCTAGGGCTGGAATATTCAACAGACTGGGCCTCTAAGTGTTTATGACCTCTAAAGGACCATAATCATGGTCCTTCTCATTCTATGGAACAGCAAATTGGTCATTTTACTCAGTGAGTGGGCACAGAGCAGGCTAAGACTGGTCTGAGTCTGTGTGTAGGTGTTTGTACTGACCAAGAGATTATTCACTGCAAAATTTGGTGTGCATTTGCTGTGCATTTGAATAGCTTTACAGCACTATAATTTATACTTATTTTTACTAAGTGCTCAAGCTACTGTTCATTGTGTGCTACATGGGCTGACTTTTACTCAATGTGCAGGTAGGTTGTAAAGTTTTACTCTGATGCAAACCCTAGGAACAATTTGTACCCCTGTGGTAGAGAAAGCTTTATGTTGAGAAATTCAGGCATGCCAGACAAAATTATGGACTTACAGACCCAAATGAAGCCTGTGTTTCAGTACTTAAGTGCCCAGATTGCCTGCTGAGCCCAGCCAGAGATCCATACACATAAGCACCTCCATAAGGATATATTTGAAAGGCATTAATTGTGCTTTTAAAATGCAAGTTTGATACAATGCAAACAGAAGATGCAAATAGCTATAGATGCACAGCACTGGGATAAATCTTGGAAAGCTTTAGGGAATCCAAGAGCCATTCCAAAAGCTGAAAACTTTTCTAGTAAGAGATCACCACTGCTGTAGTTTCCATAGTTTGCAGCATGTGATTGGCTTGTGTGGGATCTACCAATATAGTGAAGAAAGAGAGAAATGTCAAAATGGATTCTTTCATTTTGGTGATGAACTGCTTGCTCTGCTTGCCAGCATGCAGGGTTCAATAAAAGCAGACAGGTCTTCAAAAAATAGCAGCATAAATAGATGAACTCTTTAAAGTAATATAAGTTCTGTCATCTGGATGTGAAATATAGACCTAAGTGCCCGCCGAAGTAAAAGCTGACCACACATTCCACAGAGAAGTGTTAAAAGTTTTCTCGGAGTGTCTTGGGCTGAGAAATGTTTTAACTACATCTCTCCTTGCCACAACACACAGAATGGAAGCATTTGAAGTGAAACCCATTTTTCAAAAGAAGAAAACAAAGCATCCATAAAGAAGGGCATAGCAAGGGATGAGGTCTCTAGATAGGCACTGCTTTCAGGGAAGCTGCAATTAGCTGTGCAATGGAGAAGGTGAGGTTACTTGTATCTAAACAGCATTTATAATGATTTCAGCAGCTAAAATGCTGATAGGTACGTGTAGGGGGTTGGTTTCAAGATTTCCTTGTGAGACACAAGGTCAGGATTCCTGTGGTCTCCTGTCATATTTAATTCATATCCTCTGGCCTTCTCCACCACGTTTATTGAATTACAGGAATAAAATTCAATGGACCAAAAACAAAAGAAGAGGGAGAGGACGTGGCAAGTCCCGCTTTCTTTTATGTCCCTCCTGCACACCTGAGTTCAGTGGACTTATAGGAGAACATGTTGGAGCAGAATTTGAAAGGAGGGGGAGGTACAAGTTAGCATAACCCCTCTCACCATCCCCATAATTGCATCCAGATAATTTATTGCAAGCAGCAGCCATTTCCACATGGGAACGAGGATCCAATTTCCACCATTCAAGACTCTCCCCTGGTGCTCTTTAGGGCTGATCTGTGCACTCCCTGTGTGTGCTTGCCAGGTTCCTTCTGGTCACAAACGAGATGGCAGCAGAACAGCTTTACAAAACCATTCTTCAGAAGAGCATTCTGGCAAGTCATCACTTCAGTGCTAAGAGGAAACCCTCAAATATGTTAAAAGTCCCAGTTGGAGGGAAGTGCCCTCTTGGTGTGCTTGTAATGATGATTCCCTGCAATCATCTGAGTTAAACTGATACAGCCTTTATCCTCCTTTACAAGTGGGATGCAGGAAGCAAAATATTCCCAGTAGGCCTGTGGAGCAATGGGGAGTAGGTCTGTGATTTTGGGGAGGATTTTATTGTGTCTCCTCTACCATTATCCTGTTCTCATTGCCTTCAAGAACTGCCTGGTTTGAGCTGTGGATCTTTCAGTCAAATCCATACCCAGTTCTGCACAGTGGTTCAGAACCTGCAGAGGTAAAAGAGAGCCATCCCCCCATGAGATCACAGCAGCACCTCATACAAATACTCTGATACCCAATAACAGCTTTACAGCATCGTCGTTTGGGTTTGGAGCCAGACATATGCAAATGTGACTGTTGAGTCCAACCCAAAACATCCACAGAAAAAATAAGACAGAAGATGTTTTGAAACTCTATCCTAAACTGCAAGCTCACCACTATTTAGCTTGTGCATTTTAATTTTTGGAAATGTCACAACTGATAAATAATGTATTTTCTTTAAGCTACCATATACATTTTTATTTTACAACTTGAATCTTCTTAAATTTCCAACAATTAAGTGCTCTGCTCACGTACATGGCAGCCTATGGGATGGCTGCCTTTTCACTTAATACATTTAATAAAGGTGACCAGATGCTTTGTGTTTTTAATGGCTTGTTCTGCATCCCAACAAAATGTCCCTGTTTTGGCTGCGAGAGCAGATGATTCATCCTGAAACCCAGCCCAGCTGCCCTGACACAGGCAGGGTGAGTTAAAAACCCACCATCTGTGCTGGAGGAGTGGGCAGGAGGAGTGCTTTGTCAGGAAAACACTGTCCTTCCTTGGGCACTGCACATTCCAGGCAGCCAGTAATCCCAAAGTCCTGTGGGTCCAACCCCACTGCCTTTGCAGATAAATTCAGCACTTACATCCCATCTCCCACCATTTTTCCTTCCTTGCTTTCCCCCTTCCTGAGCAGCCCCTCAGACTGCTCTGCCTAGGGTCACATGTAGATCAAACATTGCTGTAAAATGGAAGATGCTGCTCCTGGTTTTATTCTTTCCAACTATGTGGCAAAACTCCTGCCCGTGTGGCTGCCTCAGCCAAGGCTCCTACTTGAAAAAGCAGGAGGGATTCATTTCTGGTTTTTGTGAATAATTAGCTGTGCCCAGCTCAGCGTTAGCAGCGCTGCACTGCCAGCTCTGCCAGAGGACACATCCTGAGCTCGGAACCCCCAGCTCAAGGGCAAAGCCCAAGCCCCAGGCAAAGCTCCCCTGCTGCCTCAGCAAGAGCCAGGCAGGAATACCTGAAGGGAAACCTGGCTTGGAGTCTGTCACGGGGATAAGGCACTCCCAGCCTGCTCCTGGCCCCACAGCCTTTTCCAGCTCCCTCCTCCCTGCCTGGAGCATCCTGGCAGGACAATGCCCCGGGGTGGGAGGGGAAGGTTCCCAGCAACTTTTCTGCACAGCCTGTGTTCTGCAGCACTTGAAAGAACCATTGCAGCTCATCTGGCATGCACACGAATGACAAATATGCTTCAGAGGCAATAAATTAGCAATTTCAAGGCTTTACTTCCCCTCATGGACTAATTGCCAGAGATTATAGTATATTATGTGAGAGCAATGATACTAATGCCTAAATATGCTTCAGTGATTATAGAGCTATCCTCAATAACCAAGCTGTTTAAATGTCAATGCAAGAAAGCTCTTTATTATGAGATTAAATACTATTTTGAAGCAATGCAATAGGAACTTCCCAGGCTTTCTGCTTCCACTAATGCTGCCTTGGGGCAATGTATATTGGACAAGGTATGCTTTTTTAAAATGTGTACAGTAAAGGGTCCCTAAATGCTTTTGTGCTGCAAATTTGGACAGCATTCCTAATCAGAAGGAGGATCTTGGCATCTTTTTATTTTGTAGCTGTTACTAACATGCTGCTGCCTTTATCCTTCCTCTACTTGTGTATCAACTACTGTATAGAGAAGATAAATTGTTTTCTGTTTGTGGAGTTGGGAATCAAACCTCAAAGACCTTTTATTTCCCCTCACCCCATCTCTAAGTACCATTATCTTGCACAGATGCTTCTGAGTCCAGCCCCTCACACCTAAATAAATGTGTTAATACCTGGCATTGAGACAACCCTTGGAAATCAGTGGAAGCTCCAACCTTCAGGTTCAGCTGCTGACAGAGGCAGAGAAAAAAGTGTCTTTGAGCCATAGCTCCAATTGCACAGCTCTGCAGATGCCAGCTGGGGATCACAACTCAGGTGTGGAATTAGAAGGAAGAGAGGCAAAAAAGTCTTTGGCATCCCACTAATCTCATACAGGACCTCCCCAGGATCTGTCCCAGCTGTGCAGCCTGTCCCTTGATTTCTAGCAAACTTAGTAATTATAATTCATAATTGTTATAATAGTATAGAAAACATAGATAGGCCTGGGGGGACAGATCATGTAGAATGAAGGACAGAGAAAGCCAACCTTTTGTGAAGTTTGGTGGAATTCTCTCTTTAAAGTATTTTTTTTCCTTTAGGAAGTATTGTTTCTTAAACACAGCCTGCATTTCTCTTCTGTGCTGTGTTCCTGAAGGGGAGGAGTTTCATATACAGATAACCAGGGAACTTACTGGCAAGAATTCCATTCTGCCCAGCCTTAGCAGGACTGGACGCCTGGATCCATGTCCCAGTACTTTCTGCTGCAGCCTGGCAATGGTTAACTCTGAAGTTTTGATGTTTGCATCTTGGCTGGTTTCTTCAGCCATTTTACATCTCAACTATAAAATGCAATGCTTGTTTACCTCAGAATGTGTGAAGATCTTTCTGATGCTCGGTAAAAGACACCTGCCACACAGGCTCAGAAAAGACATAAATTGCTCTATCATTTGTAACATTTTAAAATATCTTCATCTATTAAAATCACAGTGTGACTGACAAGGAACATACTGAATGGCCATGAGAATTCTTTCTCTGCTCTTCCAGGCAGACAATAATCTGACACCTTTTTTGTTATGTCTTGACTTAGAATATACTATGGGAAACCATATCTTTATCTTTATCTTTATAACAGTAATAAAGTTAGAACAGAGATGTTAACTAAACAACCAGCAGCCACAGATTGACACTGCTCAAAGGACAGCAATGTGGACTTAGCACAGGATGGGTGAAAATGACCCCCATTTGGCTGCTTTGATGCAAATATTATTTCAAATCAGATTAAACCCCTCTTTTATTTTTGCAGCCGCTTTCTGAAAGCCCTCCCCACGCCCAGCCCCACTCACCATGAAGCCTGGGGCACAGATGCAGCTGCCAGTGATGCTGTCACAGTCGGCCCCGTTGTGGCAGGGACAGGGCACCTGGCAGCCCTCGCCGTAGTAGCCCACGGGACACGTCTCGTTGCAGTAGAGCCCAGCCCAGCCAGCCTTGCAGCTGCACTCCCCAGACAGAGGATGGCAACTAATGAAGAGACAGATGTTAATGAGATGTGGGCAGGAAGGAAAACACAGCCCAGAACATTTCACGTGTCACACTAAGAGCAGGACAAGCCTGGAAACTCTCTAGGGTGGTGGATATGAGCAGCTGTATAATTTGGGATGTGAATAGAGGATCTGGTGCTAAATAGCCCAGCATTTCCAAACATCTGGGAATTGCCACAGCACTGGGTAGTTTACACCTTGAAGTTTATGCTCTTCCATTTTCAAATCAGTGTGACTTGGATTACTGACATCAACCACACCATTAATCCTTACAAGCTGTATACAGGTACGTGCTGCACTACTTGGCTGTATTGCAGCCAGCTAAAGATGTTCAGGGATAGGAGAACTTCCAGTGGGTGGAGAAAGGCAATAAAGGGAGCTGTGAAAATAAACCTGAGTTCAAGGGCACAGTATTTCTATTCTATTCTATTCTATTCTATTCTATTCTATTCTATTCTATTCTATTCTATTCTATTCTATTATCTCGTCCCATCCCATCCCATTCCATCCCATCCCATCCCATCCCATCCCATCCCATCCCATCCCATCCCATCCCATCCCATCCCATCCCATCCCATCCCATCCCATCCCATCCCATTCCACCCCACTGTCATTTGTGTTTTAAAAGTGAGTGCCACCTCAGCAGAACTTTCCAGCAGGCACAGGTAGAAAGGAAAGTGCTTTGGAAGGAAAAACTTCCTTGGAAGAAGAGTTTTGCTGGGAATATTCAGCCTTAGTGACCAGAACTGATCAACAACTGAAGCCTTGGGGTTTTCTCGGGACAGGAGTTAACAGGAGCCCTGGGACTAAGTCACAGCTGTGCAGGGAAATGAGTCAAGTTCCTCTTTGCTGCATAATGAACAACATTAATCCTCTGGCTTTCATTTCTATCCAGTAAATTCCCCACTGTTGTGAGAGCACATGGAGAGAAAAGGAGAAAGGAAAATCGAGCCCCAAAGAGCGGACAGACAATGCCCTGTCCTTCTGCATCCCTAGGTGGAACATGCACCCCTCTGCTCCTCCTGCAAGAAACTGTTTATCTTTATTGGGCATTCTTCCTCCTCAAGGTTTCCTCAGGGCACCACCTTCACACAGCAGGAGGCTGGGGCTGGGAGAGGAGGAGATGGGCTGGAGATGGGTTAACTCCTGGCTTGAAGGGATGGAGGTCCTGGGGGATGTTGTCTGAGGCCAGCTGGGAGTGTGAGGCTTCACCTGAGAGCTCAGCCCGCTCTGTGGCCTCTGCACCTCAGCACTGCACAGTAATGGCACTGTGCAGTCCTCAGTGAGAGAGATGAGAAATAATATTGCCAGAAATCCCGTTTTCTTTCGTCTCAGAACAAGAAGGATAGACTTCTGCAAGGTGGGATCTCTCTCTGGGCCTGTCTCTGGTTTTTTGCATCCTAGAAACAATTTTTGTTCCTTTATGATTATTTATTGTTACAGTTTAAGACTGTAGACATGGCTGAATGGGTTTCTTTACACCTATAAAATTAATATTGTATATGTTAATTTTCAAGGTAACCTCATAAAATGTAATTTCCAACTATGTTTCAGGCAATTTCTGTTAGGAGAGGTTGGTCATATAGTGTTGCAACTAAAAAGGATCAAATTTTCTAAGTGTCAAACGTTTCATCATAAATAGTGTTTTACTGACTAATTAAAACAATTCATCAGCATAACAAACTACCATCCATGACAAAGCAGTCCCTGAAATATGGTTTTCACAAAGCACCTCTTAACATTCAGATGAAAATAACAAAAGCTCATGTTTCCCCCCGTGTCTATTAATCATCACCTAATAGGAGCAGAAAGCTCAACATTAAAGAAGGATTTTGAAATGAATTTTGTGTTGCTCTCTTTCCACTACTACTACTACTACTACTACTACATGTATCATGTGCTTCCATGAGAACTGCATCTGCTGGGGAAATCAAATATTTCAGAGGCAATATATTACCAGGGCAGTTTGAGTCAGACTATGACAATTCAGCAGACAATACTACACTCTCTCAGAGTTTTTACTCCAAGGTTGGCTCCCTCATCAGCATGGGCAGCTTTTTTGCATGGGATACAAGCAATGTATTAAGGGCTAAAACTCATCCTGATGTGCACTAAAACAAGAATCACAACCAAACAGGCTTTCCAGAAGAATCTACTGGAGACAGGGAACTTGGACTCCAAAACAAAGGCCAGTAGAAGTTTGAGGGCAGATTCTGACCCACCAAAGCTTTGTCCACATTTCATGGGACTGTGAGCCAGAAAAATCCGATGCAGACGTTTGGGTCCCTCCACCCACATAATCTTCCCTTTGGGGGAAGGATAATTTTGTTAGCAGCTTGAGCAGATCAGGGTTTTGTTTTTCTCCTACCTCCAAAGCCCTTGTTTGACATGCAGGTGCCTGATGCAGTGTTAACTTCAGGAAGGCTGAGATTTAGATGCTTTCCCAAACTGCACAAGGCAGCTGTTCTCTTCCCAGTCCTGCCAGGGAATCTTGGCCACCTAACTGACTCTTCTGCCTTCATTTTTCCCATTTCCAAAATGATGCCTTTCTCCCTTTGGAAACCCTTTCAAGGTATCACTAAATAGTTCAAAGTTTTTATATTAATTATTTTTTCTCTCTGGTTTGTATGAACTATTCCCCTAATTAAAGTGAGCAGAGTTACATACTAAATATATTGCAGCTCATGATGTAGGAATATTGTATGTGTGTGGTGTGTGTTAGGAAGGTTTATCTTCTGCTGGCATTTTGTACAATCACATTCTGGTCAAATTATGAACCTAGATATAGAACAGAGCCAGGAAATTCATCTATCACCCATCCAAACACTCATGTATCCAGACTGCCCAGTGAATTAAATGCTATTTGGACTGAAGCTGAAATGTTTGAGGCAGAATAAAGCTTGAATAGGAAATACAGCTACAGTTTTTTATAAATATCTGTATAATTCTCCCCTCCTGTTTTGAGTGCACCTTCCCAGGCCATGTGTCCATCTAACATTTTGCCAGCAGGGGTCACAGTGCATGTGAGGCATTTCTCCAGCCCCCAAAGAACTGAAATTAATGAACAATTTCTCTGCAGAAGGATCACAGAAGGATGGCTGGGAGAATGGGAGGGTTCCAAAAGGATCCCAAAGGCAAACCCACCAACATCTGTTCTCCAACCCTTGCTGGGAGCAGCGAGAGAACCTCACACTTTTCAAAGAGTTTGGCAGTGTTATCCTTCATAGTTTGCACTGAATCTTAACAACTTTTATTTCTTCAACTCTCCTGCATCGCAGGAAGAAGCAGAGTAGAAACAAGGAGTGAACACAGGCAGCCAAGTGTTCCTGTGGCTCCAGGCCAAGCAGAGGTGGATCAGAGCTGTCCACACACACTTCAGGGCTGACAAGGAAAAGGTTCCAGGGCTCCTGCTGCACTTTGAAAGCTACTGTGCAATCCCTGGCTTTTGAGCCACATTTACAGCAATAAAAACTTTATTTAAAAAAAAAAATTTGCTGAACTGAAAAGCATAAGGGCATTTTTCACCTTTAATTTTTTTAAGCATCCAATTTTGAGGAAATCTGAGGAAAGCAGGTAAATTTCTCAAGGCAAATGAGAAGTGTTTTAGACAGCATGGTCTGTTCCAAATTCTGAATTTGTTATCCACACATATTTCAGCCAAAGCAACACCTTCCCAGTGAATTTTCTGATTTTCTGTTTATACAGCAGCACCAGTCCTCTCATTTTTGTTATCAGCAGCCTAATCCTTATTTTACAGCATTTTCTGTTTTATGGTGTCCATGCTACATCCAGTCTCCCTTACTAAAACGCCTTTTGCTTTAAAGCAGTGGCCCCAGTGAGGCTGCAGGGCTGCTCCTTCAGTCCAGCACATCTTCAGAGCCAGCCTTGTCCAGCACATTATTGACTCAGATCAAGGCAGAACTCCATGGAAGCTCTATGGGGTTTGGTCCTCCCCATCTTGCTGATGTTGAGGCAGTAACTGGAGCCTCTGGAGATCTGCCCATTCCATTTGCCTTTGTCCCAGTGGCTTCCTTCCTTCTCACATCTCTGACCTGGGAAAGACATTACCAGGGGCACAGGGCTCCCCAGGCTGGCTCCACACCAGTGCTCAGGAAGAGGGGGTGCCCAGGACTACCCCAGCTGTTCATTTCCCTCCCTGCCTGACAGAAGAACAAGCCAGGATTATTCCCTTCCAGCTCCTGTAGACTGTCTCAACATGGACTTTTTGCAGAGGGGAGTTTTTTACAGGTGTATCCTTCCCTGTGGAAGGACAGTCCAAGTCACCACCACATTCTAAATCACCTAATTGTGGGGTTGTTCAAAGTCCTGTACAAAGTGCCTTTCAGTGTGCTTTGATGCAGAAATTATTGGATGGTGTCCTTCAGTCATTACCATGCTGGAGGTTAGACTAGATGATCACTCTGATTTCTTCAGACATTAAAATAGATAGATCTATGAAAATGGAAAAGCTGATTGTGTATTTCCTACTGTTCCTCCTCAGCTACTCCTCAAAGCCCTCAGAACTTCCCATTCCAGTAAAATCTCCAATAAGCAAATCAATGAGACAAATCCAGGGACAGGAGTTTCCTTCACCTTCTACAGGTGTTTAATAATTATCCTCCACACCTGGGGATCACAACAAGTAGCCAAGAGCTTAAACTGCTCCTGGGGAAAATAGATGGCTGTGGGTAAATGAGTCACTTTGGAATAACCCAGTTTCAATATGAACAAACACTCAGGGAAGGATGGGAAAAGAAATGCACTGTATGGGACTGGTTAAACAATCAGCACGAAGATTTGTTCAGAATTTGGAGTGCCTTTGGAAAAGGTCATTTTCCACCAGCTCTGAGGCTCCTTGGCTCAGCAATTGACAGCACTCTGCAGAGCTGGTGGAAAAGTGGAGAGCTGAAATCCCACGGATGAATGAAAGAACATTTACTGACCTACAGCTTGCTGGTATCTCTTTGTTCCATAACAGCAGTGATAAGATGTAGGAAAAAGGGAGATTTTATCAACAGAGAGACCAGACTCATTTATTAAGGAACTAGAGATTCCATCTCAGCAGAGGATGCTGCAAGGGACGCTGACGGAGCAGTGTTGGGAGGGAAGGAATAAAATGTTCCCATCAGACAGCAAGCAGGCACAGGCAGGGTGTGTAGGAATGACCACATGCCCAGAAAAGAGCTGGGGGAGGATTCAATCCTCCCCCTTTCTGAGCTCTCTCAAACCTCTCTGAGACCTCTTCTTTTCTCACAGCTGGAAGGTGCACGTCTCTTCTTTCAGGAAAGATCCTCTGGCAAATTCACAGAGCACCTCCCAGGTAGTTCTGAGTAACACAGGGTGAATTCTTTCACCCTCCAACCCGCAGTCTTATCCCACCTAACAGACTCTTAATGAATTGAGCACATGGCTGACACTGCAGCCAAGCTCAGCCTTGCCTGTGGCCTGCAGTCCTTCCATTCTGTTTCTACCTTCATGGAAACAAACAGGTTTCTGCAGGCTCAGGAGGGGTGAAGACACAAGTGTCAGCTGCTGACCATGAGCATATTCTCACCCTCCTGTACACCTGCAGAACATTTTACACCTGAGGAGCAATTCCACTTGGATTTGCCACAGTGCTGCAGTGATGTGACATGGAGGAATTCATCCCTCAGCTCCCCCTGCAGTAATTCCTGAGGCATCCCCCATCCTCAGTACAACACAGCACTAACCTTTGTGTATAATGTGCAGTTCTTGCCTCAGGGATGGTATTTTTGCAGTGATTTCATGATACACAACATAATCAGAAGCGATGGGAGACTCTTGTACAGAGCTCCCTGGGAGCCTCAAACCCTTTGGATCCTGGCTGTCAAACCCAATTGTGCTGGAGCTCTCTTGCTGCACAGGAGTTGTATCACCACAATTACAAGTTTTAAATAATCCATTGTGAGCTCTGACTTTCATGTAAGCAAAGCCTCACCACTCACAGCTGAATTCACAAGGAAAATCACCTGTTTGTTTCCAGGACTGAGACAAATAGGGTCTACCTCAAGTGCACAGACAGATTTCCCTGAAGTGTTTGTGTGTGTGTCTGTGTGTGCACACAAATGAGGTGCCATTTTTTGCACACATAATTGAGTGTGTTTTTATTTTAACAGCAGCAAGATGGCAAGGTGGGTTTGTCAGCATCAGCAGAACAGTCAGGTCCCCACCTGTCTGGTTCCAAACTGAAGAATGGCTATCAAGGGCATTTTTGCCTGGGCATCAATTATCTCCACCTTCCCCTGAAGCCTACACAACCCTAAACTGGCTCTGCCTGCTGAACAGCAATGGGCAGGGAAAGGAGGGAATCCAGAGGGAGCTGAGGGGCTCAGCACTGTGCAGGTGAGGAAATGTGGCTCCAGAACATCACACAGCTCAGGCCAGGGGGTTTGGCTGTCCAGGCCCCCCTTTACTGCAATACAGGGAGTGAGGATTCTCCAAACAGCAATTCCAGCAGTCAGTAAAACAAGGCAAGGAGCTACTTAAGGTAACAAAGAGGATAATAGGGAAGAGTCTTAAATTCTTCCTTCTTTTCAAGGTTTGGAAAACTTATTCAAGCCTAAAATGGAAAAGCAAATTCAAAGTGCTCAAGTCTGTTTGTGGCTCTGCCTCAGAGTAAAGAGAACCTCAAGAATCAGATCTTTAAAAAAGCAAAAAAGGGAATAAAACATCAAACTCTGACCTTTTAAGTGAGGCTCATTCCATTGTAGGTATAATTCCCTAATATTTATTTTCCTGAATATTTTCCTCAAACACAAAGAGAATGAAGAGCAAAAATGGGCTCATATAAGGAGTCTATTTTGACAATGTCAACCATGTTACAGTTCCACAGACTGACTCAGGGATATTGATTTCAGTCTATTTATACATTGGCCTCAAGTGTTTCCAACAAGGTAATTTGCCATGAGACATCAGCTGAAGCAAATTAGGTTTCATGTTGAAAGTCCCCTTGCTGTCTATAGATCTAACAGGCAAATCCATGTCATAAAAAAGAGGGAAAGTGATGGATCTGAGTAAATATGTATCTATTTTTTAAACTTCATTGGGTTATTATCCACACATATGAGCATCATCTGGTGGTTCTTATGCCTGAGGATTTACAGGATAAAGCTGTATGTCAGGCTGTTTCAGGTGTTACAGAACTGTAAATAGATCCATGCTTACTATCTGGCTGGACTGAGGCTTATGGTTCCAAACCTGAGGTTGTTTAAATCAAAATTTTGCAAACCAGAGAAACTCTCTGGGTTTGTACTTAAAACTACAGAGAAAAGGACAGTAGGTGTAGTTAGCTGAATTTTTTCCCAATGCTTTTATTATACCAGTCCCTGCGCTAGAACATTACATGACGTACATACCTGAGGGTGTTGGTAACATTGCAGGGGCATCTCCTGTTGCACTTGAGGCCATAGAAGCCTTCAGGACACATTCTCTCCTGGCAGTGGATGCCTTTGAAGCCAGGGTCACAGATACAGGCCCCGTTGACGTGGTAGCACTTGGCGCCGTTCTGGCAGGCGCAGGCGTGCGCGCACTGGAAGCCGTAGGTGCCGACGGGACACTCCTCCTGGCACCTGCCACGGCACAGGACATGGGACCAGTTACACCCACAAGGCCAGCAGGACATTGCTTTTACACAGGAACCTCTTTGTTAATGAACTAAATACCACCCAGAGCAATCCCTGCTCATTTATGGAAGTAGCACTGAACTGATGGCATCACTGGAGTGATGGGGTATCTTGGGCGTGCAAATTGCTGCTGAGAGAAACTGCACTCATCCATGCCCAATTACATCCTGCTAAATTTGCATCAGTTCATGTTACCTTCATTCACAAAATGCATTCTTCTTTCCTGGACCTTGACAATTGTGTTCATCAATCGTAAGAAACTGAGAGGCAATAAAATATTTTATTATAAAACCCTTCACCTGTTTGACTTCTCTTTATCACAGGAGTACTGCGTACCTCCCTTGAATGGCCCTCTCAGTGATGAGGAGGGATAAAAGGGAAAGTGTATTTAGCAATATTGAGCAAAATGTTTCCAGCAATGCTTTAGTTTTACTTGCCCTCTTTGTTGACATTGCATCAGTTTTGTACCAACAAGGAGAAAAGAAACCCCTTTGTGTTTTGAGTGTGTTCTGAGTAACTAAAAGCTTAAATTTGCTATTCTTCTCCTACTCCAGGGTAGCTCAGTAGTATAAAATCTCCATAAAAATCACTTTCATGCTCCTTAGTGGAGAATCTTCTTAAAAATTGCCAACATTTTTAATATTTGATGCACATAAAATTGGAACTGCAAACACTTTACACAGATTGTTTTAAATTGCACCTTCCATGCACTGATAAAAATATCTCCCTACTTGGATATGTTCTGAGATTGTCAAAAAGTCTGTTTCCTTGTCCTACACAACCAATTTAAGAGTTCAGATTATTTCCTACTTGGAAAAGCTCAGCTAAGGTCCTGAAGAAAGCAACTGATTGTGTGCTTGCCATAATTCAGTGGTTTCAGAATTCTGCAATGAGTCAGTACCACAGTTTACATGATCCACCGTGAAATACAGATAGGCCTTTTCAGTTAATAAAAACAGAAAAAGAAGCCCAGAAAAGCCCAATTCCCTTATCACATGGATGCCAGGCATTGGAAATTGCCTATCAGCATTAATTTAAGCCTGAGCATTGATTAAAGTGTATACTGTAAACTCAGTGGATGGAGGCAATTGTTAAATGTCTTTCTGCAGGTCATTTCACAGCTGGCAGGTGAGAGTTAATATAATGATCAGTAATAAAAGATTAATGTGTGATGCAAGCCAGGCAAAACTGCAATGAACACAGGCAGTATATAAGAAGGGCATTAGTTTTGCAGCTTCAGATTATCACGTTTTACTAAAAATAAATGAACACAGCAAAGGGCCTGCTGGTGATTTAATTCCAGCAGGCACCAACGCAGCTGCTGGTTGCAAATCCGAGTTGAGGAGTTCATACGAGACCCACAGTGAGAGGAGTTTGGGACAAAGAGGGAAAGAATCTGGAGAGGCACCAGAGAGGGAGAGAGAGAGAGCCCTGCTGCTCTCAGGGGGTTCAGCTGCAAAGGAAAGAGCCAGCAAAGAATGGGAACAGTGGGGCTGGAACACTCTCAGCAAATGAAATGCAAGGAGGAACAATGAAGCTCCTCATGTCCCCACTGCTGCACAGACCCTGAGTGAGCAGGAGAGCTCTGAGCTCCACGGGGTGAATTCTTAGTCAATAGTGCACTGTATCATTCTATATTTATAGAGGATGAAGCATTACCTAGCAGGGAGAAAAGCATCTGGAAATGAAATATTGACGACCTAATCCATTTACATAATTAGCCTTTTTCTACTAACAATTTAACCAACTTATTTATTTGGAGATCAAGCAGCTACCGCTAATGAATTTTATACAAAGAATACTAATAATGACTCCTCTGGAACATGAGAATAATCACAGCAGGAATTAGCTCTCTACTTAAACATCTTTCCTTTGCAACATATCAATCTAATGTGTCCATAGCACCATTAACAACCAGATACATTGTTCAATTAAATTACAAAATGAGCTGCTAAGCCCTAGTTATGTTTCTTGTTTAATTTACATTGCTTTCTGCCTATCTGGGGAGATTCGTATTATAATATCCACTGAACTTTAATATGTACCATAATTATTTGGGTTGGGATAGGATAATATGGCTGTCACCTGTAGAATTAATGGAAGCAATTTCACAAAATATTAAACAGAAGACAGCATGCTTAAGAGATGAACTTAGTACATACTCCTACATTTCTCCCCACAATTTTATTTTTTTAAGAAATAATACTGCGAAGTTTTTTAGGCTGTCCTCTTTGTTTTGGAACAATGACCACGTTTATGTAGCACAGACAAATATGAAAAGCCAAAATGCACTAACCTGGAGATAAGAGATACAAGTACAAACACGACAACAGGAGAGTAAATCTGCCCATACAGTTCTAATAAATGTGAGATTTATTCTGTTAAGATTCAATCTTTCGATTTAAGGGCAATATGGAAAACAAAGCTAAACCAGCATGTTCACTTTTCCTGTGAGCCACTCAATTCTGAAACACTCCATTCTCAGCTTCTAACTGTGCCTCTGCTATTATTCCTTTCCAGTTTGTAAAACACACATTTCCATGACAGATCCAGTCATTTCAGTGAACACAAAGCATCCTGCAGTTATTAACAGTGCTGCCAATTTCCTAGAGATTTAGTGCAGTGCCACCCTTGGAAAACAGGTAGGGAACAAAAGTGTGGCAATTACACTCACACAGACCTTTATGACCATTTCATCTGCACAGATATTTATCTAACTGTGTGTTATTATCTTCTGCACATGATGATGAACTGGAGCATTATATAGTACTTACTGACAATTTTAAGATGATAGTAGGTAAAATGTATTTATGTCTTTATTGCTGTTATTCGCAGTATCTGTCATTATTGATATTTTTTTCAATGCCTTGTAAAATGTTAAAGCAGGCAGTGTTTTGTTGTGTAGCAGATTTTCCTGCTCTCCTTTTTGCTGTGACACTGCAACAGCTGCAGGAGATGCAGAGGGTAAAACAGACTCTGAGCTAAGCTGGAGCTGCCTGGTCTGTCCCATTGTCCCTGTGGTGTGAACACAAAACCAAGGACAGACACTCAGACTCTTTAAAGACCTTGTCCCTCACAGAACTCAGTGGGCCCCCAGGCAGGTGAGGCAGGTGTGTGCTCAGAACAAACCAGCACAGCCAGTACAAACCAGGGCTGCCCAGACCCGAGGAGCAGCACAACTGCAGCTGGACACAACAGACCTGAGGTTTCCCCTCCCTTATGGAAGGAGGATTAAAGGCTGAGAGATGAACATGCTTTGATTTTGCAGGAACCTGTTGGAAAGGTGGGAATTTCTAGGCTAATCCAATTTTACCATGCTGCAGCAGAGCTTTCCTAACTGCCTGTTTACCTTTTCGATCCTCTTCTCATTCATCCTTTCACACACCTGCATTTCTGCTCTCCTGCCTCTCCTCTCAGTATCTTTTACTTCCCTGCTCTGGGATGGGGAAGGTGAGCCATTCCCAAGGGTTTTGCTTGGATGCAGGTCCAGAATGTGACCTTCCCTCACTTCTTTTCCACTTCTCCCAACTGATTCTGCCTTATTTTTTTACTCTCTTCCCAAGTTACGTCTCTCTTTAGAGTCTGAATGTCTCTCACTTTTCTCCAAGTACAGACCTCACGAGTCCACACTCCCTTTGCTCAAGGACAAGCCCTGTGAGCTCCTGCCAAGTCTTCCCTAAGGTGCCTCCTCTGCCCAGTCTCTCCCTGTGCTGCCTCCTCCAGCCCCTCTCTGAGGGCAATCAGCAGCAAAATCCTCTTCCCATGTCCTTTCCTCATCCCCAACAGGATGCAGGCTGCTGGCTGGGAGCTCCCAACAGCTCCAACACTTGATTGCATTGATCCATCCACAGCCAGGAATCCATCAGGGTGGGCAACAACCAAATGAAGAGAGCAAGAGAGGCTCTGTGAGCCTCCCCCAGCATGGCCAGCACTGGGAGCAGCTTGGAATTCAAGTGTGGTCCCCACTGTAAAGGCCCAGGCTGCACAGCTGCCTCCTTCAGTCTCCACAAAGAGAAAGAGAAACAGGAATGATATGGTACCACGTGTCTGGAAACAGTCTCCAGATGGAGAATGGGGAAGAGAGGCACATTGATGTCTTCTCCTCTAAATTACTTGGAAAAAATTAGTATTTCCTCCCTATTCAACCCCATGCAAATCCTGACATAAACTCCAGAGCCCCCTCCAATTATAACTGTCCATAAAATGGAAACAGGGAAGCTCCACGTGCAATGGGAAGGAGCAGCTTTCTGACCCTCCCACAGGGCTGAGGGTTGGATGCTTGTGCTCCAACAACCTGCTGATTATTCAGTGAGGGCAGAGATGAGAAAGTCCAGTGAGCTTTGTTGCATAAAAATGTAATTGTAGCATATGTCAGTATACAGCTAATAAAAAAGGGAATATAGAGGAGAAAGTGCTTTAGCACAACATCCACTGGTGAGCTGTGCACCTCTGCAAACCCTGGTGCCACAGGTCCTGTGCAAAGTGCTCCTGGGAGCTGCTTTAAGTGCACTCCCCAACCTTTGCTAGCCAGGATTAGCTGCAGGCTAAGCCAGCACGTGCTGCAATCCCTCATTGACTTTGCTGTGCAGTCATTTTGCTGAATCCATGACACCTTGGTAAAACAATATTATCATCTGCTCTGATCGATTCATGGGTGAAGGCTCTCCTTTATAAATTTTGAGGATTTATCACCTTTTGCTGGTGGCTGAGATGGATCAGTGCTACAGCAGCACAGAAGAATGAAGGAGACATTAAACTGCAGCATTGCTTACTCTTGAGGATATTAATTTGTATAAAGATACTTCATTTACATATCTTGTAAACATGTAATGCTCTCTATTAAATTTATCACTGTAAATATCTAAATTAAATTTAATCCATTAAATTTTAAAAGTTATATTAAAAACCTCTGTAAATGGAGAGCATTGCCAATAAAAAGTAATAACATTGCCACATTTATATTGCTTGAAGTGCTTCAGAAGGATGAACCTAATTGGAGCAATAGAAACATAACACCATTTTTCAGGGAGGAAGATTGTCCTAGAAGGGATATAAATATTGACAGTCCATGGTTAAAATGAAAGGCTTTGGGGGTTGATTTTTACCTGTCTCCTATATAGCCAGCTGTACACAGGCATTTTCCTGTCACGGGGTCACAGTGCCCTCCGTTGTGGCATGGACAGTCCTGGCTGCAGTTAATTCCAAAGGTTCCAGGAGGACAAGGCTGTGCACACACCAGCCCCTGGTAAGGTTGTAGAAAGAGCAATATTTCAGTCAACATTCATAATGCAATAAATTTCTCGATGCAGCTTGGAATTTTATTGTCCTTGCTAAAACTAGATGTAAGTGTAGCAGCAATATTTTATCTGCATAAGATGTGCTAACAACAGTCTGAAAACTCTGCTACCACAGTAAATGCCTGCCTGGCCTGACTCCAGAAGGGATTTTTCTCACCACTGCACACTCAGGGATAATTCTCTTCCTTGGATCTCCCCCACAAACTGCAGCTGGGCTTGCACTGCCCCTTGAACAGCCACACCAAGATGGGGGAGAAGTTGAAGGCAACCAGAGAAGTCTACAAGGCTGCTTTGTGCTCCTGGGGTTTTTGTGAAATGGAGAGTCTGAAAAGCTGCACAGAGAAGGTTTGGGAAGAAAGGGATTGTTGGGAGGTTTGGGGAAGGAAGGGATTGTTGGGAGGTTTGCTCTGGGAGGGTGTAGCTGTGCTGGTTTTGATGGTCTGTGACAATCTCTCCTGTTCAGCCAGTCTCATTCATCCAACCCAACTGGAGGCTGGAGATTCCTCTACTGCCCTTCACACCCTTCACTCTGCTCCCTCTGCTCTCTCCAGCCACACATCCATCTCTCAAAGCAGCACAGAATGGATCTGCCAGAGCTTTGGGAAAGCCACAGGAATTTTGCAGTGGAATATCTACCTAATCCCTAAACAGTGACAGGATGCAGCATCCAGCATCCTCCCAGCTCTTTATCCCCAGCCTTGGAGCCACATCTCAGTCCCTGACCTGCCTCAACTCCACATCCCATTGTATGCTCCCAGTCCTCTGCTCTCCTGCCTCTTTATTCCAGTCTATTCCAAATCCATCCTTTCAATCCTCTCCTCCACCCAGACCCAAATTCTCATCCCTGTTTCGTCCTTCCCCTCCCTGCTCACCCAGCCCTGGGAGTGCAGCACAGCCAGACTGTCCCTGCTGTGCCCCTGGCACTGCTCACAAGCAAAGCAGCTCCCAGGTAATCCCTGCTCCAGCTGCTCAGCCCCAGGGCAGCGAATGCTCACCCTTGTGTGGGGCCATGTCTTTGGAAAATTTACCTGCCAGTCTCAGGTGGTTTCCCCCCAGGTATCCCATAATGTCTCTGCCAAGTATCAAGGCCTTACAAGGATTTCCCCAGACTTTCTTAGAAGTTGTATGAATGTTTTTCTCCCTGTGAGCAAATATAAAGCCTGAGGCTGGCATCCAACTGAGGAACTTCAGCCAAAACAAGTCTGGCAGTGCTGGGATCTGAAGTTGTGGTCCTATAATGGAAAATGTTTGGCATCTGCAGCAAGTGGTGCTGCTGCCAGTGCCACCACAGTGCCCAGCATGAGACAGAAACAGTGTCTGGCCACAGGATTATTTGGGTTTAATTTCTCTGTTTCCCTAAGCAAGCCCTGGGGCCTCTGGGTTTTGAACAAAGCACGTTATCAGGCACAACTTATTCAAAGTAAAAACCAGGAATATAAGGGCTGCCTTCACTCCCTGGGGCTTGGGAAGTTTAGCTGCATCAACAGCCCCAAAGTGAAGAGGCTGCTCTTCAATGTCACCATAAAACAGATACTTTGAGCCTTTCCCAACCAGGGCTATGTGGCTCCTTGGCTGTAAAACAGACAGGTTGGCCTCAGTTCAAGAACTTTCAGATTACAGAGTTAAAAACTGGTGTCTCTGGACTTGAGTAATACACAACACTATATATCTGAAAACCTAAGTGTCCATTTATCTTGATAATAAATACTTTCTCCCTTCATGTCTCAAAAGGAACAGGATTTCTATCAACAAATGATGAGAAAGCAATACTCTGGGATGCATCCCCCTGGAGCCAAGAGAATCTTTAGCTGTACTTTCTGCATTAATATGTACTAAGGGAATTCAAAACATCCCTCTCTAGAGGATCAAATGTCAGACCAACATTTCCTGCTGCTTATACATCTAATCAGCAAAGTTCACCCCATCAGCACCTTTTTAAGGCCCTGATCTCATCAGCTTCTGCTTTTGACATTGTTTCCTGTATTTTGTAGGACAGAAAAGATTTTTTTCCTTCTCCATTTTTGCAGACACCCCCACATTTAAAATCCACAACAGAAAGAAAAATAGACAAAAATACAAATGTTGCTGCACAATGGCCAGAATCAATAGGAGAGAAGTGATGAGCAGAATGTGCTGTATTTCCACAGCCCCACCATGCCTTGGGAAGGGGGTCTGGGGCCAAATAGGGGGAGTTGCCAGTGACAAATGTTCTGTCACATCAGGAAATATTGCTGCTTTCCTGAGCACAGAGATCTAGTCCTTCAAAAGGGCTTCTGAGAAGCGTTGTAAATGCTAAATTAACTTCTCTCCCCACTTCCTGAGAGCGCTTGGAGAATTTAATATTGCAAATGAGAAAGATGTATAGAATTAAACCTGTAAATTGTTAATGAGGCCCTAAAGCAGCCACCCACTAAACTCCACAGCCACAAAGGCACAGAAGTGGAAAAAGCCCAACGTGGTGGGATGCTGGGAGCCATGTTCTGTTGACTGTTCAACAATAGAGGCTGTTGGCCACCATCCTCCTGGTGAGGAACCCATGGGGCAGTAAAGTCCCACAGGACACCATCCAAGGAACTCCTGCTGCTGGGAGATTCAGCACTGGTGGGAGGAAAGAAATTACAGGTCATAAAAGAACCAGGCTTTGAAGATGGCAGATCCAAGGAAGAACCTCAGAACCCCAGAACTTCTTCCTTTTAAAGTCAATGCCTTCCCTTCCCCATCCCACCAAACCCCAAGGGAGCTGAGCTCCTGTTAATAAGCCAACCTAGGAAAGGATAAAAGTTGCAGTTCATCCAGCAGCAATAAAGTCCAAGTGGATTTGCACTTGTATAAATCTAGGGAGAATTCTCTCCTTCCAAAATGATGGTATATTCAATATATATGTGTGCAGTCTCAAGCCTCAAAATCAGCAAGTAAAATTCCTGGTGTCACAGAAACCCGTGGTGTGAAATAAAATGAATGCTGTCTAGCAATCCCATCTCGCCTGCTCCTTTACAGCCCCCTCATGTCTCACTTCCCAAACCCTTCCAACCACCAAGAGTTAAAAATATAGCATGAAAACACACTTGTTATCCTCTCTGTACACTGAATTACAGCTTTTCATTAAAACCCTGGAGAGACCCTTTATACTTAAAATCTCAACATTTACAAGCTGAGTGCTTTTACTTATAATTTCAGTTTCATTCTGCAGAATACTTGATCTTTCTCTTCCATTTTCAGTTATGCTTGTTTCAAACATCAATTGTTAACTCTAGGGTTCCTCCAGGGACAGAGCAGCCAACACAGTTTTCAGAAAAGTCTCTCTGGGCTCCTAAAAATGCATAAAAGAACTCCAGGCTGTAAGGAATTGGGCAGGACTGGGCCAGAATACAACCACAGCTGCTGTGCAGTGCTCTGGTTCTTCTTAGGGTCTGTGCTGCATCCTAAAAGACATCTAAAAATTCCTGTTCTATTCTGCTATTCTTATTTGTTTAGTGATGTTTTAGCTTTGAAAAAGAGGAGAAAGCTCCTGATAAAATACAAGTAAGGAAGAATACAGCAAAACACCTTAGATCCTGAGAAATCTTGGCATGCAGGAGAAGAGATGAAAAAAGTAATATTTTTATGTGAATCACTTCATTGATCATTTCTTAGGGGGGTAGTGCCAGAATGGACTGATAGGCCCTCAGAAATATGTGAATTGTTTTCCTAATGCTCCAGCACTCAAGGAAAGAATCTTTCCTTTGCCACCACTGCTTGCCAGGTGAGGGCAAGGGGCCATATTCATACTTCTGACAAGTTTTGCCTTTGTCATTTGAAATGGAATAACCTCATCACCACCCTTGCCATGATGGGTGGTGTTAGAGAGATTCCAGCTCTCTAGTTAGAGATATTTACCACCAAAAATTAAGGACAGCAATGCTGTCCTACAGAACATTGTTGCTGATGTACTGCAGCATCTCATAGGTGGTGCTTTTGAACTCAAAGCAGTTGATATATGTATAAATGGAAATATATATGTATAAATGGATATATAAGTATAATGGAAAGGATAAACCTCTCTCAGCTTTTGTGTGTTTGAACAGGTAGAGAGTCCCCATCACAATTCACAGTTGTGGGATGATCTGCAGGGCTTTCCATGTAAAAATAAAAAATTCAGAGTACTTGCATGCTTTAAAATCCAGCAAATTTGCCAAGAGACTAATTGTCAGATAGAGGAAAAATGCCAGGAAGTTTAGTACAGCTAAATGGGATGAAGGCCTCTGAGACTTGGCGTGCCCCAAGAGAGTTCATTATTACATTATTGATAAAGTTGAGGACTTTGAAAATGCTTGGCATTGCTTTCCTGACACAGAGGATTAAAGGTTAGGGCAGCTGTCTCTCTGCAGTGCAAGCCCTGACACAAGCAAATCTCTGGCAATCAATGGCAGTGGTGCCTGGGCAAGGACAGGACACTGAACTGTGCCCTGGGCTCAGCTCTGCTGCCTGCCTGAGCCTTGCATTCCCCCTGGCTTCCCCCTCTCCCCTGAAGGGGGGAGAAGCCCCCTGTGCCTCTGACAGTGCTGAGCTGGGCTTTGAGCTTTCTGTCCTGTGTCAGGGTACTGTGTACAAGGCTGCAGGGAATATTCCAAGGAACTGGAACTCACAGACAACCCTCTTGTCTTGTGGCATGCTGTTGTTTTTAAACTCTGTGATGGCACCTACCAGTCAGAGAATCCCAGAACCACCAAGGCTGGAAAAGCCCCCCAAGATGATCAAGTCCAAACATTCCCCCTGCACTGCCAAGGCCATCACTAACCCCTGTCCCCAGGTGCCACACCCACATGTTTCTGGACACTTCCAGGGAAGGTGGCAGGTCCCAAAGTGGTGGCCTGTCTGTGCAGGTGCTGTGCACACCCAGCAAATGTGGTTCCAGTTTGGGAATTGTTAGAGCCTGGCTGGCACACATCAGCTGAGCCAGTGAACAGTGAACACGCAGCTCCAGCCCCTGGGTGAGGAGCAGCAGTACCCACCATCCATCCAGCAGGACAGGAGCACTCCCCAGTGATGTGGTGACAAACGCCCCCGTTCTGGCAGGGGCAGCGCAGCTCGCACTGCGCTCCGTGGCTGCCGGGGGGACACCGCTCCTCGCAGCTGTGGGGAGAGAACACAAAACAGAGATCAGCTTGCAGAGCTCGCAGGGAACAGCAAATGAGCAAAACACAAACACAGCTCATCATGGGAGTGCTCATGCAAATGATGAACCCTCAGTAAGGCTCAGCTGGCACTGCCAATTAGCTGAGAGTCCTTTTATTTCTGCTGGGGCTGATTATGTGCCATGGATCCAGCCCTGTAAGGCTGATGCATGTGTGTAACCTTTCTGCATGTACCAAATCCCACCCATCTCCACAGGACAGCCCATAAGCATTAAAATAGCCCAGGAAAATACGAGTTGCAGGATGAAGCCTTCAATATGAATTATATGACATGGCAATAAAAGAAGCTGCAAACAGAATAAAAGGACGGGATTAAAACGCTTGAAATTCCTCCAGTCACTACTGAGTGTTAACATTTGCAGTGTATAATGGACTGGCAAGGACTCAACATCATTTAAAGGCTATTTAAGTTCACTGAGTCTCTCTCAGTACTTGTGGGGGGCAATTTTGGGTGTAATCCCTGCAAAACCCAGGGTCTCCTACATCTGCACATCAGAGCTTTCAGCACCGAGGTTCTGAAACGACAGGATGCAGTCCCCCAGCTGGCTGTCCTCTGATGAGAATGTCCCTACAACATCAGGGGCTGGCCCTGCTGGGAACTGACCCCTGATGTCAAGGGGAGCACCCCAAGAGTAAGTGGAGTCCTTAGCAGTGAGTGCTTCACGACTGAGGTCACAAGTCTAGGAGGAAATCGGGTACTAAATAAAATATTCACAAGGCCTATCACTTATTTATGAGGGTTAACTCTGTCCTTATTTTTTACCTTCCCCTTCATGCAGGTCAACAAATAATAATAGACTGCAAAAGTATTAACTCACCTACAATAGATCTCCCACCAAATTCAGTGACTAAATTCTCTTTTCCCCTTAAATAATTCTGAAAAACATAATTACTTCTGAAGCTACTGAAAGATCTCTAATGAGAACTGATGTTACACTGTGGGCAATTTTAAACAAGAAACTATTGCTTGCTGTCCTAAAATTAATATGCAGATTTTGTGAATCCTACTGGTAAACTTTCCGTGTGGTGGATGGGGATTTAGCTACATGATTCTCGTTAAAGTTAATAGGAGTCACACCGCTAAATCCTTGCTCTCTGTGCTTAAAATTTACCCCCTAGATACTAAGCTGATATAGTTAACAGCAATGCTTTCTCAGTTAGATTGAAAGTCAAATAAATTGGGGATGGAAAAGTCCCATTTGATGCTGCACTGGACTGCTAATGAGGGGAGAGTCCAACTGCTTATCAAAACTCCACTGTAATTTGGATTGTATTCACATTCTGGAATTAGGAACAGGTAGAGTTGTTGCACAAGTTGGAACATATAAATTATTTTTAAGCTTATTTTAGGACTATATTTTATTTTAACAGCATGGAATCATAGAACTCCAGCATGGTTTGGGTTGGAGGAGACATTGAAGCCAGATCCAACTCCTGCCATGGGTCGACAACTTCCACTATCCCAGAATGCTCCAAGCCCCATCCAACCTGGCCTTGGACACCTCCAGGGCAGCCACAGCTTCTCTGGGCACCCTGTGCCAGAACCTCCCCACCCTCACAGGGAACAATTCCTTTACAATATCCCATTTATCCCTGTTTAAGGCCATCACCCTTTGTTCTATCACTTTGTCCTAAGTCCCTCTCCAGGTCTCTTTGAAGGCTGCCTTCAGGGACACAGGTATAACCAGCAGCAAGAACAGAGGTTCTCTGAAATCCCGTTCCCTGGTTTCTCCAAAGGCCAGTGTATAACAGGGTGTAAACTCAGCCAACTCCTCCTCGCGTTAAACGCGTCTGACCCACGCCAGTTCCAGGCAGTCCCGGCGCGCTCCTGCCGCACTTACAACACGCCGGTGTAGCCGGGCGCGCAGTGGCACTCTCCGGTCTGGTGGTCGCAGGTGGCGCCGTGGTGGCACTGGCACTGGAAGTGGCAGCCCTTGCCGTAGGTGCCCGGCTCGCAGAGCTCCTCGCAGCGCCAGCCGCGGAAGCCGTCGGCGCACACGCAGGCGCCCGTGATGGGGTTGCAGAGCGCTTCGTTCTGGCACTGGCAGCGGTTGCTGCAGTGGGGCCCCCAGTGCTCGCTGTCACAGCCTGCGAACGCACACGGAGTTACCCACGGGGCACACGGGGCTGCCTCACCCCACAGCCCCGTGTGCACCTCGGCCAGAGCCTTCCAAAGGAGCCCCCGCTCCCAAATTGCCCCCTTGACCCGGCTTTAACATCTGCCCGCCCCCGCCCCAGCTTCAGCATCTGCCCCCCAGAGTCAGCTTCAGCATCTGCCCCCCGCCCCAGCTTCAGCATCTCCCCCCAGAGCCAGGTTCAGCATCCCCACCCCAGAGCCAGGTTCAGCATCCCACCCCAGAGCCAGGTTCAGCATCTCCCCCCCAGAGCCAGCTTTAGGGTGCAAGGACACAATGGCACCACTGCTATACCTAAAGTTGAGGACTTGTTTAACACCTTATTGGATCAGGCCTGAAATCTTTTAATATCCTGTTTCTTAGTGCTCTTAGATTGCTGGAAGGAATGAATTTATAGTGGAATTAGATGCAGAGGGTCACATCCTGCCTGCAGTGCACTTACAGGTGGTGCTGCCAAGCAAATCGTGTCGATTTAATAATGTCATCAAATATTGTGTCTTTGTTATGTTCCCATAAGATAACATACAAGATAATCTAAAGAAAGCTTTCTCCTTGGTGTTGTTTTCTGAATTATTTATTTATTTATTTACCTTTGTTGTCTGGACTAAGTAGATGGGAGGAAATAAAATAACACTGGAGGCAGGACGTCCTGAGGCTGCCCAGGCTCAGGGATGAAGGTATGGAGTGAATGTATCAGGTAATTCCTGTGCTAATAACAGCAACACAGAAGGACCCCAAACCCTCTGGCCGCTGACATGGAGGAGGTTCCATATGGAATGCAGTAAGGCACAGGGAAAAAACCCTTGTGACAATCCTGCCTGATCCCTTCTCTTTGGAAGAGCACGTGGAGGATGGGAGAGGGAAGTCAGCCCTACAGGAACAGGTTTTCCTGATTTGCTCTTGAAACAGCACCTGTACAACACCTCTTTGAGCTGCATGCACTGAACAGAGCTCAAGCAGGCACCTGAGGTCCACGTTTCCTCAGCAAAAAGTCTGCAGGAAAACAAGGATTTCTTCAGCAGCCCTACCCTCCACTTAGCAGCCTTTCACCATAGCTGTGGCAAGGATGAAGAAAATCCTCCTCCTATTCAGAACAGGCTACTGGGAAGGACACAGCTACTGATGGCTTTCCAGGCACAGCTGGCTGTGCTCAGAGCTGGTTTCAATTTCACCACCAACCCTCCTGCAAGTGGTGTAAATCCCACTGCCAGGCAGGAGAGGAGAGTGGAAACCCAGCAACAGGGCTGTCTTCACAAACTCTTTTGTTTGCAAACATGGAAACTAATCCCAGGTGACACAGGCTGCTTCTCAGCCCTGGATCTGTTTCCAGGATTAGCGAGGTAAATGCAAAGCTCACTTAAGCCTGGTGCTTTTATCCTAGAAATTACGTGGCCCTCTCCTCCTACAGTACTTGGCTATAAACCCACACTGGAAAACAGCTTATATCCAATCATTTTGGCAATATTTTTATTAATTATCCCTCATTTTGGGAAGGAGGGTACTCATTGGTCAGTGTGAGGATATGCAGCAGAAAAAGAAGGCAGCTCTTAGTTAATTTGCACCGCTGATTACCAGTTTACAAATTCGTGTTTCGTGAGCAAGTGTTAAAAGAAGAAGTAAACCCCCAGAAGACAATTCCAAGGTCTCCAAAAGATCTGCAGGGTGTTAGGGGATGCAGGTGCAGAGGTTGCATGTCCTGCAGGGAGCAGAGCACACCGTGTCCCCCTGTGCACGATCCCACTCATGCCTCATCCCAAATCCTTTATTGCTTTGCCTCACTTCCCCCCAGCTGTAAACAGGGATGATAGCTCCTCTCTATCACCACTGGGAGCCAAGCAAACAAAATCTTACTCTTTATAAGACTTAAATTATTACTGAGAATCTGTGGGAAGAGATGATCTATCTTTATTTCACATAGACACTTGCTAAGGCTGTGTGAGCCTTCTGGGGCAGGGAGCAAAGCTGCTGGAGCTGCTGGAGTTCCCCAGCAATTTCCATTCCAGAAACACTGATTTGTTTTCTGCACAACTTGAACATCAAGGGATGCAGTTCTGCACCTCCACAAAGGACACAAACCTGAACCACACAAGAACAGCTGATGTCCCTCAGCACAGGAAAGTGGAGTTCAGGGATCAAACTGCACCCTGTGTGCTCTGGGGATTGATTCCTGCCTTCCCACACCTCACATCAGAGCCCAAAATGCAGACTGTGGCTTCTTCTGAGCTGATACAGCTCCAGTTGCAATTAATTCCCCTAATATGAATAAGTAACACTCATTACAAGATATTATTCTATCCTTGCTCTTTCATGTCTCAGGTGGGTGCTCCAAGCATCTGATTTGTCTGCTGGGTTTGTGTTTTTCACTTTGAAAGGAAGTGAAGGAAAAAGAAAACCATTTGTAGGAAGGGAAAACTATTTCCCATCATTAGTTCAAGCATCTTGTTTCAACTGTACAGTGCCTGCCTCAAACACAGCTCCTTTTCTGTAAGTCCCTCCTGTTTGAACACTTATTTACGAGCAGTATTTGGTCACGTTTGCTTCCTCCCTGTAGCAAATTTTACCCCACAATCTCAGCAAAGGGAATTGAGTGAAATTCGTTAGCAATATGTCAGTGTAAAATTTGGTTAATGAAATTTCATCCTCACCTGATTTTTTACACTGCAGCAACCTCACATGAAAATAAGATCTTTGCTGCTCAAAGTTTATCAGTTGTTGTTGCTTTTTGTTCCCTTTTCTTTTAAGTCCCACATTGCAGTGACTCCAATGACTCCAATGACTGTGGAGTCATTTCATTGGAACATGGGGTGATATTTATATAATGATATAATGATAACTCTGAGATCTGCACTGTGGGCACTTCTGTACCTTTAGCAAGGTACATCTACAGGTAGATACAGGGATGATAAGCTGAAATCCAAGTACTTATTCATACAATTAACTCCACTGAGCTCAGCAGGCTCACTCAGGTGTGAGAGTAATTGAGTGTGTAACTGGCTACAGGACTGGGATCCAGTGGCTCCTGGTAGAGAGTTATAAAACAGAAGAAACAAAGACTTCAGCAATCAAAAGGTATTTTTTTCTCTACACATGAGTGTAGCAAATCCTGGCTGGTGTGTGACAGTGACTCCAGGTTCTGGGACAGAGAGCAGAGCAGGTGCAGAGCCATGGGATCCTGCTGCACTTTGGGATCATCAGCAAGGCCTCCCATGAACAAGGAGAGACCATTTTAAACCCCATCCCCAGCCTAGCACAGTCTGCTCTTGTTGATTGCCTCAGTGAGTTACTGTAATAGAGATAAATAATAACAGCAACAACATGTGAACAGAGAGCTGATTAAAGCTCACACGAGCGCTCTGCTGTAAATGCAGATGCCATTAAAAATGTCAAAATGATACAGAGACTTTAACCAGACCATCAATAAGGAAAGCAACCTGAGAGAGGTGATGTCAGGGAGGTACAAATGGTCCCCTTAGCTGCATGTGGGGACGTCAATACCGTGAGGGATGAGGCTGAAACGGCCCCTGTTCTCCTGGGAGATGCTACATTGAAGGGAACTGCCATATTTCAGGTACGTGCCACATTCCCTGGCAAACGTGCTAACTTCCTCACTTTTTCACCTTTGGAAATGTGGCTGGAGATGAGCTGTCACCAGTAAAAATGAATGTGGCTCTGTGAGGGATGAAGCTGGTGCCCAAGCACAACCACACTGGTGTGCGCAGGGTGCTGTGACAGGAGAGGGATTCTCTCCTCAGAGGAGACTGCTCAGAGCAGCACCAAGGGTTTTCCTCCTATTGCCACTCCCACACTGAAACCTCAATTCCTTCCTGAAGTGAGGGCTAATTCCTGCAGGCTCTGCAAATAGAATCATCAAATCCTAGAATCCTTAAAGTTGGAAAAGACCTCCAAGATCACCAAGTCCAACTTTCAACTGAACAACCCCATGCCTACTAAACCATATCATGAAGTGCCTCATCTGCTTGTTTCTGAACCCTTCCAGGGATGGTGACTCCACCACTTCCCTGGGGAGCCTGTTCCAGTGCTTAACCACTCCTGCAGTGAAGAAATGCTCCTGCAGGAGCTATGCATGGCATCTTGTTGGCAGCTGTGTCCTGGTAAATACACATTGAGGACACAGGGGAAGTGCTGCTGTGCCCCCCAAGGGCTGCTTTTCCCTGTAGGGATGAGGAGGGAATTGCTGTGCTCTGGGTCAACAGGGACACCCAGCACCCGGTGCAGCAGCACAAGTCAGGCACAATGAAGCAAACACAGGAGTTCGAAAAGGTAACAGATGAATAAAAGGACTCCCAAGGAAGGGGTGACATTTATGGAGTGACTTATCCCAACGAGAGAGAGTCAAAAGTGCAGTTCCAGAGCTTTTCCATCACTGCACACACACCATTAACATGAAAACAGAATCTTCTATCACAGCAGCACCACTACCTGTGGTCTCAAGGTCTGAGTTTATTCTGCTCTCAGCATCAGCCTCCCTGTGGCTCTTTTATAGCCAGGGCCAGTTCTGTATTGCAGGTCTGCAAAGTCAGTGGGATGCTCACAAACATCCTGCACAAGGCACAGCTGAAAATCCCACTGTCTGACTTCCTTGGCCCAAGGACTCGGGACCATATTGGGCTGATGGGGAACTTCAATTAATCCACACCTTAAAACAGCTTTCTACAAATTTGCTAAAGCACAGAACACGCTCATATTCAATAATCAACATTCTGGAATATTTCCAAATTCAGTTTGTAATGTTTAAATGAAATACTAACCCTTAAAAATGCAAACAGGAAATAAAATTAACTTATTAAATCTAGGAGGACATGGTTTAAGAGAGATTATTTTAGAATTTACTTTGAAATTAGAACTAGGTTCTCCTCTTAATGTAACTGTAGTGTTGTAAAATGATTCTATGCATACAAATTGAGGTGAAATGTGGATTTAGCTCTGGGTGGGGTTTCTTTGTCTAATTCGGTTTTGGAATCAGATGGTTGACCCAGCCAACGCAAAGCAGGCAAAGAAACACCAAAAGGTAAAACATATTCCTGAACATAATGAAGGATAATTTAAAAGAATCAGTTAGGTTTTTATTCCCTGCCCTTTATTCAGCAGAATTACAGCCCTGTGTTGAGCTGGGTCTGCTCCCTGCACAAGCATGACTCCTTTTGGGACAGTTCAACACCTTTGCAAACAGAAGCCAAGCAATAGGTTTGGAACAAGGTCCATGAAGAGGGAATTCCCCTAGAATGACACTTCCCAGCACTCTGTGTTGGCTCTGAGCAGAGCTGAGCCCCTCAAGTGACACCAACACACTGCAAAAGGCATGAGCCAGGTCACTGACACATCACCTGCTGATCTGCTTGATTCCAACCCAAAAAACCTCTGTCTCAAAAGACTGATCTCCTTGGAATGTCTAACACACGTTAATAACACTCAAAATAACCCACATTTATAAAAGTGCCCTTCAAAAATGTTCATCCAAATGCTTAGAGATCGACATTGTAATTCCATCATTTCACCAGCTGGGACACCTTCCACTCTCCCAGCCCCAGGGGTGTGCTCAGCTGTCCCCAGTGAAAATTCACCGGTACTCAATCAGCCCATAAAAACTGCAATTTGCAGCTACTCAGTGCCACCCCTGGATAACTCATTACCTGCCTTCCTGGAAGATTCCAACCGTATGAAAAGCAATCTGAAATTAAAGACTTCAGGGCCTTAGCAGGACTCCTCTTACAGTTTTTCCTGGGAGCAGGCACGGGCCACTGGCTGTTTAATCTCTGTGCAGTAAGTGGCCCACAGGGAGGGGCCAGCCCTGGGCTCTCAGTCCATCACCCACGTGTCAGGGTTTGCTCTGTCCCTGCTGACGAACCACCTGAACATCGGCCTGATGACACTCTTAAAGAGATTTTTCTTATTCTTCATTTGCTTTCATTTGGTTCCCCAAAGCAAACAGGGAGCATCCCATGTAAATAAGACATTTGACTTATGGAGCTGGCGTCACAAAAATAAAATGTCAGATTAAAGGTTGGAAGGACAGCAGTAATTCAGTACTTGAGCCTATGAATTATGATATTTTCTTTAATTATGTGAGCACAGGGTACCCTGGCACTTGCTGACTTCTGAGCTTGCAGCTTTGCAGCCTTAAGGTTCCCAATCCTGGATTCCTTTTATCTCCAAAGCCAGACTTTCAGTCACAGCTCACACAATTATAATGAAGAAAATGGCAGTCTCAGTGTTTACCACTCTAAGACTGCCCAGAGAATGTATTTTGCATATGTAAATATGCATTTGTGTATCCACCCAAAAGGAAAACCCCTGAGGTTAATCTGAGGCTGGCAGGACTTGCAATCAGCCTCATCCTCCCAGTTTATGGATCAGTCTTCATCAGGTAGAAATGGAAAGCTGGGAAGGAAACATCAGCTGATTTTTCCCAAAATGAATAAATTATTACTCACAGGAAGAAATCAACCTCATTTTGTGTTTAGGGTTTTTTTTTTCCCCTTTCTTAAGGACAGGAGAACAGATTTTCATCCTTCAAAAAAGATTTTGCTGATTCTCCCTGAAGTTCCTGCTCTGAATCAGATACAGAACATGTGGCTGATTTTGGCCCTGATTTAATCTTGGATGATGATCTCATTAGTCACTGACTCTCTAACATGTGGTACCTAACTCAGGCTCAGCACTTTAGAGGCCCTGCAGTTTATTTAGTATCCTCTGAGGAAACATTTGCTTTCCAAAGTAATTCTTGTTTAAAGAACATTCCTCTGGTATTCTGTAGAATGCTTACGATGGTTACCTGAGGTTTGTCTTTTGGATAAAGGAAAACAAAATCACTCCAAGTTAAAGAAAAGTCAAGTATTTGGATGTCAGCCTCATCAAATCCTGTAATGAACTCAATATATTTTGGAACCAGTAAAAAGGAAGAAACAACTTCTACTCCTGACAGATATTGAAGTGTGGCGCTTACAGAATTTCTACTAAGAGTTATTTTGACAGACGCTTCAAAAGAAGTGAAAATTAGAACATTAAAAAAACCTGAGAATATTTCCTATTTCTTTTTGTAGAAATTACTGCTCTGTTTAATGAGCCTTTAACTCTACTGACACTCTGGATCTTACAAGGAGTTTAAAATCATGAAACGCTTCATAAGGGAGCGACAACATTCTATACAACACTGGCAGCTTGTCTTTTCATTATAATTTTTGTGGAGAAGATGCTGCATTCTTTAAAATGTTGTGGTTTTTTTTTTTTTAGTGTCATATTAATGGGAGGCAAAGTCTGTTCTTTAATTAGAATTTTACTGTGGTGAATTAAAAAATACATGGGCAGAGTATCAAGAGTCTAATAAAACTAAATGAAGATACTATCTTTCCTCTGTATGAAACCCAGCAGTCTTTGCTCTGGCAAAACTTCCATCAATACTTCATTATTATTGTCTAGGACAGGCTTGTAATAATAATATCTGCAAGTAACTTACTTCCAAATTCAGTCTTCCAACTGGGTAAAACATTCTCTCTCAACATCTGTAATGGACTTTAGATGTTTTCATTGACTGGGTAATGAAATTTTCTGGTAATGCCTCTGCACAGAAGTAAAATCAGTTTTGCCTGCAAGAAGGGGTAGAAATACACTGGATATGCCTAAAACACTGCAGGACAGGGTTAGGGAGGAGATGCAGCCTTCAAGAAGTTAGTGTTGGAGGGGCTCAGGGGTGGTGGCACCAGAGCTGCTCTGACCCTGCAGATTTGGAGCTGCTGACACAACAGCGGTGCCTGGTGCGTAAGAGCCACGAGCAATATCCATATGGGCTCCTTCCTACTCTAAATAATCTAAATAAACAACCAAGGCAGTTGTGGGAGCAGAAGCAAACCCCCCCTGGGTTCAGTAATTCCAGCTGACCTTGATGCAGTTTGGAGCAGACCCACAGGGACACTGGGAGCTGCAGGAGGCTGCCCAGGCTGGCTGCCCTTCAGCCACATCCTCCTCCAGGACAACTTCATGCTTCACCTGGGAATCCAGCACGTGGAAAGCAACTTGATCCAAACCCTGGTGTCACCTTTCCAGCCTGTGTGACTGCAGGGGATCCAGCAGGACCAGCCCTGCCCAGCCAAGCTCTGGGGATGTGCTCAGCTCCTTGTTTTTCACAGAGCACAAACCCAGCCTTGTCGAAGGTCACCCTGCTGATGTTTTGCCAGATAGGCAATATCTCTTTATTTGCAGTTAAAGCAGTGCTTAAAGGAGAAAAGCTTCTTGTCACTACAGCAAGGGGTAGAGGATGTTTCCTCTCCCTGTCCTTCCCATGCAGGGATGTGTCCCTTCTCTTGCAGCTGCTGAGCAGAGGGAGCAGAACTGAGACCTGGATTTGCTGAGCAGGATTGGCTGAGCACTGGGGAAAATCAAGACATGGATAAGGAAGAAATGCTGGATCCACCTCAGCAGCTGCAAATTGTACCATAAAGTTTCTCCTTCAGGGGGATGGATAAGCACATCCTTCATGCATAACATAACTCGCAGCCCTGACTCATCAGTCATTTTTAAGATGGTCAATAAGCAATTTATTTTATTGTGTTGATATTGAAACACAAAGTAAACACTATGGATTGTGGGATTTGCTTTTATTTCCAATAGTGTAGTTGGAGAGTAAAAAGAACCACTTATTCTCTTTGCTACAATTCCCTCCTAATGACTAATCATAGAATCTCGAATGCTTTGGGTGGGAAGGGACCTTACAGAACTTGTTCCACCCCTGCCATGGGCAGGGACACCCTCCACTATCCCAGGGTGTTCCAAGCCCTGCCCAGCCTGGCTTTGGACACTCCCAGGGATCCAGGGGCAGCCCCAGCTTCTCTGGGCACCTGTGCCAGGGCCTGCCCACCCTCTCAGGGCAGAATTCCTTCCTACCATCTAAACAAAATCTCTCCTCTTTTAGTTTAAAACCCCTCCCCCTTGTCCTCTCACTGGGTCACCTGTGCCCTGCTCTTCAACTGAACAATATCAGCTTAAAGGATGTTCTGCCCCAGCAACTGAATCTAGGAAAAATCTTACCTTTTCTAGTGTGAATTCTGTTACTTACAGACATTCAGAGAGAATTAGAGCAGCAGAAAGCCCAGTGGCCTTTGAAAAAGGGGTGTCTTTTATATCTAAAACAGTTCAAAGGCTTGCAAAAAGCTGTGTGCAGGTATCTACACCAGCTACTTGCTGTTCTCTTTTCTTCTGGGCATACTTGAACCTTCACATGGCTCTTTAATGTTACCTAATGTCTTCAAGATATCTTAAATACACTGCTGCCTTTCTCTTATAAACCATTAATAGTAATGTCCCTTTCAGGCACAGAAAAAGAAACAGTTTTTTAAAAAGTCTTGCCCTGTGTGACCCAGGAAAAACTGGAACGTTCACTCATCTAAACACATTGTGAGATTCAGCACAGTCTCTGCAAACCTTTCTGATATTTACCAACAGAAAATAGCAGGTCTGAAACTACTGGTGGAAAAAAAAGCACAAAAATACTGAAATATTAGAATATTACACTCTCTTTTCACATCACTCAGGCAGAGAGATGTGGGATGTGCTTTTAGTAAAGAGATAATCATGAGGCAGACAAATAGTGCATAGGTAAAATACCAGGAGCCAAAGCCAGCGTGTCCCTGGGTGTGTTGGGAAAGGCAGAGGACACAGAGCCCAGCATCAGGAGAAGTTTATGCCAGAAAATTTCCAGTGTCCCTAGAGCAGCTCCTTAGACTGCACCAGTGCTGCAGCTCTCCTGCACCACTTCTTAAGGATGCAAATGCTGAGAGAGCAGAGGAGCCTCAGCAAGCAAAGCACCAGCTCCAAGTGCTGGGCAGAACATTCAGGCACCTCTGCCTGTGTCCCTTCAGCTTCCTCTGCCCACCAGTGGGGCTTGGGGTTCCTTCTGGAGAGCCAGGCAGGAGGAGAAAGTCTTGTCTCCTAAATTATTGAGATTGGATGTCTAAACCTTGATATTTTATTTTGACTTCCCAACATGTTTCAATGTTGTTCACAGAAGCGTAAATTAATGCCAATTTCTAAAGCAGAAGTTGCTCTAAACTGGGAAGTGAAACTTTTTTGTTATGATGTTAAAAACAGACAATTCTTAAACTGTTTTACATTCTGAAAAACAGGCTGATCAAAACTGTTCATGCTCACAGTCAGTTAGGGGTGTAGTGAGCTGAAATGTTTTGACAAAATCCCAGCCATATGGAAGCCGGTGCTTCGGAACAGTTTCCCCATTGTGGATTCCTGCATTAAGCCATCAAGTGTCAGGCAGGCAGAAACACCAAATCATCACTCCACATGTATTTTCCTCATTGTTTACAAACAACCTGGTTGTGCCTGCAGCATTATCCATGGGTCAGCCTCACAGAAACCTGGACAATCCACACAGCAGCTCCACTTCCCAGACTCAGGGTGTCCATTCTGCAGCCCAGGGAACTGTGGAACAGCTTCACCCCTGGATTAATTTAATTCTCTGGTTTTTTAGTGACAATTGCCACTGACAAGGAAAAAACAAAACAGACACACATGACTTCCTGTCTGGGTGGCAGCAGGGAAGTGAATGGGATTTTGCTGGAAGAGAGCACAGCACCTGTGCATTAAAGGTTTTAAATGCCAGACTCCCTTAAAGGTTCAGACCTCTGCATTCTCCTAGTGGCAGCAGAGAAATACCTTAAAAAAATCACAGGGAAAAAGAGGCTGTCTGATGAGACCATCACCTAAATTGTCCCTGGCCATGCTACACAGTGCCATCAGCAGCACCTCGGGCTCACCCCAGTGCCCTTTGCAGCCGGGGAATTTCTTTCCATCATCTCTAATCATCTCTGATAAGGGCTGGCCTCTGTGGGTTAAGTGAGTGCCATCTGGAAAATGACACTGATTCCACAACTTTGCTGCTTCCTTGGCTAAGAAAGGTGCCCTGCTCCCTGCAGAGCCTCAGAGCAGAGCAAACACCAGACCCCCCAAATATCAAATAATCAATGAGCACAAGGAGGCACGAGCCCACAAGAGGAAGCACCCAGGGAAATGCTGGTGTTCCTGATGTCTGTGGGATGGTGACTGTGTGCTGGGTGGTGATTTAGGAATGCTGCTGACACATATGCACAAATCTGATGACACAGGAAATTAGCATCCGTTCCTCTCCCCCTGCTTCAGAAGAATTACTAAATATAGCTCACTCTTTAAATATTAAGGATATCTGCAGAATGTTGTTGTTTTTGAAAGGGTTCTTTCCTGACTGGATTTTCCTCATCAGGCTTAGTAATCAAGTTGTTTTATTTGGAATGGATAATTATTCGTTGAGTGATTAATTATTCAGAGTACATTACTAAAGAAAATTCAAAGTATGCTGGTGTAATAAAAAAGGGACAATATGCAACTATTTGGGTTCTAAACTGTGCAATAAGATCAGAAGATGTAGGGTCTGTAGGTTTGCAAATGTGGTTTTGCACATTTAACAGAATTGCCTCCATCACCAGAGTCCCATGCAAACACTGATTAATTCTCAGGGTCTGTCTATGACCTGGGAAATGAATTTAATCACCATTTCATAGAAGGGAAACTGAGACAGTCAAATTACATTAAACTACAAAACTCCCCAGAAAGGAAGTGATAGCACTGAGATAGGACAGCTCCAAGATCTAAAGTGTCAATTTATGCTGTAAGTACCTTGTAGTATATTTTTTCAGTACATTTATAGTCCTGTGCTGAATTAAACAGATAAAAAATGACTCTTTAATGTATACAGAGATCAATTAATTAAGTATTTCTTCTGTTTCTCATCAATAGCAGTGTTTAAAAAGTGGGAAGTTGATAAAAAGAGCATCCCTGGGATGCAAACTGCAGTGGGACATGGCTGGGGCAGGACTTGAACATCCTGGGCAAGGGACCCAGCCCCTCCCTCCTGCTCAGCCAGGGCTGGGACGCTGAGTGACACTTCTGGGATTCTCCCTCCTGGTTTTCCAGGTCCCAGCTCCACCTCTCTCTCTAAGGAAATCTGGGATTCTCCAGGTTTGTTTCTCTCCATTTGCTCCCATCCCCATTAACCCTGACAGTACTTCTCACAGACCTGTGCTGATCTTCTCCCTCACTTGCTCTCTAACAAACCAAACCCACGTTACACAATATTTGCTGCAAAATTTTCCATTGACTGTGCTGGGACCTGGTGGGTTTTGTTTCCCTGCTGATTGCCAGGGTTGCACAATTGGAATTTTTGCAAGGCAAGGGATCCAAAAGGCAGTAAAACTCCACAGACAGAGACTGCTGGAGTTTCTTCAAGTATTTGTTAATTAAAATTGTTACAAGTAAATGAATTAAGTTCATATTGCACCAGAAGGACTTGCCCTTATAGAGACCTCACAGCCAGAAAAAGGGGAAATTGTTCTGCAACTCCCATCTATGCAGACTCCTCTTTTTGGCACAGCCTTAATTTCTGTCAAACTAAAAGAATTCTAACATTTTCTGTCAGGGAGCTGGTGTAAAACTTGAAGAAGGCTTAAAAAAACCTCTACTGTTGACTCATTTCACTCATTCCTAGGCAGATCTGAGAGAAAGAAGATTGAAAGCAACATTACAAGCAAGAATTATCCTCCACTCTTGAAAGGCACACAAAATTAAACTGGGGGATCAGGATCAAGGTAGTGGAAATTATTGGGTCTGTGCACTTAAAAGCTGAAGAAGGTGACTTCCCACTGAGACTTGAGAACACAGGTGCACATAATTTTAAAAATCTGCATTTTTAACCTTTTAAATTTGCTAGCAAAGCAAGGAAGTTGTTGAGAAACTGCAGTAAACATGGCAATTCAATCAGCTCCTTCCAGAGTCTATCTCACAACTCTGTGATTCCTGAACCCAGCAGGTCAGTGGATCACAGAACGACTCCTTGGTAGCAGCTGAATGGAGCTGGAGGCAGCACAGCAACACTTTAGGGAGTGCATAAGAAATCTCTGAATTCCCAGCTGTGCTGGCTCTGGCCACCAATGGTCAGTGCTGAAAGCAATGTCCTGGTCCCTGCTCCTTCCTAGGAATGCAAGAGGAGCTGTGGAAAGAGCTAAAGCCAACTTTCTAGCAGCAGTCTGGGAAAGGATTCAAGTTTTCCAACTTTGGTATCAGTTTCTGTGCATTTTTAACAATCAACAATTCACAGGTGATAACAGATTTTTTTCAAGTTTTTAAGCATGTCAGAGGTGAACACAGATTTCTAATGTTACTTTTCCTTGGATCAGCCAAAAGACTTCAGGCTTATTCTTAGACCCATGGACTTTAAAATAATTATAACCTCATAATGCAAATACTGTGAATTTCATTAAAAATCAAAACAGCACTTGACTGCCAAGAAACAACAAGCACTTTCATGCATAAGCTAACTAATTCCATTTTCAAAGCTTCTGGAAAAACAGTAATTGTACCTCATCATGGCTACACCTTGAGAGATAACCTTGCACTTGCTCCTGCCTGCCCTGCAGTTTCAGAGGAACCACTGATGGCTGTTTACATCTCACTTATGGCAACAGGACCCGTGGTGGAGCAGGGCCACAGCTGTGACATGTGACAAATGCTGTGACAAAGATTTATAAAGCTGAAACTCTAATTACCCTGATCCACAGCCCACTGAAAGGAAAGCAAAAGACACCACTCGTTTTCCCAGTGCAGCCTTATAACCTGATTTATCCTCAGCTTTGTCCTGGCAACAGAGCGTCGAGCTGCTGCCCACAAAATACTGCCAGGTGGAATCTGAGTAAAAAAGATTTGAAGCTGTCCATCCAAGTCCTTGTTTTCTCAAGTCTCAATTATGGGACCATTTTCCTCGTGGGAGCTCTTTATGACTTCCCATTGAGAGCACAACTCACCTCGAGCGTAGCTGCCAGAATTCCTCTCTCAGGTTCTGACTGCTCGAGTACATCCACCTTATTTTACACTATTTACACAAGTGCTGTAAAGATTTTTATTGATGCCCAGGTTTTACAGCTTAATTTTAAGGTACTCAACAGTTGTGCTCAGATATAGTGGATGGATCCTCCTGCTTCCATATGTTCTCCATTGCCAGGGAGGTCCAAACTGGCAGCTTGCTGAGCCTGCCTCAGACATGGCCATAAGTCTTTGGAATTGGGACTTTTAACAACTCTGCTTTTCCTGATTCTTGTGCAAACCACTCAATCTGTCCTGGCTTTTAAACTAAAGACGTTTTTATTTGCTCTTACTTTTGACTGGTCTTGGAAATACACGCCAATGAAATACTGTTATTGTAAAACACCTTAAAAAACAGGTTTAGGACTAGAAAAACTGTATGAATGAGATCATAAACTCCTGCAATGCTTTGTGCTGGATGGGAGATTCAAGATCACCCATCCCCAGGCCATGAGCAGGGACACCTCCACTATCTCAGGGTGCTCCAAGTCCCATCCAACCTGGCCTTGGACGTTCCCAGGAATCCACAGCTTCTCTGGGCACCCTGTGCCAGGGCCTGCCCACCCTCCCAGGGAACAATTCCTTCCCAATGTCCCATCCATGCCTGCCCTCTGGCAGTGGGAGCCATTCCCTGTGTCCTGTTCCTCCATGCCTCGTCCCCAGACCCTCTCCAGGCCCTGGAAGGGGCTCTGAGGTCTCCTGGAGCCCTCTCTCTTCTCCAGGCTGAACAACACAGTCCCAGTTTAGCACCAATGATTACTAAAACATTATATTAACCAGCACCAGCAGTGACCAGGCACACATTTACCCAAACCAGTTGTCCTTTCTGCCCTCACACCTTTCATAGGTGTGAAAGCTCAGAGAAAATATTTGGCTGTAGGTGAGCAAAACACAGGAGTATGAAGACCCAAAGGAATCCTGTACTTTCCTGCTCTCATGTGTGCAAGCAGAACTGGGGGAAGAAAGCAAGGCATGGAAAGTATTAGACAGAAAAAGGGAAATCACGAAGAGTAGGAGGAAACAAGGAGAAAGAGTATGTAGGAAAAGAACACTGAGATATGCTAAAAGAAGGAAAAAACCCAACTACATAAAATCCTCCCAAAAACCAGAGAGGAAAATAAAGAGCTGAATGAAAGAGCACATGAATTCCTGCTGTCCCCGCCTTAGTGTCCCACATAATGTGTCCCTGAAAATAATGAAGGTCACCAGCACATTATAGGAAGTAGTCAGCAATGAGAAGCCCATTAGAACCAGCACAGAAATGATCAATTTGTTTATCCTTGTTATCTGAAAACAGAAAACAACGTGGGAAGGGGATGAGTTCATCTTGCTCCCCAAGGCTTTTGTTCCCCAGCTGCTTCCCCTCCCCAGTGCCACGCACATGACTCCTGCTTTTTGCTCCTGGATAGGCAGGGAATAATGACTGACTGTAAAAAAATAAATAGCTGCTTCTTGCACACAAGACATCTCCTGTCTGATTTCCTGGGAGCTGCATTAGCAGGGTTTATAAGTCAATTTTTAAAACTCAGGACAGCATTAAAAAACTGACAAATGCCACTCGGTCACGTCCCTGTTGTCACAGTTATTGAGGCCTCTGGAGAGAGTGTCAAAGAAATAAAGCAAATTTCTTTTTTTGCTTAATTTGTGTCAATTGATTTCCTATTTTTAATTAATAATTCTAATTATGATGCAGCAAATTTACCCAACAGACACAACTGGTTTAATCAGCATGTATTGATTGTAACAGTAGAATTATCCCAGTGCTCCTGACACCATTGATTTTCTGTTGTGTGACTGTAAGAAAACAGCAGCTGGACAGACTCTGGTGTCAGTTCACGGTGCTGATGATCCCTGAGCTATGAATTGGTGCTCCTGACCTGACAAATAAAAACACAGGCATTATCTACTGCTTCAGCACTCCAGAGAAGGAATCTGGTGATTACAGTAGGGCACAAATAAGGGGTTTAGTCACAGCAGGAGCAGCAGGAACGTGAAGGTGGGAGACACTGCTTTGAGGCAAAAAGGCAGCAGTTAGAAAAGTCCTTGTAAAACTGAGCTAAATCGTTTGGTGTAAGTTGCTAATTTGTCTTCATTTTGGACAGCCCCAAAATGTCTCTTAAGCACATGCTTAAATATCCAGGATAAAGACTTTAGGATATTTTTGAGCCTGAGTCTCGCATTTTTGTAGAATCACAGAATTGAAGAATGGCTTGGGTTGGAAGGGACCTTAAAGTTCACTCAGTCCCACACCTGCCATGGGACACCTTCCCTATGCCAGGGTGCTCCAAGTCCTGTCCATCCTGGCCTTGGACACTTCCAGGGATCCAGGGGCAGCCCCAGCCTCTCTGGGCAGCCTGTGCCAGGGCCTTACCTCCCTCCCAGGGAACAATTTCCTCCTCAGATCTAATCCAAACCTTTTCTCAGTTTGAATTTCCAGTCCTGTTTCATTTTTTTCCCTATTTTTACTCCATAGTTCCCCTCTGATGGCGCTCCCAGAGGCTGTAGAGTGTCCAGGCCACCAACAGCTGGTGCAGCCTGGGCTCTCTCAAATGTCACTGCTGTCCCCAGCTCTCCAGACCCAGAGCACTGGCCTGAGAAAAGAAAGGGAATTTACAGAGAAGGCACAGTGTGACCTAAACTGCTGTTTAGCCCTTTTGCTGGAGTCACTGAGATTTCTGCAACTTTCTGCTCATTGAGTTCCAGATTCTGCAGAAATTATATTAAAAGCCCCTTGGAGCAGCACAGAGAATTCTGATCCATTTGCAATTTGAACATTCCAACTTTGAAAGTGTATAAAAGCTTTGCAGGAACAGGTGGGTTTGAACTGACCCTCTGGAACCAAGATGTTCCCAGGTTTGGAAGGAAAAATGATGAGATCTGAAAGCTGGGCCAAAGCAGTACAGAGGGGAGAAGAAAAACCAAGGAGGATGGTACTGCCTCAGCCTGGGAAGGCAGAGACATCCCACCATTCCCAGAGGGAACAGAGGGCACAACATTCCTTTACCTGAGCTGCAGCCTGGGAATGGAACCAGCCTCTGGCAGAGGTGTGAATGGCAAAGTCTGATTGGTTTCCTTGCAGAATTAATCACAATGGAGCAGAAGATAATTCCTCAAGTTTCCCCTCATTTGGTTTTCCACAATAACTGACAATATGAGCACATTTAGCAGAAAAAGCTGCTGTGGTGGAGGGGAAATCACTAGTAATAGAAAAATTATAATTTTTCCTGAAGCTGTTAATTCTTATTAAACATTTTCAGTTCTGCTTACTCAAACTATAATGTGTCAGGAATAAACATGTGATTATACTAGTTAGCTTTTTGGCTAAAATATTTGGAACAGTTAAATTGATAGATAATTACAGTAACAATTATTTGTTCCCTGCCAAACCTGCACCAAGGCATGTCTGCCTGCAGACTTATGCCTTTTTAAGCACAAAAAGATAAGCAGTACACATCATACATTTTGAATAATGAAAAAGATATCCATGGCCAGCATTTCAGAAGTGGAAACAGACTGGGGTTTGATTCAAACCATATCTATTTATGTAAAATGGGATTTTAATTGGAGCTACTTATCCCCATGATACAAATGGGGCAATGAAAAATGATTGATGCACTCGGGTAATTATTGTTATAGCACCTTGCAAACTACAACAAAAAAACTTTCATGTACATAATGGCTGTTTAAATTTTAATAAGATACAGAACTGCTTGTCAGTAGGCAAAATATTAATGCTACATTTTGAACAATATTTATATTTAAATACAAGCAATATTTAACTGAAAAATCAGAATCCATGAGAAATGCTAGGTGGGTTTGTTTAAGTGATGAATAGATTTATTTTGGAAACATATGGAAGAAAGTAAAAAAGGCATTAACCGGTTCTTTTTCACAGTGAGGACATCCAAAGATGATACAGCACAAACTCTGTCTCCCAAAGTGTAAAAGGAGGCAGTGAGTGTGATGGTGCAGATATATCTGCTCTCACAAGAGTCACTGTTGCTGCTTCTCCCTTTCTACCTAACAGCAAAGGTTAAGAGTGCAAACCCAGTTTTTGTTCATTATTATACAGCATGAATAGCAATATAAATTCTTAATAATTGTTATACCTAGGGGGGAAGTAAAGCAATTCTGCTCATTTAAATGAAATGAAAGCCGAGTGCTCCAGCCATCCTTTCCCTGTGCAGCCATGGAGCGCTGCCCCAGCAGGACCTGAGGCTGCCCTGCTCTCTCCATCACTGCCAGATCAGAGTTTCTGGGGTACTGAACAGCCAACAGGCTCAGAGAGGCTCTGGCAGAGCACAGGACTCGGGCAGTGCAGACACCAAGAGCAAGGGTCCTGCTAGGGATGCGTCTTCTGCAGATAAAAAAGCTGCAGCAAAGAGCCTGTCTATACAATCAGCTGGTGTCATTTGTCAGGGAGGGAAGGTCTACGTTAGCCTGAAAAAAATGCTAAGAAGCTGCTTATAAGAGAAGAGGGTATTGAATAACAGACCAAAGCAATCAAGACCTTCTCTGGTTATAATCTCATTTGTGCATTGACAGTATTTCAGTCAATAGCCTGCCATGCACTAGCCAAGAGTTGTATTGCAAAAATGTTTGGGCCATCATCTCAAATTTCATAGCTGGTGCCCTACAAGGTCAGAGAGTGCAATCATTACTCTTAATAGGGTGAGTGATCAAGCCATAAATCCAGCAAAATCAAATTTTGCTTTGGTGTTTCCTATAAAGAAAAATAATAAAACTTCCAAAACATTAAATTTTTATATATCATCATTTTGAGCATCCAGATCCCATTGCATCAGGAAAATCAGAGGCCTCTGCATATAAAGCATGATCTCACTTTCACTGGAATCAGTGACAAGTTCTCACTCTCTCTTTCAGAGAGTAGGGGATAATCACAGAATCACAAATGCTTTGGGTTGGAAGGGAGCTTGAAAATCATCCCATTCCACCCCGTGCCATGGGCAGGGACACCTTCCACTACCCCAGGGTGCTCCAAGCCCTGTCCAGCTTGGCCTGGGACACTTCAGGGATGGGGCAGCCCCAGCTTCTCTGGACACCTGTGCCAGGGCCTGCCCACCCCGCCAGGGAAAAGTTCCTTCCTAACTGCCAATCTAGATCTCTCTCATTTTTAGTTTTAAACCAGTCTCCCTTGTCCTATCACCAATTATCGGTGTAAAAAAGCGACTTTCCCTCTTTTTTGTAACTCTCTTTAAGGCTTCAGTGGGTTCTCTCCAAAACCTTCTCCCTTCCAAGCTGAAGGGATCTTTCATAATTCTGTGTAGTTCTGGATGCAGATTATCACATTCTGGATGCTTCTATTGGACCAAGCAAATGCAAAGCAGAACAGGGAGCTTGGCACATCCTCTCCCACTCCAGCAGCTGCAGTTCCATCCCTGCAGTGGGAGCTTTCCTGCAAATAAACACCTTGATGGAAGTAGGGTCAGCACATAGGATCGGTTAAACTCTGTCACTCCAAAGATTTCTTTTGTTTCCTGAGCCTCTCAGTGAACCTGACTCAAGTACAAAACTCCAAATGAAGCCCTCAGATCATGGCATTTGGCTTGGTTTGCACTGAGGAACAGCTGCCCTGGGGAATGAAGGGGGGAGTGGTGCTGTTGACTCTGGACAGGAGCAGTTGGTTTAAGCCACGACAGCATCACTGCACTGCTCATTTTTGTATCGCATTGCAGCTCCAGAATATAATTGAACTGTTTGGCTTTTGAGTGCCTTTTCATTGGAAATGCAATATTAATGAACCCTACTGAGCTTCCCCAAACAATAACAGGGATATGAATAAAAAATTACCCCTAACTGTCCTGATTCTACATGAACCTTCCTAACCCAGCTATATTTAACACCAAAAAAAGGGGAAAAATACCCAAAGTCGAAGACATGAACAAATGAAACATGGATCAAGGGCATTTTGCTTAAATCCCTGATTTGATCAGTTCAAGATATGTCCCTCTCATATACCAGTAATCACCTGGATACAGGGTTTAGCAACTAACTCTAATTATAGAGATGTTGAGCAGTGATTTTTTTAAACTGAGAGTTAAGCTGAGAAGAGCTTCTTGACTAGAAGCCAGTGTGCTCAATCAATTAAATTATCATAAGAGAAGAAGAATCAGACCAAGGGGGAATGCGGATGTGGATGTGAGGCTGATCATTAGCACAACTGAACTGTCACCTCGGTGTAGGCTGGAATGTGGCCATGCCAGGAGATTGATGGATGCATTTTGCTCAGCAGAGAACAGCCCACAGTGAATTGCTGATAAGATCTGAAAATAAATCTTACAGTATTACAAGGCAAGGTGGAACTGCAGCCTCTGCAGCCTTGCTGTGGCCCACAGGCTGAGCAGCTCCTCCTGCCTGCCTGCTCCCAGGGGCCTTTCCTGGCTGAAGGAGGTTCTTCTCCCCATGTTATAGGATGTTGTACCCATGAGGTGTCACACAGCAGCTCATTAACGCTGGAAGTGGATGAGCTTGGGAAGATTTGGATGGGTTTGTGTGGCTCAAAGATGCAGGTTTTCCCTGTAACTCCTGTTTTTCTAGATGACAACTCCACGTCTGCCTATTAGAGGAAGGAGAGACTGACTGGAACCACAGCAATTCAAAGCCAAAAGGCAACATGGGATGGAGGGGGTGTAAGGATGAAGCTGTCTGGCAGATTGGTTTCTGGGTTCAAGGAGGTATTACTGACCTGCAGAGTACCTGTGAAGAGGGGATGGATGTCAGACAGCTCATTGAGAAAGGTTTCTTTGCTGTGTTCAGCTATTTTAGTCCTCACTGTTCAGGGAACTTTGCTTTGAGCTCCCTCAGAAGAAGGAGAGACAAAGACTGATCTTGCCATTTAGAGTCAAACCTTCAACAGACAGTGGGAGATTCACAGTGAATTCATTAGGTGCCCACAGAGTCCTCAGAAAAAGGAGGCCTGAGCTACTGTCACGATCCCCTGGCTTGCAAACTACAGCAATGTGACTCTGGAACCAGAAATCTGGGTATAAATCATGAGAAGATGTGAACTTCCTTCATTCCTCACTTAGGAAGTTTGTGCTGTAAGAGATGTGAGGCTCATTCCTGTCACTCCTCCAAGGGAATGGCTTTACAAATGATTATAAATATCATTATTTAACTCCTGTGGGAGCTCAAAGACTCCCAGATCTGCACTATTCTGAAAAGGTATGAGCTGTGTGTGAGACTCGAAATGTCTTGTTTTGATACTTTACTGCAAGTAGATGTTTTTGGAACACAATGTCCAAATTGAGAGACTTTATTCCCAAAATTGCCTCCTAGATAAGAGTCACACTGGCTGATTTCTGTCTGGCTTGGACAAAGCTCCCAGATCCCCCTTAAGAGTCCAGAGCACTCTAATTAAGACTGTGGGTAGTGAGTTGCCTTTTTATAGCGTGTGAAGTCCATAAAGCAAAGCCGTTTCTACAGCTGCCCACTAAACCTCACACCCCTTTAAGGGCATGGTGAGATCTCTCCCAAAGCTTTGTAATATTCCTGTTCCACGGGTTTTTAGTGTCAGTGACAGATGGCCAACTGAGAGCACAAGGAAGAGCAGCTCTTAACTTATCCATAAAGTTTGAGCTGGCACAAGGAGAAGTATAAAAAATCCTCATAGTTACATGTCTCCCTGAAGAATGAAGGTCTCCATTCCTCAGAGTCCTTAAGCCACAGGGAAAGGGAAGGGTTTATGGCAAGCAGGGCTGCAAAGCCCAGTATAAACTTCATTAAATAAATCAAAATCTTCCCACTGACCTAAGATGACTCTCTGTTAAAACTGAAACACAGAACTGAATTCAGATACATGGAAATGAGGTGCCATCGCTTTTTAGTTCTGGAAATAATCCAGGGCTCCCTTCTGCACTTCTGGGGTCTTCAAGCATTTGAGGCTCCTCTCATGCTGCCCTCTCACCTCTGAGCTTCCTCATCAGCAGGAAAGGAATCGCATTTGTCTCTCCTGGTGCCTCTGCCCGCGGATCAGCTCAGCCGCAGCGCAGAGCTGCTGGCAGCGGGGAGGCAGCAGCTGTGGGGAGCGCGGCTCTCATCATCCCTCCTCTGCCGCCTCGGCCTCGTTAGTTCAGCTCCAGCGGGACAGAGAACCCCGGGGAGCGGGGCAGGGGCCGCAGGGACTGCCCCGAGCCTCCTCCGCTGTCATCGCAGGAGGCTGGCACAGCCCGGAGCGTGGGAGCGCTGCTTACAGGGTGGGGAACTTCACCTCGGGGCAGAAAATCACCTGGCCCAAGGACAAAGCTCCCCTTCCTTGGCTCCTTTGCTTGGCAAACGCTGGCATCTCCTGACTGACGTGCAGATCTCTCGGAACCCAGAGCCTTCACTGCCTACAAAAACAAGCACAACACCTTGCAGGGAATAAGAGAATCCCAGAAATTACAGAAAGGCTTGGGCTGGAAAGGACAGAATGGTTTGGGTTCACAGGGACCTTAAACAGTCTCGTTCCAACCCCCTGCCGTGGGCAGGGATGTCAATAATATGGAGATAAATTTCAGCCTTCCTCTAGAAATGCTAAAATAATTTGTCAGCTGGTTTAGATGGCTCTGTGTGAACACTGTGCCCATCAGCACTCACCACTCTGCTAGTTCTTCTGTCGTTCACAATTTTTTGCTGCAGTGATTCCATATTTACTCCTATATCAGTAATGTAAATATTTACAGGAGTAAGTGAAATAGCAGAAACCCACCAGAAATACATTTGATGCTTATTCCACATTGACAGCTGCTTTTTGAGATCTGTCATTTAGGTTTTATTCAATTATTAATACATGTTGTTGATAATTGTAAAGTGCTGATTTTTTAATCAGAATATCCTTCAGTATTGAATCAAACATGTCAAAAAAATTTATTTTATTTGCACAGCTACTCTAATAGAACTTGCAACTAAATCTGTGATTTCATCACAGAATGAAATCAGGTTTGTGTAGAATGAACAATTTCTTGTGAAATGCTAAATCTTATTTTATTCTTTTGATTTTTCAATGATTGAATCCAAATAGCACCATAACTTATTGGTTTTCCTCCTGAAGTGAATGACATCTTTTCCAAAATCTCCACAGGATTGTGAAAACATTCAAGTTTCTCTTTGGTTTTTCTTAAAAGACATTTCATAGAATTTTCTTAAAGAGATTTTTGAGAACTTGCAACCAAGGCACCCAGAAGAGCGGCTTGGCTGCTGGGCTGGCACTGCAAGAAAGCCCAGGGGGAAGAAGGAATGTCTGAGTCATCCTCCAAACTCCCTTCTCCAGGTCTCCAGCACACATCAGAGAGCAGCAGGGAATTGTTCCCAGGCTGCTCCAGCGCAGGCAGAGATGGATTTGAAGCTGCAGGATGTTCCAGAGGCCCCGTGCTCTGCACAGGGCAGCTCAGGAGGGACGGGGACTCCCCCCTGCTCCCAGGACAGGGCAGGGAATTCAGTGTTGGTTACTGAGCACGAGCAGCAAAGCGGCTTTGGCTTCTCTCCCCTGCTCCCCTCACTCTTACCCTGCTCACAAAGGAATATGATTAAGATGTGAGTTGTTTAGATCCATTTTTAATATCTCCTGATCAAAAGTGGAAGCTTAAGGAGCATGTAAGGAATGACTTTGATATTAAAGAGACAGAAAGAAGAACAAATAGTTTAATTTGCTTCTTGTCTTTCTTGGCTTGGGAATTTGAAGCAGATGTTCATATGCGAACACAAAAAACCCATATTCCATCCAAGTCTGAGCACAAATTGCCTGGATCAGAGGGAAAATGTCTGGAGAGGGATGCACCAGGGTGCTGCCTGCTTGGGAGGGGTGCAGGGATGGCACAGGCAACAACTCCTGGGAATGGTCTGAACTGTGGGACCAAAAAATGAGGGAAGAAATCCTTAAAATGGAATAAAATACTTGCAGTAAGCCCTTCTCATAAAACAAGTGTGTGTTATTGCAGTGTATCCATGGATCTGAAAACTGGGAAAAATGCAGATTGAGTATTACAGTAAGATTTTAATGGAGATCTTCAGAGACAAAAAAGGATGCAATGGTAAAAGAAAGGGGCTGATTTCTGCATCTTGAACTGATGAGAGCATGGGGTGGCACATATGAAACCTCTGATTAGTCATAAATAGGAGAAACAGACTCTCCATGTCATCCAAATTGTAAAGGGCTGCAATGTCAGATTTTCAAGAGGGTTTTGATTCATTTTGGTCTGTGCGCGTAATGAGGAATGAGAGCTGAATCGCAGAAGCCAAAGCCAGGCACAGGAGAGAACCCAATCAGCACAGAATCCAACAGGAGGGTGTGGGATATCACAGATCTCTAACCCATCACCTGAGAGAAATGGCCCCATGCAGCACCTACCACCAGCCTTGCCCCTGCCCCACAAGGAGGCACTTTGCTCTTCAGCACCCCTCCCTGCTCTCCAGGTGACTCCAGAGCTCGGCAAGAGCCAACCGCTCATCTCAGTAGTGCCAGGAAGAGAAGGGATGTGCACGCAGGCACAGGCAGAGAATGTCCCAAGGGTAATCCTGCCCCATCCCCTTCAACGTGGAACCATCCCAGATGGACGTTATCACTGATTCCAGTGCTCCCTATGGGCTCATGGTGTTTAAAATGCTTCTTAGATGTTTAATCTCCACCTCTTTTACAAGAATCTCAGGAACACCCCCAGCTGTTCACATCTGGGATATCTGATCCCACAGCAAGATCCTTGAGCTCTTACCATTTAAAGCCAGACCCAGAGTGTGCAGGTATGAATGAGTTCTACATGAACATATAGGCATTCCAGTGGAGTTATGGAGACATTGCCAGTTATTTATCTGGAAGTTTTTATCTGAAAATGTGTCACAGGGACTTCTGTACCTCACAGACTCCAAGCACAACTCATGTCCTCCCCCTTGGAGAGTTCTAGTCACAGCAATTGCCTCACCACCACGTGGTGTTATAGACCAAATATGCTTCCATTTTTGCTTCTATGTGTTCGGTATGCTCAGGTTTTATGTAGGAAATGAAAACATTTCAGAATGTCTCTCTGTGCTTAGATTTGTATTGGTAGCTCAGTATTTACCTTGCATTAACTGAGCATAAACTGAGTGCAAAATCTGGCCCTTCATACAATGGGATCATTTTGGCACTGGGCCCAGACAAGAACAAAAAAACAATTGTCTGAATTTAATCAGTTGGTGTTACTTGGCAGTGCAAGAAGTCTTTATGCAGGTATTTATTTGTCCCAGCATTAACAAGAATATTGGAATTTATATCCAGGAGATAAGCGAGTACCTTGTCACTCAAGCACAACTAACAAGGGAATTGCTATTTGGTGCAGACATGTAAATGCCAAATGCTTAGTCTGGTTATTATTGTAAATTCCATTTTTACAACCTCTTGTTTTTAAAATGGTCTCTTAATTGATTTTTAATTATATTTTTCAATGACATTTAACTACACATGCTTTGTAAATAAACCCACGCACATCCCAAAATATATTAAAGGAGCAAATACCGACACAGTTGAGGTTCTCTTTTCCCTGCCTGCTCTGAGTGCTCTCAGTAGATGTTTTGCATAAGGAAATGAGATCAAAGTGGTTCTGGGTAGAAGGGGATGCAGTTCTACCACAGGCAGCTGATGCCAGAAGATTTGGTCCTTAGAGTGTTACTGATACACAACAGAATGAGGGGGATGAAGCATAAAATGAGCCAGAACATCCAATCCTGTGCCCTGTGATTTACCCAAGTTGAAACGTGGCCAGGACATACTGGCCTAGAGCTGGTTTAATGTAAAACTCCATGAGGTCTTTAGTGATCAGAAGAAGTTTAACACCTCTTTAACCTCAGAATACCATATTAAGGGAGAAGCAGAAGGAGTCTCATGTCCCCAGAGGGTGTTTTGGAGGTGTCAAACAGCCCAGGTGGGCACCAGGCAGGCCTGTGGTACAACGTGCAGCATTTAAGGAACTATAAATTGCATCCATCCAGCTGCCTAAAGCACAGGTTTGGGATGAATTTAAAAATCGACCCAGTTAACTGAAACACTGCAGGAAACTGCTGAATTCCCTTCAGGTTCTGCCTCAGCATCCCTCAGGTTCAGGGTCCAGAGCATTATGTGCCATTCAAGAGAGAAACCATGCCCAGGGCCAGGCTGGCAGCAGCTCCCTCAGATCCCACCACCCTACAGGAGCCATTGGATTTGTTGGAGACCACTCACTGTTGTAGTTGCTGTTTCCACCAGTCTCTGCCGAAGAGGTGCTGGACTCCTCCAGCCCATCAGAGGTGGCCAAATCTTATGGAAAATCAAAATATTAACTTGAAAATACCACTTCCCATGCATTCCTGAAAACACTGTATAACCTTGATGAAGTCAGCAGGATAACAACAGGTGAGGACTTGCGCCTTTTTCACTCAAACTTGCATTTGCTGACAATTCCCACATACCTTTCCCATGGCCAGGATGTCACATTGTTATTAGCAGGGCTGTAATTTCATTAATGGTCACAAAGAAATGGAAAACACTGGAAAGCCAGAATTTAGTATTTATCCAATTCCTAAGCTTAGCAGTTATGGCAGAGGCATAGTGCTTTTGTTGGGGAAGGACCTGATTCCTTTATGCTGTGGCACTCATAAAACCCACAGGGCTGGGGAATGACTCTATTGATCTTGGGTAAGATTCACTCCTGTGCAGAGATCCAGCACAAGCCAGCATTTCCCATAAATTTTGTTTAAGCCTCATCCTGTGGAATAAAGCAGCACGCAAATCACACATTACTGGGACAATGATGCTTTGTTCCTAAATATTGCTACTCCTGAGGAGACTACAAACTGCTCTCAGAGGCTGTCAGAAATGAGATGTGACTTGCCAAAGGTCACCCAGCAGGGAGCAGAGGAGCTGGGACATATCCAGGTGCCAGAGCAGAGATCTCTGTCCTGTCCTCTGCCCTTCCCCAGGGTACAAACACGCAGTGACAGCTTCTGCCCCCCAGAATGTCTTATCAAAAATGCCTCGTGTAAAGTCTGCCTGCACAATGGGAGCTGAGTGTTCCTCACAAGCTGCATTCATTAATTCAGGCTGTTTATTTTAATTTCAATGAAACCTGATTTAATTAGGTGCTGTATGTGTTCTGCATAGATGAGTAAAGCTCTTCTGATTTTTTTTTCAGCGGGTACATATTTCACCTGCTCTTTTTTTTTTTGCAGTGGTAGCTTTTGCTCACCCATACCTCCTTCTATGGGAACTCAGGAAAAAAGAATCCAACTGGCATCCCTTTCCACCTCTTAATGAAAGTAGGGTTCAGTTCCTGCCATAAGGTGAAGACTGGGAAAACATCTTTGCTGACAGTTTAAAAACTTTCAGAACACAGAAATTAAGCAAAAGGAATTGGAAATCTCAGGGACAGATTCCAGCAGACAAAAATGCACACTCAGTTCTTTAACAGACTCTGAAGAAATGTGAGTTCTACATTTCATATGTGTCACAAACTCTTAAGAACAGCAAGTGTTTGTAATGGACTTCTGGGGGGAAAAGAAGCTAAACCAAGTGGCAAATTTCTCTGCACTTCTGTGTCTCAGCAAAACTGGCTGTAAAATAAACTGTGGATGTATTTTAGGGAGCTACAAGTAAAGTTTCAGATTAATCCATTCCTGAACTTGTGCTGTTGCTCAAAACAGTAATTGGAAACAATCCTGGTAAGGTTTCATGCAGCAGGATAAAAATCCTTCCTTCAGCACAAGTCAGTCCTCTTATTTCCTGGGAGGAACAAATGTTCCTCTGGGGATCCAATAACTGTTTGTTGTTTCTTTTTAAGCAAACATATATGCACCTGTACTTATGAATAGTTATGTCTTTATTTGGCCATAAAGTGCCCAAGTGGTCCTTTAAGCATATAATTCCTTACCTAATTGTGCAGCCCTGAGTACTCAGGGACAAATTGTAATTACAAGCACAGGTTCACTCTGCATGGACAGTCTCTGTTTTAGTATTTTTGACTGCCAAAACACAAATGGTTTCAAATTATAAGAATCCCACCACTTCCCATTTTACATCAGCACAAGACAAATTTAATAACAAATCTTGAAAAGATCTCAGAATTCAGGCTGGTCCAGCAGCAGGTGCTGTGAGAAATCCCCCTCTCTTCAGACACATGAAGTGAGAGAAATGCAAGGTAGACCAAAAAGAATCAATTTGTCACAACCAGTAAAAGAGAGCTGGAGCTTCTGTTTTCATTTCTGATACCTGAACTGGCAAAGCACTTCAGCAGTGACATTTATTGATCATGTAGCCTCAAAACAAAGCTGGGCAAGTGCAGGGCCTGGACAGGCAAGAGGTATGCATTAAATACAACAGGGAAGTTCCAAAAATTGCCTTGAATGGCAGAAAAACCCCCATTTATAGAGCTGGGAAGGACGGGAAGAATGCAGCCACTCTTACCAGCAAGAAAGTGTTGGGATTTTGCTATTTCATGGCTTTTCCTGCCATGTTTGATCACTATTTTAGATGCAGAGGGGACATTGTGCCTGTTAATGTCACTGGCCTCAATCATGCAATCCTTAATCAAGCAGAAATCCCTGCGGCTTTGCCCATAAAAGAATTACAGACTTAGTTATAGGTTTTCTGGTGCAGATTTGACCCCTGCTGCCTCCCTGCTGCAATAAAACTCCTAAACCCTTTTGGATCATTACTCCTACAACTTGCCTGAGGGCACAGGGGGTGCAGCATCCATGGGGCTGTTTTTTAGTTTAATCCAAGAGCTGAGGATCCAGCCAGTGACTGCCCTGGCCAACAGACAGCACGAGAAACCATCTAAACCAGGGCCAGGGTTGGTAGGGAATTCTTGCCCCCTCAGTAAATCATCCCACTAACTCAAATTCCCCACAACTTTTTCATCCTTGTTCAGCCATTGCCAGAATGTCCTTTATTCAGAATAAAAAATAGGCTTCTTTAATGGCCAAAAAGGTTATTAGGATTGTTTATTCTAAGCTCTGAAATATTTGTTCAATTCTTAATTTGCTTATACATCTTCTAATTACATCAGCATTGGGGTTCTGCCTTTGTAGTTGTAATTGGAAGCTGATATAAAACCAAGACTAGAAAACATTAAGCATTGCAGTGACTGGAGTTGTTTTTTGTGGCATTTGTCATCTCAGTGCTTGTTTACCAGAATGAAATTTCCAACGCAATTCTCTTTTTAACCTACAATATTAGGTGACAATATTAAACATGTTCACTGGCAGTTGATTATTTATCTGAGACAAAGCCAAAAAAAGCCATACCCTGCTCAAGGCAGAGCCTGCAGCTCATTATGTTACATAATTCAAGGTTAGAGAGGGAGGAGTAGAGAATGCTTTGGATGGAAGGGACCTTCAGGACCATCTCATTGCACCTTCCACTATCCCAGGTTACTCCCAGCCCCATCCAACCTGGCCTTGGACACTTCTGGAAGTACATACAAGAATTCCTATGATGTTGGTGGCCTGGTTGGCCATGATTTCAAATGATCTTAAAATCCCCTCCACGATCAACAATAAATTCTTCTAGATTTTCATTTTCAAGTTTAAAATTGTGCCAGGAAACATTAATTACAAACCAATCTAAATGCATCATCACCCTGTGGTTGATTGGCCCCAGCCCTGACAAGTGAAGTGTGTTCCTAGGTGCAACCAAAGGTGATTTTTGGGATGGGGTTCAGTCTCCACAGCTGAATATCAAAACTGACTCAAGACACCTGAAATTATTCTCCATTGAGATCCACAGGAACATTTTGATAATGCCAAGGGCCACACATCATCAGAGCTCTTTATTCAAGGTGCACGTCATGCTTTGCTTGCCATATTATAATAGGAAATGATAATGGAATAATAAATGGGGAAAAATATTTTTTCTGTTGTCTTTGTTCGAATTGCTCAGAGTGTGAGAGCAACACGTGTCTGATTTTTCATCTCTCCTTGAACAGCCTGAACTGACAGATTGCCCATAATCTGTTCCACAATCTCAGTGCCAGAACATGACAATAGTCAGCCCCATGGAGCGGCTTGGGAATCTCAAAGGGAATAATTTCCCACTAAGCAATAGCTGAAGGGTGACCCAGTTGGGAGAGGCCTGGAGAGAGACACATTGCTGGTGGCTCTGAGCATGTGTGGCTCCACGCAGGCACAGTTAAAAGGCAGATTAATCTGCAGTCAGGTGTGAGGAGCAGAGCCAAGGAGCCCTACTGGGCACCACACGGCATCCAGCCCCTTTGGAAAGCACTTTATGAATTAACCTAGGCTGGGGTTTGTTAAACTGTGAGCATCCAAAGATTCACACCAGCATTTCTCCAGCCTGATCTGTATTCCAAAGCAGTGCTGCTCACATAAATCTCCGTGCTGTTTTTTACTGGAGAGTGAAAGGGAGAAAAGCCGCCGTTAAATCAACAGGCTGCGTTGCACACCACAGTATATGAAAGTGCTGGTGCTGTGCTTATCACTTGTGCTGCCACCAACTAATTGCTGTCCCTTGCACTTCATTATCCCCTGTAATATGGTTACAATAACAGAGGATGACAAATAAGAACTGTTATGTTCTCCAGGCCAGTCTTTCCTCGCAGGGTGAGTTCTCATTCCAATCCATCTATCTGGATGAATAAGATTTACCAGATTACACATGGACTTAAAAGGTTTTACACGAGCAGTGATGGAGAGCTGCCTTAGGAAATATTTTTACAGGCACGCTTTGGGGATCTGGCACAAAAAACTCTTTACTGCTGCTTTTGTACCCACCATGGTTTCCCTTAGCTCTCCCTGCATTTAAGGCAGCGATGCTGGCAGACAGAAAACCTGGTTCTATAAAATACTAAGCGTGCCTTATGTCCTCCCTGAATCAGGTCTGCCAGTCATTCACACACCAGAGAGGTGGTCTGATTCTTTTGATGTTAAATTAGATCCTGGAACTAATAAAACTCCCTACATTGATTATGAAGCAGAAACAGGAGAAGAATGTTATGGATAGGAGAAAAGAGTTTGTGTCTGGCAAGAAAGGATAAAAGTATCTGATCTTTAATGGGTGGCCTAGTTAAAGGAAGTCCTTTGTTGCAGCAATAAAGAGGAATTGTAGAAAATGTGACTGAAACCTCCAATAGCCACGTTAAGGCCACCTGGTCTCAGGTGAGGCTCAGGAAGGGAAGAGGAGCCTCTTCTGTGGCTTCCAAAGTCTCTGCAGGAGATCAGTTTTTCCCATTGGATATAAAGGACGTGCATGGTGTCAGAAGGAAGGAGAGATGGGGAAGCCATTATTACAAAGTCTTTGTTTATGCTAAAGATCCTCAAACCATCAGTGTGGGGAGGCAAACTCATATGGACTACAGGAGACAGCAATGGAAACTCAGATGTTTCACAAATCAAATGAATGCATTTAGAAATTACATTTCTTTAATCCCATGGCAGCTTCACATGTGTCTCAAAAGTCAGCCTTTACCCCAGGCATCCACAGCATTCACAAATATCCCCAATATTTGTCTCCACAATTGTGTTAATGCACACATTTGCATAATTAAAGACACCCATAGGTGAAGGAGCACAAACAAAAGCATAACAAAGAACCATTTCCTTTCCAAAGCCTTCCAAACTAAATTTGAGGTAACCAATTGTCCAATATCTAGTGCTGGAGGTAGTTCCTACTCTTACCCTGTGCTGAGCTCTCTGTAAATTTCAGCATTTTTCTAACTCCTTCTGGAGATATTTTGATGTTCTAGATGCTCTTTTTGTTTTTTGCTTGGTTCCAAACTAGTTATGATCAAGAATTTCTCTCAGAAAACAGCATTTCATAAGTGTCCACAATTCTGTGTAAACTGGCTCTAAATACCTAAGGACCCCAACAGTCCACAAAAATAAATCTGAACATGCCTATGAATCATTGTCTCATTTGTATTATTTCAAATGCTCTGCTAGTTAATGATGTCTTGAATTGGTTTATTATTATAACCTCTCTGATAGTTAAATCAATCAAATAATCAGTGCTGCAGTTCATCAAATATACACCTCCAGGAAGATGCTGCTTCCCTTGCATAGTGCTGAGGAAAACCAGCATTTCTTTATTAGACACATGATTAGTTTGTCTTAATATCCTAGAAATGTGGTGAAATAATGCCTTGGAGGTAACAGTTAACTATTTTTGCATATGTTTATAGCATTTCTGTTTTCCTTAGAAAGAAAAAGATGTAAATTGCACTGCACCAGTTCCATGGTGGAGTCACTGGTGTGTCCTGGCTCCATCTGTTACTGCTTGGTCTCAGACCCCCTTGCAGAAACCCACCCAGCACCTTTCTCCTCACAACTGTGCTCACACTGATTTTGCTTTTTCCCTTGTATTAAGCCAGTCCTTCAGAAGCCTTGCTACATCTGTGTGGATATCAGCTTCTCTGTGAACAGCATTAAAAGCAACTACTTAGCACTGCACTGACATTATCATGGCAAATTGCTTTAAAATATCACTTGTAATTGTAATATTAGCACAATAAAATATTTTAAATTTGCCTACTGTGTCTCAGAGCTTGCCCTGATGGTGAATTACTCCTCATAGTACATTAACAACAATTCTAGTAATTGTCAGGAGCACTGATGGACATTTTGTTCTCCCCCATGAAGGGAGATCACAGCTCCAAGGACACAGGCAGTTTATTAAATTTCATAACTCTTGCTTTCAGGTAGGTGATGTGGAAGACTTACACCTATAATATATCAATTATAAATGTATTGAGCTAATAGCTGGTAGGATTAGAGCATCTGCAAGCTGCAGTTTTATGCAGAGCTCAGGATCAAGGCTTCCCAAGCAGTGCCTCCCATTACAGCCTAATAAAGATGAATGTGGCCAGTGTTGCTCAGAGAGAGCGCTCACTAAATGAAGAAAGCAGCTCAGTGAATGTGGAATCTGTACAGAAGCCAAACCCAACTCCTTTTTCTAACTCAGAGATGCAACATTTGGGCAGCTGCCCAAGGAAGGGAAGAGAAGGAAAACCAAGTCTGTATGCATTTTTATTTCTCACTGACTCTAAGCCCACAGTTATAAAACCTAACTAAATTCTTGATTTCTTTGTATGTGTTGCTCCAGACTCTTTAATCCATGATTATAGGAATGTAATTGATATGCAGGCCATGTTAAATGCATTATGGTAACTCTGCAGTTAGGGAAGTAACATATTCCCACTAAATTTCAGTATGATGCAGTCCAAAGTGAAAACAAGATAAAAGGAATTCAGAAGATGAGAACTCAGAGGGGTTTCATAATCCTCAGCATGTGCACAGTTGAGAGGCAGAGCTCCAAATGACCTGGACAAATCTGCATAAAGTTTTTTAGCAAACATAAATGAATTCCTGAAGTAATCACTCCATCAACACATGGGATTGTATCTCCACCTCTCCCACTCTTCACTTCTGCTTGCAGAAGAAGTCTTGCATAATAAGTAAAAACTGCACTTGCAATGTGCTATTTTTTGAGCCTTTAGGATGAACACTGCTCAACCTGACTACCAGGTGGATATATTTAATAATTTATCAAAAATATCTATGCTGTGCCTGGTTCCAAAGAGAGAAATAAGGAATGATAGTCTGTAAACATTATTTTGTTACACAGCTTTCAGAATCTAAAGGCTGAACACCAATGTAACCTCTGCATTGCACAAGGGAGAGAATTTGGCATTGACAGTGTGTTCCTAATTTGACCCATCCCTCTGAGGAAGGTTCTGAAAAATGGGATGGTTAAAAAGTTAGCTCGGAAAGAAAGTTCCATTTGGTAAGCAAAAGCCAAATTCTGGTCAAACTGAACCAATGTCACACAGTTGGACTGGATGATCCTGTGGGTCTCTTCCAGCACTGATTCTGTGCACGACCTGACCCACAAGACCCTCTGCAGAGGTTAGCACAGCTGGGAGTGACTTCCAAAGGGCTCCTGGACAGTGGGAAAGCTCCTCACTGGAGAGAATCCCCCAGCAGTGCCATTCCAGTCCTGCTCTCGGTACTGGGCTGTTCTCTCAGGGTCCTGGGTGCACAGCACAGCCCTGCCCAGCATCCCTTGGGACCACCACCCACAGCCCAAGGACCCAGAGGCTGCATTTCAGCTCAGCCCTGGACCCTCAGCCACTGCCTGAGCTCAGCTGGAGCTGTGCTGGTCCCCAGCCCTGTCCCAGCCAGGCCTGTGCCTGCCCAGGGACCCTGCTGATCCCAACCCCATGGACTGAGAGCCAGCCTGACCTCACAGCAGCCTCCTCAGCAAGGACCTGCTTGGTCCTTCCCACTTTAAACAGGGTTAAATTTGCACATTTCTGAAAAAATGGATTTGAAATCATAGGTCATTTGTTCACAGTAATTAGTGTGTGACATCACTCCTGCTAATGTTCAACATATGGTCTAATGCAATACTACATTATTTATTGCTACATTATGTTACATAAGTGCAAAACACACAAAGAGTCAAGCAGCTGAAGCCTGCACTTGGTTATGTTAATCCTCTCGAGTACCACGGTATTTCACAGCACCTCTTAATAGCCAAATCTTTTCTGCATCTCTGCTGCCTGGCAGTCTGGCTAGGAGAGATGTGGGGGATCCATTCCTGTAGCTGAGATCTCACCCTGCCTGCAAGTGCCTCACCAGATGGTCAGCATATTGCATTTTCCCCTTGGTAACATCCTTTTTTCTCCCTGCATCTGGAACTCAAGTAGGAAAATACTTCTGTTGTTTCCTGTAGAGCTGGAGGTAGGGATGTATCCTCAGCTCCTGCAGGGTGCAGCTGTCCATGTCTGTACAGTGTGTTAAGCTGAGATACACCTGAATTTTGGTGCTCACTTCCCCCTCTCACAGCTTGGTGATGCAGCAGGCAGGGAACCGCTGTATCTTTGATCAAGAATTTCCACAAAACAATTGCTTATTTGATCTCAGGTGCTTGAAGTGTTGCTTATACTATTCCAATGCTGGTTTGAAATGGCTTTTAACATTCATGACTTTCATCCTAAGATGCCTCTGTTAGTTGATCAAAAGGTATTCTTGACCCCATTCAAAGTTCTGGAGCTCTTCCTGCCTATTGTCCCCTAATTAGAGCCCCATCCCCAGCGTGCTGCTCTTCTCCAGGGAACACTGAGTCACACAGGAGGTCACTGGCAGGAGGCTGCAGCCTCTGCCTTGCTTCCTTGCTCTCAGCACCAAGGAATGGAATGGCTTCTTAAAAAATCCTGTGTTTGCATTAACTGGTAATGTGTTTGGGAGGGAATGACTTTTTTATTGTAACATTTTAGCAACAGCTCAGAGCTTTGAAAAGGCATCATTTTAATATGCACAGCGCTCACCTCCTCAAAGAGCTGATACTCCAAAACTCTTTTGAAAAGAGTTACACACATTACACAGCATTTTAGGAGTTCATTTCCCAGCATTTCCAATTTCTTTAGAAAACAACATCCTGAAATCACCAATCATTCCAGAGCCTCCACTAACAGGACAGCTTGGCAAACAGGGAGTCCAACTGTGCTGCCTAGGCAATGCCTAGGGGGGTGTCCCTGGTGGCACCAGGCGCCCTCCAAAGCCACTGTGTCACTGCCCTCCTTGCCTGGACAGGGGACACAAAATACAACCTTAGGGACTGCAGAGCTCTTTCTCTCACGTGTTCTCACTCCTCCCACCAACTGCAAATGCACAGGTTTGGGGTTTTCCCCATCTCAACTCTGTTATTCCAGTAAACCCCTGACAGGCTCAGCCTTGGCCAGTGCTGGATCTGTCTTGGAGCTGGCCAGCGTTGGCTCCATGGCACATGGAGAACTTCTGGCAGCTTCTCACAGAATCTTCTCACTCCTGTGGTCCCCCACAACCAAACTTGGCCCTGCAAACCCAATGCAGTGACTGCCACTTTTAACTGGCCCCAGCAGCCAAAGGCAACATCCACATAACACAGGAAAGAATCTTCAGAAAGAATCTTTCTGCAGAAGAAAATCTTTAAAAGTTCTTCATATCAGGAATCTAAATCTTACTTTCAGAAGTGATAGAAAGTTTAAAAGCTGATGGGTGACTGGGTCTAAGTGTGTAAACTGTTGATGCTGCATCAGATTTCTCTGTGCTGTCTGAGGTGGTTCTGGCTTTGCTGGAGCACGTGTGGGGCACCAGCAAACCCAGGCCTGGCTGCCAGCCCCTCGAGGAGCAGCTGCACAAAGATTCTTGTACTTGGGCATGTTCTGGCATCACAGCTACACAGATCCTACATCCATTTTCAAAGTGCAATGTTGGACTTTTGAGAATTTCCCTCCAGTTATTCCTCACTAATGTCTCTCGATGAGGTCAAATTCCTCTTCCCCTTTTACAAATGTGTAATACCTGCTTTTCTCTCCAGACTAATTTTGTTTTATAAACTATTAGCTTCAAGGAGTTACTGCAGAGTAACACTGTTGTGTGATCAGAATATAAACCAGAGGGAATTGCCTGTGTGTGTTCTGATCTATACCACTCCATCAGTCTCTCCTTTTCCCTGTTTTTTCACTCTCTGTTAGTTATCCCTCCCAGACATCTTCCAAATCCCTTTATTGGGTTTTGTATTTAACAAAGAAGCAATGAACCCACAGAACTCTCCCTTCATTACCAGAGTATTGTAATAGCATCTTCCTTTACCCATAAATAGCATTACAGCACTGTGAACATCTCCACTGTGGGAAGAGAAAATGGAATTGTCAACGGCCTGAACAACATCAGCTCAGAGACTCCTGGCTAAAAGACCTTCCAGTCATGATATTTTGCATATTCAAAAGCACAACCATATCTGGAGAGCTTGATTTGCTTTAAGACATTTAAGATTCCTCTGATCTCTCTTCAGAAGGACCGTCAGCACACCTAAAGAAAATTTACATTTTCATGTGCCAGGACATGGAAAATTGTCTCAGGAATATGATATAACTCTGCAAACTTGAGTCAAGTATTTTTTTCTGTGGATCTATCTAGAAGAGACAATTTGACAGCGTAGGGTGAGGAGTTTATTCACAAACGCTTCCTAACCCACTTAATTCTCACCTGGCTTTCCTGCATCACCCACACATCCAGCCCAGAACCACATCACGTGGCTCAGACCATGTCCCTTGTCTTGTGGGGCAGCTGAAGTCACAGAAATCATTGAGGTCCTTAAGGCCTCTAAAAGAGCAAGGACCAGGGTGCCATATTCCACTGAGTGTCCATAAAGGAATTCCCATGGAAGTCACTGGGATCTCACATAAAACAACCAGTGCTGGATGCCTTCCCAAGCAATTCTTCTCTGCAACCACAGGTTCCAGCTTTGGAGATGGACATGAGTTCTCACTACTGCCAACAATTTTTACATACCTAATTAATTCTCTGAGCTCCCTATTAAAACTTAGTGCAGAGTTTGGCCACAGCCTAGACGAGGCCTTTTTGCTGGAGAAAATTCCACCTATTTGATATGAGATCCTGTCAGATTTTAAGAAAACTGGAACTAACCTTGACATTTGAGTCCCACAGACATTTCATCCAAGAAAAACTGGATAAAGATGACAGGATTTGGTGGCAAAGAGTGTTTTTTCTGTACAGGATGAGAAGAGCTTAGACAGCATCCTTGGATAAAAACAAAGTCAAACGTGACTCCTACTGATTTATACAATAATCTAAACAGAACTCTTGAAGGATAAGGAGATGTGGAAGAGACAGGGATGCAGTTCTCTATTACTGATGATGCTTTAGGCTGTGGATAAAGCCAGAAAGCCCAGAAAACCTTCTCCAATGTCCTTGGGATCCTCTGCTCCCAGAAAGCCTTCTCCAGTGTCCCTGGGATCCTTTGCTCTCAAATCAGAGTGCTCTGCATGGGGATGCTCAGGCATTAGGCACACCACTGATGGGCTTTTCCAAAGCTGCTCACAACAGCAGCACTTACTCCAGCCAGACACCCATAGGCTTCAACTGAAACTATTTCAAAGCATGAGATTAATGTTAAACCTGTTCTGAAAAGCTTTGCTGAACTAGGTTTAACAGAGCAAGGAGAGCAGATGTAAAGGAATTCACAGAACTGGTGCTGGGCAAAGCCAAGCAGAGACAGGTCCCAGGGGCTGCAGGAATGGGATCCCAGCCTCACACAGAATATCCCCAACCACAAGCAATGAACATGCCTCAAAGGGGTTCCAAACAGGGCTTTGCTGCTGTTGGTGTGGATCTTCCCCCCATCTCTGCCTCATTCCACTTCCTTTGTTTGTTCACTGATGGTTCATCCCTGGCTCCAGGGAAGAAAACCTCGCCTGAAACAGTTTAAACCCCAGCTCAGGGCTTACAGACCCATCCCCATCAATCCAAAGAAGCCTCCTTTTGATGTACAGTTATGTTTGAAAGGATTTTTGTGATAATTTTTTTGGTAACTCTTCCTTCTGGAACATCCAGGTGGCACCAGGGCTGAGCTAGGGCCTGGGAGAGCCCTGAACACCCCAAGGAGATGTTATTTGGTGGGTCAGTCTGTCCTGGGGGCACTAAAGGGGCCAGGGACAGACTGGATGCTCCAACACCAAAAGCTGCTGCAGTGTGCAAGAGGCTGCCTCTGTCTCTTGCCTTTCCTTGCAAGGAATGAAGAAGAGGGACATAAAATCTTTCAGTCAGTTGCTGAAGTCTTCACTGTTGCAAAGATAAAGTAGTTGGAAAGGAGCTGGAGTCATTTAGCAATTAACTGACATTTTAAAAAACAATTCTTTTGCAAGATTCAGGCAACTCTTTTTATTATCTAGTTAATGGTAGCACTTAGAGAAGCTAATTTTATGTGTAATAAAACTTCATTACTATCCCCTCTTCGGAGAGAAGGGTGCAGAGGACAATTGGAATAAGAAACATATGGTTTCTTGTACTTTCTCAGTCATGTACGTGCATGTGATGCACTATAGGTACCTAAAACCTTCTCCTTTATCTTTTCTCCCCTTCTTTCTTCCCTTTCTGGCTGTGCAGTGCTGGATTCTTTCATGTCAGAGGTCACCTATCAAATCCTACTCTGCTCTTTTTTTTCCAATCACCAATCAATGATGAGGCCAACAGAAGGTTAGAGCCATTTTAAAAATAGCACTGCTTGCTTATGTGGGGTCTGGTGAGTCTCCTACAGGCAGAGATTCCTAAGGAGAATGTTCCAGACCAGCAGAAGTGGGAATCTGATGTGACCCCCGATGTGCTGCAGCTCAGGGAATGGGGATGAGCTGCCTGGCCAAGCCCTCTCCAGCCTTTGGATCCTTGTGGGAGCTGTCAGAGCAGCAGCTGGTGCTGAGATGGAAGCAAAGTGAAGGCTGAGCAGGGAGCACTGTCACACTGCAAGGTGACAGGATGGCATGGCTTTTAACTCTTTTTCAATCAGTGGAGTTTTCCAGCTAATCCACCCCAGTTCCCATGGAGTCATTGTTATTAACCTGATATTTATTGTATCCAGAGTGACAAAAGTGGACAGGTTGACATTTCATATAGTATAGATTTTAAAGCAAGACAAGATGGAGATCTCATAAGGAAAGTGCAGATTTGCAGAGTACACCTACTATTTTCTAACACAAGGAAAGAAAGAGCAACAAACCAGGGCTGGGGTTGCATAATCACCACCACAGCAAGCAGGGACTTCCTCAGTGGGAAAATTCCAGCCTGTGTCAGGTCACTGCATAATGCAGGTGCCTTTCACAGCTGCTCCACCAGCCCCACCTGACAGTAACAACGCTGTTGGCTACAGGTGAGGAGTTACAGGTTTGTGCTGTAAGAATTTGTCCATTTCACTGCTGAATCACCATCAACTGGCCCCCATTGAGGATCTGCTTGTGTCTTCCCTCTGTAGGCTCAAGAAAAAGTAGCTGGACTGTGTGAAAAAGGCACTTACTAAAATACAAACACTTCTATCACAAAGAAAGATCATCTAGAAAGTGCTGGCAAAGGATATTTTGTTCTCTCCTTTTCCTATTTGTTCTAGCAGGACGAGCCAAATTCAGCTGTCACTTGTAATGCTGCAAGCAGAACAAGCTGGTGGAAACTACAAAACTCCATTTGGAGTTGTAAGTGCTAATTTACACCGAGGGAGGAGCTGAGCCACTGGCAAATTCTACTGGTGCTGCTCAGCTCTAACCAAAAGCAGGATTTTTCTCTGTATCTTTCACTTCTCTTAGAGTTGGAGGACTTTTATGAATATGTTTAACAATAAGCACCCCAGGGACACCTTGGTAAACCAAGCAAGAGGGAGAAGAAAGAAATTATAGATCTGTTTTTCAGACATTACCATGTATGCTCAATGAGTGCTCAGGTCTTTATGCATTCCAAATCCTCGCTGTGAAGGGAACAGACCCCTGCATTACTGCCTAAGTCAAAGGCAGGAGCAGCAATTTTAAAAAACCTTCTGATTTGGACCCAATTGTTTTCCATTCTTTGTAATTACTTTAACTTTCAACATCAGCTTTTCCTGTGAGCAATTCAGTAAGCAAATCAATTTTCCCTATTCCTAGGAGAGATTCTGTCTAGGTTTAACTTCAGAAAAAAATGCTCTGCGACAGGGTATTTCAGAAGTGTGCTCTTCATCTGAAGACAGCTCCTTCAGTCATTATTTCAGCTGCAGCTACAGTCTGTATCTATTTCCATCTAACTTTCCACAGACAGGTACATTTCCTCTATCCTATCTGTGATAGTGAGAGCCTTTAAAAATATTGGAGGGAACTCAAGGATCCCTGCTTTTCACTGTGATATACAGAACTTTCTTCTAATCATGGGATGGTTTAAGATAAAAAAACCCTGTGTAGAAACAGCATTGCTATCTCAGTGATCTGCACAGGTGGATTCATGACAACCTTGGTCTCTGCAGTAATTCCAGTAAAATGATGCCGTGTGTCTTTTGAATATCTTCAGAAAACACCTTTTCTGCAGAGCCTGTGGCACAGGAAGGCTGTGGGGCAGAACAGCAGGGAAGTGTGGGAACACTCAGCTGGGGCAGCCAGAGGCCTGGGTTCCACGCCAGACTCACCCTGCTCAGTCTTGCAGCCGTGTCACAGCACTGGATGTTCCCTCATGTGAGCTGGGCTTGGTCTTACAGCGCTTGCTTTGCTTCAAGCCATGCATATGCATATGTAAACTTGGCCTGGGATGTGCTAAATGCCTTTCTAAATATGGATGAACTCCTGAGTCGAGCAGGATCACAGTCATATTCCCACCTTTGTGAAATGTAAGAAGCAGTGGGAGGTGGTTTGTGCTTTGCAGTGCCATAAAAATACAATGTTAGATCTGGCTCGGAGCCCATTGTACAGGGAACGATCTGAGAGCCCGGGGTGGAAAGAGAAGAGCCTGACCCACTGTGAGACATGAATCACGGCCCACATTTGGTGCCTTGGTCAGCCCATCAGAAATCCTGCTCTGAGGTTTCTGTATTGTTTTTGTATTTCTTCAGTGTTTCCAGATGAAAGGCGCTAATGTCCCAAACATCATTATTAACTGAAATTCATTGCCTAGTCAGAATATGTAAGAGCCTGATGTTATCTGAGACACACTGAGAACTGTATTACTACATAAAAGTAACTGTATTACACTTCACAAAGAATCTCGGCATTTGCAGAGCTGAAAGAATGGTTTGAAAAATACATTTGTAATTTTAAATTAGACTTCCTTAATCAAAGTGCTAGATTGCAGCCGCTACTCCAAACCTGGGTGCGTGACTCAGGTCCTAGTGAGAGTGTTCTTCAAACGGATGAGCAAAGTTTCAGGCTGAAAAATGTCCTTACAATTACCAGTGCCTTCTGCAAGAACAAACTAGAAAGGAAACCTTAGGAATGAGAATTTAATGCATATTCTTTGAATCAAATGGTGCTGAGTTTTTTCTCTCCCTTTTTTGCTGGTCATTTAGAGCCTCTGTAGTTGGTTTGTTTATGAATTCACTCTTGACTGTCTGGGTTTTCTGACTGTCAGAGGCATCAGTAAATATTTTTCTCCTGTATAAATTTCCCAGCGAGGCAGAGAATTTACCCAGTGCTCACTAGAGAGATGCACATGGAATGGCAGAGCTGCTGCTGCCATGGAGGCACTTGTGTGGCATCACAGATCCCAGGATGGATGGCCCATGGGTGGAAGGGACGGTATGAGGTGTGTTTGTCCCTTTAGTGCCACTCCCAGGCATGGAATTGCGGTCCCCAGGGCACCCCTGGGAGTGAATTTTCTGCTGGCTGGCTGTTACACTCCTCCTGACAGGTGACAGAATTACCTGTCCTGCCAGCAGCACACATGGACATCCCCACCACCTCGCACACCATTTCCACTGATTTCCAGCACTGGACTGGATCCTTTATCTGCCCTTCTGCTTCCTCCTGACTGTTCATTTGCTTTATTTTTTTGTCCCTGTTATCAAGTGTGTGTTTGCCTACAAGAAGAAATTATCAGTGCTAAAAACCATGAACTCTATTGCATAGGGCATCTTCCCAATTTATTCAGGTGCTCTGATGCTTAATTAGTTACTTAATGAAACACTTGGAACAAGAAGGTATAGAGGTCTACAAATGCAAGGATCTGTTATTTATTGTTATATAGTGTTAATCAGGGGTTAGTCTGCTAACACAACCAGAACTCCAGAGTGTGCTTCCACACACAGAGCAAAATTCATCAGATAAAACCAAATTTTCTCTTTAGTACCTTCACTACATCTATTCCAATGCTGGGAAACTGAAGTTTTGCAGCTGGACCACTGTATAACAGTTTTCCAAATGCTGCCTTCAAAAGTGCTAATTTCCTCCAGGCAAAGCTTGGCTGATCCAGATATTTGAACATTTATGACCCTTGTAGTCTCTTTCAAAGTCCTGATTGTTAAAACATTAAAGGTTTCTACACTGTGCTAATGAAGGGAAGGTGAGCTGGTGCGAGACATCTGCTTCTTGATAATAATTATCAGAGTAATTAAGTTTTGCCATAGCTGCTACAATAAGGATCCAGTTTTGACATTTATAAGAGTGGCATTATGAAAAGCTGAACTCAGAATTATCTCTTTATCATACGACTAAAACAATTACAGATGTTCTATTGATGGATGCTGTGGTCCTCTTCTCAGCACAATAATTATCTTTTAATGAGCCCACATTAATGTAAATTGGATTCATCAGGAAATAAATTTCCCAATGAATGTGAGGCACTCTACAGGTAACCTTTCATGAAAGCAAAGCAAATACTAATCTTGATCATTTGTGGACTAGAGAATTCCTTTCAGGTCTGAGACAAGGCAAAAAACCCAGGTGGATCACATTGTTTCCTGATATCCCAGGCAACTGGAAAATTAAATGAAAATAAATGGAATTTGTCACTTTTGTAAAACTTGCTGTGGATACAGGATGGATAATAATGCATGTTTTATGTGGGCTCCTATTTCCATCCTTCCCTAGTTCAGCTCAAAGAGTCAGCAGGGCCATAGTACAAACAGAGGGAAGCTCAGTGCCAGATCTGCTGGATTATTCCAGCTGCTGTGTTTTAGGAATCCCTGCTGCCTGCCTGCCTCTGCCCCACCCTGCACCACTTCTGCCATTTTCCTGGGTGTCTTGAGTTCTTTACAAATCAAGTTCCACTAAATAAGAAACCTCCCAGCTCATATCCCCTAAAAAGCAGTTTAAAACCGATTTTTTTAAATCTTATGAATATATAAAATTACATATTATGGGTATATGTGTATATATAATCACAAAATATGCAGACTTGAAAGGGACCCACAAGAACCATCGAATCCAACTCCTGGCCCTGCACAGGACCATCCCAGTGTCAAATTTGGAAGATGCTGGATGGTTTTTGTGGAAGCTTCAACCCAAGACCATGAGGAGTAACTAAGCACATGTATGGACAAGAAGCTGTGTCTGCTGTATTCAAAGGATGGAACATGACTGTGTTCAATTTCCTAAATCTCTTCTATATTCTTTACCCTAAAAACAAAGTTATTGAAGGAAAAGATGCAGTTAAAGTTGGTTTGTAACAGAATATGGGGGGAAACAATTCCTGAAGGCTTTGGCTTGGGGTAGACAAGAGTTTGCCCAAAGTGTGAAATGCTGAGAGTCCAAGTCACTAATCAAGGAAAAGGTAAGGTGGGGAGCAGCTTTTCAGAGGAATTTCACCTCATCATTGGTTGTGTTCTCCTGTGCCTGGGCTGGTCACAGCACCAGAGAGGTACAGGGGTGACCACAGAGCCAAGGTGTGACCCGAGCTATGGGGGCAACCTGCCCTAATCTGGACAGGTGAGGTCCCAAAATTTAAACATCAACAGCACTGCTGCACCTGGGATTTAGCCAGAGTCCTGGGTGGGCTCATGGGGTTTATGCTAAAAGCCTGCAGGTCCAGGGAGAAGTGTTGAGGTGCTGTTCCATACCTGTCCCTCACGGGCTGCAGGGCAGCCAGAGCTGGGGCTAAGGCAGGGACCAACAATTCCTAAAGCCAAAGGACAAAAGGGAGCAAGGAGATGTCCCAGTGAGTGACAGGCTTAGCAGTGTCCTGGATCCATCACTGCCATCAAGCCTTTTGAGGGACTTTATCTGTGCCAGAAGCCAAAAAAGGTCTATTTATTACTCCAGGACTATTTTGAGGACCGAAATGTGATTTCATAGGTACACAGGCTCACTTTGGCCGTCTGCAGAGAATGGTTCTCTCCCGCATTAGAATATTTAAAATAGACTTCATTCAATTATGGTGACTACATCAGCTATTTTTCCCCCTGAAACTCATCAGGAGATACACATTGAAATGCATGCAAATTGTGTACACACATTTGCTCTCTCCCAGCAATGGCAGAAGCCTCCATTAAAAAAGCATTCCCTTCCTTACTGCAGCATTTGTCTGCAGCTTCTAAATGTCAATATTATCCCCAGTGAGAGAGGTGGGAGGTGGGAAGGTTGGGAGCATTAGGGAGCTAATTGCCACCCAAAACTGGGAGTTGGGAACACTCCATGCCTTGTGCTGCAGGGACCCTGCTCTGTCAGGTCTCGCTGCACAGCCCTGAATTTACAGAGCCACCCTTTGTGTTGCCATGATCATCACAGGAAATGAATTCATGGCAACGAGAAGGTGAAGCAGTAGATTAAAAGAATGTTCTTTACAATTTATTAATAATAGGAGCCTTTGAAATAAAACACAGAAAAATGCCTGTGTAAAACCGACTTCTCCAGATCCTTCCCTGTTTTCATCAAGGACTTGGCCAATGAGATGTGAGAGCTCAGCACTAAAAGACAAGCTTGAAGGGATTTTTTTGTGAAGATGTCACAAATAAGAAATAGCACTCTATTTGAAGCAGCGCGATCACCAATTTGACTCCATATGGCATTTTTGTTGCACATCAAAAGTGGATGTTAGTCAGAAACTCCCTCCCCCATCCATGCCAGGGAAAGCTGAACACTGAACACCCCTGGGCACCAAGACCATGTAGTGCATGGAGCACTTCAAAGGTTAGGAGTTAGGTTCCCACTGAATGTCACCTCTGTGGACAAAACAAAACCACCAAAGGACACTGCTTTTTATCTAAAATGACTCTGCCACTCCCTTTAAATATAGCTAGCTATCAAAACATTTCACAAGGATATTTATTGAAATTAATCTTGGATCTTTAATATTTTCTAATATGCCACTCTTGCTTTTTAAGTTTGGCTTTTGGAGTAGACTGCCAATAAATAAGTGATTTTTTCCCACCAGCAGGTTACCTCTTGAAGACAGTTTTCTATGGATGAAGGGAAGGGATGTGTTGACAGTCACAGATACCAGGACCATATGCTGCCTAATCTCATCTTGAGCACATACTCTGAACCTCATGAAATCGATGTGATATTTAAATGCATCTACACCACCCAACTCCACATCCATCAGGTCCCCTGTGCCATGACCTCTCTGCACACAAACACCCATTCCCTTGGTGCTCTCCAACGGCAGAGCCTGTGGGTTGGGAGTTATGACAGTTTGCTCTCTGGTTTCAGTGGATTTGCTGATGTTTTCCTGACTTTGACTGACATCAGAGGTTTGATTCACCTTCTACAACTCTAGCATGTTTTACCTTGTTTTACCAAAGACCCCGGGCATTCAGACAAGAACCTGAGCTGAAAAGATACTGGATTGAAGGCACTACTAATGCAAGACATAAAAGTAAAAAGATCAGGAAAGTAAAAAGTAAAGAAAAAAATCTGGTGCAAAGGATCCCTTTTGTTTCCTTCTTTAAACAAGATTTATATTGTCTCTGTGTCTCTTTCTGCCTGACTGTCTCCCCCTCCTCACTAGGAACTCATTTTAACCCACCAACAGCCTTTGGCAGACTGGTGAACATCCAAAAATACTGCAGTTCTCTGGCTGCAGTTAGACAATGAGACAGAAAAGGATGATTTTATTACTGCCCTGAGGAAAAGAACCCTTTTTTTAAGCATCAAAGGATGCATATGGGACTAATCAGTTGGAGGCAAAGGCTTTTAAATTTTGTCTCCTGACAATGCCTATCACACCAAAGTGCTGCTCCTGGCTGGGGCTGCAAAACACCTCTGTAAATATTAATCCCAACATGTCCCTCCCTGTCTGCAGCCTAGGAATAGCAGAGGTGTGGTATTTAATAAAACAGTCTTTTTGTAATTACAGAGGGATCACTGCTACAAGTGCAGCCCAGACACCAAATCTGTCTTTTGCCTCTACTGAGATTACAAGTGTGACAAGTGTGATTTGGAGAAACACACCATGATGGTACAATTTCATGCTCAGTTTGCCATGCTTACAATAAGGCAACAGGAAAAAAAAGCCTTCAAATGGTAAATGGAGTAAATTTGCTATGGAAATCACTGAGAGAAGATAAATATAGAGTCCTACAATGTCATTTTTACAGTCAATTTTCTCTCTGTATCTGAAGTTTATCTCAAAAGAAGGGAAATTACATAAACATTTCATCTGGACTGTAATAGTACTAAATTAGGTGCTCTAGAGATTATTTATATGATGTAGATAGGCTGTCAGTGGCAAGTATGAAAAGTACAGTAACACTGAAACAGAATCCTCTCTAATTCATGTACAGGAGTAAGTGGGAGCTTATGCAACTTCTAAATAAATGTTTTTTACAGATATTTAAACCAGTTTCAGCTGAGCCCTGTGCTGGAGAAATACAGTGGTTCTTTCCCCTCAGACACAGATTTCCTTTTGGGAAGACCTGGGGGGTTTTAGAGTTAAATCTTACATGGACTTTTTTGTCCCCATCATTTGAGTGAGGAGACTGAGTGTATTAATGGTCCATGGTCAGAAGGAGCTGCTGGGGTGGAGGGAGGTTTTTCCCATTCATGGGAGTCAATCATTTGCTCCAGCTCCCAGAGACATTCCCTCCCAAACTAAGGCACTGTGTGGAAGTTCCTCTGGACTCCCATCTTCTCAACCAAACATGAAGGAGAGCAACCATGGATCATCACAGGAAAGTCACATCTGCTTCCCTCTTGGGATGCTGAACTAGAAGCAGAGCTAAAAGGTGGATTTTCCTCTTTGACCTACTCCCCATTATAGCTCTGTAGGAGCAATGGGAATGAAAAACTATTTGAAGATCCCTACCAGATACTTTCTCAAGGGTGAAGCCATCAGGACATGCAAATGTGGTACAGCCAGTGCCTCTGTCCCTGCAAAGGGGCATTTGTGGGGCAGGCTGGGAAGAGGGATGGGATGGGATGGGATGGGATGGGATGGGATGGGATGGGATGGGATGGGATGGGATGGGATGGGATGGCATGGGGATGGGATGGGATGGGATGGCATGGGGATGGGATGGGATGGGATGGGATGGGGATGGGATGGGATGGGATGGGATGGGATGGGATGGGATGGGATGGGATGGGGATGGGGATGGGATGGGGATGGGATGGGGATGGGATGGGATGGGATGGGATGGGATGGGATGGGATGGGATGGGATGGGATGGGATGGGATGGGATGGGATGGCAGCCAGAGTCCACCTCCCAGGGATCTCAGTGGGATTTACACTCCTGCCTGTGCCCAGTGGATCAGGGCCCCAGAGCTGCCCATCTGCCCAGCCCCTCAGAGCAGCTGTGAGTGGGCACCCAGCTGGCCTTTTCCCGGGCTGATGAGGGAGGTGGGTGTTTCCCTGGATCCCCTTCTTCCAGCTGTTACCTCACCTACAGAAACCCCCTTGGCTGCAGTCCTGCCCTCCCTCCATGAGCAGGATGCACTCCATCACCAACTGGAAAAGCATGGAGTTCTGCTACCTGCAGCCTCAGAGGGAGCAGCAAACCAGCCCCTCCTGCAGCCCAGGACCCACTAAGTCTTGTGCTTTTACTCTAAAGTGACATCTAAAGCATCTTTCCTCCATTAGCTGATACTGCAGCAGTGGCAGATGCACAACAAATAATACATTATAGACCTGTACTTCAAAGGCCTGAGTAGTGCAAGTGCAGTATCTTCCTCACATTCAGTTTATTTAATGTTTTCCATAAAAAAGGTGTGTGATATTTATTTATTTGTTTTCCAACTGAGTGCTTAGACTGTGGTTCCTTCCAGTTTTCATTCTCCTGCTTGGTGACCTGGCTGCTCTGGTGAGTGCAAAGGGCATTTCAGAAATAAAATGGAGAGAAATACAGTTATTAATCAGCAGAGCTTACTGAAAATGAGCATTCTGCACAGGGCCAAGCTCCAAGGAAAGGAAAAAAGTCATGACATTTCTAGGAATGCCATTGGGAGCAGTGTGGCCAACCTCTGAATAATGAGATGAGAAGGTAAAATGAACGTGGTTGGGTGGCCTGAGGGGTTAAAGAAACATAAACCCCTGGCTGAGAGCAGAAACTTCCCCGGGACTTCATTGTGTGTTCATGTTTTAAAGGTGTTCTCTCAAAACTCCTGTTTTCGTTTCATTCAGTTCTTAAATCTTTTCTAGAGCAGCATCCCAGGACACGCCATACACCAGAGGGAAGGGTGGATGCAGAACCTCAGAGGGTCCCAAATGAGCTGCAGGGAGGAGGCACAGCCAAGAAGCGAATTCCAGGGTCATCAAAGCAGTGTCCACTTCTGTGTCTGTGAGAGCTGGCAGGAGTTACAATTCCCAGAGCAGCCAACTGGATGAGATGGGATGAATCCCTCACACGGGGCTGCACTTGACAGGCCCCTGTGGTGAAATGACCCCAGGACAGGACATTTAACTCCCAAGCAAACACTCTGAGCTGTGACTACCCATGATTTTAGGACCACTTGGTGCTTGAGCAGGACAAGTGACTGTTCCTGCCATGAGGTGCACACCAGGGCAGGGATTGTGTCTCCAGCATTGGTCCCAAGGTGTGGCTGGCAGTGGCCCTGCCTCACCTGCTGGGGAAGAACATCTCTAAACACCAGGTGCAATTACAGATTTAACAGCATTTTCAAATTAGCAGCCAACTGATTTCATCCCTACAAGACCATCACACACCCCAAAGCTCCTGGAGGTTTGTATACACACACACGCACATGAATTGATTTCGATATTTAGATGAGTTAATCGGGTCTCAAGTTCCATGCACAGTAAATTTTCTTTACTGTATCAACTGTACACTGCAATGGAGATTAAATTAACAGTGTTGTAGCAAAGCACAGACCACAGTTTATAATAGATTTATAAGTACTGTATGGACATGTTTGTCTTTTCCTTTATTTCCTCATAAGCGATGCTGTTATGACAGCCATAATTCTTACTTACTCGACTTGTAGGCTGCTGGCAATAGCATAAAGATAGATTTTGAGAATTTATATCATACATGCATCATAAGAAGGCAACAAAAGAACACAGGTAAAATTTATTTAGGTTCAGAGCCAGTGTTCTTCATATTCATTTTCCCACTAACCCTGTTCCCCTAAGAGTCATCAGCTCTACTTTCTAACAGCCCAAGGATGTGACATTCCCAGCAAGACAAGCAGGAACTGCACTGGAACTGTCTGACCAACTCTGGGCTCAGAGCTGATACAGAAGTTGGAAACAGCACAAATAAATTCCCCCAGGAACTGTGCTACAGTCCCAGAATATTCACTGCCCAAACTGAGGAGCTTGTTTCTAATGCAGAATGCACCACATGTGACATCTCCTTTCAGCATCACACAGAGGAGTTCACCCAGCAGCACTGAGAGAAACCAGCACTGACTCTGGGAGGCGATCAGCAACACACTGCTGACTCCTTGGAACAGCACTGGTGTTGGATCTGGACACCAGGGCTGGAGAAATAACATTCCAAATGGCATTTTGCAAGAATAACTCCACAGGACATTGTTCTGCTCGTGAAGAATCTTGCAAGCAGAGAATTTTATCATCACCTCTTTTCAAGGGTGCCTGTTCTCAAAGGCAGCATCTGTTCTCATACTGGGCAGGTGCCAAATGTGCACTCCCAGCTCGGTGCTGGGAGCTGCTGGAACTTCTCTCAGTGGGGCAGGGGGGCTCCCAGAGACTGAGACAGCCAAGGGAGGCTGTGGAAGGGACCAACGTGCAAAACCTGAGCCCTCACTGTACCCAAGTCTCCTTTCATGTGCACCTTTGTTTGCTCAGTGACAGAGCAGGAACTGTTCATTACCTTCATGTTCTGGGATGTTTGCTTTAATAGGACTTTCCTTCCACCTATTATAAATGTTCAGTGAAATATTCAATAAAAAAAGGAAGATTTGCAGTTATAGAGAAGAGCTCAAATAAAGTTCATGGTTTCTAAGTAATGCAGCTTTCAATTACCATACCCTTTTTAAACTGGGAAAGATGTAATGTTAATCAAACATGTAATTTGCAAGTGTTTTTCTTTAGTAAATGTCATGTACAAGTAGATATTTAGGATGTAATGCAAAAAGTAATTGCAGTTGGATAACTTTCCATGGTAATATTTATTTACATTAGAGCAGACGTGAGTATTCCTGAAAAAGGAAATTAATATTGTGCATAAAATCCAAACCCCACTGAAGTCAATTCCAAAACTCCCTTTGCCTGCCAGGACTAGAATGTCACCCTTTCTTTAATGCAGCATCTTAAGTAATCCCTTTCCTGCTGCTTATTAATTAAGAGTGAAAAACGGAGTCAGCAAAGGGATTTCAATGGAGGAAATGCTCAGACTCCTTCCAAGGTAAAAAAATACCAAAGGAGAAGGATGGAAAGGGCCTGGAAATCAGAGAAGTGTTGAATTCAAACATGAACTCTGATGGCAGAGGTTCCATTGGTTCCATTCCATGCTCCAGTTTGGTTTCTACAGGTGTATCATGCCACATTTCAGGATCCTTACAAATTTATGGTCATTTATTCTTCTGGTCAGGTATTTGCATCAGGATTAGAGCAGCCAGACACTTCTGTGGGGTCACTCCAAATATCTAAATGGTTGTCACAAGTCAGTTCTTATCTTGCTTGGGCATCCCTCCTACTGCCACCAGCTATAAATAATAATGAGATGTTTTATAAGGCTAATAGCCAAATTCATTTTTACAAAAAAGATACATTTCTGCTTTACTAAAAGAATGTTCTCTACCTGCACCAGCTGGAAATTGCTTTATCCAACATGCAGGGGCCCACAGGAGAGGATTTTAAGTTGAAACGTTGTCTGACAGGGAGGCCCATCAGGGCAACTGGGGAACTGTCAACAAGATGAGGAATTGGATACACCCAGTAGGAAAACAATCTTTACATTCATGGGAAGAGGTTTCACAATGGGCCCTCCTGTCTGTGAGCTGCAGGCTCTCAAACCTCCCTGAGAGGTCAACTCTGCGCCGAGTTAATGGTTAAAAAGTAACTGTGAACTCCTAAAGAGGGGCTTTCATCGGGAAACAAATGTTCTTTCACAAATTCTCTGCCAATGGCGCGTCTCAAACTTCTGCAGCATCCTCTTAGGAAGACGAAAGGCTCTGTCCTGCACTCCACAGTTAAATATACACATCCCCCCCGGAGCACCTCTGCCCTGCCCCGTGCTCCCACCCAGACAATGAACTGCAGCTCATTAACTCCAGAGCAGACTGGGCAAAGGAGAGGGGTGATCTTCACTGCAGCGCCAATTCCACAGCCCGGATCGAGGGCTCCTCCCTGGCACTCCATGCCGGGGGTGGAGTGGTGGAAACCCCAGCCTGGCCATGGAGCCCAAACTTGGCAAGGAGGTGGCAGCTCTGATGCAGCACACACGCTGTGTGGATTCCCAGCGAGTGTTACCTGCTCCATGCTGGTATTTTCATACAGCATTTTTTCCTGACCTCCCACAAGCTACAGAATTCCTGGCAAGGCAACGTTTACAGGGAACCCATCAGCCAGCAATTTGCCTCCACTTGTTTATGTTTACAAAGAATTCTGCACTGTTTCCTTTGACTGGAAAATTGCTTATGTTATCAAAGAAAGCTACTAGCTGCCTTTTGTACTATCTACCTTAGATAGATATATGTTCTTTTAAAATCCATTCTTCATTTACTTCTAGGCAATTGATTCTCTCAGTTCCTTCAAAATGTATTCCATGATGTTTATATTATTGAGGCTGGAAAAACAGGCCTCTAGCTACGCACGTTATTTCCCCACTCTGTTAAATGTAGCAACTATGTTTTATTTTCTTCAGCTACACAATACTGTGACCAAAGAATGAATATGTGTCTTTCTGAGGTCTCTAGACCAGCATGGGGAGTGTAAACCTGGCTCAGCCCAACATGGAAGGTCAAACAAGTTAAAGATAATGAAGATAATTTGAAGGGAGCAGTGGGCTTGAGTGGGTTTCAACCCACCAGGTCCTTCCCAGCACCTGGGACACAGAGTGTCAGGATGGTGAAGACATTTATGGAGAGCAGGGGTGAAATGTGTGTTTGGATTATGATTCAGCTGTGTAACTGTGATTACACTCTGCTGAGTGTGATCTGTGTGGAGTTTATGTGCACTGCTGCTTCACTCTGCTAAATCCCAACCCCGAGTAACTTCAAATAAGTAAACTTCGCATGAAGCATTGACCCCCTCCACATGCAACAGCTGAAAGAAGCTGGTCAGCACATTCTGGGCTCTGACAAGTGCCCCTTTCACCTTGGCAGGATTCACTAGCCCCTCCCTGCTATCAGGTCACATTTCCTACGCTGCTGTTTCAGAGCATGGCTGGCAGCTGACCCGCCTGCTCTTCCAGGAGCACATCAATGCCTTCAGACTGGGCTCCTGCCTCACTTGTGGCTGTTTCTCTCCCCTTCGCTCATCGTCTTCCTGGCCCCACTTGCAGAAATCTGCAGAAACATCTGTCTGGTTTGGTGACACCGCTGTCCTGCTCTATTTCCCCTGAAGCAGGACTCCCCCATCCTTTTCTTGTCTCCTTTTACTCACACAGCTGCTATTTTTGTTAATAGGCATAGTCTGACTTTTGGCAAATCTTACTTTATCCCTAATGTATTTTGATTTCTAAGTCAAAATAGTTTTGTCTGCTGTTCAGTTCTGCTTTCTATTCCTTACTACTTATCTGTAATCTCTCTACTTATTTCAACAATCTTCCCTTTTGATAACTAATATGAAATTGGCTCTAATGTCTCCAGCTACAAGTTTCTGCCTCTTAAGTTGCTGATTCCTGACAGTTTTCTTAGAACCTGAACTTTGGAGTATTTATCACACAAAATTTTTGGGTGTTCCAAGCCAAAAGCATTCCAAATGGATTTCTTTAGTTTTGAATGTTTGTTTTATAGCTGTGCAATTCATAAATTACTGATGGTATTTTCTACAGCCAGGTCATCTATTCTATCTTCATTACCTACAATACTACATCTGAAATAGCATTTTCCTGCTTCAGTAATCTGTTGGCAGGAATATCTACTATTTCAGTAACACTTGTTCTCCAAAATATATCAGAGGAATTAAAGCTTGGAAGCGATACAAGTCCTCAACGTATTTCTCTGTGTAGTAACATTTGACAGGCCTCAACACGGAGCCAGCTCAAGTGCTAAACCTGCAAAACAGATTTCCAGCACTACAGCACTCCAAACTTCTAGCAGCCTCTCCTGCAGTGAATCTGACCTAAACAGATGTTGATGTATCTTTACTATCTTTTATTTCTCTTAAGCTGATCACAGCCCTACTGAATAATGCTGCTCTGTCAGCTTAAGTGTCTTTTGTACATAAACCAAGATAAAGCGGCTCTGTGCATTTTTATAATCACATAATTACAGGATTTTGTAGAGGAGTTTATGCTTTCCTAGATAACATCTCTTTGCACACAGCATGTGATGAAACCTTTTCAGCTACAAACTGAGAAGTTTTGCCTTCCTAAATGTTTAGGACTTGAAACACCAGCTCTGTGCACAGTGAGTGTCTCAGAAACAGAAGGGACCAATTAGATCTGTGGGTGCAGCTGGATTACACCAGGTTCTCCAGGATGGAAAATTTAACTCTCAATTCCTCATACAGAAAAAGCGATTTGACTCTGGATTCTTCCAGCTCCCGTTTCCTCTCCAGGTGTGGTGAGGGTGCTGGCTGGATCTGACTGGTTGTTGATGATTTCCCTGAAGATGCAGTGCTCGTTTCCCCAGTCACCTGCCCTGCCTGGGATGGCTCCCATCACCAGGGTGAAGGCAGCCCCACCACAGCAGGGCATTCCTCACTCACCCAGGGTGCACAGCCACCCCTTGCAGCAAGGGTTTGCAGAAAGCACCTGGATGGGATTTCATGTGGCATTGCCTTGGCAGAGCCAATCTGAGAGGAGGTTTTTAACTTTGATCAACCCAGGACAACATCCAGGAGAACATTTTGATCAAATTTTATCAAATTTATATGATTGCATGGTGCAACAGTTTATAAACCTGGCAGGAAAGAATATTCTGATTTTGTGAATGCAAACAAAACATTGCTATAGAGCCTCTGGGACATTTGCATGCCCATGAAATACAGGATCAATCTGCTCCAGAGTCTGACATACAAGGACTTTATGTTTATGCTTAGGCTGATGTTTAGCATGCTGCAGTGCAGCAAACAGAAAAGTGTAGTTGAGCTGTCATGTAAGATAATTGATTTTGACACAACTACAAGTTAATTCGTCACTATTTTGCAACTTACTTGAAAATTCTTTGCAGCAATGTCCCAGAGGACAGCGTGTAATCGCTTGTAAACTGAAATTAGGTCCAGAGTTAAATATCATTAAATCTCAGGTACAGCCCGAGCTCAGCATGTGCCTACTAATGCGTTACCTTCCCTATTACATCAAGGACACAACTGTAGCAAAGGTTATGAGGATTATTGCTCAAGTTGCAAATTGCTTTTAACCAGAGAATTAAGTTGAGATAAATTTCCAGGCCGAGTAGAAATGGGTGGAGAAAAGTCACTGAATGGACACCTGACAATCACCAGTGTCCTGTGCACTCACATTTTCTTGCTTTTCTTTTGCACCCACAAACAAAAAGTCCTGTGGGAAATAAGGAACCCAGAGAAGTTGTGGCTGCCCCATCCTTGGAAGGGTTCAAGGCCAGGCTGGACAGGGCTTGGAGCAACCTGGGATAGTGAATGGCATCCTGACCCATGGCAGGGGGATGGAACTGGGTGGTCTTTAAGGTCCTTTCCAACCCAAATTATGATTTTATCTTTCTGAATAAAATAAAGAATAATATTAAAGCTCATCTTTGTACTAACTGTAACCAAATTAAATCACCACTCACACCAGCCCTTCCAGTCTTTTATTATAACGGAGGATGAAGGATTGGTAGATATTTTAAAACTGTATTGTGAAAACCATATTGTTTGACAGTTTTATTTGAAACTGTTAAATATTAATTGCTGAACAAAAGGGTGCATTAAAAAATTATGTGAAATACAAATAATTCAACTCCCTACAACCAGAAAGAATATTTGCATATTCACCCTCTCTTAAGCCACAGGTAAGGATCTCACTCTGGGTAGGTTGGGGGGGGTTGATGGTCATTTCTACCAGAGTGGATGCACAACTGCATTAGCATTTGACCCACAGATTAAAGTGAAGGTGGTGAGCACAGCCAAAACATCACACATCACTTTGTAACAGCAGTTCAAGCAGTGCTCCTCAACAACTGCAGAGGTTTCAGCCTGAGACCAGTGTCTGGTTAGGATCTTTTGGGCTGGTAGGGAAGGAATTCTATCAAGGGATGCTCTGCTGCCATCCAGGCTCCCGGGGACTCCTCACTCACACAAAGAACGCCCTGGGGGTCTTGGGCTGCTGCAACCTCTCCTCAGGTGCACAGCAGTCAGAGCTGCCTGAGGGTGGCTGTGATTTATGGAATGTTTGTGTCCTGAGAGGGCAGAGGGAGCAGCCCCCCACCTTGCACTGCCACACAAAGTAGGTTGAGAAGCCACAGGCTCTTCCTTCCCCAGGGCACAAACCCAGAGACAAACACAGGGACCTGGCCAGGGTTTTGATCCCTGGCGTGGAACACAAACTGTTGTGCCAGGAATTAAATTGAGATCCTTCACCAAAATCCATCTTGTTCTCAAACAGACAGTGTATTACAGTCAGAACTCCTTAATTTCACTAATTACTTTTTAATGACCATAAGCAAACAAAAGACAAGAGGTAGGTGCCCTGTGCCAGGAGACTCAGTGCAGGGTCTGGTCAGAGTCAGAAATCTAATCATGCCCACCTGCTCTCCAAACCTGCCAGCATCAGAGATTGGTTTGGGTTCAATTTCTGAAGAAATTGAGACTCTGTTCATTCTAATTAGACTTTTGGACAGGGACACCTGAACTGAAAAGCCATCTGAGAGCAGGCTCAGATGGTGACTCTGATGTTTTTCAGCAGCAATCACTGATTTTGCAGAAACAATTCTAATCCCATTACTAGGACTAAAAGGGTGTTTTATAGACTCTTATTTTTGAAATTTTAGAAAATGTCTCATAAGCCTTTATGTATGTCTGTTTTTATTCCTCTCTTCTCCTCCCCCCACCTAAAGTTCAAATATAGAACTACATTGCTGAAGTCCCCTGGGGTGGCAGCCTGGCAGCTTCTGCAAACTCAGAATTCACAGAATTAAATTACATTAAATAAGTGTTTCTGATTGCCTGTTTCTGTTTGTGAGAGGGAGACCCCAATGTGATACCAGTGGAACACTTGGCAGTTTCCACTCAAGTGAGTGACTGGCTGAGACAGTAACCCCACAGATAACTGGTATTTAGCCGAAAGACAGGCTGGCATTTTGAAACACATTAAAGGAATCTTTCTGTGATACAAAATGGTGTTGCAGACTCTTAGCCAGGCTACCCAAGCAGCATCAGGGCAATCTAGGAAAGCCAAGGAATAACAGAGAACTCAAGGCCCTAAAATCCTGCCACTGCTCTGCTTGAGAGCCATTTCCCTGCTCTATTCCAAGGTGTCACTGTGGTGAAGCCATGGGCAGCTCCTTGAATCCCACTTTACTCCCTGCCTGCTGGAGAAGGCAATCAGGAGGCACCGAGCAGAGCTGCTGCTCAGGAGGGCCTGGCACAGCCCAGCCTGTGGGCTCTGAGTGCTGGGGGGAGCAGGGGGATCTGAGCCCTTCCCACCCAGGAACGAGGAGAATTAAGGGCAACAAGGGAGGGGAGCACGGGAAAAGAATGGAAAAAAGCAGAAAGCAAGAGCAAAATGACACAGGAGGGAGATGGTAAGAGACAGAAGGAGGAACATGGGGGCAAAGAGCCTCAGGTCTGGGTCCAGCACAAAGGACTTTCCCTTCACTTCAGGCTGCTGTGGCAGTAGCATCTCAAGACCAGGGTGCTCTAGGCTGATGATTCCAGTCATGCCTCAATATGAATCCCAGCTCCCTCTCCAACAAGGAAAAACCTGCACCCACTTTCTGGCCTGTATTTGTTTGAGAGACAAAAATGTTTTAGTAATGTGACATTGTTCAATGTGAGTGAGCTTTTCAATAAGATACAGGACTGCACTCAACTACTAAACCAAATTCATGTTTAATGTGTCCAGAGAATCCCTGTATTGAAAGCCAGACATAAAAGGGTGGATGAGTGAGGAGACAGCAGAAAGCCTCATTTAATGTGCTGGTTTATATTTACCATAACCTGTCAGATGTCCCTTTGTTAATGGGAGTCTGTGTATAAAGTGCTCTGGTCAGGGAGATTTTGGACCTTGAAAAGTCTGGCAGCACCATCATCCAGGTGTTTCACAAGTTGTCCCTTATGCAGAACATGTAACCACCCCAGCTACCTGGAAAAACAATTTCAGGGATCATACAGGTGGTGTCAGTGGGAGCACTACAAGCAAAGGACAGGGAGGAAGATCTTTGTTTCCTGGCTTTGAAATATTGTTTCACTATCTGCAGGTCAGGCCAAGCCAGTCATGCATTGATTCTTGCAAACTTAGATGGAAGTGCAATAACTAACTCACACAAACCTTTTTCTTTCTCTTAAAAATAACATGTAACCCAATTGTAACTTTCTCTGTGGTATACTTTATTTTTATGGAGTTTAAAACCTCTTACACACTCACAGAGCTCTGGTAGCTTTGTAGCACTGACCTCTCATGGAAGAGTTTGTTCTTTAAATCCTAACAAAATAACAAATATCTGCAACTCTTTTCAGAATTGTAGTCTGCATTAGAAGTTAATGTACTGATTAATTTATCTAATTACAGTAAACCAAACAATCCTGCAACTGAGGCTGCTCTGTTGACTTCCTTAAATGCAATTACACACAGCCCCTGCTCAGATCGGATCCGCTGCTGGATATCTCAGGACTGGGCCATGATAAAATTTTAAATATTTCTTCTGGTCATGTTTCTGTTTTTCAAGTCTGTCTCTTTTGAAATATCAGAGTCTAGTTTGACATTTCATTTCCATTTCTGTATTGAAACCAGGAAAATGTGTGGCTCTAGAGGAAGACACTGAGAGAAGCAAATATAAGCTAATCAGTCATGGAGCTGGGGGTGGTAATGAACATGTTTGGTATGCGGTGTCCAGGGAAAGAAAAGTTCAGTTTCTGTTCAGAGAGCTCACACCAGATCAATTGACTCCTGAAATCCCCTTTAGGAGGGACAGGAGCTGGATCTGAGATCTTCACTGAAATGTAAATGGCAGAGTAACCTCGTCATTCCTCCCCCAGAGGGGTGAGCAGCACTAACTGCTCAGTGGACAGACTTCCACTGACAAAGGAATTTCGTCACAAATGTGATTTATCCCAAATAGAAAACTTCAAAACTCTGTTCTCTCCTGAATCCCACTGTAATGGAAATATAAGAAAAAATTCTCACTTAAGAAGAAAAAGCGGATTTTTAACCTAATTTACTAGAATTTTAACTTGCCTTTCTTGGATGTTATGAAAGCCTCAATTTCCTGTACAAGTTGCATGACCCATGTACCAATCCTGATCATTGCTTATTTTATTAAAGAAACTATTCAATTTCAGTAAAGAAATGGGGAAAGTCTGTGTCGTGCAAGAAGCATAGGAGACGTTATGGAAACTGCTACTGAGAGTCAGAACCGATAAGGACTGGACCCTGCTCCATCATTTCTGTTTTACTTTAACATGCTCTGCTGTTATTGCTGGGGTTTAATGTGTGAAAGACTTACAGAAAAAGGAGGATTTGGATTTTGATCTGCATTAGAAAACAAAGTATTAGAAGAATCATGTAACTTGGAGGAGAAGCACCCTCCTTGTTTGGGAGCACACTGGCCACAGTCCCATTGCTGGTATTTCCAAAATGCAGATGAAATGGCATTTGCAAAGATCCTGAGAATCAGAATTGAGATGTACATTTTAGTTTACTTAATGGAGCATAATGTTTCCCTACAGAGAGGTCTGGGTTGTGTTTCCCTGCTCTCCTGCTATGGCAATAGCAGCCCAACCCAGAGAATTCCCTGCAATTTCATTCCTCAATATCTGATGTTCCTCCTGTTCGTGTTCTCCCTTTCACACCTGCTCAGGATTAACAAACCCTTCCTGGGATATCCAACCCCCAAAGGCCACTCGTGGAGTTTACCTAAGTCCCCTTCTCTAATCAGCCTAGAAGGAATTTCAGGTGAGAGGAGCTGTACCTGCTATAAAGAAAGCACTTAGAAATGTTAAATATTGAGTTTAAACACCTGACAATGGCTGAGTTTCTGTTATTATTTCTATGAAGCCAGAACAATTCCACTTGTGTAGTTCTGTATTAATAAAGCTGCGCTCCAAATGTGATTCTGAGATGCACCACATCCTTTACAACAACAAAGCAAATGAAGCAAAAGAGAATGAAAAGTGAATTAAAAAAACATTCATCTTGCAGATACAAAACAAAGTTGGGATAAATATTAGTGTTGATGATTTCCATTCCATTATCCACAATGTGTTTTTTTCCCACCAAAAAAAAAAAACCAAAACAAAAACCCAAAAAAACAACAAACAAAAAAAAAAAACACCAAAAAAACCCCAAAAAACAAAAAGGGAAAGGTTTAATACCATCTATCACTCATGGAAGGGATGAAGCATGAAAGATGCCTGGGAGCAACTTAACGCCTTGGCTGTGCCTCAATTTGTCATCGTCATCCACAGAGCAAAAATGCACCTCTTAATGCATTCCAACATGTTGCATCCTGGAAGAACAGCCCAACATCTGGACATCTCAAATACTGACTGCAGCATCATGACTGCACGTCAGGGTAATTAATTAATGGCATGTCTTGCTGTCAGACGGAGCACGTGCATCCACCACACAACACACAGCAAAGGATCTCACTCATTTGAGGAGAAGCATCGATTTCTTCTGTAGCAGTTTTCACCCAGAAACTCCAGTGTTCACCCAAATGTGGTCAGGCTCACCATTCCATAAACCAGAAAATGAAATACAGAGGGAAAGGACGTGTCCAGAATGATGCAGCAGTTGAGAAACAGAGTTGGGAACAGAGCCTGAATTCCTGAATATGAGCAAGGAATTCCAGTACTGTTGAATTTACTGATGAAAATACATCCTGTCATAAGAATTTCCATGGCATTTCAGGATTTTGGAGTGAGAATTACCACATAATTCTTTGGACAGGCTCACCAGAATAGAGTTCTGCTCTCAGACACAGGAGACTCCCAGGGGCTTTCAGAATGCTCTGACCTGCTGCTTAGATATTCTATGTTTTCCACCATATCCAGTAATCCACTAAACCTCCTGCTCTGATTCAGAGATCACTCAAGTTACAGAATAAAATAATTCATAGAATCATAGAATTGTAGAACAGCTGAGGTAGAAAGGACCCCTGGAGATCATCTAGTGCAAGTTATCAAGGACTGTATCAAGCTGAATTTTGAGTATCTCCAAGGACAGGCTCCATAATCTCTTTCAGCATCCTTTTCCAGTCTTTAATCACCCTTACAGTAGAGGGGTTTTTAATGGCTAAATGGCACTTCTTGTATTTGACTGAGCTCTAAGCTGTGAACGTGAGCACTCTGAAGAGCCCTGGAGGCAGAAGCTGAGGATGAAGGGTGGTGAGACTCTTACCAATGTCATGGACAAGGTGGCTTTCAAGAAACCCAGACCTGGGCTGCCACCATCAGATTCCATGGCTAAATAACAACACCCTCTTCCCAATGGATTTCCGAATAAGCTCTGACAAGAAGAATCCTTCACATGATGCTGAAAACAAATTCACTGAGCTTTGTCCTGCAGCTCTATGGCCCATAGCCCCACCAAGTCTGCAAGGGAGAGGTACCACCCTCTACTGGTATTCCTAAACTGGAATCTGGGGAATTCCAGTGGCTAGAATTTGTCCTAGAATAAGGAGATAATATTTACAGAAATGCATGTATTATTGCTATCCCAACTGCAGTGGATGCCATGTAATTGGGAAGCACTAACAGACAGGCTAAAGTAGATGATGAAGCAAAGGTTATTCTGGATTCCCAAGAATTCCTCAAACTTCCAGCTATGTCACCCTATCTCCCACCCTAGCAGTAAAGTGTGCAATCTCTACGGAAAAATTGATCTTCCATATGAATCCTCATATCTTTCTGCAAACCTGCCTCTTTCTGCAGTTTGTTTCCAGGATTTGATCTTTATTTAGGAAATTATCACTGCAATGTAGATAAGTCAAGAGAGGACATCAGATTTTGAGCCTTGGCTAAAAACTCTCCTGTAATCAATTTTTATGATTTACTCACAAAGCTGCATAATTAGAACACTGCAGCTCTGTACATAGGGTTCAGAAAGGTGAGACTTAAGCAGGCAGTAGGAAGGTTGAGAAACTCTTACCTCTAAATCACCCCAAATGTCTGCTGTTTCGTGTTTTAGCTGCTTCTGTTAAAATTTGAATTTTGCTGGCTAATTTCACCCTCTACCCTGAATTTGATGCACATGTTTTTAAGCATCCTGGTCAGGGTTATAAAACCTGGCAGCCTCTGGCTTTCACGTAAGCAGGCACTGTGTGATAGGCAGAGAAGCGACTGAAAATGAAAATGATGAACAGCAGAGACTTTTCATGTTGAATGACCACCCTCCATGATCAAAGAATAAGTGTTTTATCTCTCTTTTTTTCTGGTTGATGCCCATAAAGCTCCTCCTGATATAAAATAATCTCCGTAACAATACACACATCATTTCCATCTGGCATTTACTGTTATTCCTAATGGGGCCTAAATCCTTCTTGCACAGCGCACCCCAAAGCCATGAGAGTGGATAAAACCTACTGCTACAAAGTAGTTGTGGATGGGAACCTTTCTCACACGCTTTCTTTCCCTTTTCCACCTTTCTCCCCTGTAGCTCTTCAAGCAGAAGACTCTGTGTACCAGTAGGTTCCTTTTGATTTCCCTGCACAACCCAGAAACTCATCGTGCATTGTTATTCTCTGACTTTACTCATCTTTTAGGTCACTGATCATATTTCATGAGCTCTTGCCATTACAAAGACAGACACCCATATCTGTGACACTTGGGTCTCTTCCCAGCTCCCCTGACAAATGGCCTTCACTGGGCTTTTTTGGACAAGATTGAAGTCTTTAGAACTCTCATTTTCACTCCCAAACATCCAGATATTCTGCGGGGCTAACACAGGCATGTTTAAGAAATAAAATCTTGATGTTTCTCTGCACTGAATCAGGTCTTTTGGAGGTGTAAGGAAATGACTGGAAGATGTGCTTGTTATATAGCACACATTAAAGGCAATCAAATGGTGTAAGGAAAGGTCAAGACTAAAGGTGTAAAGTATTTTCATGAGTACAGAAATACAAGTGAACTTTTGACTGCATAAATTTTCCCTAATGTGCAAAATTCCTGGTGTTTCACCCCTGCTTTTTCAGTAACAAAATACACTCTGTCTATTGAAAACTTCACTTTCTTTGCTTGCATGATCCTTCCAGGCCAAGAAAAGGCATTTTTGGCAGTTGAATGCACTATAACTTCCAGCATCCCACTTAAATACGTTGTGTTTAAACATTACATAGTGTTTATTGAAGCCATAGTGCTGTAAAAGACATTTACATCCCTTCATAAACACTTCAACAGGTTTCCTTGCCAGCACCACAAAAAGACAAACACCACTTGAACCTGAGCACTTCATCTCTAAATCCTTCTGTCTGAATATCACCTGGTTCAGATTCTTGTCCTGATTTAAGTTCAGATGGCAATGAAGTCCCACAGAGCCTCTGCTCACCAGTGGGCTGGGGAGGAGAACTGGAAAAGGGTCAAACCCACTGGCTGAGATAAGAACAGGAATAATAATAATGATATAAAAAGAAGAAGAAAAGGAAGAGGAAGAAGAAGAAGAAGAAGAGAGGAATAAAACCAAGGAAAGATAATTGCTGCACAACACAATTGCTCACCACCCACGCTTGGATGCTCAGCCCATCCCAGGACAGCAATTGGTGCCTCCCAGTTTATTCACAGAGCACAACATTCCATGGTATGGAATATCCCTTTGCCCAGTTCTGGTCAGCTGTCCTGGCCATGGTCCCTCCTGATTTCTTATGGGCTCTTCCCTGGCAAAGCAGGAGAAAATGGAAAGTCCTTGACTTAGGGTGAGCACCACTGAGCAACAGCTAAACATCAGTGTGTGATCAATATTATTCTCATCCTAAATCCAAACCACAGAACTGGATCAGCAGCTAGGAAGAAAAATAACTCTATTCCAGCTGGAACCAGAAAAATCTTTGCCCTTATTAACCTGCCTGTGGCATCTCCCATCACCATTCTATCCTCAGTCCTTCCACTTCACTTTCTTATTTTAAAAAAATCTGTAATTTCTCCTTGGTAGAAAGAGACAGTAACTGTCTGCTCACAAGGCTGAAACTGTAGGTACCTCACATGCATCATAGTGTTCATTTGTAAAGTATTCAAATTCAACTATGTATTGTCTCAAGTCAGTTATCTGCACACTGACCTCCTTTCCTATCCCCATCTGCTTCTGCCTGTTCTCATGTTGATTATTTTCCCAGCATTTCCCCTGAATTCCTTCTCTGTCATATCTCAATCTTGATTTTGCCCTGCTTTTTTATTCCGTGCCTCCATGCATATCACCTTCCCCTGCTTTTCTTGGCTTTGGTCTCTGTTCACAACTCTGTTTGCAGTCCGTGGTTATGTTACAACCACCTCCTCTGGAGTGTCAGGTATGATGCTGGCACACCATCTGCTCATTTATTTCCTCAGGTCACGACACACTCTCTCATTTTCCATGCTCTTCCTTCTGGAGAGCTGCGGGCCTGCTCCTCTCCCTGCCCGAGCTCCATTAGTGGTGAGAACAAAACGCTCACCTGCGAGCAGCCTGAGAGGGCTCTGATCTGCCAGCCCTGCATTTACAGCCACATTTGCACTTGTTAAAGTCCTCTGCTGTCTCATTATTTCTCTCCCCAACAACAAGGCAGACAAGCTGTCAACAAACATTTCATTGTCCTCATTTCATTGGGGACACAAGGTATCTGCTCCTGTGGCAAACACTTTTTCTGGGTTTTTTAAGGACTACAAATAAGTATCAGAGTATTATTTGAGGGGCTTAAGAGGCATTCTTGTGAGTGTAATTTAGAAGAACAGGATTTCTCAGAGAAACTTCTGAAAATACTTCACTCCAGTACCTTGCTAACAAACTCACAATAGCACAAACACTGGGTAAAACAAAGAAAACTCCCTGAACTTTCTCATTTTATGCAGAGTGATTAAAGATCACCATGACCTCCTCCTGCATGGAGAAGCTACCAGAAATGCAAGTGATTTTAAGGCTAAAGAGAAAATCCAGAGTGTCACCTGTGCAACGGCAGGCACGCATCTCTAAAGAGCTCTCTTATTCCTACACAGGTATTTTATTGACATGGGAAGAACTTCAAACCCAGTAAGCAGCAGAGCACTCCGCTGTGCTGCCACGTCCCCGTTAGGCGTGGAGGCGCTCGGTGCCATCGCTCTCACTTTAAACCGCCGTGCTCCATCGCTTCTGCGTGGTCTCCTGCAGATGCGACCATCGCGCATCTCTAAAGTTAGCAAAGCTGCCTCCAGGCTGCATTTTAAATGCAGCCCACCCAAGACACCAAGGGCAGCTGTACATTAGAGCCTCCCTCTCTTTAGCACAGATATTAACTGTGGCTGAGCTCTTCCCAGCCCACCACTGCCACCCCTTTTCAGCTCCAATATGGGCCCAGTCAATCCAGAAGACAAATATACTCAACTCCCACTGAAATCAAGGATAAATGAGGACTTCCCACCCTATGGAGGCTGAGCTAAGTTCACACAAAATTAGGGTGAAGCCTGAGGACAAATCTCAGCGTGTAACACTTTCCCTTGGAGCAGACACTGCCCACATTGAACACCAGGTTAGTGGGAGGGGACATGGACGATGGGGACTGCTCAGTGCAGCCGAAGAGCAGCTAAAATACACCCAGCTGCTGTTTCCTGAAATAAAGTATTTTAGGATCTTGGTATGTAGACTCTGAAATTTAAGCCTAAACAAAGAAACCCTCAGTACCAGGGAAAGCTGTGTGTTCATGTGCCTGCCTCCCCTGCCTGGGCACACTCCCCGCTGCTCTTGCAATGATTTCCTGCCTGTGCCTCGGCTCTCGGGTATCCGTACACAGCCAGGCTGGTGTCTAACACTGTGTGATGAATATCTGCCATTTTCTAGCAAATTTTAGCTGCTGGAGGCCTGAGATAAATTTTAAGTCTAACTTTTGAATGAAACCTTTGGTTTCCCTTTTTGATTTCAATCCTTAAACATTGCCTAGGAAATAGTATTTTATCTTAGAAGAACAGCAGCTTTTAAAAAATCCTAAGAGCATGGGATGGAGCAGTAGGGCCTTTCCTAGTTGTAGCACTTGTCTTTGGGGACAGTAATTCATAACCCAGCAAAAGTCAGAACAGGCCTCAGGCTTCTCAAGCTTCAGGCGCCTGAAATGGCTCCTGAGGGATTTCCTGACACTTTAGTGTTGGACAGTGAGCAGAGCTCTGCCCTCTCCAAGCATGCCTTGGAATCCCTCACCATGTCTAACACAGGGAAAAGTGGTTTAGAAGCTTTCCCAAGGACCACTAATTTTTTGTGTGTATTTTTTAGCAAGCAAAAACCCCAGAAATACTTTTGAGTGGGTGTCCACAGCTGAGATTTTTGCCAATGCTTTGCAAAAGGAAATCTTGCTCTTTTTTTCCAAGTGACAACTCTTAGTGACCAGGCCATAAAATTATACCAATGGTACTTTTAAATTGATCTAAAGTCTGTTCATTTGTGTAGTGCACATTTAAAGCCACATTATTGTAAGATGCTCCAGCAATGAAACTCAGCATTAGCAATTCAGTTCATTAAAGAGGATATTTTAGTAGGTTCTTTCTTTTATAGCTATTACTCTATCTAAAGTGAGAAAAACCTCAGTCAAATTAATAAAACTAACAACTCGTCACACATACGCTGCCTCTCTGTGAAGTCTGCTCTGCTCTCACCAGTTTGGCAGCCAAAGGAAGAGGTATGGGAGCCAAATTCCCTCTTGCATAACCACACAAACCTGCACGGGAACGCGTTTAGCCCGTTCAGTGCTTGTAACCATGGTTTCATTTACTGAAAGTTACCCTGAAAATTCAAAGTTTTAGTCAATCATCAAGCCATTCCCCAGATGAGAGAGCAGCCACGCAGTTCAGTTGTGCTCCAGGTTCAGAGGGGCTGTGCTCTGGGAGGGCTTCACTGCTGCTCTGTTACAAACACCTCAGCGACACTGAGGTGGTCTGGGACACAACTGCCCTGGATAGCCCTGCCTGCACCCAAAGCCTCACACCCAGCTCTCTGCTCCAAAACCTAAATGCCTTTTCTCACTCCCTTTGGAAGCACCAGTCCCTGACATACTGCCCTTCTGACAGGCAGTCAGTAAGGCTTTAGACAATAAGATTTGCTCACAGCTTCCCTTTTCAGTTTTCAGCAGGGAATTCAGTGTTGGATTCAAACTGATTTTGCAGAGATACTCAGCATAAAGAATTGCAGTTCAGTTCCATGGAACACAGAATTTCCATCCTGCTCAGGGATAGCTCACCAGGGGCTGTGCCCAGGTCACTGGGTCTTTACCTGTTCTCTCACCTCCCGTTTGTCAGCTGTGAGACCCAAGCAATGTTCATGCCCTTGCTCATCCTGGATGCCACTCAATAACTACTGACCCCGATAAAAGAGATCCTCACCAACCTGGTTTCCACCTCATCTCATGAGTTCCCATTCAGGTAATGGCTTAAGCATTTATCTAACTTAAAGAAGTTAAGATTGTTCCTTATTGACTTTAAAAGGACTATTCATATGTATGAAGTACAAGGCTGGATCAAGCCTTGAGAGCAAGGCACAAGCTGGAAGACAGAACTCCAGGGACTGGAACAGACAGAGTCAGGTCAGCTCAATTGACTCTTCAAATCATCCAAAAGAGGGAGTCTCAGAGGAGAGCTGAGAGTGCTGGGGAAATAATCTGTCACTACCTTGGCTTTAGACACAACCAGCTGATTTAGGGAAGGAAGAACTCTCCCAGACTCTGACAGGGAAGATGAAGGTGAAAAGTAGAAGGACACAGGGTGCTCAATTTCTATTTTTCACTCACTTTAGTACAAGACTTAGAACAACTGGCAGCTGATCTATTCATCACCAATGAATCACACAGAAGTACAGAAAGCAGCTCCTTCCCAGAGTAAATCTTGGACCTACTTTCTTTCAGGATGAACCCTTGCCCTTTGCCCAGCCCTGTTACTGTGGCAGAAGCCCAGGCTCTTATCACTCCAGTACCTTTCCATAAGCTTGCAGCACCTCCCAAGTGGTTAATTCAGGGAAGCTGAGAGGATACAGGATACACATCCCTCACAAAGTGAGGAGAAACTGCCAAAAATGACTGGGCAGATATCAACAGCTTCAGCAAGAGACAAAATATTCCCACCGAATGAAAAGTGACGGATCATCCGGGTTTAATGCAGCCAAATTATCTGTGTAAAAATACACGCAGGACATGCTGCTGTGCCACCAACGGCACTGCACAGCAGCTTGTGTTTACATCTCATTCCCTGTCACAGGCTGTCCTGCGTGGGCTGGGCCCAGGAAGAGCTGCTGCCACAGAGCCTGGGAACACATGAAACCCAGGGCCTGAGCCCTGCTGCGTGGGCCCAACATCCAGCAGAGGCAAAAATTAAACACAAGCGGTTTACCTGATTACACCAGTTCAGCAGTGATTGAAGGGAGATGGGTGTTTTTTAAGTTTAAGGAAGAGCAAATTGTTAGAACCGAGAGACAGAAATCAATTCCACTCTGTAATTGCTATGGAAAGATCCTTCTATGAGCCTCACTGGAGTTTGATTTTGTACATTTGCATCTCTTTGCATGATGCAGTTGTCACTGAATCTGCAAATCACATCAAAATTAAGCTGTAATTTGAGCTTGGCTTAAATGAAAAGTGTGTTAAAACTTTGAAGTCCACATGCTATGGGTAGGAAATCCTGTTTCAGCTAAAGCAATAATTAAGACTGGATCGCAATTGCAGTTTAACAACTTCAAACAGATCTTTAGAAACCGCCTCTAAACCCAGCAGCTGGAATGGCAAATGAAACACTTGGGCTGTGGTGGAAACAGGGACATTGTACCTGTCTGTGACCTCATCTGGCACTTGGGTACAGTAGTCACTGCGGTACAAACCCCACAGTGACAAATCCCAGATGAGCCATGAGCAGGTGTCCCTTAGGGACAGGCTCTGGATCTAAGCAGTAGCCCACTAACAGCTTCGAAGAGCTGTGGTCTCGCACCTTCACAACTCTTTGGTGGACTCTGGTGGTTTCCTGGTCAGTCTCTTCCAAAAAATCTGAGGATGAAAAATCAGCTAATGATTCTGGCAGATCAGCCTCACACATGAATTTTGTTTGAGTCTGAATTCATGAACCAGGGATCTTTCCTTTGAACTTCATTTCCTCTCCAGAAATAGTTCAAAGCAGTTGGAGAACATGAATGCCAAAATCAAGCCTGAAAACCACCACAGCCTCACTTTAAAACACTTCATTTTCCTCCTGAGAGTTCTGCTGTTGCTTTCCATGGCTTGTCAAACAACCCCGTTCAGATTTAGCACAGAGTCTGCTGTTCCCATTCATCACGAGTCTCAGGACTGAGGCACTCCAGCTGCTCCAGGGCTATACCCTTAAAAGTGATCTTGCTGTGATGTAACAACAGCCTGTTGTTATGACCTTGGCTATTTTTGACAAAGAGATAAAGATGAAATAGGTTCTTGTTCCTAATGACAGCTTGTACAAAACATCCTTTCCAAGGAAAACTATGTTATCCATATGTATACCTTATGGATCAGGCTATGCCAGACAGCAGCACTATAATCTCTCTCCCCCAGGTGACACAGCAAGAAAAATGGTTTGGCTTTATTATGCCAACATCTCTTTAATTGCACTTTGGGAAAGTACTGTGTTTTCTCTCAAAACTAATAACAAATCAAACACTTTGAAAACCTCTTTATTTTTTCACTACAACCTCTGTGTTTGTTTACTTGGAAATTTCTCAACCTGGCACACACAGTTTTGGAAGATTTTTGCTTTTAATTCGGGATTCTTGCCTGGAACTTTCTTTTTTCCTACCTGTTGCCCTTTTTTGAGAACGCCCCATTAACCAGAAAGATTTCTATGACCTTCCTCACAATAAATAATGCTCATGAGAGTCAAATTGGTCTTCAATAAAATTACCTGATTAACATCTTGAAAGAAAGATCACCTTATTCCTCACAGGCCCGATGATTTCAATTAAAGCTTTGTATTAATTTCACTTAAGTTTTTTAGCTGTTCCTTCAAAACTAATTTAACAACCACCTAAATATTTAAGCAGGTGAAAAACTTACCCTATTTGTGCAAGGATAAGCTTAAATTCTTTGCTGGATGGTGGCCTAAGGGCCTGTAAATACAGATGGCTGTGAGCAAGACCCAGAAGAGGCCAGGTAACCACCAACAGGCAATTATATGCCCCCCAGAACTTCAAGCCAGTATATCATCCTGTTTGAAGCTAATTGCTTTGAAATAATTGGAAAGGTGAGCAGGTAAGTTCACACGGAGCATTTGCAATCTTGCTTTGTATTTAAAAAACCAACAGTCCAGATTGCATGGACAAAACAGGCATGATTCAATAAAACAAGTTAAAAGGGAAGGGGAAGGTATGCAGTGGTCTTTAAAAAGGATTTTCCTTTTCATTTTTAGCATCATTAAAATGCTGAAAACATTTTGTTCAAGAGCTTCTTTAGTTAATACCTCATTACTTCTCTTTTTATTGTTATGGTAATCAAGCCTTAATATATTGCAGCTTTATAGCATGAAATCAAGGCTAGGCCTGTGGGCATGGACAGATGTACAACAGCATGCAGTAAAACACAGGTACAGAGACATGCAGAGCTGAATATGGCACTGGGGTTTTTTATAATTGTTTAGCAATTCATCTGAAGTTATTTTAACCTTGACAACAGATGAACTCTAACATGTACCATGATCACTCACTGGAAAGCTGCACTGAAAAGCAAATTTTGTAACTGTTGTCTTACAGGCTGGGTTCTAGGAAAGCATGAAACCAAGTCTGAGCAAGATGATTAAATTGTTTGCATGACTACAGGCTGTAGCTGTAACTATTCAAAACATTTAATTGAGAATATTTTAGCCAAGGGAGAATGGTAATGCTGGGGAACTGCATTTTACACCAGGACTTTGCCTCTCTGTGGGAAATTGGGGCTCAGTGTCAGCATTCAGACCCTCTCCAGGCATAGGCACACCAAGAAAGAGGAATATTCAGGTCTGACTTCTGGTTCTGAAGGGAACTTGGACCTTGTGCTGGAGCTTTGCGAATGGTTGAATTTCACCCATCAAATCAAGTGAAAGTTAGAAATAACTTTTAGAAAGTTATAATGGCTGTGTCTGCAGGGTGTTGAAATTGTATCTCAGCAAGAGTGAGCATCCTTAGATCTTCCCCGAGTAAATGACAACACACGACCCCCAGTGTCAGAGAGGCTCCCCCGCTCAGCGGTGCCTTCAGGAGAGATCGCTCAGGAACCATTCCAGCTCCTGGGAGCTTTGCTAAATTTAAAGGGAGTGTTTTGGCTGGCAATCCCTCTCCCAGTGAAAGCGCTTCAAACAGCCAACATGAAAAGCAATATGCCTGTGACTGCATCGAATCCCTGATCCTGAGGGATGCCTTGGGGAGTTCTCCAGCCCCACGGGTTTGGGGTGGTACCATTGACCACCAGCCTCGCTTTGTCCCGAGCACACCCTGCAGGAACATCCCAACAGCCTTTGGCACTGCAAACACGAGCCCTTCACTGGTTACCGACAGTCATGAAGGAGCAGAAAGAACCTAGGTACAGGTGACACATTATTCCAGTAGAAGTGAAAATTGTTTTCCACATTATAACTGGGTAACAGTAAAATATGATTAAACACATAGATCATGTAGCAGAAAAACGTGGCTAACCTCAGTTAGGCAAAGCTTCCAGATTCCCCCTTTCTTGGAAATATTGGGAGTAACAATGTGCTGTATTCAGCTGAAATCTGTTGCTTTAAACCTTTGAATTTAAACAAAGTCTCCTAACAATGAATAGTCCAGTCACCCAAATTTCTAGTGTCAAGCACAAAAGTGAGCAGCTCTCAGGTGCAGTAAATCTGACTTTCCCTCCTAGGAGCATTTCACTGGGCACAGCTTGTAGGATCAGACCCTGGGACAGGAACACATGTTACCCAGCATATAACAAGGGGAATGAAAGACAATGGGCACTATAGGCCAGCAAACACACTAATTATATTAATAAAATGAAAGCTTAAATTTTGAAGCTAATCCTGGGCTATCATTTATAAAAGTTAACAGGGCATATTTAATTTAGGAATTGGCTAACACTTCTCTTTCCACCACTGAAACCTCATAAATGAAATATACTGGATCCCTGCCCAGTGCGGAAATAAAAGTTATGAATAATGTTTCTATCTCAATCATTGTCAGTGCTTTAATATTCCTAATTACTTTAAAAAGCTAAATATTCAATATAGGAAAAACCTTCTTTTTCTTTTATCTCCACTTGCAAGATTAGAGCAATTTAATAAGAGTCACTGGGTAGTTTTAGTCCACAAGACCATTCTGTACTTTGACATCTTATCCTTTCCTGGCCATTTTTACACAGAATGAAGTGCTTTTTACTCTATGAGTGCACATGTGTATAAATGTGTAATCTGTATCTGTACGTCCTTATTGTCATAGTCTTTTTATTATTATTATTTTTAACTTCTGTTAGTGCTCATGTACTGTACAAATACTCAGCAGTAGGATAAACTAAATCTAGTACTATGAATAATAAAAACATTACATGAGTTCCTGAGAATCTATACAAAATCTCACAATTAATGTTGTGGGGTTTTTAAAATATTTTTAAAGAGAGATATTCAATATATCATGATGCCCAGTTTTCCCCTTGTCTGCATTCCAGGTAATCCCAAAATGTTGCTTCAAACCCCACAGTATGGCCTTTGTTTCCATCCTTGGAATCATATAATCCCAGAATGGTTTGGGCTGGAGGGACCTCACTGATCATCTCATCCCAACCCTGCCATGGGCAGGGATGCCACCCCCACACCAGGTTACTCAGGACCCTGTCAACCTGCCCTTGAACACTCCCAGGGCTGGAGCATCCACATCCCCTCTGGACTAAAGTCCTTCCTCCCTGCTCCTTTCCTATTCCCTCTTCTGCTGGAATATTCAGCAGAGCTGCAGACAAACCCCCAGGAACCCATCCAGGAATCTGCCCCACTGCCTTCAGCCTCTGGTTGTGTTCACCCCCGGGCACATTTACCTCCCATTCCCTTCTAACTCCTCCCTCTACAGATCCCTCCTCTGTTACCTACTTCTTCTTAAGATCCCAATCAATTTGGGAGAGAGGGAGGAAGCCAACACAAAACCAAACAAAACACCCATTCAGTTTCACTTCACAGCACCTCTACCCATGCAGCTTTATTTACTTGCCTGATGCACAAATTGACTCCATTTATCAAGCTTATTCCTGCTTTGTCAATAATGTCTCAGGCCTGTGTTACGTCACACTCAGATGTTTGTGCTGCCTGCTCCATTCCAGCATGAACCAACCACTTCAACTCACTGTGCCCAATTAAGAGAGTTTAACAAACACAGCCTTGCCAGCTGAAAGAATTGAAAGCCTCAAGTGTGGATTAATTTCCTAGCAAAAGGTGCAGAACTCCCAACTCCCATTTCCCTGACTTTGGCAGTATGGATTTAAGGAATGGATTGTGAGTCAGAGGAGAGAATCTGGGCTGCCTGACAAGTCAATGGCAAAACTCCCCCTGGCTTGAACAGGACAAGAATTCTATCTGGAGAGAGTGCTTTCCAAACAGCTCCAACACTCCACAGAGTATTTCATGAAGAATGTGCTGTATTAAAGATTTGAGAGAGAAAAAATTCTTTATAGAGCTCTATTATCTGTACTGGTGTCCTAATAACAGGACCAAAAGCATTAACAGCATCCTCCACTGCATTTCACATTTCTTTGCAAAACACAACCAAAAAAGTCCAATGTCATTATCCTGGGAAAGGGGATTTTCACATATTCATAGAACCACAGAATGACTGGGGTTGAAGGGACCTTAAAGGTCATTTTGTTCCAGCCCAATACGAACTTCTACAAAATAACCAGCAGACAACACTCATTTTTCCATTCAAATAATCCAAGTTCTAAGGCCACTGCTTTATAATACCTGGTTTTTAATAGCAACACATATTTTTATCATATTTTGGTATCTTTACTCACCACTTGAGCAATCAGTCCCTCCCCAGCCTGGTTCACAGTGACACGTGTCAGGAGAGACACATCTTCCATGCACACACTCCTCTGTGCACAGTGCTGTTGAGAGAAAACAACACATAGCATTGTAAACATATTAAGTGGTTGCTAAACATACCCTAAACAATGCCTTAGAGAGCAATATTTTGTTTAAAAATATTAAACAGAGCAAACACACACACAAAAAATTACTCACAAGATTTAATTATTGCTAAGTGACCAAAATAAAATATAGGTCTCTTGACAGCAATAAATTCATTTGTCACTTCAGCCCTGTAATGAAAAACTCACACACCAGAAATTCCTTTGGTTAGCAGTTTTGCTTCCTAATAAAGTTTTTACTAAACTGACATTTATTATTATTATATTACAGAACAGCAGCTTCTTATATTGCACTCAAATTGCAACTGCTCATAAGACAAAATGGAGCTCAGTCTTGAAAGTATATTAAGATCCAAAATAGATTTCATTTAAAAAACAGCTCCAGGAAAATAAATAATTTTACTCCATGATGCAGTGGCTGTAAGTGCATTTTTGTCTTCTCAAGGTCAGCCAGTGTTCCATAACTAGAGTTCTCTGGGTCACTGGTATAATACTGGAAGTTCGATATCCTCAAGCTCAAAGCAAGACAAACAGGTTGGCTGAGGAGCAGGTTCATGGAGGACTGGTTCTTTACTCTTCCAAATAACAAAGCTCATAGCTTTTAGGATTCTCTTTTCCTGTGCTGTTTCAGTGTCTGACAGTTTCCAGTGTGTGCCCATCACATACTAAAGAAGCTGGAGAGCACTGAGTAACTGCTTTAAAGACTGAACTTTGTTGCTTACTACCTTGTTTCCATTTTACCACTGAGGACACTGCCAGAAACTCCTTATGCCAGAGATTCAAATTGGATAGTTAAGCTGGAACACATCATTTCCATCTAGACTAACATGTATGAGTTATTAAAAATATGAAGCAGTGGCAATGAGGTCACTGTATTAAATTGTATGTACCTATATATAAAATACATTATTTAGTTCATATATAATCTATGGTCGTACATCCTGTGTTTTTATATCAGGTGGGAAACGTGAGTATTGAGTTTACTTAACCAAGAACTGCCTGAAGCTGGACTACAAAAGACTTATCCCAAGACAAAGATAATTTCTTCCTGTTCACACCAAGGCTAGCAAAGCTGATTTGGGAAGTAGCTTTGCGGTGCTGTAGAGAAAATGGAGCTGAACCACCCAATTCCTTTGAAAGCAGCCAGCAAAGCTTCTGGAAGTTTCCCTGATCTGCAGGTGGAATGAAAGCTGGAGCCCTTTCAGTTCCCAGATCCCTCCTGCACCAAAAGTTCTCCACCACTGCCTTCTTGCTTTGAATGACTCCTGCCACAGCTGACACTGGTTGGACTCCCACACCTTGGACCCACAGCCAGCTGCCAACAAAACTCATGGAAACATTTTGCTGCCTATTCTCTGATTGGATCATTGCAGACCAAACCCACTGAGCTGTTCACAAAATATTTAAATCCAACATCAAATTGCAGATGAACTTAGAATAATCCTGTGGGACAAACTTTCCTGCTCTTTATCCAGCAGATCCCACGTGACCAGTGATTAGAACACTGCCTTGTTAAAACGGCTGCAAGATCTTTCTAAATTAATCATTTCCTTTCTACGTTTGCTGCATGTCAAAAATGCAATTTATTCTTATTCCATATCTTGTGTTTAGACAGTATTGCAGTGGGCATGAAATATTCATGGCTAATCTCTAGTCACTAATTGTCCTAATCTTTTGTGCATTTATTTTACTCGAGTTAGGCTTTCTGGAGACAGCGAAGCATCCTGCTCTACAGCTGTGGGATGAAATTCAGGACAGGATATTAGATAAACAGGATATTCCAATAAAAATATACACACCTTCCTACAATCATTTGAAAATGGCTGGTTATCCAGAACGAGAGAAGTTCACATATAGAACAGTCACACATTTACAGGTTTTTATTCAAACTACAGTGAGCTAAAAGATACAGGATATGCTGGGATAGGGATACCTTGGGAATTGTGTCCTGCACAGCTTTGGCTGAGAGTACATTTCTCAGTGAAATTCATTCTAGTTTCACAAGAGATGTGGAAGTCAAAACTGAGATTTCGCTGTTGCCTGTATGGACATTTGCAATAATAAATCACTCTAACATGTAAAATGTGTAGCATTTTTTACCCTTTTAACTCGGCCACGTTCTCACCTCAAGCCAAACATTGTGAGTGAGAAGGTTCATGGGGAACTGGTTCTTTACTCTTCCAAATAACAGAACTCCTGCACATTACTGCTCTAAATTTAGTTGATTTCCACACAAATTTATCACACCTCAACTATGTTAACATAAATATGAAATAATAGTTACTAATTAGGCAATGAAGCTCCCTTGATCACTTGTCTAGCTGCAGTCCTATGGGAAGAGTGCAACGTGAGACTTAGCAGCAAGACTCAAGAGAGAACTCCTCATTCTAAAGCACTCAGACACATGAAAAATAATAAAAAATATATTTATAAAGAACTATATCCTTGTTTTCAGGTGTTCTGAAGTCCCACATCGCCGAAGATGACGATGTTTAATGAGCAATTAAAGATTCAAGTAAGGTGAAGATGCTTCTTGGAACCGTGGGCTGCCTCATCTCTGGTTGATTAATTGCTAAACAAGTAGCTGTGAGCTCAGAGCTCACTAGTGACTAATTCCAAACGTGGGGGTCACAGAAAACCCCCTTTTTTAAACAAAGAAGCTTTGACAGAAGTAATTTTATTTAAACTGGCAAACAATCAGACTCCTGCACTGACTGATTCAAATCAGGCTTATAAAGGTCATATTAGGGTACAGCTCTAAAGTTTTACCACAGCAAATAAAATTTGGAATTTCTCCTATAAAAGGGAAGTCTTGCCTTGCTCAAGTCTTTAGAGTTTAAATTAATTTTTCATTCTATTAACATTCAACATAATAGGATACAATGGTCCCCAAGGCATTCTTCATAATACACTTTGTACAGTGGTTTGCAAATGATCCTACTAGTTAATGGAACTATAAAAATTACTTGCACATAAAGGTCAAGAAAAATAAAGATAAGTATATACTTTCTGACACTGTCCTGTTCAACACTCAGCTAAAGGCCCCTGGAGTAAAGAAAACTTGTCCTAATGCAAGGAATATAATTCCTCCCAGTATAATAGCCCAAGCACTTCAACCTTTGGAATTCCAGACTTTTTATGTCTGCATTTTCCCTCGACCACTTCACTTGAGCAATCCAGCACCTCATTGATCAGTGTGTTATTAGCATTCTTGGCATGAGTTTGACATCAGTTTGTAGTTTGATTCAGCCTGGTAATAAAATGACCTACATCAAAGCCCTGCCAAAATGCCATCTTTGTCGCAATGTGTTTAGCATGAGTTATTTGCCCACATTCAAGGTTACACAGCAACTGCTCCTTATCATGCAATAAAGGCAACAAAAGGGTTCTGTAACAATCCATTTGATGCTTATCACTTACTTTATAATTACAGACTGGGCTTTTTTCAACATATAAGGTCAATCCTCAGGGAAATAGACCTAAAGATTAAACTCTTTTCACACCTGAAATGGCTGCACTGAGGAATGGATGTCAGAGAAATGGATTCTACTAGTGCTTATTCTTTAATTGTTGCCCAGAATTTGAATTCCAATATGATAAATGGTTTGTCTGTGTCTCCTCTCCACAAAGGTGTGAAGTGTCCAGAATGTTGCAATGAGGAGAAGGGCTCAGTGGAGCAGACTGCAGAATATTTCCACTGCAGAGTTCCTTCAGCTAAGGGGCACCACAGGGAGTTCATCCCAGACAAAAGCAGGGATGGAGAATTGCTCTGTCTTCCTTGATGCTGCATTCCTCTGTATGGACCCAAATCATGATGTTGCAGGGTTTAACTTTCTTGTTTCACCCTCTGTGACACCCTGCTCCTCACATCATCCACCCACTGACTGCTGCCACCCACTGAGCTCCACAGAGGTTGAGGTGCATTTAGGGAAGAGTCTCATCCTAGGGGAACAAGTATGGAGTGATTAACTTGAAAAATTTTCCTTGTCCAAAAATACAACCTGTACATTTATTTCACAAAAGACAGAGTCACAAACAAGCTAATTTGTGCTTGCACTGGAGTGTGGTAACATTTGTGGTGGTCCTTAGGACCTGTGGGAGTTCACAGCTACCGACCCAGCAACTTCCATCTGCCATTGTCCCACTTTGCCATGCCAGACAAACAAAATCCCTCCAAAACAAAGAGCAGGGTAATTACAAAGTGTGAAGGACCCAGAACAGGAATCAGAAATCACTCCTTGGGCTGTGCTCGCTGACGGCAGCGCGGGCTGCAGGAGAGCCGTGCCGGAGCATTCCGTACACGCCGGAGTTTCCTGGGCTCTGTGGGACTCCTGCCCAGGATCATAGAGCAGCCAGGAGGTGACAGAGAGCATAAATAACTGGAGATACATTATGATAATGGAAAACATTGCTACATGGAGATATGGATGCTGCTATGAGACACAATGAGAAATTCGGGCACTCGCCTGGAACTGCACAGAATGAACTGGTTTATTTGGACTGCACACGTGGCACAAGGTCATTGCCTCAAAAGATCTTCTTTTCTCTGTCTTACCTCTGCCAGGTTTTCTTCACTATACACTGATCTTGCCCAAACTGACCAATTTCATTTCTTTTCTGTGATGGTAAATGGTAAACCTGCATTTTTTCTTTTATGTTGCTGGTATTTTAACTTCAGATTATTTAACCAGTTCACCCCATTCTTGATAGTTGTTGGACTAAACAAAGCAGAAACTTAATGGAAAAAGTGATGTTTTCCTTAAATATTTAATACCTGTCCCTAAAATAAAAAATGGCCTGTAGCCATTTTAGCCCATTCCTCCATTCCCTCGTGCCACTTTTAGGGAAAAGAGTGATTTTGTTAGGTGAAATAGCTGTTATCCTATGTCTAGTGGTTTCAGATAATGCAGAGAGGTCAAAGTAGATGAAAAAAGATGAAAAAGATTCTTGCTCCTTATCCATTAGGAATCTGTTCACTCAGGGCCTCTCTGGTGCTTCCATCTTAATGTACTGGCCTGGGTCCAGCTTGTGCTGAGTCTACAGTATCAGCTTCATTAGATCAGCCTGTAGTCAGCTTTTGGCTGTGCTCAGGAAAGGGAGCTTGGATAGCACAAGAAAGATGACTACAGCTAATGCATCCAGGTAGGTTTTCCTCATTCTTAGATTATTGCTTATTTGTGGAATGGATGATTTCCTCCCTAAATCACTGACTTTCCATCAGGAATCAAGCTGATTTGATGGTTTCCTGGATAATTGCTTCAATGAAGTGGGATAATAGCTCTTTGCATTGCTTAATGTCTATTTCTGTGGTCATCACTCAGGATACATTCATTAATTTATCACCTTGGAAAGCACTTTCATGCAAGGTTTAACAACTTCCAAAGATGAAGAGATTTCAAAGCCTGCTCAGGCTTTGAGGAATTTATTGTTTCAGTGCATAGCAACCCTTCTTTTTCATCTTCCCATGAAAGTACCAGTGAAAAACACAAACCCAAAGAGATCAATGTGAGCAAAGGAAAGATGAGACTGATGCAGAGCAGATAATATCAGTGGGTCACAAGATCAGCTCCTTTTCCTGTAGGTGCAATTCCAGCACTTCTTTTGCAGGTTTGGAATGAGACACTCTGCATCAATGCTATCAGAACAGAATCAATGGTCTTTTTGTTGTCAGGGACATGGGGATCTCTGGCCATTGCCTCAGTGAGGTATTGATCTGTTCCGGGTTGTGTTATCCTCAGTCCTGACTCCCGGCCAAAGCTCAGGGATTAGGCCAGACATGACTTGTGGATGTCTGAAGTAAAAGAACTGTGGAGATCCATTTTGAGGATTTTGTCTTTTCCCAAGAGCAGAATTTGACATGTGTCGGTGTCATCACTGACAACAGATCAGTAAATCCCTGTATCCATTTGCTGAGACATGAAGATTTGTTAATAAGCATAAACTCCGTGGCAGTTTTTTATCCTTTCTATCAGCAGGTAAATAACAGCCTGGGGTTCTGGTCACTATCAAGGGGAATACAGAGCCTTCCACATTTTTGAGTGTCCCAGGCTTGTGACATGGACTAGTTTAGTGGTCCTGGAATAATTCCATCCAGATCTCAATGTTTCAGACTCCAAGGGCCCTTCAGTAGGAATGCTCACAGTGTACTGTCACTTGAGGAGCTGGCACTGATGAGAACCTCCTTCAGTCCATGTTGCAATCTGTTGCTTTAGGCCTTACTCTAGGGAGTGAACAGGGAAGTAAACTGTGCCAGGGCAAGGGCAGGGTAGGGAATAGACTGCCACTTGTTCTGTGTGCCCTGAGACTGGTGGGGCACAGTTTGGAATCCCAGTCTGGTTGGTTCTGAGGAGCAGCTGAGCTGGAGCAGCACATCCCTGAGACAGCAATGGCATCGCATCACTGACCATAAAACAGTGACAGTGACAGAGAAGTTTAGAGCCTGCAAAAGGAGAGGTCGGGGGAATCACACATTTAACAGAGTCTTTGTGGCATTTTGATGCCCCATTGGTTTCATCTGCTCTGATGGAGAGAGGGAATGGGAGATAGCACTCACCATTTAGTGCTGTCTGAGCAAGAGCTGCAGAGCAGCCTTCTCGTAGCAGCAAATGTCAGAGAGCATGACTGGGGTCAGGAAGCTGAACTCTGTTGTACCTTTGGCTGTGTTAATAAAAAAGTGCAGGAGTTGAAGGCTCAAAAAGGGGTGGTGGAAAGGCACTAAGAGACTCTGAGTGCTCAAGTGCATCTGCCCTGCAAAGTGGACAGGTTACAGGGCTGGGCAGGAGCAGCAAAGGCAGGAGGGGGTTCAGTGTACTAAGGAGGCACATCCTGCAAGAAAGACAGCGCCTGATGCAAACAGCTCCTGACTAACTCACACCTCAGACCAAGGTCAGACACATCCACACAGGGACTCCTGCTCAGCCCCAGGGCTCCTGAGCAATCAGGGGCACCAGAGCCTGGGCCTGACCTTGGGGCAAAGAGAGAAATTCCTCCTTCTGGTGAAATCCTGACCCAGAAGTGCCAAATCCCTTACCACTTTGTTGGGGGTTAGGATTTTTCCTTTTGTTCCTTTCTTTCATGGAATTGTGTCCCATCTGTTGCTAAGAGACAATAACGACCAATATTTAAGACAGATTAAAGAAATGGCCAAAGTAGGAGAAGGGTGCAGCTGGTGCTCTCTTACCTGTGGGGTTTTCTCTTCCATCTGATTGGGGGGGAGACAGGCTGCGGCCATTGTGGGGAGAATTCACCACCACTGTGGGGCTCCATCTCCTGCTGTCTGCTCCTACAGGGGCTCCTACAGGGAGCGAAGTTCAGCTTGTGGGAGCAGCTGTTGCACTGGAACCTTATTAACACCCTACCTCACTAAAAAAAGGACCCTCACCATCTCGGGTCCCTCAGGGGAAACTCCTTTCCGCCTCCAGAGGAGCCTCTCCCGGCCGTGTTCAGCGGCTCGGCTGCTGCTGCCCAGCCCCACCATTTCTCTGCCACTGCTCCGGGTTTTTCAGGTTTTACACTCCCTGCCAGACACCCTGCAGTTCCTGCTACAGCTGCAGAGTTTCTGATACATTTCCTCTGCTGCTCTGGGGTCTGCTCACCCCTGCCCTCCCAGCGCTTTGCTGCTGCAGCCCATTTCCCCGTGCGCCTCGCCCGCCATTGCTGCGTGAGGGGGAAACGCGGCCGAGCCCGCGCCACAGCGCCCCCTGCTGGCTCGGCGGCACCGCCCTGCCCGGGCGGGAGCCAGCAGCGCCGCCTGTGGCTGTGCCCGGAACTGCAGCACAGGGCAAGCGCCCGCGGCCGGGAGCGGCTGGGCTGGGTTTGGGCTCTCTTGCTGTTGTTTGTTCGCCCTTGTTTGTCACACGCACCAGTAAAAAACTCATTCCTTTGCCCATCTCTTTGCCTGAAAGCCAGGTGATTTCAAAGTTATAATAATTTGGAGGGAAAGAGGTCATGCTCTCTGTTCCAAGGGAGGTTCCCGCCTTGCTTGGCAGACGCCGGTCTTTCAAACCAAGACAGTTTTAAGGCTCAGTCTTTCTCATTGCCTTCACAGAAAGTGAATTGGAGTCCAGAGAGAACTCATCAGGGAGCAGCTAAATATTGATGATTGTTGATCCTTTGGGGCCTGCAACCAATTTTATGCATTTTCTGTCATTGCTTCAAGTGGAAATAATCATTGTATTCTGCCATGTTGGGAGGAAAGAGTTACACTGAGATCAATTCTGCTGATCAATGTTCTAATACAATATTATTCTGTGGGACAATTTCAGCATTTAACTTTTTCTGGTAAATGATTTCCCATTGCCTCACACAGGGTTCAAAACAATCATTAGCACTAGTTCAAACTGTTAATGAGGTTAAGGGAGATCCTGAATCAGCAGAGCAGAATCTGTGACCCTGGAAAGCTTTTCCCCTCCTGTGCCCTCTGTCTGCTCCTTCCATTTTGGTAAATTGACCAACTCTTCCCCGCAATTTGTAGGAAATACATTTTCACTTGTTAATTTTCCACTGGAACTTGATTCATCCAACCAACAAACTTAATTTTTCTGCAAATTGTCCTCTGTGTGGCACCTTCAGAAAGAGCAGCACTATCTTTTTCTAAGCAATGCAGAAATATTATCATTTACTCTTGGCATGGTCCTTCATTCTCTCTGTACACAGCCTAGGAGACCTTGGTCCAGCAAAACCAAATGCAATCCAAAGAGGCTTTGCCTGCAGAAAGCTCCAGGTTTTTTGAGGACAGAAGTGCCAAAGCCAGTAAAAGCTTTCCCCAATAATTCCATTCTTAACTTCAGGGGATTTCTTTGTTGTTGCCTGAGGAAATTAAATTCTTGACAGGTTGGGAATAGAGGAGAAGCTTGTACATAAGATCCCTGGTCCTTCTGGCAGCTTTCCTACCAATCTCTGGAGGAGCAGCCAAACCTCCCAGAAGAAGAGAAAGCAAAACTTGGCCTATTAAACCACCTGTGAGGGCAGGTGGCACCAAACCAGACCCAGCACAGAGGCAGGAATGCCCGTTCTCCACTGCTGGGTAACTTTGCCTGCAGTCTGAGCTCTCCTGGGAGTTGTGCTGGAATGGAAAATAGCTGCCAGGTGTGAAGCACAGAGCTGCAAATTCGCTAAAAATGGTAAATCACAAACATTTCCATCACAGAAAGACTGTAGGAACTTGCAGTGCCCTGCAGGTGAGGAAGGTGAGAAGTAAATGACAGATGGACAGGTGAAAGGTGTGGAAGAACTGGGTGAAACTCAACTGCTGGGGGATATTTCCAGCCTCAGGTAGAAACTCCACCCGTACAGTCCCACTGCTTTGCTTCATGCCACGGCCACCCCTGCCTTCCTCCTGTGTCTGTAGCAGTCCAAGAGACCAGGAATTTACAGGTTCCAGCACTGGCTGAGGAGCTGTTTGATTTAAACAGTGAGACAGGAAACACATGGGAAAATGTCAAAGAAAATGAGCCATTATCAGAAAAGCCCTCACACATTTATAATTGGAAACATTTCTATCTGGAAATCACCTCAAAATCACAGCACTTGCATATTTTGCTATAGGTTACCCACTCAGGGCATTGAGTGAATTTCTTTGTGTACAAATTCCATCAGCCTGTGATATATTTATTTTTAAATCTGGTAGCCTTGCTACATGTCCGTAGTTCTCTGATTACTGACTTGCCCTGAATTGTGGGTCTCATGCCAAGAAAATTCTATTTTCTGACAGCAAATGACACAGCTCCACTGCTGATTGATTTCCATAGGTACAGAGTGTGTGCTGTGCGTGTTAGAGTGAGGACTGAGGCATCAAAAATGTTGTTCCTAAAAGATCAAAAGTAGATCGATGACGACATCTGGACTGCATGACACTTCTGGCTGTCTTTGCTAGGCAATGCAACACTTAATAAAACCAAATTACACAGATGTTCCTAGAAAACTTTCAGTCCTGCAGCTAATTGAATAAACTATCGATGTTTCAAACAAAGTCTTTCTTCATTCTTATTCCAAAATTTTTCAAGTGAATCTAACAACAATCCTTTCTTTGTTTCTCACCAAAACAGGATGAATATGGACAAATTTCTAAAGGCAAACCTGTCCTTGAGGCCAGGCATGGGCCCCAGAGGGCCAACACATTTCAGATTTCATTTCAAACCAAGGCCCACAATGCAAGTGAAGGTGACCCTGCTGAAATCAAGGACAGACTGTGCTCTGTTTGAAGATCATGTATAAGCTACACTAACGTTCCTGGGGATGGAATATTTAAATGCAGAATCCTTTCACTTTTCTCACATTTCAAAAGGAATCACAGCAGTGTGTTTCACAGCAGCTTTCTGAAAAGAACTGCAAAAAAGACAACACAGGAAACTTTTTTTGTAATGATGGGGGCTGATCCTCACCTCACGCCACTCGTTTAAACTTCCTGTCACCTACTCCAGATTGCAGAAGTTCAGCTGATTTAGGATCAAGCCCAAATTCTGGATGTTGAATGTCCAGAGAAACTTTCTATTAATGACACACAGTAAATGCACTTTCCAATTCCTGGGATTCACACTGTGGCCGGGAGATAGAAGATGGGAGCTGGAAACAAAAGCTTTTCCCTACATTATCAGAAAGTACTGAAGAGGGCTACTGTTTATAACAAGTTAAATATGGCACAGCATTGGCAGTATTTGATAAAAAGATAATTTTAGATGCTTTTAGTAATGCTTTTAAAAGGAATTCTATTTAAGCTGGACATTTGTCAAAACATGACACCTGTGCCTGCAGGTGTGGTGACATCAGATCCAAGATCTGCATCAGAGAGCTGCTTCTGCAGAGCTCTTGTGCACTGCACTGCTGTACCTGAAAAGGTTCCATTTCTTCACCAGTCTCCTTAAATGTGTTTCATACACATTATTTTATTTCTAATCAGAAAAAAGATTTCTTTACTTGACTCAATTTACATCTTTGCATCATAAGCAAGGCTATCTTCTAGTTTCACACATGGATTTCTGGACATCACAGTAATAAAAGTAAATCATAGCATTCAGAAAGGAAAAATCTTGATAAAAAGAAAGAAAGGTTTGAGGTTAGATATATTGATTAAATAGCTCCTTTTGACTTACAGCATCAGAGAAAGTGAGGCTTCCAAAAGTGAATACCTATGTTAGAAATATTGAGGTTAAGATAAACTATTCAAAAACATTTTGTGATCAAATCTGCAATGGACTGAAGTTGCATGAAAAAATCTCCCCTGGGAGCTTTAAAACTTCTCTATGAAAATGGAAAGTAAGTGCAGCACCCCACAATGTGAAGGGGAATGCTGTAATCCTGACACAGAGAGGAAAAGGGAATGTCTGAAGACTCAGTTCCAAGTACATCAGCTTCTAAGGGATGGCTCCATGGCTGCTTAGAAGAGCTCTGTCCCTGATTAGCTTGGTGACACCTGATTAATCCCCTCCCCTGAACTAAGAGTGTTAACAGATGCTTTTACAGCCAACATCATCTTCTTTCCCTTAGAACAATTAGGGAACCAGAAATGAAAACTGATTTTCCAACTGACTCTATTGCAAACATAAAATTTCCATAGTGTGCCCTCTGGGCACCTTCAGTTCACTCCTATTACCCATTGTGCCCTCCCACACTCTTTTGTTTCCCTTGTCCCATGAAGAATTTCCCTTCACTGTCAGCAACTTCAACTGCCAGAGGGCAGGGCTGGATGGGATATTGGGAAGGAATTGCTCCCTGTGAGGGTGGGCAGGCCCTGGCACAGGTGCCCAGAGAAGCTGGGGCTGCCCCTGGATCCCTGGAAGTGTCCAAAACCAGGCTGGATGGGGCTTGGAGCAGCCTGGGACAGTGGAAGGTGTCCCTGCCCATGGCAGGGGTGGGATGGAATGGGATTTAAGGTCCCTTCCAACCCAAAGCATTCCAGGATTCCATGACCTCACTCTGCAGATCATTTATTACTGTGGCATGTTAACACCACTCAGAAATGGTGCACAGTCACAACTCTCACCCAAGGTGATGGAAATTGGAACACTCACCCTATTTGATATCCCAGCTCCTGCTGCAAAGTTGTAGGTTCAATAGGAAGAAAGTACTTCTTTTCCAAAGTCTCAGAGTGATTTTCTGCACAATTTGGCAACTTAATATTTTTATATTTTGGTGTAAATGATTTATGCTCCAGAGCTGTAAGTATTTTATATTTTAACATAAGTGATTGCTTTCTACAAAGTTTTGAGAGTTCTTCCATAACAGAGCACTGTCAGTTTGCTTTAAGCTCCAGAGTAACTGACTTTTTTTTATAGTCTCCATCAGAAATGGATGTAGTTGCAGAAAATCCATGGAATAATATATCTTTATCCTACTATGAAAGGTGGAATATGTGCCACAAAACCCAAAGTTAATTGAGAACAAAGGCAATGACAACTTCTTTGAATTCCCATCCAGCAAACCCATTCCCGGGAATCCCCTGGCATTTGAGAAACCAGCATCAATAATCACAAGTAGACTAACAGAATCATAGAATCACAGAAGCTCAGAGCTGAAAAGGACCACAAGGATCATTGAATTCCAGCTCCTGGCCCTGCACAGGATCACACCATGTGCCTGGAATGATATTTCTTGTGTCAGGCTCACGTGGTATTCCCTGTGTGAATGCCATTGGTATTGTTCAGAGGCACTGCTAAAAGGATGGAATAATTACAGACAGGCGTTCCAAAAGTTCACATAAAAGAAATGCACATTAAGCACAGGAAGATGCTGAAAGCACTGTATACTCTGGGCCAAATTCCATCTGCCAAATGCTTCCACCACTCATTCCTGTGCTGGAGGAGATGGGGAGTAGCTGAGCTGTAAGTAAGTGCACCCAGGTAGCCAAATGCCTCCTCCTGCTTGGCCAGGTTGCTGTATTTATGGCATCCATGGCTGTTGCTATAAAAGGCTGTGAGAGCAGAGGGAGGCAGGAGCAGGGCCCACAACACCTCAGCCAGCCCAGACAACTGCCAGCACCAGCTCGTCCTTCCCAATCTCTGAACAGAGACAAAACCACTTGAAAAGAGTGGCTCACTCCAGCTTCCAAAGTGCTCCCCTGCCACTACTGAAACCAAGAGGTGGGAAGACAAAGAAAAACCAGAAGGAGATTTCCTGAGGATCATACTGATGAGTGTTTTATTATCTGCAGCATGGCTGGCTCTACTGGGCTGGCTGGGATGGGGTTAAGTCCTCTCAGCTTGGATCATGCTGTGGTTTAGGTTGGTGACCAAGCCAACACTGACCATGCTGACACTTCAGCAGCTGCTGAACTGTGCTGGCACAGCACCAAGGCTTCTCTGCTCCTCAGGATCATTCACATTTGCTTTATCTCAATCCACAGGTTTTCTTTCTTTGGTTCTTCTTTCCTCTTCTCCCATCCCATCTGACAAAGGGGATGGGAGTGGCTGAAGGGATCAGTGAGGAGGGAGGCACTGGGTTAACCCACATCCCTGTGTCATCATGTGTTATCACATGTTATCATATGTTATCACATGTTACTCTGTGCTATCATATATTATTCACATGTTCTCATATGCTACCATGTGTTATCATTCCATTGTAGCACTTCAGCCATCCTTGCAGTGCCAGTGATCAGTTTTATTTCTATTTTCAGTCTATAAGATGCTAGAAAGGAGGAAGGGGCCACTGGTACTGACACCTGGCAGGAGGTTGCAGTTGCTCGTTTTTTAGGCAAGAAGGAATCTGCCTGGTAATGCCCCACATGTGACTGGTGGCTTCCCAGACATGCAGAGTTTGTGTAGGAGCTGCTCAGGGAAGGTCACAGCCAGAGGAACACAGAAAGGAAGCAGAAAGAGATGCTACCTCAGATTTTGTATGTACATCAGGAGCTCTTTCTAACGGCCATCTCAATTTAGATAACTTCTTTTCCTCTCTCTATCCTTCCTTCCTTCCTTTTCTCCTGGGCTTTAAAACTTCCCCAGAGTACAAGAGAAATCTGTTAATGGGAGAAGGATGTAAAGGAGTCATCAAGAAAACAACTTGTGGGCTGGAACAAGCTGACCTTCAAGGTCCTTTCCAAACCATTCTATGATTCCAATTTCAATTTTAAACCTGTTCCATTTCACACATTTGTCTTCTTTCTGACCCTATTGATTTCCATGAGTTAACCTGGCTCAGCACATGCCTGGACTACTCATGAACTGCAAACTGCTTTGGAGGGGAAAATCTTCCAGGATTTTGTGTCTTCCTAATTCCATAAACAGCAAATGCTCTGTATGCCCACACCCTCATTCATCCCAGGGATGCACAGGACCCTGTTTTTGTTCTGTGCAAGCATCCCCAGCAGCACAGGAGGGTTGGCTCACAAAGGCATTGTGGAAGAGCCCTGGTGCCTCCAGGCCATGCAGGATCAGTGCACACTGCCATGACCCACTGTGAGGCGCATCCCAGCAGGAGCAGGATTTGAAAGGGCATCCAGACACATCCTGGTGGAATTGTGCTGATTTAGAGCAGCTGGGAACCAGCCTGACTTTGCTAAAAGAGGGCAAATTAATGGACTAAACTTTGCATGGCTCTTTCTTGGAACTCAACAATGAATCACACCTATGGTTTTGTGCTTTTTTCTGATCCTGCTGAAGCTCCCAGCCATCCAGGCCATTAGCATGAGCACCATGAGGAGCTCTGCATCCAGTGCTTCCTTCTGTGTCTGCAGTCCCAGTGTGCTTTTATACTGATCCAACAGAGACTGCCTAAAGCAGCCAGAAAAGCTTTTTCTGCTACACTAACAACAGTCTAAATCTTTTTCCAACCATAATGTCTGCATAATTTTTTCTCTGATATTTATTAAGCCCCTTGAGACATTATACAGCTTCAGCATTCCCCCCTTTTTAACTTTATGCTATTTTCATTCCTTATATGAGCATTTTGTTTCTCCTCCTTCTCCTGCACTGCTTCCAGAAGTCCTTTCCTTATTTCATTACTGCTCCCCACCAGCATCTTTGCAAATCCTTCAGCATCCAGAGGCTGGGAGCGAACACAAAATGATGGATGGGAGATGAGCACTGACCTTTCCACCTTCCCATCCAGGGTGTCTCTCCAGTGTCTTCAGGCTCAACAGCCACCCACTGGCTTCACCTGTGTCACCAGCTGAACTGACCTGCTTCTAGGGCTGCTGTCCCTCTGCCCTCACACTCCTGTGTCCAAAGAGGTTCTGAATAAGCAAGCAAAGGCCCATTTCCTCTCAGATGTCCCCTTTAGATGGGAACAAGGGATTCAAATCATTTTCCCTATGTTCTTCACTGGCAGAAGATGTATGCAGTCATCTCCAATGCATATAAAAGGAAAAATTTCAAAGTGTCTCCCACTGTCATTTCAATTCTATAATTAATAACTATATGCAGAAAGGCCTTCCACACCATTTTCTCTCTGTCACACATCCCAAATCAGACAGAGAAAAAGAATGTCCCCTGATAGGAAGTATCTATGTCCTGCTATAGCATTTCCCCTAATTTAGGTTGCATTATTGATGTACAGGACTCTGTACTTGAATAATGTAACAGTAAGGCTCTCACAGAAAGCACCAGCACTGGCTTTAATGTGTGTCTATAAAGATAAGAAAAATGTATTTTAAAAGTCCAGCAGCTTTCAAACAATATATTTTCAAGTTACAGGAATACTCACCACAAGGAATTTGAAATTGAGGTGAGAAGGGGGGGAAACATTTCTTCTAAAATGCTAATGAGCTACTGCCTTATAAAGTGAAAAAAAATCAACAAATCTGACATATGAACAAACATTATGAATATTCAGGAAGGTTAAGCCGCTGATTCAACATTTTCTAGGAGTGGACAACTTTTGCACTGATCACACCAGCCATTCTTTTTCTTCTCATCATGAGCACACTGCACTGTGGTGTCGGTGTGCTGCTGGAACATATGTGTGGAATTGCAGGGATTGTAATTCATCCAGATGGCAGGAAGCTCTGGAATTGTTACTCCTATGCTACAGATGTTTAACAATCCAACCATATGGCTCCAATAAGGCAGCCTTGTCAAAGAGTACAAAAACTGCACTAGACACAGAGCCCTGTAAATGGGAATGCAGTCCTGAGGTGGGAATGTTCCTATGGCTGCACTATAAATGCACACATCCCACTAGGAAGCTGGCACGGCTATTGCAATTACAGAATTTATGAAACATTATTTAAACCCCTGAAAACAATCAGGCCTCATATTTGCATAATTTCCCCAAGTCAGCTATTAAAAGAACATTCCTCATTTGTTTTTGAAATTCATTAAAGGCATCAAACAAAGGTGAGTTAAAAAGCTGGGTAAATAAATACATGTTAATACAATAATGTCCCCAGCCTCTGGCCTGAGGGAAATACCACTGTGGGTAAAAACTGAGATTCAAGCAGCGAGACCAACAGTTTCTTTAGAAAAGGATTTGTCAGAGTCAGGGAGCCCTGCTGATGCTTGTGACAATTGTAATGTGGAAAGCTGGATGTTGAGAAACAATCTGAGATCAATAATATCTTGACCAAGAAAGGAAAGCACCATGAAATGGTCCATCTATAACTCTACTGAATTTTGGCAGGTTTGAAAGACAGATAAATGGCAGCAAATCAGATTGTTAAATCACTAATCCTGTCATTATTACATCCTGTCACATTGCATAGATTTAGACATTAGAAAAAGAGTGTAAGGTAGGAGAGTGAAGAAAACACTTAAAAGCTCAACTCGGTCTGTGAAGAAAAGGTGAATTCCCAAATTTTGTTTCATGGTTGGTGCTTTTCTGCCCAAAAGTCAGCTGGCAGTAGCTGTGGCTCAGAGTCCCATCTGCCTTCCCTCTGATGTCAGGTCTCTGACCCTTTGTTCCCCACAAGAAGTGTCTCCTCTGTACAAATCTGTTGTGCAAGAATAAGATTAAAATGGACAGACTGAACAAAGCGTTGGTCTCTCAGACAAAAATGCATCCATTTAGCACACAGGGCATCTTTCCACCTGACATATTCTTAAAGGGAACTATTCAATTACCATCTCCTCACAGGCTAAAGAGCACAAAAGAGCCATGTAATATTCTTTTTCTCTTTTTTTTTTTTGAGCAGCAAAGTATTCAGAGCTGCTTTATCTACCACAGATACTAATCTAGGCAATATAATTTTAAAACATCCTTACAAAAACCTTGAAGGGCAGTTGAACCCTGTGGTTGTTTAAAAAAAGATTTTCTGCAGTTTATGCATTTGCTCTGCCAAAAGCTTACCTTAGCATACAAAGTACAGTAAATCATAGCTGCTCTGATTTACTGCCCAGACTGTGCTGTTTGTTTTCAGGGACAGCTCAGGGAAAAGCTCTGTCAAGTGTAAGAACATTCAGAGAAGGGGAATCGTTTTGCAAAGCTCCCACAATGGTAACAACATTTCTAAGATATCAGTGGAGGGGAAAAAAATGCAGATGTGCATTTGCAGCATTTTTCAGGGGGAATTTTTTGAATACCACTGCAACCCCAAAATATTTCAGGCCTTTTGGAGGCACAAAGATAATTTCATACCCTAAAACTGTTTAGACTAAGTATTAATGGACGGGCCAGTTGTATAATTTACCAGGCAATCAGTTAAATTATTGGACCTTGTGCCTGAATTCCACATTTTATTTGGGTAGCAGCACATACAGATGCCAAAAAGGTAAAGAAGACACCAGAGAAGTGGCAGAGCAAGAAGCTCTGGATCAACGTGATTATTTAGAACTGAGGGTAGATTTTATTAGACTTAATCTATTTAGTAAGCCCCAACAGGAGGACAAAGATAAAGCCATATATCTGACATCCTTTTGAAAGTTAGTAAATGAAAAGGGAGAAGATCAAAACAGTAGCTGAAAGCCTTCACTTCTGTTTTAAAATCCAAGAAACAGTCATTAATAGAGATTTAAACTCAGCCCTCTCTAGTCTAAACATGTCACTGTTAATTACAAAGCCATTTAACTTTTGCAAGAAATAAAGACTGCTATTAATGAAAGAAGAACCAATTAGCCTTTAATCTACACACTGTTTTTTAATCAAACTTTCTTTTGATCATCAGACTCACTGCAGGATGTATCCCTCCTCCCCATGTTGTAGTGGCTTCCATGATTGCTAATGGAGTGGATTTTAAAGGGCTGGCTGAGCAGAGAGAGCCCTCTCTGCAGGGCTGGAGCTTCCCTCCCTTCCTGCCAGGGACAGCTCAGGAAAAGCTCAGAATTTGGTGTCCTGGCCACTCTTGGAGCAGCTGCCTTTAGAGGAGCAGCACTGAATGTGTCTGCAGGAACGTGGGACAGGAGTACTGGACAACCTCGTTAGGAAACAGCAAAAAAAATACCAGTGTAAAGAGAAGCAAGAAATGGGATGGAAAAAGGCAAAAGCAGAGAAGTGCCTCCAGGAATGAAAATGGAATTTACTGCTGACTGCAAAGGATGATGAATGAGAGAATTTGCTTGTTGGCACAGGAACATATTGTGGAAAAACAAAACAAAAGAAATGGGATCAGGGCTTGATGTGTTACAAACCAAAGGGGTGACATGAAAAGGATCCCATTAGCAAAATACTGGGCCTCCAAACTGTTGCTTGAGGGCTCAGAGAATTTCAAGGAGGTTTTCTGTTTGGTTCTGGGTGTTTTTTGCTGTGTGGCTATTTGTGGTAGCAAAATAATAAGTCCAAGCATCTGGAATCCATCATGATGGAGAAGTTCTTCCCTGACATCATTTCCCCCTTGGCTGCTTTTGCTGCTCCGATCTCCGGGAAGGACAGAGAGCAGATGTCCCTGAGCACACACCAGGCTGATAATGAAATACAAGAACCTGACTCCTGCACATGTAAACAGCAGAGAGAGTGTAACTATTATCTGCTCTGTGTCAAACACGGGGCTCTTGGTCTGACCAGATACCTGCTGCCTGCTCTGCATTAGCAAAATTTCAGTGTATGCTGTTCTTTCTCCACCACAGAAAGATAAAATTTGCCTGGCAGCAGCAAAACACTAAGTATTAATACTAACAAAAAAAACACCTCAAAACAAATGTTAATATCTTCAAAGAATCAGAAAGTCTGGAGAGATTTATTGTTGCGACAGTACAGTAATTAAAAAAAAATTAAAAATAAAAAATCAATAGATTGCAGGGAAAAAGTGATAATAAATATGCTGTGTGACAGACAGGATTCTGAGTCATGAAATTCAAGACTGTAATAAAAGTGTGTGGAACAACTGCTGACATGGTATTGACACCTGAGATGTCAATAGGTAGGTGCATACTTACCACAGGAAGGATTCCAGCAAAGACAATAGGTTGCAATAAATGTTTTTCAGGACTTGACTAAGGGCATTTTGCACTTCAAAAGATCAACTTATTACACTTTCTGTAAAATAATTCTAATGCCTTATCTCAAAGGGCTGGTGATTTTTCACAGCCCAAACCCCTTGAATGTAACTGTTTGGAAGAAAGGTCACTGAAAATGAGATCAGGGTCCATTCATGGTTTTCAGCTGCTCATGCATTACAATATGAATTACAGGAACTCAAATAAAAACATCAACAGAGCTAAAAAGAAATAGCTATAAAGCACAGTGCCAAAATATTTGAAATTAGCTAGATAATTGTATCATTTTCACATTTATTCCATGGCATTATAAACCTGTTAATAAAATTTGGATTCTGATGCTGACCAAAACCTCTTTGTGTTTTTCTGGTGTCATACTCTCACAACAGAGGACTTAGACAAGAGGTCCCATCTCCACTCTCCTTTTGAGCACATGCAGAACACTCAGAAAGCTGCAATACTGAAAACATGTGACACTAATGTACAGGGTATTTTTAATTAACAAAGCTCTTAAGCATGCTGAAAGATCCATTTTGATTTTTGTCCCCCCTCATATTGACCTAAAACACTCCAGAGCTCTGTATTTATTTATACAGCACAGCTGGGAGAAAGTTCTTCTGACATTTGAGAAGCTTTAAAAAGTTAAATTGTTGATGGGAACCATTGTGGAAAAAAAAAAAAGAGATTTTAACTCATTTAACTCTTGAAGTAAGAACTTCCAAAGGTAAGAGGCAGAACCTTTACACTGCTGCTTAAATTATGTGGTAGTTTATTCCTGAGTGCTCTCAGTTCCCCTAATTCCTTAACATTGGTGAATACTTGCATTAATTACTCCCCAAAGTAAGCTCTGATTCAAGAAGGCACTAAGGGACTTCATTAACTCCCTCCCCAATGGCTTCAGCCAAGTTCTCCCTCTGTGCTTGAGATGCACATATCCAAACCACCCCGAAATATTCCGTCCCCGCAATTCTGCCTGCGATCAGCGCCAGCCGAAAGCCCTGAAAATCAACCCTAATGCAACAAAAGTTGAATTGATCCCCAGCTGCTGCAAAGCCCCAGGGAGAGGTGCCAGGGCCCTGTGTACATACGTATGCAGTAGTCCCCACTCTCGTAGTAGCCGGGGCAGCACTGCGAGCGCCGCCGGTACATGGTGCGCAGCCCCCTGCGATAGGCGGTCTTGTAGCTGATCCTGCAGCACGAGACACAAACCACGGGACACTATTGAAAATCAATGCCTCCTGCTGCAATGATATTTGTGTTAAATTATAGTAAGGCTAGCATTCAATAATTATTTTTAAATGCATGAAAGCTTTTTGATAATAAACGGCACAATAAGGGAGGAATCGATACTTGTTCTGAAGCTTGAAATACGACTCGTGTTATGAGCTCCGTGCTTGTGACAGCCACTGGAGCTCTTCCTGGGGCAGCTGCTGTCTTAAAACATTTTCCCAGTCCTGCTGCAAGGGCAAGGAGTTTCTTCAAGAATAAATGATTTATTTTTGCACATCAGCAAGGTCAGATCTCATCAGTGGAAGGAACAGAGTCTTCTGCAGAGACCACTGTGTCAGCTGCTACACAAAACCTTACCACAGTGGCAACTGCTCTCAATACACAGCTTGAGAAGTTAACCCCAGGTGAATTGTTCCTGCTTGCAAACCCTCCCAAGGCACTCCTACCTTGCAAAGTGTCATTACAGTCCCACCACAATACTGTGGTCCACAGAAATTAAAAGGTGTTTAGCATTCTGAAGCATTCCTATATTTATTCATAGCATTAGCAAGGATACCACCATAGAAAGGTAATATTTAACTGCATATTTAACAGCAAACACTTCAAAACAGCTTTGCTAGTTTATGGAAATTACCTCAATTGAACAGAATCTATTGTCCCTCATGCTGGATAAACTGATCGAATTTACTCTGCTGCATTCCAATCTATACAATATTCCAGAAAGCTCTGCAGCTCTGTTCACTTCCAAACACTGGAACACAGCAGCCAAAAAGCCAAGTGCCACAGTCCCACTGGGATGGTGCTGAACAGCCAACTTGCAACTGAATTCATGAGAGATGAAATAAAAAAAGGCTTCTAAAACCCCCTTGAAAGATTGTGAATATTAGTGGATATTTGTTAGGATACTTTGGAAGCAGAATGAATAGAACAGAAATATCCTGCAGCCTGGGAAAAATTAACTCTTTGGTACAAGTATTCATTCAGTCCTAGAAACAGATGGGTCTCATCTTCTTTTTACCTGATTTTCAGTGCAGATTTGGGTGCACTAATTCTAACACAGATCCATTTCTAATTACCACTCAAATTCCTCATTATTTACAATTTAGGAGGCGCATGGACTTCCTTTGACAAACCTGGACATGCACCAGTCACTTGGAAAAGAGAGTTGGTCATGTCTGGTTAGGGAATAGACACTTCCAATCCCATGGCAAGGCAGTGGAATGATACATTCTCCTGGATGGCCCCATGGGGGACTGACTGTCACTTATCTCATTCAAACTTCAGGCAAAAATCTCTGTATTTCTACTCAATGCCCTAGAATTCCAAACACACATCTTTGTGTACACATCTACATTGGAGCACCACAAACATTTGGATAAACAAGGGGTGTGTGAGGAGATGAGAAGGCAGCAGGAAGCTCAGGTTTCTGAGGATGAGCTCTTACCTGTGCCTGGTGCACTTGAACCAGTTGAGGATGTCTGTGCATCGTGTGTAGTAGATCTGGTCAAAGGGGTGAGCGTAGGATTCCTGCACGGTCACGGCGTAGCTGAGGGTGGACAGGGAAAGAGGTGAGAGGCTGTGAAAAGCTGCAGTTCCCTGTATCTGTGGCTTGTGGAACTCCAGTATGAAACATATTTACATCAAGAATCTTAGAAATGTGGGTATCAGCAAAGAGCAGAAAAGGGCTTCCTTCTGTTAGACCTCTTCCTGAAGTTTGGAAATGTTTGGCGTCGTGATATAGGCATAGAGATATCTCTGTGAGAATAAACCATTCTCTTTTAGGAAAAAAACAAATGTTACTAAAATTCATGGAAATTTAGAAGGCGAAAAGTGCATGGATATGGGCAAAACCTGGGCAATTTGGTGAGAAATCACAGAGCTCCAACAATAGCAAGAACTGAGCAATCCATCCAAAACCACCATTTAGCTATGCAACAGGTTCTATGTTCATTATTGTTTGGGCCTCTGATGTGATCCAAGAACCCAAATCTCATGCTGGGGTCAGTGGCAGCAGAGCAGTGCCCCACAGCAGGTGTGTGCACTGCTCAAGGACTCCTCTGTCAGGTGCTGACCTGGACACAGGGCCCACTTTATCAGACCTACAACATCTTTGGAGAACAATACACAAAACACCCTAGGCAGGTCAAGACCCAGGAATGAGATCCTCTAGGTCACTCATTATATGCATTGTCTTAATTCTGCAGCTGATTTCCCTCTCATCAGCAGGACTGCAGATGTGATTAAGCCCTGGGAGATTGCACCCACAAGGCAATACCAAGATATTTGCTTGGAGGGGTTGAGTGGCCTGAAATCGAAGATTGGGCTGTTCCTGCCCTGCTTGTTGTGTCCCCTCTGACAAGCCAAGGTTTCCCTGGATGCTGCTTTGCCCTCTTTGCTGGCTTTGACAATAATGTTTTTACTTCTGCTAATGCCAAAATATAAAATATTTACATTGCTCATTATTAATGTAAGACAGTAACACTTGCAAATCTCAATTATTATTTTACGATCCCGTTTATTATCCAGCAATAGCCCTAACAATCTTTTCCCTTTGATTTATTAACATCTAACTAACAAAGTCATCTTGGTCAGTACAACCAATCAATTTTGGTATTTAATTTTTGTTTCTCCTTGATTGGGTCTCTAGGTTGCTGACTTTCTTCAGACAAAATCAATATTTTATTCCTGTGCTCTGAATGCACTTCCAGCACGCAGACAGCAAAATCCTTTTCCTGCACAGTTTTTGCTTTGCAGTTGCATTATCTACAATGAGTTAATTCTCTAATTAAGGCCTCAAAACATAGTCATTAAAGATGATTCTATTTTTACCTTTGTTAAGGGGTGTATTTTGCTGAAGTGTACAGCAATTCAGATTTGTGTGGAATTGAACCAGAGAGCAGGACTGGAAATGTAGCAAGTTCAACTGAGAAGTACAGGACCTTTAGCCTCTGCAAACAGCCCCTGTTGAGCGTGAACCCCATCAAAGGCTGTGGGTTTCTCTGTGCTCACAGGAACTGGCCTGCTCAGATCCACTTTTAGGACCAGGACACTGGAACAAGAGAGAGAACAAGAAATTCCAGAGCCTTTCATGTTCAGTGCTTTCATTTGCTCTCTGATGCCGAAATGAATTTGGCAGGAAGAGCCCTGAAGTTCAGGCCAGACAAAAACAGCCAGGATGTTGCAGCAGGAAGAGCTTCAAACTTTCTTGCTGGACAACAAGCAGAAAAAAGCAGGACAGAACAAGGCCAGCATTTCTGTGGCTCTCTCCATGATGGATGCAAACACTTCAGTGCACTCCTGTTGCTCAGACTCTGGAGGAACTTCCCAAACGGCACAGGGGGATGTGGGCAATAGCTGCAGCCTTAGGACCAATTCCTTGGGATGATCCAAACCCTCCAAGGCACTCCAAAGCACATTTTCTCTAAAGCAAATCTCTTTTTGAAGATGTGGTGGTATTTACCAAATTATGGCTCTCAGCTTGCCTTCTAAATGTAAAAATATGAAATGGATGATTAAAAAAAATAAAAGTAGGCAGGTTACACATTACCTTTCCCAGTGACTACAAACATTTGGATCATCTGGATTTAGGGACAGAGTAGTTTTGAGCAGGAAAGTCAGAATAAGCCCTCTTAGAATCCACTGGAACAGCACAGGTGCCACCATTGTTGTACCTAGAGAAAGAGAAGAAAGTAGAGCCATTAGAGACAATTTTGAAGAAAATATCCTTCTAGGCCTTTTCCTCCTTACTTTTGTGCAAATCCAAATACTGTGGAGCTATTCAGAAACTGAAATACTTGAAAAAGCAATCAACTAAACAGTAAAATGCTTTAAAAGTTCAAATCCATTCTAAAAGGAACTTATACATTTAAACCTAATAAAAGCAATGAATTTGATGATTAAGCCACCCAAGATATTGATAGCCCAAATGATTCTTCCAAAGAACATTTCTGATACTGATTATTTTTATGACAGGCTGTCTGTACTGACAAATAAATCACTGAGGTATTAAAGCAATCTATTCTTCCATCAACCTACAGGCAAGTGGGAGAATACCCAAATGCCCCCTTTGATTTATTTAAATGGGGTTTACAGGTGTCAATATGGTCTGGATGTGAGACTCGTGCTTATTGCATGATGGAAGGAAAATCAATGCACTCCTCAAGCCCTGGATGGGGAACCACTGAGAATTACAGAGGTCAGTGCATTGGGGCACATTACACAGAATACTGAACATGAAATAAAAATATTTGCATTGAAGCTGGAAAGAGGTTGTACAAAATTCACTGGGTGTGGTCTCTTCATCACCTTCCTGTTCATCTGTTAAATGTACTGACTTACATCTGCTTGGGGCTTTGAAACCAAAGTTGTGGTGTTGGCCTAGAAGTCTCCAATGACACCAATCAAAAATTCAAAATAGATAGAAAATAAAATTGCTTTTTTTGTAACAGCATTAGAGGTGTAAATCTGTAAAACATTAAGTCAGGAAAAAGTATTTTTAAATACCCATTTCAGGCTTTTACATGGACACATAATTCACCATTCAAATCAGAAGTCCTAGAAATTATTCCTGGCAACAAGATTGCCCTAAAAATAGATTGAATCTTCATATGATCATCAAAAAAAACACATGGCTCATTGCCTCAGGGTCCAGAACAGCAAAGGGATGTTAAGAGGTTTGCTCTGCAGGGCCCTGATATACAGCCCAGCATAAAGAAGCCATCACAAAGCAGAATGAAGAGCCAGGAAACTGCTCAGAAATTGCCTCCTGACCCAGAGCCTTCTTAGGCAGTTCAAGGACACCCATTGCCTTTAGTGGACTCAAGTCAAAATCCCAAAGGGAGCAATAGCTCATCTTTTAAATTATTCCTAGAGCGCTGCTAAACCCAAAGATAGGTCTTAAGCCATGTAAGTCATATTAATGTTAATTAACATGATTTAATGCTAATGTTCCTCATGAAATGGTTTTAAGTCAAGGAGTGACCATTTTTTACCTGTGGGCTTTTCCAGAGTCCCACAGCAACAATGCAAAAGCTTAGTCTGGAAATCCAGAGGGCTGACAAGGCAAGGATGTATTTATGGAGAAGCCAGTGCCTATCCCTGTCCTGGGCACTGCATGTCCATGGAGGAAAAGCGGCTGCAGGGGCTGAGCTGCCAAAAGCCCCAGTGTTCCAAACAGTCAGAGCTGTGTGAGAGTAAAGCTGAACATTCCCTGAGCACAGCATGGACAATGGATGTGAACAACCCAAGGATGAGGCTGCACAAACTGGCAGCCCTTTAACACAAATCCCTCCTAAAATGCCTTTATTTGTGACACTGAGCAGCACTGCAATAATGCCAAAGCACAGGGATAAGTGAGATTTGGCGCTGTATTTCCCGGCTATAATTTACCTTTACCTTCCTTCTTCATCCTCTGCACCTTTGGTACAGGGCAGGGCTGAGCAAATGGGGCTGAAGGAAAGCTCCTTCTGATGGGCAGGTGTGGGCAAAGCTGCTCCAGGAAATGCAAATCTTCAGAGAGGGCTTAAATCTAAACACAGTTCTGTGCTCAGTTTGTTAACTTCTGGAGAGCATCAACAGCCTGGGTCTGTGCTACATTAATTACAGGCAGAAAGGCAGCCTGACTTGAAATCAGTAATTCATTGCCTGCATTTGCTTTCCATCAGTTATCAGGAACTGAAAGGTAAATAATAATTAATTCAAGCTAGAAATCAAACTTCTTCCCCACTCCAATTTTTTCTCCTTCAGTACCAACTGAAGCCAGTGCCCTTGAGTTCAGGAGAAAGCAAACCTTCAAGAAAGATTTGCTTAGAATACACCAGATGCTAAGAAAGAGGCTCTTAAGATCACTCATTCTTGCTGAAAACTACCCATTCTTTATATTGAATTTTATATATCCTTTATATTAAAGTACTCCCTACAAAATAAAAATAAATGAGAATAGAGCCCTGCTGCCTCACTCTAAAGAGAATGAGGTCTAAAGCAGCCCCATATTTGAATTCTGTAGTTCTCAGAGACCTCAATTTGCTCTTAAGGAAATGATGCCTCAGTTTAGTTTTTAAATCAAACAAATGTCAAAGAATTATTTATAAGCCCTAATAGCACCCAGAATATTTTTTTGCTGTGTATTAGAAAGAGGTTCCAAACTGTTTTCTAAACTTTTATTGCTAATGCTCTGTTATTATCTGTTTGTGAGGGAGCTGCTTTGTGTCATTAATTTCTTAACTTTGTAAGTCAGATTGAAGATCAGAACCATCCAACTCCCCAAATCCAGCAGAACCTCATTCATCTCAAGTGTCTCTTTTTGTAACTCAAATGAAATATTTCACTTTGATCACTGTTAATAGAAATGCCCTCATACCAAAATGGAATGGTTGCTATTAAAGGAGTCAGAATAAAACTCTAAAAATAGGAGCACACATATTAAAAACCAATATCAAAAAAGAATCCAGTAATGACATCTAATGCTGGGCTTTCAGCTTTCACTGCTCACCACAGCACATAGGAAATTCCTGCCTCAAATTCAGTGTTTGGGGCAGATTCTCCAAGGAGGCAGCACCAGCCTTGAGGGGGACAATGCCTGTGCCTTCATTAAAGCTACAGCCAAATTATTGCAACATTTCCAGTGTCTGCCACTCTCCCAGGACAGGCAGCCTGGGGGCTGAACACCCAAATAAATGACACAAAGGTGGTGTGTGCCATCCCCACATGCACTCTGAACTTTTGTCTCTCCAGCCCTGATTTTTCTTTTCAGAAGTGAAAGAAGTCAATTTAGGTAAAATTTGGGAAGAGTCTTTCAATCCAAAGGACAACCAGGTGATTTTTCACAAGTATCTCATTCTGTTAATTATAACAGATGAGGTATCTGCTACTCCTTAGGCCATTTTCTCCTATCTTCCTCCTTTTTGAAAAATTTCACTATTTCACCTACAATATTGATACAAGTCATTGGTTCCATCACAAAAGAAAGGAAACCTCCAAATCCTAGCTACAGAAAATCTAGTAGGTGGCAAATCATGAATTTATTTGTCTGTGGAGTCTCTTTACAAAAAGCCTTCTTTGAGGAAACTGCTGGGGTTTGCAAAGAGACCTCGAGATGCAGATGATCCTTTAAACTTCATGAACATCAGTGTGGAAAAAGCACTACCCCTGAGGGAAGGACCTACCTGCAAAGAAAATAAGATCTCAAAGAACCCTTGCTGGGTGAAATAAATATCCCATACAGCTTTTTCTAGATGTTGAGGACTTGGTTTTGGTAACGTTCTTGTGAAAAAAAAAGACCAGTATGTACTTTAAGTGACTGAGGGGAAAAAAAAAGAAATTACAGGTTCAATTTCTCCTCTGCTTCCATGTCTGACAGGCTAGAAAATCTAACTAAAAATGACCATTGGAGACTTTCCTGTTCAGGGCCTGAAGTGGTGAAACATTTCATTTTGACATCTCTGTCATAAAATATTTCATAGCATGACTTTGACATGAAATTTAAAAAGAATTTCCATTCCATGACAGAGTTCTAAATTGAATGTTTTTCCCTCAATTTGGGATGAAGTGAGCTCTAAACCAAGCCAAAAAACCTCCAATTTTGTGTCTAGCTGTAAGCAGAGGTGTCTTTCACTAGCAAACACCTTTCTTAAAACCTTCTACACTTCTGAAGATCATAAAGTTGAAATGTTTATGCAGTCAGTTAACCTAGGCTGAATTTTCCCCACAAATTTCCAAGTGACTCATTTAGCAAAGAGCCGTGTTACAAAGTCTTACCTTAAAGTGCTAAAAATTCCCAGTGGATCCTGTTTTTACAGATCCCCAGCACATGGAGACACAGGGCACATCAGCGGGAGAGTGGGAGAAAGCTCTTGGGAAGTCTCTTGGCCCTGTGAGCATTCAGGAAAAGCAGAAAACTGGGTCAGAGGAAATGAGTTTGGGGGTGTGGAAACAAATCAAGGCAGAAATGGGACAAAACATTCAAAATAATTAGATAACAGAACATAATTGTGCTATTTCAGACCAATCCCACCAACCTGCTTTCAGGCAAGAGCAGGGAACTCAGAAGAGTGGAAGAACACGGGGATGTAGCACATCCCTCTTACACCCTCCCAGCCTCCAGAAATTTGTTTCCTGTCATTTCCTACCTAAGTTTGTTCCCATATAGACTTTTCCTTCTTTAACTTCCTAACCAGAAAGTCCAGTTTCTTTCAAGAAGTTTGATGTGAGACCTTGCAAAAGCCTTCTGGAAATCTAACTGCACCTTCTTGATGCTCATGTTTACTTTGAAGGGCTTTCACAGGTTAAGAAGGCTTTCCAAAGCCATGTTGATTCTTCAAAAATGTATTACATGCATCAAGATAAATAATTCTGTTCTTAACTCTTGTTTCTACCAAACAGGAAAACGAGGTGTGCCAAAATGAAAATGGATCCTAGTATTTGTGTGGGAGCAATTGAGGAAAATGCAAGAGAGTGGTTGAGCCAGGAAACAAAAAGTCGGATTTCACTGGAGAAGCATTAAAGTGACAGAGTGTTTGCTGATTACACTATTTTAGTCTCTAAGTAGTAGCAAGCTTCCAACAAGCTGCCCTTAGTGGCATTCCTTCTTCTCATCCCATCTGAAATTTTCATGATAGTTTAGGCAAGGGATCATTTAAACACACACTTCATTTGGCTCCACATCAGATTTTGTTCGAAACAAGCTGTTATGAAAGCTAAATGAGGCCACGAGCTTCAAAACTGATCAGGGTTTTTTGGATGCCTCCATTTATGATTAATAACTTGAGATACCATGAAAGGACTGGGTAATTTGCAGAGCTCAGGATACCTGCTCAGAAAAGCTTGTTTTAATCTGGGCAGTCAAGAACAAATCCATTCAACCTCACTAGTCACCTCTAAAAGTTGTTGTCATGACCAACAGAAATATTGCCAGTGACAGGTTGTGGTTTTGTTTGTTTTTTAATGAAAATTTAAAGCTGTTTTAAACAGATAAACACTTCCAGGAAGGATCAGGTACTGAATACAAAAGCACTGACAATGTGATTCTTATCATCTGAGCACAGAGAAATTCAAGTGATGGAAGAAGTAGCAGAAACAGCAGACTGTGCCCTGGGCTGCTGTGTTCCCTCTGCTGGCACCTTGCACGATTAATGCAGGAGATGGGAGACAAGAATTAACATGTAATTAACATGACTTGGGAAATGAAAGAATAAACACAAAAGTCTGAGATTTTCAGTTGATGAGGAAATCCTGCATCTGATCCTGCATCCTCCACAGCCACCACCTCTGCTGCATCATCCTGTGAAGTGGGTGCTGTTCAGTACCAACACAGGAACCAATTCCATTTCCAAGATCTCATTTTAGAGGCTCTATTTTAAAGGCTGAATAAACACACCAGGGTCATAATTGCTGCAGTGCCCTCATGGCTCTGCCTTGTACTCTCTGAACCACAGTTGCTCAGTTTTCCAAAACTGGGCTGGGGGGCTGATTTCAATGGGATGTGAACATCCAAAACTCTTAAGTTGCTTTAAATTTCTAAGCTCTAAAATACATCAGTGTGAGTTGTGCTTGCTGGAGAGAACACTGTTACAGTTCCAGGGATAACTTATGGAGTCTGCAGATCTGCTTCAGTGCTAACGCTTTCGGAGCTGACTTCTGGAGTCATCGGGAGCTTGGCCACAGCTAAGTGAGAGTAAATAATGAAGTAAGTTCTGCTTAATCTATCAAATGTTATTTTTGGAAGCTCAAGATTGTTCCTTCAGTGCTCTCAGAGGAAAACTGGGTCAAAATACCAGAGATGTGTCAGAGGCAAGGAATCTGGGCAATTACTTCAGTTATGGCTAATGAAATATGTTTATCAAGACAAAGGCTGCTGGATGTGTCTGGGCCTCTGCTTAAATCCCACTGGCAAAGATTCCAGGCCTGACCCTGGCTTAGCAGAGTGGGCTGGGCTGAGGTGGCTCAAATTCCCCCCAAGTTGTGCATCCAGTGTTTTCCATCTGAGCCCACACAGAGCACCAGGCTCTGGAACTCCAGGTGGAATTAAGGACAGGCAAGCTCTCAAAGGCTCAGGATCTTCCCCAGGGGAGGAGGACTGGCCAGCCTGCCAGGTGCTTTGAAAATAAGCTTGTTACAAGCTGATAAGTGTTAATACACTGAGGCAACAATGTGCAAACATGTTTGGCACTGCCCATCCCCTCCATGAGATTATCATCAGCATACAAAGAGGTGCAGAGTGGATTTTGTCAGTTCTTACACAAACTCCATGAGCACTTGTGCAAAGCACAACTACCTACCCAAAAAGCTACTATTCACCACAATGCTAAACTTCTTTTCCTTAAATAATTGAACAGTTAATCAATAGTCCAGCAGAAATATAATGAAAAAATTGCATTAACAACACCTAAAACCACTGCTGAACCGGTGCCCAAATCCACATAATTGCTGGCTCCTTTTCAGAAAGGTCAGCTTGGAAAAAGACTTTCTGTGTTTTTCTGCCCATAATTTTATACTTGTATACTCGACTACCAGGGTAAAACTGGAAGCCAGCCCTTTGAACCTTTGAAGTTATCAATGCAAACTCAAGCCCACTGAAATGCTGGTGTTCCTGGGAGTGTCTAAGCCTGAGCTGTCCCTCCAAGCCCTGCCAGGGACAGGGCTGACCTTCCTCTGGCCCCCTCTGCCCAAAGCATCTTGGTGCTGCAAGGCTACGAAGGCAAAACCCTGGGCCCTGAAGGATTTCCCCACAGACATTGTCCTGCAGCCTGGGAGACCCTCCTGGGGCAGCTGTCTCTGAACCCCCTCCACTAAAACATGGAAAACAAGGAAGGTCAGGAGGAGGCTCTTTGTGCCTTTGGCTGCAGGGATGGCAGGAAGGGGCCAGGCTTGGTGTCCTCTCCACGGCACCCAGGACTCTCACTCAGTGGAATGTTAAAGCTGCTGGAATCTGTGTGGGGAGTCACTCTGGCTCCTGATTGAACAGTGTACTGATATTCCCTGTCCCATGCCTTTTCAGAGATGCCTCCACAGACATTCCATCAGGAGAGAAAGTGTCTGACACTCATCAAAAAGCTCATCACTGGGAAGCCAAATGAGCTTGAATTGAGCTCACAGCCAGCCACCCACCCAGCCCATGTGCAAGATGGCAAACAATTACAGCATATGCCTCTGAGACACTTGGAGCAACAAAGGCCTTGAATCCGCAGAACACCCAGGATAAACAAAGCAACTCGAGTGTTACAGCCATGCCCAGATGAGGAATAATGTCTCTAAATATTTCATTTAAAAACCTCAACTATTTATTCCAACAGACTTTGTTACAGCATTTAAAGAGTGCACATAAAGTTGACCTGAAAATCAGAGTAACAAGCAATAAAATAAAAGGATGTTCAATAGACACACCATGAAATAAATTAACTGTGATCTGTGAAAGTGCTGTGAAAGTCAGAAAAGAAAAAAAGGCATTTGAAAATGCAAAATATCCTTTACAGTTATATATTTTTCTAAAATTACTTCTATTTGTCATGAACAATTGACCCTTTCTTTTTGTCTTCATTTATCTCAGAAGAAAATAAAATGAAACAAACAGCAAAAAAGTCCCAAGTACAGTGAACAGCTGAGCCAGGGACAAATTAAGTAACACAGATTGATGGCTGTTGATCTACAGCAGTACCATCACATCCCAATCCTACAGCTCATATTTCATTTAAAGACCCATCTCTTCTTTTTCCAGAAACAGTGCAGTATTTATGGGAGAAGGCTGATTTGCAAGCCTTGGAGCTGCACTGAAAATCCAGATTCAGTTTTTCCAGTGTGACTTTAAAGTTGGTGAATTTCTTGGACTTTCGAGGTACCAGTCCAACTAAAACAAAACCAAACACTGGAATAAAATTAACATTGAAACTAAAGATGTATTTTTTAAAAATGCTGCAGACAGGGGAAAGCTTTTTATCTTCAGTATCTTCACCAGGCAGAAAGGAAATAATGTTTGCTACCTCTGCATCTCCACCTTTACTGACCCCACTGGTCCAACTGCACATTATCCACAGCTCTTCTCCTGGGGCTTTTCCCAGAGCTTTATCTTCCCTGGCACTCCCTATTACAGCAGCACACAGGTTTCCTTCTCCTGAATTCCATTCTTCTCTCAGCCTCTTGAAACCTTAATCTAAGAGTTTTTAATTTCATAGCTATTAAAGACATTGATATCCCAGACAGAACATAACTTTTTCTGTGGATGTCTGGTAAGTATAAGATAAACGCTCAATCAATTTTTAGATTTCTAATGGCTTAAGAATTAGAGTGGCCACTTAAAAACTGCCAATTTTACTTGAAATACAAGAGTTTTCCTCAGAAGCTGCAATAATCCTTTGTGCTTTCCTGTGTTTCTTACAGACACATCTGGAACACTGTCAATACTGGAGGATTGATATTTGGTTCAATGAAAGTCTCAAGTTAGAGATCCACAAAATTTATCTGGTTTCCAGAGCATGCACAAATCTGTCTGAGAATCAGGCTGGTTACTCAGGTGCCTGGCTATAAACTGCCAGATTCAGGCATGCAGCATGGAAAACAGGCTGAACAGATGTGCCCTTTGCTAGGACACAAAGCTGATGCCATGGAGAAGGTGTGTGAGGAAGATCTTTGGCAAGAGGAATGCTGCACATCAAGGGCTACATCTGGGCTGGGGAAAGCATCCTCATTACAAGGGATCCAAAGTGGAACCTTGCAGGAAGCAAAATCTCTGCAGTCCAGACTAAAACTTGGATCCCTTAAGCACCCAGCACTGAGGGTGGCCCTCGGGCTACACCACCACAGGGGCCCCTGATCACTCTCAGTGCAGCAGCTGCACCTGAACTGAGAGGGGCCTCAGTGGGTTGAGATGGGCAAGAACAGCAGCTGCAAATGCTCTCTGATAACAGCCAGGTCCTACAGTTCTGTGTCTGCTTTCTCCCCTCTGTGCCCCAAACTCCCAGCAGATCTAAAGAGTCCTCCAAAATCTCCTCACCTTTCCAGGAACCATCACAGACTCTGTTACAGCAGTAACTGCAGAGATAAAGGAGAACATGACCCCAGCCTTATTTAATTTTGCATCACTATGCAAAGCTCTCCACTCGGCTGTCTCCATGACCTACTTTATCTATTGTTTATTTATTTTTTTTTCTTTTTCCAGGAAACTCTTCATTAGGGATAAAAGCACCTGGCTTACAGTAACAGGGCACTGTGCAAAACGTCTGTCAAAAAGTCAAGGGAGGAACACTCACAGACACATCAGAAAGAGCAAACCCACAGAGAACTGCAGGATTGCAAGGGAGTATCTTAGGTGGAAGAAAAGCAAAGAAGATGCACGGGCCAAAGTCTCTACTGGTGTAAATGGCTGAAGTCCATTGAGTTCTCTGTGCCAGTTTGAATCTGGGGAGAATTTGGATGTGCCAGCTCAGTCCAGTGCAGATGGCACTGGAGCTACTCAGGTTAGAGCCAGAGTCTGTTTGCTGGCAGGAAAACAGGAGCTGGGAAAACCACTACGGACAAAACCAGACCTGAACAACTGCTGTGTGCAACTGCCTTGGCTTCCTCTTCCCCCTCTTCCTAAATTTGACACTAAAAGCTTTATTTAACTGCGTTGAGAAAAAAGGTTAATGAAAATTATAAAAGAGAGAGTTTATGGGGAAATTTTAGGACCTAATTTTCTTCATTTTCAGATGTACTAATTAAGGTTTTTTCCTCCCAGGTAAGACAAGCACAGTTTTCTCTCTGTGTTCTTTTCACATCATGCATGTACCATCTGCTGAGTCCTCTTACTGAGCCCTCTCTGTAGCTTGTTCTCAGCTCCACTCCTCTAAGATGACCAAGGACAACACTTCATTACCAGCTCTTTGTCAATCTCTCAGCAGAGGCCAAAAAATCAGAGCTTAAAAATTGCTTACATTGCTTTGAACTTTGTGTAAAGTTTAACAGAGCTCACTGTGTGTTGAGGTTCTCTGAGCAAAGACCACTTATCCTGCTAACCAACCAAACCCAAGTCCTCCTCTCCAAAAGTGGGCACACGAGCTGCTGGCTGGCAGGAAACAGTTAGGGAGTTCCTCATTTTCCTCTCCCATCAGATAGCAGCTTCAGCACAGTCAGGAAAAAAGCACAAGCCTTGAGACGTTTGGCTTTGTTAGCACCACACTTGTGGAAAATTTTTATTTGTAAGTGTGAGCTGATGCTGATCTCCCTTGCAGAGCACAGCAGTAATGAAGGTTTCTAAGCTCCCCACAGATTGTCCCCCTCCTTGCACCTGCTCCAGTTCCTCAGGTACATGCTATGAGTCCTGTTTCCCTCTTCAGCCATTTGTTCTGACCATCATCTTCGAGGTGTTGTTATCTCACACAGTGCTGTCCAAAACCCTCTGGAGAATTCCACTTGGAATTTTATGGCAACTTCTTCCCAGATCAACAGCCACTTGCCACATCCCCTTCACAGAACTCACTACAGGCAATTGTATCTCTATTTATTTAAACTTCAACCCAACTCACTCGGTCTCCAAGGGAACCTGTGCAGTTTCCATGGTCTTAGCTATGAATTCCAGCACCTGCTGGGACTCCAGGAGTGCCATGAGCTGCAGGGTAAAGGGTCAATATTGTATAATTTAGTGATCCCTCCTTCGCCACAGAACAAACAAGTTTTCTCTGTGCATGAAAATCTTTGAGTGGAGGCAGGACAGGTGATTGTAAACTCTCCTCTGGCCACTCACTGGAATCTCAGCAGCCTGCACACCACTCTTGTGTCTTACCACCTCTTCCTTTCATGGAATTCCTTTCTTCAGACATGGAGAAACTAAACTCCAGCTCATCTCCTCCTAACCCAACTCCTTCCATGATTTACTGCTGCTATAGCTGGGCCACACAAAGCTGGAGATGTTTAACAGCTGTGTATGAGCCAGAGCAATCACTGTCCAATTACAAACTGCCACAAGGGTAAATAGAAAAACACAACACCAAAACACCTGAATAAATCACTGATTACTTGTTTATAACCTGGGCTATCCAAAGAATAGCTCCTTACACTGATTTTTTAGGAACGTGCTGTTAATACACCTTGAAATATCCTTTGGGTTTTCTACCAAGTGGAAAAGACACTGCAGCGTGTCCTCCTCATCTGCTGAGGAATGAAAGCCCTCAAGCTGTGCCAAAGCAGGCTCAGGCACAAACAGATGCAGGGAGAGGATGTGTTTTGCTCGTCTGTTTATTTGTTTAAGCTTGGAGCCCACCCACCAGCCCAGACATTCATTTCTCAGCCTGTTTCAATTCTTTGATTTGCTAACTAGGAAGTCAAACAGAAGGTGGGAGTAGGAATGAGTAGGTGGGAACCAGAGCAGTCAGAAGTTTTTAGAATGTTATTCTAAGACCTTACAAATCTGAAATCGGAAGTTGATTTTTTAAAATTACAGTTAATTTCTCATTTTTCAGACACTTTCTTTTTTTCAGAATACTGACTCTGACCAAGACCTTTATCTGTCTGTAAGTTACTCCTCTGAAGGATTTAGCCAAAATCCTTTAACACCTCAATGAAAACAGGCACAAAAAGGCCAGCTGGAGTCTGGATAGTGCTTTAGATCTAAAAGTTGTTCAAACTTCACAATCTAAACAAAATATTTACTAGTAATGTCTCACCTTATTATCATGAATTGAGAGTAAATTGAAATTTCATTCAACTGAATAGGCTAATCACATACACAGACACATACTTTAAAATCTAGGCTTTTCATGTTCTTAAGTATAAGCAATTAAGGGTAAGAGTAATGTTTCATAATTATGTCATTGATCTCAATTCCTTTTTTATTTTCCTATGAAAGCACTAAAGTTACATAAGAGACATCTGAGGTTGCCCCTGTTGCTCAGATCCACATTTGTTCTAATCAAATATTCACCTCATGGCTTGTTTTGGGTTTGGTTTTTTTTCAGTTTTTGCCTTCACATGAAATTAAAATTTGGAAAGTCTGAATGTATCATTAACTGTGAAAAAAGTACTAAAAGCTCATTTAAAAAACAAAAAAGTCACAGGGAGCTATGGGAAATTCTGTCTTAGGCTGGCCTACTAATTAAAATCAACTATGCCACATTATTTCCACTGTTCAAAAGTATCCGCCTACAGATCTAAAATCTTTTCCGAATGATTAAAATCAGGAGTAAAAAACCCCAAATCTCTTTCCTCTTTCATGTGGAGGCACACAGAACACACTTTTGCAGCTTTCAGAGTCCATTAAAGCATCACCTTTGAAAACAGATGCACAAGCAGGCCCAGGAGTGATTTATGCGAGCGGGAGGCTCAGAACTGCCAGCGACTCCTCGTGTTCAAAGCACCCCCAGCAGGCTCCGCAAGGTCCACTTTGGATCCCTTGTAATGAGGATGCTTCAGACCAGAAAATCAATAATATAATTAGTAAATGGTATGTTATTTCTCAGAATCTTGCTGCAACTTATCTGCCTTTGATCAAGCCGAGTTGACTGCTAATGACATTTAATATTAATTAATGAAAATGCATGTGATAAAAAGTTCTTTGGAGAATTATCTAATTATGTACCACAAAAAAATGAAGTCTGTAATAAATGCAATTTATGTTTAGATCAATGACTATTGTTTAGGCCACTCTGAGAAGACACTGGGGCTATGAGTTATCTTTAGCTCTGCTTTCTCCTGCCTGGCAGAGCCACTTAGAGCAGATGAGCCACGTCATTAATGAGCTTTGTCTCATTTACAATGCCAAGGGCTGCAGGTAAATCCTTCCTCAGCTCTGGGATAGCACCTACAGAATATTTGATGAAATTCACTTCTCTTTTGACAATGGATGATTGACAGCAAACCATCACGACTGAAGGTACTGACAAAATAAATAACTGTGGAGATTAAGCAGGATTTCAAAGGAACAACTGCAATCCTTAGGGAACAATGATTACAGAAAGGCAAAGTCTTTCATTAACTCATAGAAATGCAGCACTTTGCTACCTCTCACTTTGACTGCCTGAGACCCCAGCTACTGAGAAACATTTACATTTAAAAATATTCCAATTTGATATAACTTGTCTAAGTAACTTCTCATGATTGTCAGGCACAGAAGAAAGGCAAAGGGAAATTTTTCATTATTATGAAACACTGCAGGATTCATCAGCAACATCGTACCTGATTTAATAAAACTGATTCTAAACTAAAATGGAAGCGTGGAATAAATACATTGTGTTAACACCATAGGGCAGATTCTATTAGGTCCCATTTCCCAAGACATTTTGGCTTTGGGGATAAATATATATAAATTGGGAAATATATATCCTAATGCTCTTGCTTTATATCAGCCATGTACAGTAACTGACCCCTAGGTTTGGTGAGATTATTCTAACCCCATAATCTGACTGCACACCTGATTTGCAGCAGCCTTTTCCAGCACAGGTGAGTAAAAAAGGAACAGCTGTCATATGATCTCACTCTTCTCTCTAACAGTCATACAGTGAAGTATAATAATACTCAGAAATTGTCCATATTCTTACAGCAGCTCCAGCAATTCCACACTGGACATTCCCTGTTGTTCACTGGCCCACTCTAGTCAGTGTGAGTGGGGAACACTGAATTTGGAAGTAAACTAAGGTCTTCAATGATCTGAATTCCTGGGAAAAAAATTATAATCTTGCTTCATCTCTCCCAGTTTGGTTTATTTTGAAAGACAACGTGTGAAATTGCTGAGAGCAGAACATTGGCTAAATAGGTGCCACTTGTTCTTGCCCCAGATGTGAAGGAGCTGGTTGCTCTCAATACAAAGTGATTAATGATTGCTTGCAATCAGCCCTGGAAATCATTGGCATTGAGTGACAGAATGGTTCTGTGACATCACACAGCCTCACATCTGATGCTTGTTCTCGGCCACGTTGCTCCTCGTGCTGCCATTTTTGGCACCGTGAGTGAGCTCAAAAAAATTATGGCCTTTATGGTGTTCATGAATAAACAAGTTTTCACATGAGAGAGGTTTCTATTTCTTTCTGCCAAATTTATTCTTCTGTTCACTCATGAACTCTCCCATCCCCACTCTGCCTTGTAGGAACACTGCTTTGTACAAAGGTTCTGACAGTTTTCCCTCTCTGCACAAAAATATCTCATTGAATCAATCCTGGAGCACCTGACTGCAACCAGATCCCTGTTCTCCTCTCTTACTCCAAATGATGAGCCTCTGCCTCACAGCAAAGACTGACATTATTTTAGTTAATTGCAGTTAATCTTTGTAGTTGCTGTATTAAATTTCTTGCTGTTTTTACAGTGCACAAGGTCATCCAGTTCTTCCTCTTTTAAAACCCACTGATACTGAGAAGCTCATTAGTCCCCCAGATTAATCATGGAGTGCCATTTGAGCAAGCAAGGAACAGGCAAGAATTCTGGTATCTCAAAGCTTTCCCAGCTGAAACCCCCAAAACATAATAAATAAGGGAAAAAAAAATACAAAGGATTCTAGAGTCAAGCATTCAAGTTACCAAATTCTTCTCAATCCCATCAAGTTGTCTTTTATCATCAAAATTTTGCATCTAGAAAATAGAAATGCAACCTCTGGCTTCTGCATTCATATTAATTAAAGGCTAAAGAGAATTTCATGAAGAAATAGCTGAATGCTCATAGTTCAGTGTATAAAAGTGAAACTCAGCTTAATAAACCTGCTCCCTGTATTTCATTATTTGCATTTTGCTTCAGTGTAAGGTGTTCAAGCATAAACAACAGGGAAGAACTCCTGCTTGGTAAATAATCTGTGGAAACTTTTGGAGAGTTTTTTTGGCCCAGTCTGCAGTGCGTCCTTGTGCTCAGTCCCCAGCACTACCAGTATGACCAGTATGACCAGACCAGTATGACCAGTATGACCAGCACAGGGCAGGCTGGTGAGTGCTGGGAACCACGGCAGCAGTGACGCCTTGGAAGGAAATGATGTTTAAGTCTTAGAAAAAGATGGAAAGACATCATAACTGTCAGAGCAATTTTCCACCTTGGTAGCTGAACACCTGAACTATTGCTTGTTTTTGCAGTGGGATTATTCCCAGTTTCTCTCTGCTCAGCTCTGAATCAGCTCGGAGATGTGTCATAAACAACGTTTGCCTCAAAGAGCCACGTGGGCTGGCACCGAGGAGGGACTTAATGAGGAGACAGTAGTTCCATAAAAAAATAAAAATCAAGAGCTTGGTTCATTTTCTGTAAACATCTGGGTTGTAAATAACTGTAGGCAGGATAGCATTAGACTGCCTCTGACTTAATGTCATAAAGATTGAGTTCTTAATTTTAATTTAAAGCCGCCATAATTTTCAGTTTGCATGGGAACGTGATCTTACAGTCTGTTAGCAGGTACCTCAGAAATGTAGCACAAATTACAACATTCATGTGAAAACCTGAGTAAACATCTGTATTTGTCAGATATTGTTAAAGGATTTTCCTGGTTCAGTAGCAGTGCACAAAGAAAGTTTGATTTCAGAATAAAAACCCAAACATATTATTTAATATATCAATTTTCCAGATTCAAAACAGTTTAATTATTTTCATGGTCTAAAGAAATATTTTTTAAAAAATGTGAGGTACAAAATAATAATTTGTTTCCAATGGTTAATCCTTCAAAAAGTCACAGGGATAGAGACTCAGGATGCAGAAATCATTAATGGTGGAGCAATTGCTGAGTTCTATTCCTAGAAACAAAGAAATAAGGCTGCAGCTGGCTCCCAGAGGCAGGTGAGTTCTGGCTGACCTGCCCGGAGGACTCTGAAAAGGCTCATTCAGAATCTAATCAAACTGCTGGTCTGGGAAGATAGGGCTTGAGTATAATTTTCCAGAAAATACTCTTTAAATGGTTCCAGTCACATTTTTCTGCTTGATGTCTTTCTTCAAGCTATTTTGATTCCTGTTTTCATTTTCCTGGAACTGCCCTGAAAGAACCAAGTGATTCAGTCCCTGCCCCAGTCCCAGTGCCCAGGTAGGGATGGAGGTGCAGGAAGAGGATCTGTGAGGAGCTGAGCCCTCTGCGGGGGTCAGCCTAGGGGTGTGGTGAACATCCACACCCCACACCTTGCTCAAGCCCAGGAGGGTAAAACCCAGCCTAGCACAAATACAGGGCAACACAAGGCAAAGAAAGCACCAAGTGCCAATCCAGCCTCTAAGGGAAGAAAATATCCTTCTAGGAGCCTGAAGTGTCCCATGGCTGTGCTGAAGGGAGCCCAGGCTGTCCTCAGTCCTGATGAGGGAAATGCTCTCACTCCTTGTGGATCTGACACGGAACCTCAAGGATGCTCAGTGCCTCTTCATTTTGTTGGAAAATATCATGCAGAAGAAACACAGCTCTAATACAATTCTCCTTTACCTCACTCCTAAGGAATCCTGCGGAGTCCTGAAAAAGCAAGTCCACGTGTGTGAACTCTTTCTTTCTCTGTTGTGGGTGGTAAGCCAGAAAGTTGTTGGGCACCAGGCCAGAGGGAGGGAGCAGGGACAAAGAAATGAATGAGAGTAGAGGTAATTATAGCACTTACTTCGATTAGGTGCAGATCACCAATGAACTCTTTTGCCACTTGTTTTCTCCTCAGGGAAATCTCACTTTCTCAGCTTTAATTTAATCATGGGAAAAAATATGTCAAGTATTGATTATAACTAGAAACTAAAGTCTACTACAAGCGTGTTCACATTAACACTTTCACTCAGACATGACCTGGAAGAAATCCTCTGTTTGTCTTTCTTCATTCCTGATTTCTGAACAGACTGTCTTACAGAGAGCAGCATGTACAAACTTACAAACATCAGTTTGGGTGATGAAAAGTCCAGGAGGGAATTTGTTAAAGCACTAAATTTACGTTGCTTGTGATTCTAAGTGTAACCAAAAGAAACATCTTCCAGCTCTGAGAGCAGAACACAATAAAGCCTCTGAGGAAGTGCTGCATACCAACACAGATTGCAATTTATTGCAGTTTGAAATAATATTCCAGACAAGTCCAAAAGTCAGAGAATTTGTCAGAAACACTGTGAAAATCCTAAAATGGTGCTGTTTGTTCATGACCCTTGAGAAATGAAAGAAACAAGTGACACACAGTCACAATGCATTAGACTGCAAAGCAGGAACAGGAAATTAATGGATGGAAGAATCTAAAAGTGACCCTCTGCCACTTCTCCATGGCTGCCTACCCAGGCCACACTCTGCCCTTTTCTCTTTTGTCCATTCCAGACTCACATGGATGGTACATTTTGAAACTCACCAGTACTAGAGAAAGGCAATATGAAGTTTCAAGTCCTTGAGAAAGTTCCCAAGACGTCAAAGATTTGAAATGAATTCAGACCTTTTAGAGAAGAAGTAACAGTGACTGCTTTGCCACACACCTGTCTATAATAATTTATGTCATACTGTAGCTCCTAAATTCATTTAGAGGCAGGGATTAAGGCCCCTGCCTTAATCAAGAACAGGCCTGTGAAACTGAGTCAGTTCCATCCAAACGCTGGAGATGGGCAGCCCTGCTCCTGTGGGCAGGAATTCTCCCTCCTAAAGGCAGAGCACAAGCTCTGAGAGAAAGGTAACTTCATGTTTGATATTCTGGGATGAAGGAAGCACTGCCAATTGCCTGTGCCCAGCCAGCCCTCAGCGATGGCTGTGAGCCCAGCTCAGAGCTGGTGTCAGGATGACACTGGGCTGTGAGTGCTCCCAGAGAAACCTGCACAGCACAGCCCCTTCTGGAGCTGCTCTGGCCTTCTGCAGGTCATCTCATGCAGCCTTTTATTGCTCTGTCTGTACCTCTGTAGGTAAAAATCTTTCAGACCAAACTCCAAGGAAAAACAACCAGCTTTGCAGAGCCTCACTGAAGGCATTCAAAGGCTGAACAGTTCTACTTAGATTAAATTCACTTTATACAGCCTGCTTTTAGTCACAAGTCCTACTTGATTTGGAAAAAGCCAGGATTAACAGTATTATCTGTGTAATACTGTTATAGTATACAATATAACAGTAGCTGCTATATTATATGTAACAGCTGTAGAATATGATCTCTGTAGCTGTAGAATGTGATCTCTGTGTTCAGTAGGAGATGCCTCCCAAGTCTCAGCAACTACAAAAAGGAAGTGAGAGAGCCTGATTTCAGGTAATATTTGAGTCCCAAATACAGGAAAGCTCAAGAAACTTTCTCCAGAGACGCAAAATAACAGCCAGTCACATATTCAGATTTTACAGACATAGACTTGGAAACCTCCTGGAAAAACAAACATTTCCCCCTAACCACTACAGTCACCTGTAAGAAGAGAAAGTTCCTGAATATTCTGCCCATGGTTTTGGTTTGAGTTACTAAGTAATGACATTGTTAGAGAGATTAATGTTAGAGCTGAACTGCTCCTTTAGCACCTGTCCAGTCCATGCCTGACAGAGGAAGATAAATATATTTATAACACACAGCAAAGTGAATAACAAAGGGTTTATAAAGTTGTCTCTGACAAAACTGACAAGTTGTAGCTGGCAGCTTTAATCAGCTCCCAGCTGAGCCTGGGAAATTGGAGGGAACTGAGCACTGACCTTTCTGATGAATCTCTGAAGGAAGGTTAAAGTTTTGTTTACTTTTTTAATGGGCAGAGCTATCAAGTTCTGAGACCTTTGGATAAAAGGAGGATTCCTGTGCAAGAGCATTGTACACTGTATTTAACAAAGTCATTACTGGGTTAAAACTTATTTTTCCAGTGAAGGATATGGCCTAGTGTTCCAGGGATGAAAGTTCCTATAATGCCACAAATAACTGCCAGATGCTGGAAATGTACTAGATATGTTTTTCGTGTCTCGAATGTGAAAAATGCAGTAGAATATAATTTAAATTTCATTTTTACAGATCAGTGGTTCTTAAACCACCAATTTGATTTTCTTTTTCAACAAGTATTCAGCTCTAGCTTCTTTAGTATGGAAACAGTGGGATCTTTCATGTACCTTTACTTAACTAGTACCAAGAAGACAAATTCTTGGTAATGACCAATTATTTGATCTTTTTGAAGTAAGCTATAATTTATTATATTGCAGTATGTATAAAATATCTGGGTTTAAAAACTCCTAAACCATCACTCTCTTAAAAATGAATTCCTTGGAGCCATGTCTGAGGATTGAGAGATCCAGCAGCACTTCCCAAATGTTTCACCTTACAGTGCACACCCCACTGCAGCTGCTGCCCAACTGACACCACAGAGGACTTGGCTTTTCCAAAAGCCAAAATTGTTTTCTGATTAACAGCATCCTATCACAAAAGTGTCTGCTCTTGTTGCTGACTCAAGTGTCTACTCCACAGGAACAGATGATACAGAGACCTCACAAGAATTTAGGAAGGTTGGTAAATCAGGACCAAGGAGAGTTTTGCAGCAAACGAGCTGCAAACCTTTTACTTTTTCACAATCTAATTCACTGATTGCTTTCTGTCCACTACCTTCTAAAAATGAGCCCCCAGCTCTAAATCAGCAGCACACATGGACTCACAGCCCTCCAAAGCTGTTTGTGAACCAGTCCCTGTGTCATTCACTGTACAATTTTTCAAGCAGCACTGAAGGAACTTGGGTATTGATTTTTTCCAGAGCTGTACAGGATACACCTGAATGTCCATCAACAACACTTACACCAGTAAAATACCCCCATGTTTGAGTTTGCTTTTTATTTTCCTTGTGGTTCTGCTTCAATGGTTTCTACCTGGCAGCAGTGGCAGACACTGAAATGTGGTTTTAGATCTGGGCCATCCAACTTTGTGTGTACAGCATTACAAGAATGTTATACACACCTGTAATGTATAAACATAAACCTGAGCATGAAAAAACCACTTCCTTCTGTTTGACATCAGTGGACTTGTTCAACTGGACCAGTTATTTATTGGGAAGATGACAAAGAACCTCACTGGCACACAATTGTTGTAAAGGAAAGGCCCTGACTGTAATTAAACCTTTTCTATTCTCACCTGTTTTGCTCAGAAATGTTTCCAGGGCATCTGTTTAATGGTGAGGGGAAATAATTTAAACTTCCTTTGTGAGATTAGGCTGTGTGTAGTCTCAGAGTGAAAGGATATGAGGATCAGGGCCAGGCTGGATGGAGCTTGGAGCAGCCTGGTCTAGAGCAAACTGGGGTTGGAACAAGGTGGTGTTGAAGGTCCCTTCCAACCCAAACCATCCCAGGGACTCTGTGACCATCAGGAGGAAAAAAAACATATAAATGAAGCTCCTGCTGCTCTCAGAGAAAGGCTCTGTTTCCTCAGCAGCAGAAAACAGCCAGTGAATGATATCCTCCCTGCAAGCCTGAGACAACCCACACACTGCTGAAAAGTTTTTATAAATTGTGATGGATGACTCTGGAGCTTCTTCCACCTGCTCCTGCACATGAACACAGGGATCAGCTGATGAAATTAAAAGGGAACATAGAAGTTGCATTAACAAAAAATAGATGTTTGTACTACTACAAAATTAATATGTTGGCATTGCAGATCTACATCCTCATTTAGCTGAGTTACAATCATTAAAATATACAAACAATATTATTTATATCATTGTGGGATATCAATCAAATTTCCCACCACCTAGAGCATAATAAAAATCAACAAGTGGATTTTCCACCAATAAATCTCCTAGAGTGTGGGTCAGAAATAATTTTTATATATATATAATCAATATATAAATAATTAGGATTCTGGTTTATGGTTGAAGGAATTCACATCCTGATAGAGAAATGCAGGAGAATTGGAGCACTATTTCAGTTGATAAAATCACCATATTGACACTATCACTGCTGGTTCAGAGCACCTGCAAAGTTGAAAATATTATAGAAATAAAAAGAGATTTTAAAAATGCTACATTTAGTCAAAGCAACAGTCCAAGTAGTTCAGATTCCTTACTGTTCACGTGCTGGAGGCATGCAAGTGAATCTGCACTAGAACACAGTGGATAATTTTTCTCATTTTCGTGAATGCCTGATTTTTCATACAAATTCTGCCAAATGAGGTATTCACAGCATCCCACTGAATCTCACCTCTGAGCTATTCACAGAATTCCAGAATGGTCTGGGTAGGAAGGGCCTTAAAGCCCATCCAGTGCCACCCCTGCCATGGCAGGGACACCTTCCACTGTCCCAGGCTGCTCCCAGCCCCATCCAGCCTGGCCTTGGATGTTCCCCTTCCCTGACCCAGGTACAGGACCTTGCACCTTGGTCAAGTGCTGCTTCACATCTTCCCTTTTCATCTTTGTGTAACTTAAATTTCATTGGAGTTACGAGAAAAACTAATTTGAATGTCTGATCCACGCACTTCAGACTGCTCATCATTTATTATATAAATTTACTACCCATTTCTATTCTAATGTGAGCAATTTCTAGCTCTTTAACAGGCTAAAAAGCATTTTGCTACATTTCAAAGCATTCCTGTCACATCTGTAAGACTCATTCAGCTGCTAGAGCAGCAACATTTTGAAACTTTATTTGCAAAATAGATTTATATCTTATATAAATTGTGTTGCTCAAAACGCATTCAAATGCAAAGAATTTTGTGATTCTAATTGGACTTTTAAAAGTGTTAGATCTGCTCCTAAATCAGAGCATCACATGCTATCCTTCTCACTTGCCTGAGGAAGTGAGCAGATTCCTTGGATTGTTTCAAAGCTTCAGTGGAATGAGTGATTCAGTTAAGCTCAGGATCTGAATCCAAGTGATTTACACTGCAAGGAAAGCACTTGGAAAAGCTCCACTCCTGTAGTCCCAGAACAATCTCATGGTTTAATTCATTACTTTCACCACTTTCAGGCTGGAATTGGCTCCCTGACTGGAGCAGAGCTCCTTCCTGGTTAGTGGAAGCAGAGGCAGGCTCCTGAATCTGAGGATGGATAGGATGGATAGGTCACCTCGGATTCTGCATGGAGAGCATATTAAATACATATACATATATCACTCTGCTGGCAGACTCGGGGAACAAAAGCAGTAAAATATTTCCTCAGGGTAAAATACAGCTCCCAGGAGTGAGGAAGCCTGAAGCAAAAGGTTATTCTACCCAAGACAGATGCTGGATGTTTTATTATTTTGGGGGTGATGCAGTGGTGTTGTTCTAATATGTGGTGTTCCAATTCCTGAGACTTCATCTTAGCTGCCCTTTGAAGACCTTGGAAGCAAAAATTCCTTAATGCCACTGATGGGCAGAGAGGGAAATGGAACTGGGAAGTCAAGACAGCAGTGCAGAACCATTCCATGTTTAATGGAACACAGGGAAGGATGATGGATGTAGATAATTACCTGCAATTTGTATCTGGGACAATCTTGGAGTAAAAACACCAGGTAAGATTTTAAAAGTCCAAGGTGAGATTGCAGATGGTGTAATTAATGGTAGGCAAAGCAGCCAGTACCTCTGGGGAGAGGAAAGGGCAAGTGTTGGTCAGTACTTCAGGGTTACCTGTGTGCACATAAATGGGGATGATTTTTAGCACAGGCTCCAGCCTTCCTCAGGACAGCTAACACCTTCTTCTGCTTGAAGGTCTCAAACAGCAAGGAAGGAAAAAGGTCACACAGGACTAAATCAAGAAGAAATTAAAATAAAAATAAACACAGTGGAAGATTTTCAACAAGAAAATCTACAAAATGTATGGAAAGTTAATATAATATAAGAAGCAGAGTCAAAAGACAGAACAGTAGAAGCTCAGCAGAGAAAAGGCCCACACTGTGCATGAAAGGCCCAGCTGGAGAATCACAGAATCACAGAATCACAGACTGGTCTGAGTTGGAGGGACTCAGGAGGATCATTGGGTCCAGCTTTCCAGTGGATGGCCCATATGAGGACCAAACTCACAACCTTCTTCCCCACTGTCTAAACCTCGTGTTTGGGAGGACCCTGAGCTCCCAGCTGAGCCCAGTACTCACAGCACCAGGCAGAGCACAGGTGTGTGTTCCATTTCCAATCCACTGACCACTGCTGACTCTCTTGTTATGTCTAAACACCCTGAATCTGGGCATGTGTATCTCTGCTCCCATGCCCTGCTGCTCACGGGAGATTCACTGCATGTTTTGGGTATTTTGGCAGGAAGGGCTGAGGGGCAGAGCAGAGTGGCCAGGCCAGCCTGGCTGGGGACTGCTCAGTCCCACAGCCCTGAGATTCCAGACTTCAGGGGCTGGGAGGGAAACACTCATTTGGTGCTTGTCTCCATGGACTCTCCATGTGCTGCAGCTCTAACAGATCCCAAGGCAGAGTGTGGGGCATTGACTCATCAAAGTGGGGAAGAATCCAAACACTAGAATAGCATTTTTTTCTCTGGGGAACTTCACAAAGAAACATCAGTTAGGGCAGAGGAGAAAATAACAGCCCAAATATTTCAACCTTGGAAGTGTCCTATTAATGTATTTCCAACTTCTCTTTGTATGGAATGACTTGCATACAAATCCAACAGGACTAGACACAGCAGCTTCTGAACATGCATACAGAGGTTTGGGGTTTTTTCCTTCTTTTTGAACTAATGAAAGGACTAAATATTGAGGGTTTTCTTTTTTCTTTTTTAAATTGAGATTTGCTCCCTGCTGTCTGGAGAGCTTCTGATAAAGCCACTGGGATCCTCAAATGCAGAAACTACAATTTAGGAAGCAAAGGGAAAACAAGGAGTTGAATGCTGAGACAGGAAATTGTTCACAGAAGGTGAAGGATGGAAGAATTTGATAAAACACTTCAAGGGAGATGACTTGGGGTGTAACCCAGGTGAGGAGGCTTATCCAGGGTGAACTGTGTTCATATCTTCTCCTTTCCTAGACACTGATATTCCTCATTCCTGGGCATGTGTGCACATGACAAACGACAGCCCTGTCTCAGGGGAAGGTGCTGAAGGGAGAGAAGACTCTGAATTGAGAGCTCAGATTCTGTTCTCAGCCAGCTCACAATCAATAGACTTATTCCTGCTTCATTATTATTTATATGGTGCAGTGGGGAAGGGATGGAGAAATCCCATGCTATTGCACAGGCGCAAGCACAGAAAATTCTTCTTAGCCCAATTTATAGCAAGTTTCTTTTCTTCAAATGCCTCACTCTATGTTTACACCTCTGCAACAGAGATAAAGGTCTGTCTGCATCTGGGATTTTAACAAGATCCCTCTTTTCTCCTTGGTCCAGACACAAATTTTAGCCAGGGGAAAGGAAAGTAATTTTTAAAAGCAGGCCAAGGTTGCCCAGCTGAGATGATGCTTCAGCCTGTTCCATCCCCTGTCAATAGCCAGGAGCAAGCAGGGGCAGCTCCCTGAACCCAGAGCCCGGGTGTCCTACACGAGCTATTGTGGCTGTGGAGCACGGAAAGCAAGGACATCTTCAGCTCTCAGTGAAAGCATTTTTTTTGTTGAAAAATCATTCCTCACTGTTTGGAATGAAACCCATTATTACCAATTAACCTGCTGTGAACCCATATCACTGGCTGAATTGAGCATAATTATTCATCCATAGTAATAGCTAAAGTAAATTCTGGCAATCTCGGCTAACATTGACTTCTCCTTTGGGAAAATTTTCAATGATGCCGTGTCCTTGGTTATGTTTCTAAAACCTTTTTTGTGTTAAACTTCAACTGAAAGTGTATCATTATGACTCATTTCTTCTTGTTTCGTAATGTTGTTTTCTTTTTTCTTGCACAAACATCTATAAGTAACTCTATTATCAACTGAAAAATTACCTCCACATGCTTAGAAACCTGATTTTACTTAAACAAAGTTTTAGTATCAGTAGCCCATGTAAGTTGTCTAAAAATAAAATTTTAAATTAGTTGTTACTTTTCATAGCTTTTTAACCACACAGTCTGATGAACCACAGCCCTGTGAGCAAATGCAGGCATAAATTTTGGTTTGAATTTATTTCAGGTTGTCAAATGTAATTTACTAAGAGAACGCCTGCCAAAAAAGAATCCAGAGGCAAACTTAAGTTGTCATCCTAAATTAAGTGTGGTTCCTTTTTGTTAATCTTTCTACATAAAAGGTTGTAAAGTAGTACATTAAAGATGCAGTCCTCTTTCCTAATAAAAAGGCAGAGGTGGAAAAACAGAATAAAGACAGAATGTTTCTCTAGCTGAGGGAACGTGCTCAAAACCATTGAGTAAATGCTCCCTTGCTCTCTGAGAACTGCAGGCTGCTGTTTGTTCATAGCCCACATGCAAGGTGTGGAATGAACAACCTGACCACTGAAGAGCAAGAGCAGCAAAACATCTGCCCAAGCTCAGCATCACCTTTTTGCACAGGAGAATTACTCAGAAGGGCAAGAAATCCTCCTGTGATAGCCCTGGACATGCTGGAGAGATCACGTCCCCTCCACTGGAACTGTGGAACTCATTTCATTAAGGACAGGAAACTCTGAATTATTAAACCATGTCCAAGCCTTTGAGCCTTCACACCCATCCCCTCCTCTCAGCACAGGAAGGTTGTTCTTGCCTTCAGGGTCTGAATCAAGCAGTTTCTGCTCCTTTCCTCCCTGTGGGTTCCCATCTCCTCCTCATCATCCGTGTCCCAGCTGTTCACCTTAACCACGGGCAGCTCTTTGTATTGTCTCCACACCCTTCCCCTGTGTAAATCTGTCACAACTGATGCCCAAAGTCACTCCTTCCCAGATCCTGCAGGAAGTTTTCTACCACAGCTCCTTTACTTTGATCTGTAGCAGCAAAGAAAAATTCCAAGTTTAGGTTCCATATTGGGAAAAATTTCTTTAATGAAAGGGTTGTCAAGCCCTGGCAGTGTTGGAGGCCCCATCCCTGGAGGGATTTAAAAGCCTGTGGATGTGGCACCAGGGGACATGGATCAGTGTCCCTTGGCAGTGTTGGGGGAATGGTTGGACTTGATGGTCTCAAAGGGCTTTTCCAAACTAAAGGATTCTGTGAATATGAACTGAAAAAACTCAGATTTGACAGCCCAGCTGGCTGAGACATTCCCATGCCCCATTGCATTCAGAGGATACAAACAGAAATGGAAATAATTATAATCTCAACTAGGCAACCAAGTCTTATTTAATGCCATGTTCCTTCAACAACACCCCTTTGGTACAGATGAGGATTTATGACTCGTGTTAGCCCAGGTAAACTTGTGTGCAATAGAGCTGGAAGGTCCCTTACCAGTTTCTATGACAGGACCCTTCTCTGTGCCCAATTCCCAGATTTCAAACTGGTCTGGGAATTCTCAGGGGCTGAAGACACTTCTAATGGGTCAGGGAAAGGTAAGTGAGAAAAACAAGGCTTCTGGCATTTGATTTTTATGTGCTGTAGAGAAAGCCATCCCTAAATCTGAACATGTCCAGGAGTCACAAACTGAGCTCAATAAAGCAGATTTGTTAAAACTTCTATTAAAAAGCCCAACTTTTTAGCTGAAACTCCTGAAATGTTTTTCAGCCCACAGGTCACTCTTTTGGCCTTTGATATGCCTGTCAGATACTCCTTTGCTGATCAAGCATCTCCTTTTCCTGAATAGGAGCTGAGGCCTCTATTTTTGGAGACAGGTCCTTTCTATATCCCCTCTGTGGGGATACAGAATTTTCACCAACAATATTATCACCACTGGGAAAAATGAGTGTCCTACACAACTCCTGTGCCTGCAGTGGTCTAAAAGCTGGGGTTTAGCAAGTGAGAGGCACAAGCACTCTGGCTTTAGTCAGATTTATATGCACCTCTGCTGTACCCTTGGCTCTTTGCATAGATTAAAAGACAATATTCTACACAACCCATTAAGATCTTATCATATTAATTGAACTGCCATTATAGCATTACCACAAGCCATCTAAGTAATCACTATATGATAACTCCTTATAAACCAGTTCAGTGACCTCCCAGATGCCTGCAGAAACTGTGGGGTTGGCAGCTTGCCCTGAAAGCTCAGAATCTGGCAAATAACTCCTAAAATAAAGGTCCTTTTTCACCAAAATGAAGCCTCCTAGTTCTCTGTATAGGAAAGGAGAATAGGTGGGGCTTTTTTCTTTATGGAAACATTTTTGAAGATTTAAATAATATCTAGACACTGTTGAGAGGGAAAAAGGAAAAGATGAAGCTGACATACTTTGAAGATACATCATTATCCATCATCTGAGATCAAGAGGAAGACAGCTTTTACAGGCCAAAGATCCAGGTTCTCATTTAGGGTGGGAAGAAAGAGTTTTCCTTTACCCAGTAGAAACAGTAAGACAGTGGCATCAAGCAGACAATCCACCCTCATTTTGATAGAATGTGAATTTCTCTTGGAAGAAGAGACTTAGGAAAGAATATCCTGGTAGACAGAGCACTGGAGCTGTTCACCCTCTGCTCGCACAGAGCTCTGCAGTTTAATGCCAGGGGTTCCAGGCATGGACTGGCAGGCACTGTGGAGAGCTGTGCCATGCTCCAAGGTGGGACACAGGTTAGGAAGCAGAGAGCTGCTTTCTGCTGCTCCCAAAGAGTTGTGCACATCTCCAGCATCCCATGGTGATCACTCCTTGAGTTTAATGGATTTAAACCAAACCTAAGGATAGCTGTGGAAAGCCCAGCATACCAAAGGGATGTTCTCTGAGAGCTCATGTAAGCAACCCATACCTTCATTCTGTGGGATATTTCCCAGTGGGTCGCAACAGAACTACACCAGGTGAAATATTACAGCTAAATTACTTATTAAAGCCTCTTAAATTTTGGCACCACTAAACAATATTTTAAAAAACACCATGTGGTTTCAAACATGCCCCAACTGATGGCTTGAAGGTTTCTTGAAGCTGTTTACAGTTGTCTTGCAACACACTGAGTTCCTGGGAAGATTCATGGAGCTGAGACAATCCAAGTACTTAACACTTTCCAAGACTGTGAACCTGCAAATTTTCTGTCAAAATCCATAGCAGCAAATGTGTCAGTAGCTTCCTTCAGCTTCACCTCAACCACACAGATTAAAAAACAATCTTTTTTTTTCTTCTTTTTTTTTTTAACATGTTGTACCATGCCCTGTTACCAATTCAAATACCCAATGTTAATGTTCAACTAAAAGTGTTCAGGGAATATCTCACCTGACAGCACAACCAAGTACCTGTGAATGGAGTGATAGTGAAATGATCCCTGCACTTTCTCCATCCCAGCTTGTCTGTTGAAATCTGACTTTTATATTATTCATAGAAGAGCCATTATCTGAACTTTCACTTCTGCAGTACAAAATCTTCAGCTCTGGTCAAAAGCTGTTTAATTTACAATCTCAAGTCCGAGCCATCGATTTTGGGTCAAGTGTTCCTGCTGAATAAGCCCCTCTGTTACCAAAGTGACACACAGGAGACTTCACAATAACAGATAGGGAACACCAAGATCTATCAGGTCACAGTAATAATGCTCTGCAGTGATGCAAATCTCAAGTTTCTCTGATACAACATGGATCAGGGCACTCAGAGAACCTGCTCCTTCTCATCCTCTCCTCACAGAACAGCTTCTGCCTCCATCTCTCTTCTTGTTTCTTGTAATTTCCCATTTTCAGCTCCCAGCCCTGGCTCAGTGTTCTGCTCCCTGCCTCACAGCCTCTTTGACACGTCAACCTCCCAGCAAACCAGACACATTTTTTGTTTCCTGGCACAGAGGATTTTCTCAGTGCTCTGTCATGCAAAGGCTCCTTGTGTTCAGGTGGAATGTTCTGTTGCAATCTCCTGCCTGTTGCCCCTGATCCTACTGCTCAGCACCCCAAGAAGGTTCTGGCTCCATCCTCCTGCCCCCCGTGCAGCCAGACCCCCCTGGTCAGATCCACAGGGCCCCACTACCTCACATCCCTGGGATCTCAGCTGAGCCTACTCTCATCCAGTTGGAAACCATTCCCCCTTGGCCTGTCACTACATGCTCTTAAAAAGTCACTCTAAGATGCAGTCTGAAATAGAAAGACCACAAGTACATTATGGGAACTGTAAGAAAATTTAAGCTGGGTTGTCCCTAGACAATGTAATACCTGAAAATCCTATAATGTACATTAAATTAACAACTAAATTGCAGCAAGGTTTGTATTTCATTTTGTGCAGGTTCCCCTTTTACATAATGCATGCTGTCAGCAATCACTCTCTGCTTAATATGCATAGCAATTCCTCTTCTGTGTCACTTACTCAATATTTTTTCCCTTTCTACCAAAGAAAAGGCATGTGAAGCCCTAATCTTGCTCCAGGTCGTGCAGGCAGGGAGGTGGGAAGCCAGGCAAATGTGTCCTCTCCTGAAGGAACCCAGGCAGGCAGAAAACCCACAGAAAGAGGGACAAGGGAGATGATGATGGGCTGTGAGGGGGAGAGCATTTGCAGGGGAATGAGGCGCAGCTAAATCTGGGCACCACCATCAAAGTTATGATGTATTCACTGCTCCTCACTTGCCTAAAATTCTGCCTCATATGTGACCACAACTCCCTTCAGCTCCTCCAGGTCTTGCTGCAATCCCAACCTGTGGAGGGACAGCAGCTGATGCAGGAATTTTTCATTCTTATTTGTAGCCCAAAAAACATTGTAAATACTTCCTGACTTCCCAGCTGAGCTGGGATTCAACCAGATGTTTAAATACATGTCCAAGTACCAGCCCTTCAGCAGGACCAGTGGATCTCTTTCAAGTCAGGCATGGAGCAGGAGATCTGTGCTGCACCCAGCCCAAGAGCAGGAATTCTGTTTCAGCCCTGGAGGTTGTGGCCATTCCAGGGACACACTGCATTTCCTGCTTTACTTTCACTGCTGATATTCTGGATTATTGTTGTTAAAGTAAAAGTTATGGCACCAGGGACTTTACAGCTGGTTTTATTTCAGGATGCCGCCAAAAAGAACGTGGATATTTCAGCCTGAATAAGTTTTCTTTAAAGAGGAAGAGATTTACCATAAAAAATATCATCCAACTCTGTATCTAAACATAGCAGATATTAGTAAATATTATTACATCCAACTCTGTATCTGAATATAGGAGATATTAGTAAACATGGGCTAATATTTGTGAAGATAATGCATTAAAAGTTTCAAACTCAGGACTGCAGGAAGAAAGAGAGAGCTACAGCTCAGAAAATAACAGCTACAGAGCTCAATAGTTTCCTTGCTAAGAACAGCCACAATGGAATTTCACCCTTCCTTCTTAATTTTTTTATTCCCATAAATCAAAAAAGTCTTGCATTACGAAAATTGGCCAGCAATCAGTCCAAGCAGACTAATTGCTTTTGCTATTTAAAAAGAACCTCATCTTAAATGGCTCAAGTGTTGTGGTGTAAAGTAGCTATTGTACATGTGCATTAATTAATTTCCTAAGGATTTTTATTACATCTTCATGACACAGTCTAATTATCTGATAATGCTTTTTCCCATGTAGAGGAGAACGACGTTGCTCCAGCATGTACTTCAATTGTACTCCAGGAGCCTGGGAAGTGGGAAACCAAATGACTCAAGGTCTGTCTGTTCTGCTAAATAACACGTCAGGAAGCCCAACTGCAAAATCTCTTCATTCCCAAGGGATGCCACAGATAATCTGTCAAACATCACTGTCCAGCTTATGCATTTTTCATACTTTTTCAAAGACACAGAGAAAAAGTGAGGGAAAGCAAGTGCACAGTACTTGATTAAACATTTCCCTTCTTCCTGAATGAAAAATGCAAACCCTGGTCAGCATAAAGAATGAGGCAGCCTCTCCCCCTCTGCTCCCACCTATTCCTTGAAATGCTTTTTGGTAAGTGTGACTCCCCACCACTGGAGGGATGTCCTGTCAGGCTCCCAGCTCAGGTCTGAGGGCTGGTGTGGAACTCTTAGATCAGGACACAGAACACACCAACTTCCTGAAGGCATTTTCAAATGCTGAGGAAGAAGTCTCATAATGAGCAGGAGAAATGCAGAACACAAAAATGTATCCTGGTCTCTGGAAAGTTCCAAATAGATTTGACCCACAATATGCCACAGGAATTTGCAGTTTTCCTCTGTGCTGCTATTCCACAATGAATCACAATGAGGGTTGGAGGATCCAAGCTAGGCAGAGTTCCAGTGGGACTCTCAGTCCTTACAATGCAAGGGGAAGATTCTTTTTACCAGAGTACAGGAGAGATGGCCCCAGTTTGGAACAAACAGAAGGATGTATAAATATATACCACCCCCTATCCAATATTCATTAGAAGGAGAAGCCAAAGTCTATCAATTTCAAATGAGAAATAAATAAATGTCAGATTGAAAGTAAGGACTAGATAAAGGCTCAGGAATGCTCTTCCATTAAGTCACTACAGCTGGCAGGTGAAAGAAATTGGATCTCAACAACAGCAATGGGGAACCTGGAAAAATGCGTGATAAAGACAGGCCTTGGGAAAAAAGAATTTCTGTATGTTTGTCTTAATTTTCATTCTGTTTGGGAAAAACTCCAGTGAACTCAAATCTTGGCAATGACTTCGACTTCAAATTAATTTAGACTAAATAGAGTAACTAACAGTAGTGGAAGGTTTCCCTGGGTTTGGTACAGTGCTCAGTATGGATCTGGGCAGGGATTGAATAATTAGAGCCCTGTGTCCCCTCAGACTGCATTGAACTTCATGTGGAATCATTAACAGCCTGTGAATACCCTGAGAGCCTCAGCACTGGAGATGTGATCCACCAGAAACCAAGCTCAAATGAGCACAGCCCTGCTGGCCCCAGCCTCGCAGAGATTGCTCCACTCTGTTTGTGTGGGGACGAATCAAACAAAATTCTCCCAGCATATGGAATATGACCTGGGGGAGGGAGAGCTGGAGAGACAGCAAACAAATTTGTAAAGTCTAATCTGTGCTTGATGCACACAAGTTGCTGCCATTAATGTCAAATCAAGTAATATCACACCAAAAAGAGACTGCAGTCCCAAAGTGGCTGCCGGGGCCCATCCACCCCCTCCTCTGCAGCCTGTGCTGCCACAGAGCAGCCTCCTGCCAGCTGCTTCTCCAGATTTAACTCCTTATCCTTGTGCCAAAACCGGCTGAGGGTGAGCTTGGCACCATTACTGGGTGAGAAACACACACAAATATTCAGATGCACTTCAAGGTTAGCTCTCGAGCTTCTGGGCCACAAATTGCAGCTTAAAGAAAAGCAATGAATCCAGCAGACAAGTCACCAGATCCTATCCCTGGTCCAGCAGTGCCAGGGCATTTCCCCCATGCTGGAATTCCATCCCTGCCTTCTCCCAGGCAGCAGCATCGGGCCCAGACTGCAGGGCTGTGGATGATATCACATCCTCTTGAAGAAGAGCGCAAAGTTCAAGTCCAAACCTTCCCCTTAGGGGAATTCCTGCTCCCTGGGGAGACAAAGCAGCTCAGGACCTTGCCAGAGTGGGATGGGGAATGCAGAAAGGAAAAGGAACCTGAGCTGTGCATCATTTGTAGATGCTCCCTCTCTGTTTCCTTGTATTCCATGCGCTTGGCATGGCCATGGGCCCCATCTGGCAGGGGAAAGGGGATGGGCTGGAAATGGGTGAGCAATAAAACATGGCAGCACTGCAGGCAAACTGCAATTTCCATTCTATTGATCCTCTCTGGACATCAGTGACACACTGAGTTTATTTGGAAAATGAAATTCTAGAGCATGTTGCTGGAAGATGCTCTAGTTAAGCTTGTTAGACTGACTAAAATTTAATTACATTTATTTTTCCATTGTAAGATACAGCAAGGAAATATACATTCACAGCTAAATAAGCATATCATTTGGCTGTATCATATGGAAATAAAAATTTCTGGGATAAAAAGGTGCATTTTATTAGTGGTTTATAAGATTAAAATTTCATTATAAATTATTACTAAAACTATAGCATCACAAAATTAAATTTTAGCTTAAAATTCCCTTAAAAGCAAAACATGCAGCAGCTTCAAATGGTGCACAACTCTTTCCAAAAAAACTTCCTCTAAAGAAACAAACAGAAAAATTGTCACTTCAAAAATCATTATGTAAAAACGATCTTTAACACTATCTGCCTGTAACATGTAATTCCTGGCAGGAGTAAAATCCAGATCCAATCTCCTTTCCAGAATGTACATTGCTGCTCAAGTAATTTTGCTGACAGCAAAGGTGCCGAGGAACCTCCATGCAGGTTGTTGTAAATGCACTGGGGGTATCAGTATTGGATAGAAGTGCCTGGCCTCCCTTAAGTGAAAAAATATCAATAGGGAACAAGAGAAAATCATTCCCTGATCCATAAATGATTATCTGGTGGTGGGATTTTATCACCCTGTTCACCACTGGCTGCAAAATCTGGGTTTTAAAAGAGTCCTGACAAAATTTGAAAAGCCATTTTGCCCTTCAAAGGGCGGAGCAGGAACCTGAGTCAGCCTTTGTGGTGCCTTTGTTGCCCACCCTCGGAGAGTCAGCGCTGCTCTGCTGCAGCAGGGATGACAGCTCTGCTCCCTCAGTCCTGCAAACTTGGTTCCCAAAGCCCCTCGTGGAGTATCAGCAAGAGCTGACTCAGGAACTTTCCTTGTCAGCCTTTGTTCCTCCCCTGCTGTAAACACACTCAGTATTTGACATGCCAGTTTTCAATCATACATTTTTAATACTTCTGAGGAGAGCTTGTCTGTTGTGAAATCTGCTCCAAATATTTCTTTGATTCTTCCGACTCCTGAATATTAAGAATATTTTTTCTATCTTTCTTTCTTCTTTGGCACATCCCACGTGTTCCTCAGTTCTGCTCTTCTGCTGCCATAATAATGCTCTTCAGACAACACCTCTGTGATCAGGAGCTCAGGGGGGTGATGGCTCCCAGGTAAACCCAAACCCTTGGAGGAACATCGTGGATTCAAATTCTGCCCGTCCTTATCCCACAGAACGTGGCAGAGTTTAGATAAGAATACATTAAGGATGATGTATGAACTGAAGTCCAAATCTTTCAATAAGTATTGTTCCAGATGAGATGAGTGAGCTCTTTAAATGAATTACTTTCCAGAAGAAAAGACTTTACCACTGTGTTATCATAAATCTGTATTTCCACGGCACAGATGCTGTAATTTAATTATGGTGTTTAGCTTCTGTAAGTTTAAGGTGCAACCTTGTCTCCTTTCAAATCTACATGGACAGATGTCTTTTCTACCTCATGGAATATTTCATTGAAGTATTGTACTGGAAAAAGCAGGATCTGAAGCAGTAGAAGTACTTCTTACTAAGAAAATGATCAAAACAAACATCCAGGAGGTTCTAGACATGACAAAGAACAGACACTCACTTCAAACAAGTGGTGTGGTTTTTGTAATAATGCTATTTGAATATTAAATCACTTGGCAAAACAAAATCTTATTGATTAGGAGCTGCTTTAAAGGAAAATACACTTTTTTGCCATTTTTTAGTATCTATCACTTTAAGCCAAGTGTGTAAGAATATTCAAACACCCAATACAGCACGGTGTGGAAAGACTCCTTCCCAGAGTCCCCACAGGAGGAATGACACATTCCACAAGAACAATTTCACACTGAAGTAATGAGGAGGCAGAAAAGGTTGTTTTTGTGACTTCCTCATCTGCCAATCTGTCTAATTGATGGAATCAGGCAAATGGAACAGGTGAGTGTCTTTATCTGCTTGACTGCAAAACTAAAACTAACTAAAACACCAGCAAAGCTGTCCAACTTTCCCTAGAGTTAATACCAAGTAAACACTAAAAAGTATCAATTCACCCAGATCTGCTGGAGGGAGGCAGTGTCTCAGAGCTGTGACATGCTCAGGAACATTGACCACATCTAGAAAGTGTCTCCAGGCCTGACCTCAGAGAAGCCATCAGGCACTGAGGGAGGCTGCACTGCCACCCTTGTCCTGAAGCCATTTATCCAACAAAGGCTGCGTTCCAGAGCTCTGCTGGGGACAGCTCATAAGGACATGGGCACTGGGAGGGTGACACAGGGACAGCTGTGGGGGAAGGAGAGCAGGGGTACCACAGGAGAAAAGCTGAATCTCCAGGGCTATCACCCAGCACCTGCTCTCTGCTGCAACCCAGCAAAAGAGAACAAAGCTGTGGCCACCCTTAACTGATGCCTTTTATATTTTCCAGATTCTGTACTGCATTAGTACATAACTCTGAACCTCATTCAGAGTGTTATCAAGTTCTCCTCACAGTTCAGTCAGACAACAATCCTTCTCCAGCCCCAGAACCAAGGACACCATTGCAGCTTCAGGCCCAAAAAGTGCAGACAGCAAATTGAGGAGAGCAATCTGGGAGGATGGGACTGCATAACCTGGAGCTGGAATTGGATAATTAACCCCAATATGGAAATGGACCAAAACTTATACAAGTGTGAAAATGTGTGACCTGCTGTCCATCGTGGGTGTAGCCTCAGCCAGGCTCTTGTACTGCCCAAGGTGTATCCTTTGAAGCCTTTTAATAAATCCCCACTTTATTCCTTGAACGCTGTCTAGCCTCGGTTCTAGCCAGCCTCTCAAGGCATCATAATCACCCAACTGCTTGCTCTGCTCTGGGTGCAAACCTGGGGTGGAAACACAAACCAAAATCAACAACTTTTTTTTTTTTGGGAAAAAAAAATTACATTTCCCACTGAAATGTCACAATCTGAAATTTTAATCAGTTTTCTCATCTGAGGGCTTTACCAAGGCACTCTGGAATGTCCACACGGTGAGAGCTCCACTGGCAGTTTATTATCGGAATTATGTCTCTGATTGTGCACTGCTCACACATTCTGAGAATGGGAAAAGGGACCTTTGCTCAGGAAATGCATTCTTCTAATCATGTTGCCTGCTTTCCATTCATTATTGACCAGCAAAATCATATTTTAAACCTAAATTATTCAAAATCTTGCTGTATAGCAACATGCAAATCCTCTAAATAAAAAATATATTAATTAGATGCTTAATTAGATTAATTAGATGAAAAATCCTTGAATAGATTTTCACGTGGGAGTTGAAAAAACATTTCTTAGCATAATGTCAGATTTCCCTATTTTCTTTTTATTGCTCCTGGGTTGTTTTTCTTTCCTGTGTCCTTCACAGCTCCTTTCATTCCTTTCAGGTAGACTTCCAGTGGGACAGATGGAGAACTCTGGGCAGCAACTCAACCAGCACAGGACCCACAGTACCCAGTTTAGCTCAGGGCAGTAGGAAATCCTTTTGTAGTTTGTTCTCCAGTCTTAGGAGGAAAAAAAAAGCAAAGCCTTGTCTTTCACATGTTTTTACACTGCCTACTTATGTCAGCACAATTCACTGCTGAGAAACTTAGAATCTGTAACTTTTCCTGAGCGAGTCTGGCCAGCTGCCATTAGACAAAAGAGCTTCACAAAACCATCCCATATTTCCAAAGCTTGGAGGTGAAAAATACTGAATATCAGGAGTGTTGTCCAACCCCATTGAAAGCTATTATATTTGCTCCTTGGTTCACACCGGTGGGTGATGAACATTTAGGGCAGTTTCTGTGTGTAAGGGAAAGCAAAGCTGGGGATTGAGGACACCAGGGCTGATCCTCTTTGGGCACAGAGCACACCTGAGTGTCTGTGCCCGAGACGTTCCAGACAAAGCTCAGGAAGCTGTTCTCCCTCGTGGTCTGTGCTAAACCACACATTTCACCTTTCCTCCAAGTACAGATCAAAGAGCTGGAAAGGAAATGAGGCCTCACTGACTGATTGATTTTGCAGGATAAGATGCAGAGTGGCTGCAGTAAATCTGCATTTTGGCCACTGCACAGATGTGCTCAGGTAATCCCTCCTGCAGCCAGAGACCATGGCTGGGGCAGGAATTTGCTCTCTGTTCCCTGAGATGTGTGTGGCAGCTCACAGCCTAAAGCCAAACACATCCAAAACAAAGATTTGCTCCAAGCCCTAAGCTTGGAAATTTATCTTTTCATGCCCTTTTCTTACACACAACACACTGAGGTGTTTTTATCATCTCCAAAACGTTTTTCCTTGGTTCTGTAATGTTGTATAAGTGTGGCTACCAGGTCATCCTACTCAAAATGAATTTGTGGCATTAGCAGACAAGCTGAGTGCCAAGGACAAAAGAAGTTGGATTTTGCCTTCAGGAGGAGGGGAAGGGAGAAGATCATGGTACTTCTCACACCTGGCAGGGTCTCCTTGGTCCCCTCTTTGCTGTCACAGCCACTGCTGGCTCTGGTGCATTTCCAGCCCAAAAGGAACTGGAACAAGGCTCATCCCAAGATGTAAATTCCCCACATAGAAGGAAACCACAGGAAGAACCTTTCTGCTGCTCAGAGAATCTATTTTAAGATATTGGCATTTGATATAAATAAAACAAAAGCTGTTCAGGATTCATTGTTCTGTCTGCTGGGTAATGAACACCAACATGATAATTACATCAAAATTGATTGGTTTAAAAATTTCTACTCTAATTGATTTATTATAATACTTATAGGACAGTTTCAGACAAGCTCTAGTGCACCAAGGATTAAATGTCATTCACTTGCAGTGCCCAGGAGGCTCCATACACACCCATCTGTGGAGAATGGAAATTAAAATCAGAATCATACACATCATCACAGAGAGGCTTAGGCTGGAAGGGACCTCAAAGATCATGTAGTTCCGACCCAACGAAGAGGTTTCACTTTTTTGTCTCCCAATCCTAATTTTCTTTGCTCACAGTATTATGTGAACATTTTTTGTATTTAACTTTCTCCTTTTTTTTATCTTTTTTAAACAAGGAAAGGGAAAGATGAGAGATCTCTGAAATCTCAGCTCATAACCTCCTTTCTTTTCAGCCTGATGGGAAAACCTGGCTAGGGATTTCCCTGTTTATCCAGGCTGTGGAAGGACAGCTTTTCTGTGAGGTGGGAGTTTGGACACAGGCAGTACCTAGAGAAAGATTTTCAAACCCAGCAAGTAATTGAAGCACGTTGATTTCTTAATTTTCAGATACTTTGCCAACTAATCTAGACCACAAGAATACGTTATAATTTCTGCATTTAGAATTTACGTGCTCCAGCTGTGATCTGACCACACTGAGCTGAGCTTCTCAGAACAAACACTTAATTTTGGCTCTGAGTCACAGCCCACCCAGCCCAACTGCTGACATGGGAAGGGTTCATTTACAGAGTATAAATATGCCCTTCTACTCAAATATATTGGCTGGAAAATATCAGACAAGTGGAGATACAAAGGAAAAAGGATAAATTAGAATTCTCAGAATATTTGATAATTTGTCTGACTCTTATATCGGTTACCCCGACTCAGTTTGGAAAGTAACTGCACAACCCACTGTGAGGGCAAGAGTTTTCCTTTTAGAGAAAGTCAGTTTACATTTCATCAAGTGAACACAAGCTTTATTTCTTTTTTGTTTAGAAGCAGGAAAGCGTAATGCCACAAAGACCAAAAGCCCTCTGTTGGTTTATAAAAAACTGCTGTGCTCTGAGCAAGAGCTTGGCCTGCCTCAGAGTCCATTAATAGCTATCTGTACCAGAAAGACAGTCGTGTATTTCTGTTTGTTTCTGTTCTCCAATTCCTCCCCTCCAAAGGCTAAATTGTGCTGCTTCTAGTAAAGATTAAATAGCAAGCAATTCAACTTCTGGCACTACACTTTCAAATACGAAAGAGGTTATGTCATGCAAGAAGAAAGGAGTTTTCTTTGGGATTGGGCATTCTTCTTCTTTCATGACATAATGAAAGGGAAGGGGGGCTTTTAAAGCTTTGTGACATTATCAAACTTTGCCACAGACACACTGTGTGAAAGCCCTGCACATCACCAATGCTAAGCATAGACAGGAAATGATAATGAAAAAATCAGTATTAATTGCTTGCAATGCCAGGGTCTGCTCCATCCCCGTGTACAAATAACTGCACAGCTCTGCCTCATTGCTCGTGGTACTGGAGCAGGGAAAAGTCACTTTCATACCGTGGTTGTTTACTCTGTAGAGTTACTCAGTGAATAGTAAGAAGAATCTGAGGCACAGCAAGTCAGCAAATAAATCACAACTGACAGGTTTTTTATTTCAGTCACACTGTGGTAAATTCAAATAATTCTAATGAAGTCAACTGTGCTGCTCCAGACTGACCCATCATCACAGAGTGGGACAATCACCGTGTTAATGTAACAGAGAGAAAAGATACACTGATGTATTTTTGCAGATGTGGTGATAGATAACTTACATCCTTCATGAATAGTTTCTATTCAAGGCATTTAATTAGCATTATGATACACTGACCAAACTGCCTACAGAGCACCAAACAATCTGAGCTGAGGCTGAGCAGTTAAAGCCCTCTGACAGCTCTGACTGCCCGCAATCCTAATGGCCAGTCTGGCAATTAATGTTCACTCATTCATCACTACTAATTAACTTCATTGATTTTTAACACTGGGATTTCCACATTAAAGCATGCTGCAAGAAGCACCACATTTGTTATGATATAATATTCAGAGGAAATGAAATAAAAGAAGTGCTGTGTCAGGAGACAAAACCTCCATTTAGGCCAGGATGTTAAGTTACACCAAAAATTATGCATTGATCTTCAGTGGCTTTTATTTTACATCTGCTTTCTTGAGAAGGAAATAGCAACTATTTGTTACATGGACATGAGGAAAAAAAAAAGAAAAAGGTTAATGAATGGACTGCAAAGTTGCTTTGCAGGTACACTGCTCTTGCATAAACTCCATCACTTCAATACAGCCTGAAATCCCCATAGCTCCTGTATTGGAAGGACCATGGAGAAGGTAAATAATGCTTTTAAGAAAGGATTTAAAAGGTGTTAAGGTTCTGCATTGGTCGAATCTGTAGGAAGGGAAGGAAAGAGAGGGAGATAAAGATTTTACACACTTTCTCTAACAGGTATCTGAACTTTCCACCATATAAGAAGATAATATAAGAATTACAATACTAATCAGGCATGGAGACTGAGTCTCTGAAGATGCAGAGCCAGTCAAGAAAGAGCAAACTATCAAAAGGAATTAAAGTTACACTGCATTGTTGGACTGCCTTGTGCAGGTAGATCAATAGAGCATTGACAACATATTTCTATGCCAGGAATGCCCACTAAAAGCACATGATTTCATTGAGCTGGATGATCTCAATAAAATATAAGCTACCACAGAGCAAAGAACTGAAGGAAAAAAAATCCTGCTTATTTCTTTAAAGAGTGTTTGTAATAAACTAATGATCTGGACTGATTCTAGTGGATTAGAGTGGTCCTGCTTGTCACTTGACACTGATTTACTGTAGAAACTTGAGCAAATCCTGTTCCCCACAAGTCTCAGGCTTTCCTCCACTTATAAATTTTAAAAACTGCTCTTGAAGATTTTTCTTTTTATGAGAAAGGAGGAGAGTATTTCAGGGTCCAAATGAGGAAATTTTACAGCATAATAAATCATCAATAAATGCAGAAAGAAATTGGGTGAGGAAAAGTTTTGTGTCTGGCAAACTTCTAGATCCTTTTCCACCGGCCAGTTACAGATGGTTTGAAGGTGACACCGCAAAGCACATAAAAGAAGAAGATACTTTCTCCTGAATTTCAGCTTAAAATACAAGCTGGAAAAGTAGCAAATTCATGGTGCACAGGAGTCACTGAAGCTCTTCCAAATCTCCCATGAAGGCTGTGCTTAGCTTTCTAAACAGGGAACATAGGATGTGCTGCATACAGAGCAATGGTGATGGTGCAGCAGCCATGCAAGATTTTATGTAAGAATCACATAAAAGCAAACGCATGAAGATTTGCAAGATCAAAAGTTGTTCATCTGTGCAGTAAATGCCCAGTATTGTCTCTCCACTTCCTGCCTCATGCCTTGGGATGACACAGCCAACAAGGCTTCCTTTGTGGTTTAAGTTCTGCTTGATTGTACATTAATGCAGCAGATAGGACTGAATCATCTGTTCTTGTCTGCGAGTGCTGCTGAGGATTTATAGCTCTACAGTGGGAAGCTACAAGTGATGTGTATGGGCACAGCTGAAAAGAAAAAAGGCAAGGTCATCCACAAACAGCAGGCCTGAAAAAAGGGAGGCAGTAATATTTAAAGAGAATTAATTCTGGGGAAGATATTAATAAATATATCACAGAGTTTCCATTATATTCTGATCATTCAAACCATTATAAGGCATGGAACAGAAAGGCTTTGGTCTGGGATCACTTGGTGCATAAGTTCAGGATTAATTTCTTTAATGCCCAAGAACTGTCTCAGTCCCAACCTGCCCCTTTCCCAGCACAGGCTCCAGAATCCCCTGCTGGAGGGGCCTGGGGAGTTGCTGCCTCCAGGCTGAGCACATGAAGGATGGAGAGGAGCCCTCCACAAAGCAGGGATTGTGTCACAGCAAGAGGAATGTGAACTCATAAATTAATGTCCTTTCAACATACAGAGATGGAGAGATTTTGCAGGAAGCTGCTTTTTATCATATGGTGCTCAGGCAAGCCAAGGGTAGATCAGATCCTGAGCACAGGTTCTTTGGATAGGGCATGTGAAACAAAGGATAAACAAATTTCAAGCAGCTTGGTGACACAGGTGCCATCATTCAGTTAAGATTAAGACATTGTGATTTTAAAGTTACATATTTTCCAAATCTTTTTTGTGGCCTTGGGATTTCTTTATGATTTTGGATGGCTCCGTTTGCAAAGATCTCTCTCAAAGCAGATTCTGTGTGGATGAGAGTTCAGTTCAGGAGTTCACAACACTTTTCCCTTTGACATCGACTGACTTAAGGGTCTATTAAAAATAAACACATATTGAAGTGTAGACCTGCAAATTACAAAGAATTGCCAAGGACCCACCCAGGAGGGTCCCTTTGGCAGGTTCACACTCCTGTTTTATTCACTCACACTGGACTCTCCTCAGAACCTGTGTGGACTAATCTGGGAGTGACTGAGTATTCCCCCATTCTGGAATGAGGAATAATATAATAGTTATAAATAATGTAAAATATTCCCCATTTTGAAATGGGGAATAATACTGAGAACATCTGCTGAAGAAGATAAAACAAAAAGACACCCACACACTTTCCTTTGGTTTTTCTCAGTTACATTCCTTCCCCTGAGCTGCTGCCTCAGTGCAAGTTTTGCCCCAGTGAAGATCCACTGAATTTCTTCTATCGTTGTTCCATGACAAAAAACCCTTGTGAGACATTGTTCCTGAAGTCTCATCCCAATCATCTCAGGGGTCCATATTGCATCCAGCCCGCTCGAGCACAGCCACATGGCTTTGCCTATTCCTTTGTTCTCATCAAAGGCACTTCGAGGTGGCTTCCCCAGTAAAAAATGGGACAATGGTGCCTCTGACAGACTGGAAGCAGCAGAGGGTGGGATGAGGCACGCCTGCGAGCTAGAGAGAGACACAAAACAGGAGCTTTTGCCAATCCTACACAATGCGGTGCATTTGCCCCAGGAAAAAAAGATGCTTCCAAACAACCCAGTGCAATCTTTGCTGTGCAATGAACTGAATAGAGATTTGATATTGAATGACATTCCATCAAGAGCAGGAGAAGCAGAGAACTGACTGAGCCAGGCAGGGCGACTCAGCCTGCTTTGGAAGCACCAAACATCTTGTGGTGATTATCAGGGGAGGAGAAGGAGGAGGAGGAGGAGGCAGCTTCCTCTGGCTCAGAATAACACAAGCCCTTCAGCTGAAAATGAAGAGTTCCAGAGAGCTCCCCTGAGCTGTGTCTGTGCAGCCCTGGCTGTCACATTCTTCATGGAACTGTTTGAGGGCTCTCCAGAACCTCCTGGGTGTGCAGGGGACACTGGGAGAGAGCTTGAGGCTTTAGCACAGCACCATTAGCAGCTTCAAACAAGGAGCTTTGAGTGACCAAAGAAACATTTTCATGATCTCAGCACAGCTTTGTCATGTTAATTTGAGAAATACTCTTCCTATGATCTGAAAGGACTGGAAGTTGTCATGGGCAAATTTACCTTTCTCTGCTACTAGAGAAAAGCACACTGCAAAGGTCAGCAGCTCCTCACACAGAAGTTTAGAAGCCTTCAAAACCCAGAAAATTCCTACGGTTTATGGTAAGGTCGCCTGTGGTAATTATAACTTTTAGGTACTGGTGTAATTTGGAGGTTTTTATTCTGTTATATGCTTAGAAAAAAAGACATGGTTTTACATTAATCCTCCAACTGAATACTGATCCCAAAACCTACAGAAAGCTGCTGATATTCCCATTGCTGTCATGTGCATTGTACCACCTATACCTAAATATGTACCTACTATGGACAGTTTTGTCAGGGAAATGGGAATGGAATATGGGAAAAATGGCCTTTCCTTAACAAAATAAAGGGAATGGAAACTCCAGAAAATAAAATCTATCGAATAACCTATTTTTTATATATATACACACATACACTGAATTTTTTAATATATAAATGTAGGTATATTTCTATCTCCTATTTTCTCCCTAAACTCCCCTGCTCACAGATCTGAGAACAGTCCTTCTAATTACATTAAGAACTTACAAGAGTGTAATTTTCCTGAAGATTTCTCTCCCACAATGGAAGATTTCAATTTGAAATATTTCCTAATGATGACCAGAAAAGCATCACTCAAAGTATTCCAATGTTCCAGCAGATGGTTCAAAGATAATTTAATGTAAGTTATGCCTACAAAGTATGTCCTCATTTTCAAAAGAAACTGTAAATGATGTAAATCAGAAGTGCTCATCTTGTCAGTCAGTTCTACATTTATATCCAAATAACCAGTTGTTTCTTCAAAACACGAGGGTCAATGAAGCCAGCAGGTACACTCAGACACAGTTTGACTGATGTATTTTAAATGACTGAAAAATGTGCTTTTCCATGTTCTGACACCAGACAGATCCATGTACAACTGCTCCAGGAATGCGGTTTTTAATCTTGAAGCTGAGGTTTGAGAGCACCAAGTGGTGTCTTTTCCTCTTGATGTGCTGCTGTATTAAAAGGAATTATGTATGTGAACTTGGCCACAGCAAGAAGAGATCTCATGTCTTGTACTGGGCTGGATTTGATTATCGAGATAGTTTGTAATAAAATAAAAAAAATTGTATCTCCAGAGAAGAGGAAGACCTTCAGTAATAACATGTTTCCACTTGCCCTCTTAGACCTAAAGCAACTGGAATGGTCCCTTTAAGGTCCCTTCCTTTTTGTCCTAAATGCTCATTTCCTCTGCACCACTGAAGAATTCAGTGAGGCAATAAAATCACCAAAGTAGACCAGGAAAAAAATCTAAATTTTAAAGACCTTGTAAAGCCTGGGAAGGCTCAGATGTGTTGGACACAAGGAAGGAGGAGTACTTGGAAACACAAACAGTATAGGAATATATACAACTTCTTTTGATAAACTTATAGTCATAGGCTGGGAATTTGTACTAAAAAGAGGTTAAAATACAAGCTAAAAATGAGAAACACCTAAAGTGCTTTGTAAGTTCTATAAGGAAGTGAATTAAGAGGGGTAATGGCAGAGTTTCACACTAAAAGGAGTGTATTTTCTGAGATAAAGCCATAGGACATGCTTTTACCAGTGGCCAAAACCACATTCCTTGTATGAGGCACAACATTTCCTCCAGGTACAGGATGTTCAGGGAAGGATATTTCTGGCTATTTCTAAGTTAGAAGTTATTCAGTTGAAGAACAAAGATTTTGCATTTAATTTGGAGCTGACTGGAAAATGTTATTGAGTTATTCCCTAACCAGATTGAAAATACAGCAGCAAAATCAAATCATGGGATGAGTTTCATGCTCTCTTACAGAAGTGCTTTAAATTTGCTGAAGTTAATGGTGTCTCTGCTGAATTACATCAGCTTTTTAGCTCTAAAAGAACATACTAGTATAAACTAAAGCATTATCAACTTCTTATCAGCAATCTCCTTGTCTCCTCCTGGCTGCAGGGCCAGAAAGGAAGATTCTTGTTTTAGACACAGTCCAGTGAATCAAGCAGACCCCTACACTCTCAAGAAGTCAAAGCTCAAAGTAATAAAAGGTCTGAAATCCGACTAGATTCTTTGACAGTTCTGAGAGTAGGAAACAAAAAAGTCCCTAGAAACGATTGCTTTTACCTCCAAATGTTCTGAAACCTGTGATTATTCTTCTTAAACATAGATCTGTCATCTAGATCATTTCCATCCTATTTCCTGGCTTATAGCTCTGGTGGTGCTGAGCTAAGAGATGCCTGGAAAGCACCCTGGATCTGCCCATTTACACATGGAATTCCCAAATGCCACTTGTTACAAATCCTCAACAGTCCCAGTCCAGGTCTCAAATTCTCTCTGATTCAGTCAGTGCCAAAAACTACAGACTCAAGGGCTGGGAATCAGAAAAGCTCCACATTTAAAATTCTGCTTTCTGGAGTTCCAGCCAGATGATGAGCAAAGTCTTCACATCTCTGCTTTCCATTATTGGCAAGAACAGGCTTTCCCTGGTATTTATCCTTGTGCTAGCTGCCTTCACAGGATTCCATGATAAAACAAGTAGGCTCCTGCAGGGATTTGACACATATGGATGTGTGTACCCCAATCCTGGCACTACTCTAGTCTTGCCAGAAATAGAAAGCCCCTGGCAATGCAATTCTTTCAAAAGTAAATTTGGAAGGCATAAAAAGTGGTAATTAATTGCCCAATACAAATGGCTCTGGACTGAATACAAGCCAGTTTGATTACTTAACAAATAAAATCACCTTCTGAGATGATAACCCAGTTCATAAAGTTGGACAGAAAAACATTGATTATGAAGTCCTTGCTGGGTGCACCCTTCTTTCCTGAGAGCTGGATGCCACTGTGGCCATGGCTTGAGCTGAGTTATACAGGCAGAGAGACAAAACCCAGCTCAGGAACACCCACCTTGGCCTCCCTTTGCTGACAGCAAAGCTTGGAAGCCTTTTCAAGGAGGAGGCAAGGATGCTCCTTCCCTTCTCTCGTGCCTCACCATGGAATGGGTTATAGGAGAGGGCTGACAAAAAGGGAAAGCCCAGCTCCTGCTGCTGAGGGACTGAGTTGATTGTTGCTGCAGGCATTGGAAGGGCAGATGAACAACGAGCCCCTGAGTGGGGACTGGGATCTGTGCAAACACCATGGGAACTCAGAGAGTTCTGCTGTAGTCTGGTTTGTTGTTACAAAGATTTAAACATGAAGTGTCAATCCATGGACAGTTTGGCTTTCCTCAGCAGCTTCCCCGAGCTCTCATCTCCCAAATCCTGGGGCACTGTGGCCACAGGAATACCACACGTCCCTACATCTGTCCAGGAACTGTCCCCAGCCCAGTGCAGGGAGTCCCACAGTTGCAGCCACACCTCCTGTGTGCTCCCAGAGCATTCCCAGCCAAACAATGGCTGCAAGAGAACATCTGCCTGCTCCTGCCCTCTTTTCCTGCTAATTTCACCCACACAGCCTGGTAAAACCGCTGAGTCTCCAACTTCCAGAGGACGGAATTTGGCTCAATCATTGTCTTTTCTGTGGAACATGTTTTGTTTGATCATAACAAATCAGCCCAGTGTGATGTAAACGAGCTGATCTTAATCAGCAGTGTACTAAATATCCATGTGACATCTGCATACATTGTTGGTTCCTGCCTGCTCTGCATGCACAATTTAATTAGATGAGTAATAAACGTGTCAAATCTATCAATGGTGTAAAACATTTGACTGCAGTGAATTTACGTCCTTGATTTGGATTGTTCACAGATGCCTTATTGTAGCTAACATGACTTACCTATTTGTCCTAAAAAATTAATAATTATCTTCTTGCTTTTACATTGATTTGTCCAATTTTCCAGGCGGGAAATACAATTAACCACAAATAAGAAAAAAACACCTCAAAGTTGACTGATGAGAAGTCGTTTAAAGACACTCAGTTCAATTAGGCTAAAAGCATTCTTTCTTTGTGGCAACAGCACTTTCCAAATAAAACCTGAATTGCAACAGGAGGAAAGTGAAAACTCAACCAAAAGTTGAGAATATATTTTCCATAATTTCCTCTATTGATTGTGATTGAGCATTTTACATAACCAACATGAATTATTTGTTAAATTCTTAAGAAATAAATATATTTTCTCAAGAGCTCTTTTACTTAACAGAATTTTAAAATGTGAGTCATAGATACTGAAGTGGCTGTATGTGATTTTGTTTAAAACCCTGTGCTTGGGTTCCCAAAATGATCATCCCAGCCACACCATCTGAACAATTCCTTTGAATGGAGTTGGGTTGGAATTAGGCCCAATAAACTTCTCTACTTCCAAAAATCATAATAGATAATAGAATTGACTTGCACCAAAGTTTATTACACAGCCACTGGACATAAATGCACTCAATATAATCAAGTTGCTACTTCTCATATTTTAATTATAGGAAAAGCATTGTGAAAGTCAGACTTCCATTAAAAATAGGCAGTTTAACAAGATCTAATAATAAAAATTTTTACCAATAGGAATGTTCGGAATTAACTTTCTGTGTACAAATTAGATTTCAAATAGCAAGTTCATTTCTCTGGTGATCTAATTTAGGTTTTGGTATCAAATAAGGTCTCAAACACATAAAAAAACTCATATGGTAAATTTTCATCCCTAATGTTTTCCAGCTGGTCTCTGATAACTATTCCTAATTGTACTTGTTAAAAAGTGGATTTATGAATCTCAATTAGACTGTTTTTACTTATGCTACAGCAATTTTCAGTACCAACCAAGACTATTTCAAGATAGAAAAAAGTTTTATGTGGATGAAAGAATAATTATGAAAATAAAAAAGAAAATGCCTTTTATACCATTTAATTCTCAGTAATTCTATTTCAATAATCCAAAACAGAAAATACAGCATGTAATAATCATTCTGGGAACTTTGTTCATTCCACGACTTACAAGGTACTTTTATTACCAGGATATTCACTTTGCTTCTGTGCCCTACTGTGAGCATAAAGATTTACATCATTCTCAGTGAATCTATTTTAATTTTCTTTGCAAACTTAATATCCTGATTCAGCAAAGTGTTGAGATGGAAGCTTACCCTGAGCACACACTGAAGGCCCCAGTCAGTGTAAATGATCCTGGAACTTGTGCAGGGCAGCTTCAGCAAACTCATCCTTCAGGTGACTCAATCTTCAGCAGGTACCCAGGTACCCTTTATTTCATCATTTTGCTGCCCAGTGTCCTCAGCTGTGGAATAAAAGCTCCAGGACAGCCCTGCCAAGCCCTGTGCCCCTCCCACGAGTGGCACTGACTCTAATCCCAGTTCTCACCCACTCTCAAACACCCCATGCACAATTTTCTGTCACCTTCCTGTGAAATGGATTCCTTGAGATCCTTCCCATCCCCTCACAGCTGTGGGACTTCATAGAATCACATCAGAGAATCCTGGAATGGTTTGGGTGGGAAGAGACCTTGAAGCCCATCCTGTCCCAGGGGCAGGGACACCTTCCACTATCCCAGGCTGCTCCAAGTGCTCCAGCCTGGCCTGGGGCACTTCCAGGGGCAGCCACGGCTTCTCTGGGCACCTGTTGGTAAATGTGACTCTGGTAATAGTTAGGGTTAGGGTTAAGGTTGGTAAATGTGACTCTGGTAATGGTTAGAGTAAGGGTTAGGGTTGGTAAATGTGACTCTGGTAATGGTTAGGGTTAGGGTTAGGGTTGGTAAATGTGACTGGTAATGGTTAGGGTTAGGGTTAGGGTTGGTAAATGTGACTCTGGTAATGGTTAGAGTTAGGGTTAGGGTTAAGGTTGGTAAATGTGACTCTGGTAATGGTTAGGGTTAGGGTTAGGGTTAGGGTTGGTAAATGTGACTCTGGTAATGGTTAGGGTTAGGGTTAGGGTTGGTAAATGTGACTCTGGTAATGGTTAGGATTAGGGTTGGTAAATGTGACTCTGTGCCTGCCATGCCATGTTTATGGCAAAGCCAAACTTCCACAGTTTGATAGGGAAAAAAATATAAGTGGCATAAACTGTTTTAGACAAAAATACCCCATCTATGGGCAGCAACTACTGCTACAATCACAGTTTTTGTTACAGTCTCCTCCAGCTTTCCCAGATGGCCAGGTAGTGGCTATTCCTTGGGAGTCACCAGATGTTCTAAAATGAGTGACTCACGTCTCTAACATTCAGATCTCTGAAAAATGCCCAGGAGATCAGAGCTGAAGACCAAGACCCTCCTGCATCAGAGGGAAAAGCAGGTTCTTCCATGGCAAATTCTGAAGTTCAATGTCATTATCCCTAATGGAATAACCATGACCACTCTCCTGGAACACCACTGTCAGCCAAGACAAGGGACTGGACTGGTTGATTCCTGTACATTTCCTTCCTTACGAGGCTGAATATAGATACAAGAATGGTATTTTTACAACTTCACAACACTGGCTGTTGTTGCAGCCAAACTTTTTGGCTTGACCATTTGATTTTAGATATGTATTAAGCAATGCACAATAAATTCTCATCCAAAAGAAATAGAAATACAGGAGCACATGCAAGGCAAGCTCTGGGCACAGAACAGTTAACGCAGGCCTGCTGTCCACTCCACGTTTTCCTTAAAAGCTGCTGTGAAAAAATCCAATTTCTCCCCAGAAGTATCATGATTGAAAGCAGCAACTTGAAAACAGCAATATTTTTATGGGCTCCTGTGAAGAGGATTCTCCAGTGCTCAGTAGGGTGAATCCAACCTTCTCAAAAACACTGATCCCATTATTCAGTTTTGGTAATTAAAATGTTTTCTAAATGATTGTTCCCCAGCAGGAGGAAATTGATTAATTTTAATGCATTATTGTATTTTAGCATGGAACAACATTGTCTTTTTATTCCTCTCCTCTTGTTCCCACCATTTGCAGATGAATTATTTAGATGTGAAGATTTGTCTACTGTGTTTGATGTGAAGCTTTAGGGAGCAAGTGGAGAAACCCAAGGAGTGCCTCATCATTTGCAAGTTCAATTTCTTTCTATTTGGATATTGATTAGCACAGCACATATCATGAGGAAGTGGCTTGACTAAGGGAACATAAATGTGATTTTAACAGAATTTACATATTTAGAAATGCATTTAGGAGTTCCATTATATGCTGCTGTTTAAAACAAGATGTTTCACTTTGAGGGAACAGTTTGGGTTGTGTTTTGGTTTCTAAATTAGGCAACAGAATCTTATTTAATTTATATATATTTTAATGACACTGAGTAGCATTTACCAGCATAGTGCCTCTTTATTTAGGTCCAAATCCTGAGTCCTTTGAAATACACTCATTAACGTCAGCTGGTTTTCAGTGAGGTTGTTAATGACTTACAAGTGTTAGAAAAGCTGAAGCAGCAGACACCTGACATCAAACAGTGGCTCAAAACCAGATCCTGTCCCAGCTGAGGAAAAGAGATGTGTATCTCACAGTTCTATCACAGCAAGCAATATTTTAAATAATCAGAATTATTTTGTGTTTGTGTTCATCTTCTGGGCATTTTGAGTGGAATCAATGCTGCTACAGATGATCTAAGATTAAATAGTTTCTTGGAAGTGTTTCTCCTGCTCACAATATTTTTTTTCTATGAAAGCTTCTGCTTGGTTAGAAATTAAAAGGGAAATCCAATTTGATTTTATCAGAGAAGAAAAGTTTGTTTACGTATCAAGTTCTATTTTCAAGCAGAATTCAGATAGCTGAGAAAACAATCAGATCTTCTGAAATTAAGCAATGATCATCCAATAATGCCACAAAATACAGCAACAAACTGGAACAGAACTACTTGGCTTTGTACTTAGCAGCAACTGGCAGCAGTCACCTCCATAAAATTAAGAGAAATGAGCAGAGCAGACTGATCTATAGCTAATGCAGGACTAATTTGCCCAGGGATGCCTACAGTGCTCCCAAGAACTTTGCACAGGATCTTGGAGCACTCTACAAATATGTTAAGATTTAAAAAAATATCAGGAGCATTAGTATGCCCAAAAAATGGAAGGCAGTGGTATTAGGCAGCCTTTGGCACAGCCAAGGACAGGCTCCTCCTTTCCTGGTCCTATAACACATCACTTTTTCTGGCACTAGGTTTATCAAATAAACAACATTTGTTGTAACATTTATTACTTAATATCAAATGTACTAAAGTGCTCAGGGGTCTCAAGCAGAATGAAGGCCTCCATATTTTATGTATAGAAACCATGTGTCCTTAAATACTCACTGTCCCACATATCTCTAAAAATCTCATCTTCAAAGAACACAAGGCTTCAGTGCAGTTGAATATCTCAGCTGCCAGCACTTCCCACCATCATGGACTTGGTTTGAAACTCAGTTTGAGAGAGGCTTTAAACAACCAAAAGTGTTGTCCTTCACACAGCAAACTGATAAAGTGTGTTAAACACACCAGTGAGCCACACAGGGTATATTGTTGGCTTACATTGTATGGATTGAAATCTCATGAGCAATTGAAAATATTACAGTAGGAAGGGGAATGGCACAAGACCACCTTATCCTAGTTCCAAACTCCTCAGTTTCCCATCCCTTACAATAATTAGCTTTAGTTAGACAAGAAGAATTTTTTGTTCCTTATTAATTCCTACATAGTGAATGACAAGCTACTATGCTAATATAAGAAAATACTTGTATCAAAGTTGGTTTTTTCTTGTATGACAGGCAACATGCAACACAAGACTTCTTTGAATTCCTACACAGATGTCCAAGATTTTAGCTGGGAAGAGTCCAGCTGGCAGCTGGGGTTCAGTGTGAAATGCAAACACTGCAGCTCTGCTCTCTCCTGGCTGGGTCAGGTGGCCTGAGCAGGGACCACATCTGCTCAAACATCTTTCTGCCTGTGGCTGGAGCAGTTACCTGAAGTGACACAACTTCTAAAGGCTGCATTCCTCACACTGCTCCCCAGGATGATTCAGGAGAGCAGATGTGCTCACCCTCACACACAAGGAGTCAAGCTCACCCCTCCCTCCTAACAGGGCTATTTTTATGCACACTGATTTGCACCATTTCTTCTCCAGAGCTCTGATGCAGGACTGAAGACTTCACAGCACTTCTTATTTTTGCCACCCAGTGGAACAAATAAGTGGTATGCAAGCACCATGAAATATGGGAAGAAGATGCTTTTAAATTTGAAAAAGTAACTTTTCTGTAAAGAGAGTCAAAGACCTCAGGAGCATGGGGGATTCTTGGGGTGCCCTGTGCAGGGCCAGGAGACAGACTTCAATTATCCTTGTGGGTCCCTTCTAATTCAGGATATTCTATGATTCCATGGTTCCCAAATGGATTCACTGAAGTAAATCCAGCACTAATCCAGGCATTGTGCTGCCTGTTGGCAATGGTAAAACCAAGCAATGGCCAAACTGAGCCCATGTTCCATCAGCAGGAGGAAAAGCAGCCCAGACACACCAGTCCTTCCCTCTCTGGGTGCTGCTTTGAGCACAGTTCAGCGGCACAGAACAATCAGAGCCCACATTTCCATATCCCTTTGGCTAAATACACCAGGCTATGTCAGCAGCACTCTGCAAGCTGAGGATATTCCCCTTCGGCAGCCTGCTCATTGCTGGGCTGGGTGTGAGCCCCAGAGCCTGCTCCATTCACAGCACCTGTGCAAACATCTTTCTCTTCCAAAAGTCAACAGAACTACGAGTTTATATTCAGTTTCCAGTGCACATTATTTTAAGTACATCTCCTGCCTTTCAATGCCTGCATGCAAAAGAAAACCCCAACCTTAGCTCTGTACTACAAGGGGAACACAGACCCTAAAATTCTCCTCTGGTTAATGCTCTACCAAGCTGTCCCTCAAGTGGGAAACTTAATCCTTAAGAAAGCCTAAAAGGAGGCTGGGGAGGATAAGGCAAAAGACCTGCAGGACCATAGGAGAGCAGGGGGAAAACCCATTTGCAAAAAAATTGGGAGGATGCTTGGATTGTCTAGAAACCATCAGTGTTAGATGCTGGACACTACTCAGTGCAGCAGCATCCTGCTAATTATTTCTCTCTCTTTCTGTCAGGCAAAAGGCTTTTGCACAGCATACACAGATCTGATTCCTCACTTCACATTCTCAAGTCAGTGATTCTGAGTGAGCCTTTAATCTGTTACTGAATTTTATTTAGTTGTCTCTTTGTCCCTTCTTGTTTATTTTCTGAATTGTGTTTCTTTTTCTCACTTTTTTCTATATATAAGTGGCTTTCTGTGTCCTTCCTGCCCACACACCTCTGCCTGCCAGGCTATTTCCCATTGCCTTTCTGTTTAACATCGTTTGCCCCTTACTCAGATTTCCCACATTTTTTGCATCTTACAGATCAGAGCAAGAGGAACAAGCTGAGTTTCCAGGCTGGGCTCAGATCATCCACAAACAATCCCACGGAACATATTTTGAGAAATAAATTTCACTTACATCTTCATGAGCCAGAGTGGTACAATATAAATCAAAATAGAGTAAGAAAAATAAAACTTTCCAGATTCCTGTGGATTGGAATGGATGTAGCATCTGCCTCAACTGTTAAGAACACCTACTGCATTCACTCATTTGCTACCTTCTGACCACAAGCAGCAGATGGTATTTTGTCATTGCACAGACCTCAGTTCCCATAAATCACAATTTCTGCCCTGCAGCATTCATAACCCAGTGCTGGGTAACAAGTGGATGGATCCTCTCCTGCAACAGGCACTGCAAATGAGTCTTCTTCCATGTGCAGCTCACAAATCTTTCTGTATATTTGACCACCAGTATTTATTATAAATGAATATTTTGTAAATATAATTTCATAAATTATATAAATAAATGATAATAAATATAATTTAATAAATGTAATTCACTACTCTTGTCATTTTGGTGACATTCCCAGTAGCCCTCACTGCACAGACTCCATCTAATCAATCCTCAGTTACTATTAACACATCCTATAGGCTACTGATGTCTTCCCTGCCCAACATATAACACATCATTTGAGACACTATAATGGCACTAAAGAATCCAACCCAAAAGGACTTCCTGAGGTTATTTACATTCACCACCACCAGAGAAAACTGATTTGTTGGAGTATTTAATTTTCAAGTACTTTGCAGTGTTCTGGCAAAGTTATTACCAGTAGTTCTGGTCAGTGACTGCAGTTACTGTACTTTGCTCCTCAAAATAAGTTCAACATAACTCAGTGCAATGACATTTCCAGCTGAAAGATTACCTCCATTAGTTAGGGCTACATCCAAAAATCATCAGGGAAAGCTTACAGAAAAACAGCAAAAGCATTGCTCCTACTTCCTATATGCTCAGCTCTGTCATTCTGGAACACTACAGCTATCAAAACTCATCATGTCTAAACTGAAGCTCAGAGTTACAAATGATAATTTTCAAATTTGTTCATTCATTCATTTACCATAAAGTTTTTAGTCTTCTCACAAGTAAAATGAAAAGCAGGCAGTATTATGGAAGGGTGGGATCCATCTCTCCAAATTGAAGTACAGAAGTTGGGTGCCTGGCCTGGTCAGGACCAGCAGCCTGCCAAGGACTACCTGGATTTCCCAGATTTCCATGGAGGAGGGGGGCAGGTGTCATGTCCAGAAGGCAACTCATCCTAAAGGTGACATCCCCTGCCAAAACAAGCCTCCAAAAACCCAAACCTTTGCAAATAAATACAGGCATAGAACTCCTCTCTCCTTGGAGTTTCAGGGCATGACTGGTCACATGGTGTTTGGTGAAAACATTGCATAAGAACACCAAGAATTACATTTTCTGATGCTTGAATTGTGTCTATAAAATAACTGACTGGTCCTGTTTGGTTGCTAAAATGTCTACGTGGAATATGCAAGAAAAAAGAAATTAGAAGTGGAGAAGGGGTGAAGAATATTGCTACATCAGATATTTTTCCTCAGTCTGAGGAATGGAAGGTGCTATGACTTTAATGGTTTTGATTTGCCATATCCATTTTAACTCACAGAAGTTAATACAAGTTCAAATTAATCAGCCAGCACTTCTTTAAAATGATATTTACAACTTGTGCATTTAAATGAAGGCAAACAAAAGTAAAATTTATGCTACAATAAAGTATTATTGTCTTAATTCTTTAACAGAATTAAGCTAGCTGTGGCAAGTAGATAAAAGCCCTTTGAAAAGTGAAACATTGCTGCAGTTTGTCTTGTCAAGGCTCCTGCTTCTGAGAATATCGATGGTTTTCCTGTTCCTCGAGAACTATAAATGACACAGCAGGTCAGCGAGACAGTTTCCATCTCAGTCTGGATAGTTCCATCCAGAACTAGGGGATAATTCAGTCTCCATCCCCAGGTAACCCCAGCCTCTCTCTTCCCACTGCCAACAAAGGGCTTAACTCTGGACTTCCTCCTGAGAAACAAATCCCATAGCTTGTGCTAATGCCATGAGCTGGCCAGGGCTGTGAATGACAATGAAAGCATCCAGAGAGCAGGGTCCAGCCCCAGCACCCGGGGCAGGGGCACTTTGTGCAGTGGCTGCCTGTCAGGAGGTACCAGACTGCGATGCACAACTCATGTGACACACTGAGTGTCAGAGAAGTCACCTCCCAGTGTCCTGTGCTGTGCCAACAGCGTGCTGGCTGCTAAATGACTTTACATTCTTCTTTATTTTTCTGCAGAGCTTATTTTAGAAAGGTTGTATATCAATCTGGAAAGTGCTGTGAACATGATGTTATCATAATGGTACCATATGCCAGTTGACTACTTACAAATCATCCATGCTTCCCTCACTTGGTAGATTTTAAAAGCATGATAAAGAGAACTTGATTCTCCTCATGCTTACACTGGATTTATATCGGTGCACCTCCATGTTTTATACTGGTAAAAAAATATTTGTATCAAAACCTCTACAAAGCTTTAAAGGCTCTTAAAACAGCAACATCCAAACAGATAGTTTTTACTATTCAAGTAATTGTCTCAAAACCAGATGTGAGTGTTAAAGACTCAAACATATAAAAAAGTAGGATATGCTCCCAAAACACCTTATCCATCCCTGCAATCTACAGAAATAGGTTACATCCTTTAACTTTAAAGCTCTTTAAAAAGCTTTAAAGCTGTTAATTTCCCTTCCTGGTTTGGTCCCTTTAGGAGGCCACAGTGAATTCCAATACTCCACCTGATCATTTCTCTATAGCATTTTCCTACTATCTGTGTTCCAGAGAAATCAGATTTTCATGAGTTCACAACACTCCATAAACCTTGCAAAAAATTAAGTTCTGTAAGACTTGTGATAAAGCAGGAGGTTAGCAAAAGTCTAGATCTTAACAAGGAATCCAAGATAAAAGGCTAAGTAAAACCTCTGAATATCTGAGCTTAGGAGAACCTGAACCTATTTCCACTCATATCTACCAGTTAAATATCGAAATAATAAAAACCAAAAAAAAGACAAACCAAGCAAAACAACAACAACAAAAAAAAAAAACCAACACAAGAACTTGTTTACAAATTCCTCACTTGGGCAACCTGTCAGCTGTCATATTCTGGCAAGTTTTATGGTGCCTTTTTGACCCTTTAAAATATTTTTTGGAGTGACTATTAGCCCTTATGAAAGGTTTTTGGAGAAAAAAGAACTAGAAAATGAACTAGGTGAAGTTAGAGCACAGAACTATTTTCTCTCAGCTACTCTCTTACTCCTCCTCCAGGCAGAGCACATGTTTAGCAGTGAATCTCATTGCAGCCTCGTGCCTATTCATTCATTCATTAGCCTTTGTTCTCGAGCTGGTGCCAGGAGCAATTCTCAGCGCTGGTTCTTACTGCAAAGGGAGAAGTGAGCCCTAAAGTTCTGCTCTTGTTTGCAATCTGGTGTGAGTTGGGTGAGCTCTTCATTCCCTGCTGCATTTCTGTGAGCGGGCTAAGTGGTGACCTTCATCTTGTACCTCTCTGCCTCACTCACAAAGAAGCTTTCATACAAATTTCAATAGCTTCCCTTTAGAGCAGCAGCCAGACTAGAGAACCTGCCTGGAGGGCTGAGCTCTACTGGTCAGATCCAAGTGTTTGTAAACACACTCATCCTGGAGAATTCTGCACTTGTGTTTGGTCATCTTGACTGAATGCCTCAGATTCTCTGGGCTGCACCCACTCTCACAGCTACTGAGTCTGATCTTCACAGCAGTGTGGGATATTGTCTCTTCATGAATTTGGTACTTTAGCTGTAATTCATGAGGTAACGGTCACATTCTACAAACTCTTAAACAAAATTCCTCCTCTCTACCTGCACACATCGATTGTACATTACTCACAGGATTCACAGAGAAGTGTCATGTGGCTGAACTCTTCTGGCAATCTCAAACTGATTCTGTCTGGGATTTGTCTCCTCTGAGACTGGCTCTTTTAATTTTCTACAAGCTTTTTCATGTCTCACTCTTTAACATACAGAACTTCTCCACTGAGGTTTCAATCAGTTTTGTGCAGAGGAGCATACGGGTGGATCTGGCAGCATGGTCAGTCTCCACGGCATAGAACAATGAAAGGGAATTTTTTCTATCTTTTCCATTAATGCCTGAACAAGCCTTTCTGGGGGAACTCATTTATTCACAATGGTAATTGTAACTATGTCATTGATTCAGGGTTTTACTATTAGCCATTTTTTGAGCCATGTGAGATAGTCAGGGCAGGATGCTGTGGCTTTACAGGGATCCCAGGTGCTATTTGGGACACATGAGGAAAACCAAGATGTCTGCATTGAGCACCAGATCCAATGTGTGTCTCCCAGGACAATGGAATTCTGGTGGAGCAGCAACTGGAGACCAGGCAGGATACCCTGGGGAACGTAAGGGGATTGTGAGACCTGAATCCTACAGGCATCTACAGCATGGTCTTAGGTCCATCACCATCCCTGAAGAACCTCCCAGGGACTTTGGCTTTGAATTGGCAACAGACTCTGCCTCTTGCAGCCTCACAGGTTCCTTTGCATGGATAGGCAAGGCAGAGAGAGGCAGTGGAAGTGCCTTCCATTCATGCACTCCTCTGTGAGGTGCAAGCAGAACAGACATATTTGGATAAGATGACAATACGACAGTAAATGTGCAAATAGGTCATTCAGACCCAAAGGGGACCAACAGATGATGGTTTGGGGGAGCCCACCACACTCCATGCACCTGGGAGTACACAAAGGCCAATGGCAAGCACAGATGCTGCAACAAGAAAAAGGTAAAAACCAGTGCAGGCACCACACTCCACACTCCCCAGTGCCTGCAGCCCCCATGTTTCTAGAAGGAGACTTATGGCTTTTATATAAAGTAACTGTGAACTCTGTAAAATCTCCATTTAAATTCCCGACCCAGAGATTTGCACAGCAGTACTGCAAAAAGTAGTAATTACACGGAAGCTTTTTAATATGCACTGGTATGCAGCACTTCCCTTTTTAAGCTGAACAACCAAAGTAGTATCATAAATATTATATTCAAATAGTAACCCAAACCACATGGTTTTGAAAACAATAACCAAGCACATGCTTTGCTGGAACACAGAATTAGAAATTATTTCACATACAAGGATAAAAGGTTTGCAAGAATTGTGATCACACTAGAGAGAAATAGTTTATGCTATTTCAGACTGTACTCGAAGGTATTTTCACAGCTCCAATATAATTATCTGTTTTCAGTGATTTATAGTTTTGCCGTATGCATTTGCTTAAATATTAATTCTGCTGCCTGGTGTTTAAAGCACGATGGATTGTTCAAAGTGAAAATAGCTGAGTGCCTCACTCACAGTAAATATGGGACTTCTTAAAAGGGACTGTTGGCTTCTGTTTGATTCTTTGAACAATTAATTTATATTTAACTTTAAAAAAACCAAGAGATCAAATTAGGCCTTTTTCATAAGTAAAAAGCTGGAGCAACGTAATGCAGCCTACTAGTGAGTATTTAACAGCAGCCAATTGGGATTTTTAACTAAAATGACAGAATTTTTTTAAGTAGGTGACTGGAAGAGACTGGAAATAAAGACAATACTGAGACTGTTCAGAAAAACAGATCATGGCCACATGAGCATTTCAATGTTTCATATGTTGAAACACTTTCACCATAAAACTCTTGCAATTCTGTAACCAATTTACTCTGGTATCAACAAGAAGCAGCAATGAAACTGAACTTAAGAGTTTAAACACTGAAGAAGCCTCCAGAGGTTGTAACTGACAAATAAGCCTTGAAAACATATTTCACACATGCTTATTAGCATTTATTAACCTCATCAAAGACAATTTCAGGTGTCCCACACCAACTTTAAGAGACTCCAGAGCAGGGCCCATGAACATCAACTTGTTCATAAACAAGAACAGATCTGTGCTCTGTAAAGGACTGGCTAAAATCCAGCCCTGTGGTGAGGCTGTTCAGTCGGTTTGGTCACCTTTATTTAGCAGCACTATAACCAAGGCAATGGACCTGAAAGAATCCATCCAGCAGGCACTAACTACTCTGAGAAGGAAAATTTGTGGGATTTTATTACAAAGTAGACATGGGAGGAAGGTCCAAACAGCAAGAGGGACAGCAAAGCTCTGGATGGACTCTAGGAGACATCTAAGCATGGGAAGGATTCTGACTCAGACTTGAATATCCCAGCATAGATCTTCTCAGATTTCCTTAGCCCAATGATGTGAAATTGAGATACAATGTCCAGCCACTTAACCTGAGATTTCTATTACAAAATACAGGACTGAGCGTGACAGGGGGTGGGATCTCCCCCATCTGACAGGTCGTGGAAGGCACACAGGCTGCTCCATTCTCGCTAATTTGTGTGTTACATACTTCTGTTCTAAGTCAGGGGGCAATAGAGACATGGATTGCAGCCCTCCTTTTAGTTAACTCCGGACTTTCTTCCTGTGGGGAGGGAGGACGGGCTAAGCCCAGTGTGCAGTGATCACAGTGATCACGGGAGATTTATTTACCGAGGAGCGATGGCTGCCTTGGGTTCCCAACTACTGATGCCCTGCCCACGGCTCTGGGTCAGTCGGGTGCCCCGTGCTAGCGCTGGGTGACCGGCACAGACAAGCACAGGCGCCAGAGCTGCGCGCTGTCCCTGCGGGCCGCCGCTGAGCGCTGCCTTTGGGAGCCCATGTCCTGACACTGCCAAACTTCTCTCTTTGTTAGGAACCATCTGGCAGCGTGGCCAGAGCCCTGCCTAGGCAAAAGAAGGCAATGTTTGGCAGCAGCGAGCAGCACCAGTGAGAGTGAGATTCCACCCCCTTGCCAGGCTCTAGAAACGCAGGTGTCGCTTACACACCGCATCCTACAACTTCTCCGTGCCCCAAACACCTTCTCCCACCAGGAGCCCCGGCAGGTACACGCAGGGGAAGCCACTACAGCCACTACAATCCGAGCAGCGAGCGCCAGCCCGAGTCCGCTCGCCCGCGCAGCGCAGCAGCCCGAGGACGGGGACACGCGGGGACACGAGGGGACCAAACCCGTCTCCTGCAAGCAGAAGAAAGTTCGTGCCGATACAACACCCCAGTAAACCACGCGGGGGGCAGGAAGCGGCTTCTGAGAGGAGCGCTGATAGGGGAGAGTCCTAATAAAGCCGTAAGATCTCACCCACGCACACATCTCCTAGCTCAGCACTTCCAAAAGCATCAACGAGAATGCAAAGATTGAGGCAAGGGACTGGAGAGAGACTGCCTCCCCCCGGCTCGTCCTGGCTGCCAGGGCAGTTCCAGGAGGAGCCGGGCAGGGGCTCCGTCCCTGGCAGCCGGGGGTGCAGAGGATGCTCCTTGCCCCGCAGCAGCGCCAGGGACAAACGGGGCGTGGGAAGCCGCAGCTGCGGGCACGGGGCTCCGGTGCCGCGTCCCCGGCAGCGCCCAGCGCTTGTCCCGACTCGCACCTACCTCGGCGGGACCCGGGTCCGGCTCCGCGGGGCTGCGGCGAGGGACGGCGGGGGGAGGCGGCGAGCGGAGCCCGAGCAGCCTCGGCCGAGCCGGGGCCGCTCGCACGGGAGCACCGCGCCGGTGCCGCTGCCCAGGACGGGCGGGCGATGCTGCTGCGGGGGACTCCGGGCGCCTCTTTGGCTCTGTTAGGAAAGTTACCGCGGCCACACGACCCACCTTAAACCCGCCTCCCCGCAGGACCCGGGGGAGGAGGAAGGAAGAGGAGGGCGGGAGGAGACGGGGGTGGGGGCTCGGAGCCGTTCTTTTCCCGGCGCAGAACCAAGTCACAGCAGCATCTCTCGGGCAGTCGCTCCGGGATGCAGGGCTGGGCGCACCAGCGCATTCCCGGCTCTCGCAGGCGCTGGGCTGAGGCTGCGCTCCGCTCCCCTCCCCCTGGATTCTCGCTTTGACGTGCGGTACCAGCTTCAGAGCGCAGAAACTTTCCCGTTTCCTGCGGCGCTGACGCTGATTTTTGGCTTATTCGTTTGGTGATGGTTGGTTTGGCATCTCGTTATTTATTTAACCGATTGTTGTTTCGGGGAAGGGGGATTCTAGTCCCGATGCCTTGGGCTTTGTGTATGTGTTTTGGGGTTTTTTTCTCTGCCCGATTCAATTAAAATACATTCAATAGCCTAGAAGGACAAAGAATCAGACTGCCACCCCGGCATGCCAAGGTTGCCGCCCGAACATGTGGGAATGAGGAAGCAAACTGTAGCCGAGGCAGAAACACTTGGTGGCTCAGCAGAGGCAGGAGATGGGGGGAAAGCACGGCTCCCTGCCTCCTGCGGCTCACACACCGCGGTCTCCCGAGCAGAGACCTCTCAGACTCCGCGGATGTGCTTAGAGGGAGATCATGCAAACTTCTGGACCCATTTCAAGGTGCCGGGTTTGCAAGTAGCGGCACGCACGCAGCTGGAGGAGCGGGCACACACGGGCAGGCACACGCAGCTCGCAGTGCCTAAAGCAGCCCCGGCACGGGGAGACGCTGCCTCGAGCCGATACCACGCGGGGTTCAGGGGATGCTAATGGGGAAAAGCGCCGTGGAAAATTTACCTCTTCTCTAGCATCCTCTACCGTCCAGAGCATCTGCCCTTGCACTGTCACATCGACTGCATCGCTGCTGCTCCCGGGTGGCTCTGTGCCACTGCATGCTCAGGGAGGCATCAGCCAGCGAATGAGTCGCACCCCACGGTTGTCATTTTCTTCCTGAAAGATGTACCAGAAGTTACAAATGCATAATGATTAAAATCATTAGACCAAAAGGCTCATGGCAGGTGATTTGAACAGCTGCACTAACTTAGCTCTTAGCCAGCAATCTTATGCTTGCACAGGCTTTTCAAGATGAAATGCTCTACTTGTGTTAGGTACTATTACTGATTATATTCTAATTAGAATAACAATATTGGCTGTGATCCTGCTTTTTTAACATCTCAGTATGCAGGAAACACAAGACCAAGTCCCTTTTTGATAAAGGACCAAAAGGATTAACAGAACTTTTTTTGTCACCGTAGCCTCACGATGAATCCCCACATTGTACAGTATTTTATGTCCATATGAGGCTGCCAAAATCCTTTGTCCTGCACTGTGTGTTTCTTGGTCACGTGCCAGTGCATGACTGCAGGTGATGGCAGTGTTTCAAAAAGGACATTGTTTGGGCCAGGATTGGTACATTGGCTCCATAAGGGACTCCCTGCAACCTCCCAGCCTCCCAAAAAACTCCTTTGCTCCAGCACTGCCTTTGTGCCCCCAGGTTCCCAGCCTTGCCTTGCCTGGCTGTGCTGGTTTGCAGCATTCCTGAGAGCTTGCAGCAGCCCCCTGAGCCAGCAGCATGGGGCAGTGGAGGATCCCTGGGTGCTGGAGTGGCTGCTGGAGAGATTCCTCCTTCCCTACCTCTTTTCCAGGCCCAGTTCTGCTCCCTCCCTGGCTCCACAAGCTATTTTTCTTCATTACCCGTGGCTAAAGCAACCTAAGCAGGTTCTGCAGTAGTAGTGGTACCTGAGGTGAATTCCTCACTATCTTTCTCCACCTGTTTTAAATTATTTTTTACCAAAATCCTAATGATGAATATCAATAATAAATTAGCAATCGTGTTCATTTATTAAATTATTTTCAATATTTAATACAATTCAATAGATCAAATTTGAACTTGATTTATTGAATAAATAAAGATAATTAGGTTTTGTTGTTTGTCTAAGAATATTAAAAACCACCAGTCGCTCTATACTGATGGCATTGTTTAGAACTCAGTTTTGTCACCAGTTTCCATTTGAGGAACTATTTAGCATCCCTGATTTTCCTTTTTAAATGGTAAGAAATGCACAGAGACTAAACCAGACTGCTTAAAATGAATTAGGCAAGCCTGCTGCGACAATTTCTTTTTTCTTTGTCTTTCAGTGTTCTCTGTAAAACTTTCCAAAGAAGTGGCCTGTCAAACTCTGAGTTCTCTGGACACCAATGAAACCCAAGATATTACATTCTGCTGTATGACTTTTGACAGATATTTCAGGCAAAGCATTCAGCCCCGCTCTTCTTGCTCATATAAAATCCCACCCAGCTCAGTAATTTCCCATGGAAAGTTCTGGCATTCTCTGCACTGTGGTTGTCTGCTTGCAGGGGTGTAGATGTCAGTAAATGCCAATGGATGTGGCTATGGATGCTTCTCCATTTGAGGCTGACTGCTGGAACACTCATTTCTTCTTGGTGTCTATTTAAATGCAGCCACCTTCTAAAGACATTCAGTACAAACAGCACTAGATTGCAGCACACTGGTTCTAGTTCAGTGCTTCTGTTTTTAAAATGTGTAGTTTACAAAAAAGATATATAAAAAGACAGTTTGGCTTCTTTCTTATTATTGTTGACTCAATGAGTCTATGCTAGAGTTATAACTCTGTAAACTCCAGCTGAATCTTCAAGCTTAGCCAGATTCTTTCATAAATCAGATTGAGTTGTTGAGATTCTGAAGGACAAAATAACTCTCAGTTATGAGTGCACAGCTTCAGTTTGGTGAAATGATATCTGGTTATCCCCAAGAAACCTGAGCACCAACATGAAAATGAGAAAAGAATTTGGAAAAAAAAGGGGGAAAAAAGTTCAGGAGTGTATTACAAGAGTGACTCTGCACAGAAAACTGCTTAATAATTCTGCTGATAAAGTGTGAGCCAGAGAAGAATTCATTTCCCTCTCCCAGAGCTCAGCTGGGGTGACAGGAGTTTAAAGACGAGCAGCTCTTTCATAAAGGTAAGCAGGTATGTCCTTCACACAGGCAACAGGAGTTTGAAAACATTGAAGTCACTGCAAGCTCTGCTGTTGACTTTTGGGAAGGCAGAATTTTACCCTTTGAAAAGATCTGCTGAGTAAAACCAGCCACTTGTACACATTTTCTCTTCAAAGTCCATTCACCTTTCAAGAGCATTTTGCTGCTTTCATTTGCTTGCTTCTACATGTCCAATTCAAAACTAGTTCCTCTCCATTTTTTCATTTTCCATATGTTCTTTTTGCTTAAAGGGGAAATTGGGCCTCAGGAAACAACAGCAAACTGAATCCTGCTAGTGTTTGTAAAAGCACAAGTTACCAACACTGGAAAATGATTATACTGTTAATATCAAAGCCCAAGAAATTAAATATGCATCATTTGTGTCCGAATGAACAATTACTATTGAAAATAATGCCTGAAAAAGAAAAACAAAGCTTTTCAGACATAACATGAATTTTAACTTGGTTTTTTTTTTTAGAAAACCAATCAGGGTTTTAGTTTATGCATCATTCTGTTCCCCACAATAATACTCTGTCTGTGCAATCAGTGATGATAAATGGTACATAATTGTAAACTTGATATTGGTTTTCAATATTGAATTCATCATCCTGTCCTCTTAACACATATTAAATACTTTAAAGAATTTATGTATTTGTTTGATTTATCTGTGATTTTTTTCCAATATGTAAAATTTATTAGTTTTCTAGTTTTTGAGGAACTAAGAGTAGACAACATCATTAATAACACTGAATAATAGTGTTGGCCTCATTTATGCCTGACTCCCTTTTACCAATACAAAGTGTCCAAATCAAATACAAACATATTAGTTGTAGGCAGTGTAGAAAATACAGGCTGAACTAGAGCCAGTTCTGCACAGGTTTTGTTTGACTTTCCCAATCCATCCCTGATCTCTCCAAATAAGGACAGCAAGAATCACGTTCATTTATCTTTTCCCACATGATGGACCCATTACAAATACAAAGATTCACTCAAATTGTCTCAGTGCTCTCAAAGAACAAGTAATGAAAACATGATCAGAAAACATAAATCCTGCATTACAGTACCAAAATATACAGGAATTGTTCATCTAATTCCAACAGACACTAAGCATTTAGGGCCTGGTTCAATCATGTCAATTGTTTTTTTCATTAATACAGTTTTTAAGTCTGCTCTCCAAGCCTAATAAAAAGGACACTCAAAATGAGTTAAGAACTGGCCAGTGACCAAGTGGTTTGTGTAAATCTTGACCTATAGGAACTCAAATTCCACTCTTAATCCTGTGTGTATGACCATCATTCTTAGTGTCTGCTATTTCTCTTAATCATGGTTTCTGCTCTGCTCCAGGGCATGACATTATTTTCTGCTTAGTATGATGTAAATTTAAAAATAAACAAAGGATTTGGTAAGGCTGAAGTAAATAATTATGCAATGATGCAAATGAAACCATAGCCTTCATTCAGCTGAACTGTAGCTGGTTATTTCAGGGAAGAATTTGATCCACTAACAAAAACAGCAGAGAAATTCAGTTGCACACAGCTATTACTCCTTTTATGATAAAGGAAACTGGATAAGAGACCAGCCTCCCACAAAAGGGATGAGTGGAGCTCTGTGCTGCAGCATGGCTGTGACAGCTTTGTTGCATGAACACATCAGCTCTTTGGATGGATCAGAATGGCCTGAGCATGTAAGAGAGCTCCATGGAATCCTGGTTGGCTCCAGGAGCTGCAGGGTGTAATTCTGTAGGAAACAGGACCCCAAGTACACCCTGGTATCCAGATTGACATTCTGCCTTCATTTGGAGCACATGACCCTGGTAAGTATTGGGGAATGACATCAAAATAGATTGACAATCACTCTGCAACACCTAAATTCTTATTAATGTTAATGAGAGTAATGCATATGAACTGAGAAGCCAAGAGGCCCCTCCCAATGAAAAAATAGGAAAAGCAGCATTTATAATACATAATTAACAGCAATGTCATCTAGGTCAGACTGCAAATGTTGGCTTCTCAGTGCAAATTCCTGTGTGGATGACTGCAAGATGAGATTTTTTTCTTTTATCCAGAAAATTCACCCTGCAACTGAAGCAAGAAACCAATAGCTTCCAAGCACACCTTCACCTTTTGGTTCTGAAAGGACAATTTACCTGCCATGTCCCTGTGTGTCTGCAGGACATCCCTCCTAGTACTGCCTGAGGTGGAATCAAGGCTGTGGGAGAAACCCAACCAATTCCCAACTTTCCAACACCAACCAGGCATTCACAGGTTGAACATTATCAGCTGCATTTGTGATTGAGTCAATTATTTGAATATTCTCCATCTCCTGAGTTTGTATTCTCTTTGAATTTCTCTTTCACCTCCACCTAAACACAACGGCTGGAACAGCCCTGAGCAAGCACAGACCAAAAAAGGGGCATAGGTCCAGGAGCTAAAGAAGAATCCTGATTCTCTCAATCTGCCTACACCAATTGCTGCAATGAGGTTTCCCAAAGTTCTGCTCCTTCACAATGGAACACAAATGCTGCTCTCCCCCAGAAAATTCCCATTTGAAGAAAGCTGACCAAACTTCCAAGTGATAGCAAACCAGAAATAGAGTTAAAATATGGACTGAAGCAGACCAAAGTTGGTGCTTGGTATTCTGGAAGAAGTCCATAGGATAGATTCATTCAGATCTTACTTACAAATACTTCTAAATATGCTGGGGCAAATTTATGATCAAGCTTAGCTGTTTTCTTCAAACAGCTGTCTCCAGATAGATGGAATATTAAGGAGAGAACTTAAATCTGCAGGAAATGTAGTGTTACAGCAATTGGCATTATTTGGACACATTGTGGAACGATGCTGCTCAGCTCTGCTTTTATCAGAAGAAATTTTGAGTTCACTGCTCTTGTACTCAGTGAGGAATGGGTTTGATTACAGAAAGAAGAGAAGCTGAAAGAAGCTGTGAATTTATCTTTAGGATCGATTTCTGCAGAAATTTTTACCCTGAAGTTTTAGGAACTAGTTGAATGCTAGCACTGAATATAAACATTCTCTGCACTCAACCCCTTCTCTGCAAAAGCCAGAGTCCTCATTCCCAGTCCAAAATTCTGCCACTTGTGTATCTCAGTGCTGTGGTCTCCTCCCTTCATCTGCAATGGGCTCAGCATGAGACCTTAGGAAAGAGGATCATTTGAATTTTTATCTGCCCTGGAAATTTTGTTACTGCTTTTATTCATCACTGCAGAGATGAGCAGCCTGCAAAGCCAGTCCAGCAGCACAACACTTATCCTGCAGCAGTGAGATCTGAGGGTGCACCTTAGACTGATTGAAATGACCCCTGGACTGGACCACACATGATTTTATGCCTCACTTTCCTCCCTGCAAACATGGAAACAGTGTTCCATGTGCTCAACAATATTGACTTCTACCCAGAAACTGTTTGTTTTGCATGTGCTACAGAGATGAACATTAAAATGGCCATTTTTAAATTTTGGAACATCAAGGAATTATGTTCATTGACGTTTACATATAAAAAAGAAACCAAGCAAATCCTAGCAGAAATTCCTGGAAGTTCATTCCTGTTTTCAAAGAAAATCTAAGAAAACTTGGCTGCAGGTATTTCTTTTTATTTTCATCCAGCTCCATAGTCATTCACAGAATTCTAAGTCAGGATCTAGCAGGAGTTGTACTCAAAATGACAGCCTGCAGAGATGCATTTATTTCTCTGGTTTGCCACTTTACAAGGGAAAAAAACACATTTCCAAGATATTTTTGGTAACGTATGACTAAGTAGCAAAATTAAAACTAGGAAATTAATAACTACATGGCATTTCAATCCCATCAACTCTAATCAACATAAATCCATTCTAATTAAAACCTGCAAATCCTGAGGATACCAAAGAGATAGCCCTCTGTTAAAAGGAGATGGCAGCAACAGGTACCTTCCATACAAATGGAGAGGATGCAAATTTCTGAGAGGCAAAGATGAAGCTGTACTAGAAGTTGTATTTTTAGAACACCACTAGGCCCTAATAATCTCAAACTGGTGAAATAAAAAAAACCTCATAAATTTTTCCCTTTAAAACTTAATAAGCACTTTGACAATCTAAATGAAGGAGTGTACAGCTTTCAGGCTAAAAAGGGTCACTAAGTTTATCACAATCATTCCTATAGTTTTAGAATAAGATTAGCCCCTGGTAATCCCTAATTGGCAAAAACAAACACAAATTTTGTCCTTTAAAATTTAAAAAGCACTTTCACAAGCCTAACAGAGGATCTGAAGAAAGTGTACAACTTCACAGCCTGCAAAAGGTTACCAGGTTTATCACAATCATCAAACCAGAAATAGGACAGAGATACAAAGCGTGTTCTGATCAGAATGATGAATAACACACACCAGTGTAAAGAGAATAATAGAAATTATATAATTGCACCAGGGCCTTTGTTTCAAAGTCAAAACATCTCAGCTCTTGAGTCTGTCTTTAGGACTTGATCAAAAGCCCATAAACATTAACAAGATTCTTTGCACTGGCTCCCTTGGGCCTTGCACATGTCCTTTTTACAGCAGCTTGGCGCATCTTAAATCAGCTCAGGAAGCTCCTTGTCTCTCCTACAATCCATTCAAACTTGCACTTATGAGTGGCGTCAGCTTTTAAATACAAACCTACAGATGCCAAATCTACCTGATCCTGGTAACTTTTCATATTATACCAAGATCAATAGTTCCCCTCTCCTCCTACTGAACTGCCAGGGGAAAAAGGATCCAAAGGGAGCTTGGGTGTGTGTTCTTTGTGCATATCCAGAGCAGCTACTGCTGACACTGGGGTTTAAGGGGAGAACCCATCTTCACCCAGCTCTAAATCAGCTCTTTTAAAGAAGGCCTCTTTTGTCTGCTGCTGGTTTATATCCCCAACCAGCAGAGATTAAACAAATGCATGTGTTTGGCAGCAGTGGCTGTCACCCTGCCAATTAGCTCAGCAGGAAGCAAACAACCTGCTGACCTTCCTGGGCCAGCATCCTCCAAGGCGAGCAAAAGGGGCTGTGCTCAGTAGCTCAGTGCTGTTATCATCATAGTCCACCCCAAGCTTACCCCACCATTCCCTGGAGTCACAGCAACAGTCCAGAGCCACAGGAGTGTAGAGCTGCAGGAACCAAAGCCATCATTATGTCTGGTGGTTTCCAAACTTTATTTGTGAAATCATAAAAAGGGTTGTCTTTATTCTGTTTGCAACAGCCACTGACATTGAGGGGGTCTGGGGGTCTGTGCAGGAGTCTTGAGGGCTGGCAAGGATTTGCCAGATGAGAAAGCCTGGGAATCACTGATTGTACTACTGTGGCAAGGAACAAGTTACACCTGACTACTCTTAACCTGTTTATTTCACATGTTCTTACAAATGGCCACACATTATCTTTATGCAAACTGTGCCAGAATTTAATACACTGATGTTGCTCAAGAATATTTAATGCTAGCTGTAGTTCCTTTTCAAAACCGCAAGATATGGTTTGGTTGGTTTTTTCCTTGCAATGATGAAAAAATAGAACATCACATATATAAATGCTTGGACAGCATGATATTTAGAAAAGCAAGAATATAAAATCCATCATTTTTATCCATCCCATTCTGTTGTGATGCCCAGTGGTGACAGCTTAGTAAAATACCTACTCCTTCTGTGTTTTCAGTGGGAGGCAACAGCTGTAGCTGGCCTTTGCTTTAATGTAGCATGGTCTGCAATCAGGATCCAGAGCTGCAAGAGGACTTTGCTGGATAATGAGGAAGGCAGCTTCAGTAAGGTTCCTCAGCTCTGAGCACACACCCTTTTCAGGTGTAACTTTCATCTAAGTCTCCCCTGCATGTCATTCCATTGGATCAAATCAACAGGAGAAGCTGAAAAGCAGGCTGAGATAAAAATGTGTTGGGATACAGAAAGATGCTTTAATAGATAAAAAGCTACAGTCTCTTTTAGAAAGGATTTTTCCACTTTGTATTCCTATTGTCTGAAATCAGGCCTGAATAGAAGAAGATGACTTGATAAAATATAGGCAAAAAAAATCATATAAGGAAATAATGGAAATGCTGTTATGGATTTTTGTGAGTATAAATAGTTTCGGAAATGAAACTGTCAAGCCCAGCATCTGAAATGCTGTAGAAATAAAGTCACTTTAATGGTCAGCCTGCTGCAACCACATAAACATTCCCTAGTTCCTTTCACAGCCCAGCATCTTGTAAATTTTTTTTTTTTTTTAATCTGACATATGGGGAGACATTAGTTGGAGACCGAAGGAGACAGAATCTAAAAGAGAAGCAGAAATGGATCAAGAGAAGATAAGGAACAGAAATCATCAACGGGAGATATTAAATTCCAAATATGAAACTTGAAAGGATGGGCCATTCTAGAAGGGAAAAAAAAAAAAAGAAAAAAAAGAAGGGTAGTGAGATAAGCTGGAAAATAACATGGTGAACTCAATTTTAAGCAAAAATATTAGACAGAAATAATCTGAGACTGCCCCTCCTCTTCTTCCATGCTTCTGAAGGTATGGGCTGCCATATCTGCAAGAGCATTCTGGCACCTGACTGTAAGCCCAGGACAGTTCTGTCCCACAGCTGGGGCTGCTCTTTGGCTTTCCTGGTGCACAGCAGAAAACCTCTCCCTTACCTGCAGCTGCACCAGCCCATCCAACGAGGGGGACACCTGCTCACAACTGGTGCTGTGCACTCCCTCCATACACTGCATTCTGCAAGGGGCAACTGGGGAAAGAGTAGAAATTACCTAAAATAAGCATCAGTGTAAAAAAATCAGGCAGTCTCTCACTAAGTTAAATGAGCATTTTGGTATTTGATTGGCATGCTAATGTCCTTCACATCCTCAGAAATTCCACATCTTATCAGCTGCCACAAACTACTCGTTCAAGGTCCAATTTCTTCCTCTGAAAACATGATTTGTATCTTGTTTTTGTTAAATTTTATTACCCATTAGACAATTTCCTCATTATAATGGCAGCTCAGTCTCTTTCAGAAATATATACTGTATACAATCCAGAAATATAAAATGTATAAAATCCGCCTAATATCTTCATAAAGCAGAATTAAATTTCCTATTTGCATTCAAGGGTGATGAACCAAGAGAATGGATCTTTGGCTCAAACCCTGGCTGAGCCACTGAGCTGCCATATGACCCCAGGCAAAAAATTTGATCTTCTTTAATTGAAGCAGTTAAAAATTTGGCTAAGAAGCAAGACCTTTCTGAAAAGCACCAGCCTTTGACCTCGGCTTGCAGGAGTAAATGCATCTCCAAAGTCTCAGGCTGAATGATGCAAGATGTTTTTTCAGTTATCTATCCCTAGAAGCTATGTGGTTGCTCACATCACTTTGTATTTTCAGCATAATAAGGAACTACACCATTTAGTGAGGTGGTAACAAGCAGCACTTTGGTGGTTCTGTCAAGTTTGGGACCTAGAGGATATTTCTTGGCCACTGACTTACTTCAATTGGACTTGTGGGTGAAAGCAGTGGAGAGGAAGGAGCCTTGCATGCAGGGCCCGCTGCCAGGAAAGCAAGTGAAGAATAAAGGTGTAATTTAGCTTGCAGGAGCTCAGCCTAGGTAGCAAATAAACATCAGTTACTGTTTTGTGTTCCCACAGTTGATGATCAGATCCTCCCCATCACTAAGACACAGAGAGGGATAACTGGAATCCCTGAGGCCAGGATGAGCAAGGCCATTGGAGGTCTCAGCTCTTTGCAAGGGCCAAAGACCTGAGTTCCCTTGACTCCACACTAAACTCGGTCGTCAGTATCACAACAAATTATTTCTTGCCTCATTTGTAAAAGCAGCAGGCAGGTGGTGAACACACTCTCACCTTGCCTCCCTCTAATGAACCACTTTAACCATATCAAGAATGAATTTTGCATAATGACTGCAATATGAAGTCGTAAGGAGCCATGCAGCATTTGTGATGGAAGCCTTGAGGACAATGACAAAGGCACCCATTAAGGATGTTCAGCAGCTGAGTGTCCCAGCAGAGTTGGGCAAACACTGAAATCCATTTCCCTTGGATATTCATTTGAATTTTTAAATGAATTTCTTTGACTGTTCACATCTCTTTTGTGCTCACTTTCCATGAATAGCAAATGAGCTTTAATAAGGGGAGTAATCATGAAAAACACATTTTAAGCTTGAACATTTGCCAAATGAAAACCTCCAATTGCACAATAAGTGGTTAGCAGTACATATGTCATTTTATGACTTTTACATTCAATTAGAAATATTCACTGTTGGTCAGTTATCACAAAGGGACATCAAGGAAACCCAAATAATATCACTATGTACAGAACAGGGCAGCACAGGTTAAAGGATTATTATGTACAATTAGGGTTTCCTGAACTACTTGCTGACTGAGACTAAGTTCTTGACAATAATTATGAAAAAAAAAATCTTGAAATCTTGTATTCTTTCCTCTGTAATTTATTTTTTTTAAGAGTAACCTGTGCTTTACCCAGCCCTGCCAGGCAATATGATTTGCCAGAGGATAGAGCAGTTATGGGCATAAAATCTTTGCTCAAGGGCTTTTAGTAAGAAGAATTTAAGGCACCTAAGATGCACAGCTGCAGCCCAGAAATGCAGTGTAATACATTTTCCTTTAGTTTCCTTTTATACATCATTGAGCTCTCAAGGAAAACCTCTTATATCTCATTTGTGGAGCAAATCACAACTGCAGAGTTCCCCATGAGTCAACCCCATTTAATTTCTGCTGATAGGAGCCCAAGAGGGAATTAATCAGCTTCACCTAGAAACTTCTTGTTATTTTGAAAGCAGGGGGGTAAAAAGTCACCCTTGCTATTCTGTTTTCTATTTACTGGGGTATATAAATAAATAAACCTTAGAGTGTGATATTGTGCAGCACTGACCCCAGGCTTGAGCGAGATGTACCAGAGGGAGCACTCCCAGTCTGGACGTGGGTGGAAAATCTGACCTGTTGGGTCTTTCCATCTCTGACCACATTATCCTCTGAACCCTGCAGGAGCTGCTCTGGGGGCTGAGACAACCCTGAGCATCATCTCAGTGCAAGGATCCCACCGAATCAAACGCATTTTGATGACAAATGATTGATACGGTGGCCTTCTCCTTTGATCTAAATTGTTGTCATAATTTCTAGCATAGCAAATATAAGCATATTTTATGAAAGCAGAAATTCTGGACTACACCAAGGTATTCTCAGCTGCTAACAACCTAAAGCTCCCTGAAACAAACACTCTAATCATCCCAGCATAAGGGCTTTTTTCCCTTTAAATAATACTCAGGATCTCTCATCAGTAAATACAGAGGGAAAGCCTTGGATAAAGTAAGCCAATGTACAGAAAATAAGTGAAACACAAGAGTACACAGCTTTGCATTCCTGTGCTGTAAACTTTTGAACTGCATCCATGGAAGAAAAGGGTGGGGGAAAGAAGATCAAATGCATGCTATAGTAAATATCAGGTATTGTGATAAATTGCTTTTATGCTTCCAATAATTGTAAACATTGTGTAGTTTCATATTCTTGACATGCTTGAAGAGATCTGCAAGCTTTTTTTTTATTATTTTATTATAGAGCAGCATCCCTTTCTAGTTTATTTTGTGGAGAAAATTGTCTCTTTATGCTATAAACAACTCCAAGCAGTTTGTTCAGGGAAGCTGAAAGGTGGAATTTTAGCCCATCAGACACGGGCAGGGAAGGGAAAGTTCCGATTTCAGCCCAAACTCGATTACAGAGCGTCCCCCAGCGGGAGTGTCCGGCACTGCGAATGCCAAGGACTAACGGGGGCTTGGACGAACGGAAATCCACGGAGAATATTCGGAAGCCCAAAAATGCACGAATGAAAAATCGTTTTCTTTTCGCTAAACTGAGAAGAATATTAGCATTCTCTTTGTAACGCTGTATAAATGATTTTAAAGGATAAATGAGATAATCATCAGTCAAAGTGCAATCCTAAGCAAAATAACAGAGTAATTAACGTGAGATCTGACAAAAATAATTAAAGGAGGGTGACATAACTAATGCCAGTGGACACGGGATTACATAAAACAGACATTGTTAAGATCATCTGATATATTTCTTTTTTATGAGTGCAAAGAATGGTATATTAATCCAAGACCTTTCTAGATGGGGGTGCAATTTTTACAATACTTGGCTTTGACTGAGCCAGCGAAGGAATCTCCAAGAGAAAAGAACATTTATCAAGTTTAGGATGAGTTAGAAGGAGGTGCTGAATTGCCAAGTGATCCACAATTGCTTTAAGAATGGGACAACCCACTTCAAAAATATGCTATAAGATAATCAAATCTTGCATCCTCTACCTCAGTCACAGGGTACTCGGAGGAAAAAAAAATATAAAAAGGCCTTTTTCAAATGGAAAGATACAATTTCTATTGATTCCATGACTGTGTGGATCCAGGTTTATCTTCTGCCTCTTGTTTGTGGCATTTGTCAGATGAGTCAGGCTTGGGAAACTTGAGCCAATTGCTGGTATTCCCCAGTGACCTCAGACTTGTTGGCCCAAACACTTGTGTTAAAAGGCAGCGCTCTGAGATGTGTCCTGCACCTCGTGACAGGCTTCTGCAGGCAGGCAGAGCTCCCAAAGGCTCCCGCTTCCCATCCCAGGCAGGCACAGCTTAAAGGCTTCTATTGCCCATGTGAAAATAAAAGCTTCTCCAGCACTGGCTGGTGTTATCCACAGGGGCATTGCACAAAGGGAGCAATGTATTCTACCATAGTTTTTTTCTTTACAAAGTACTTTATGAAGTTAAGCTGTATGAAGCAATGTATGTCCCATAGTTCTGCAAGCAGACTGCACTTCATCTTTATTCTTCAACATGTGGTAAGATCTTCCAATATTGATACACCAACATTTTTGCAACTTTTATTTTTAAACAATTCGACATGCACATGTTATCTTGCTAGTTTTGGCTTTTCCTGCACAAACTTCTTGCCCTGTGTGAAGATAATTACCAGATCAGCATGAAATACCAGAGCAGGAAAGTTCATCTCTGATCTCACAGGGACAAATTCAGCTGTCAGATAAAGTGTCAAGAGGTCTCTCTGGCTCTAGTGACTCCAGCTTGGCCTTTTGCAACCATTTGAGGTTTCTTCTATGAGAGGAAGGAAGTGGAGAAACTCAAGAATGATAAAACTGTTCAGACGAGGATGTTATAAATACACGTGCAGCTACTCAGCTGTATCCCAGGGCATGAACTTGGCCCAAAGGTCTTCCATTTTCCTCTGTGAAACTGCACAAATGGGAGCAGTGATCTCAGCTACTTCTATTTAATTAACCTTTGTTTTATTACAGTCATTGAATGTCACTGAGTAAGCACTCTGGTCTGTGTTCCTCACTGTGTCAGCAATCAGCATCTGCTGCATTTCAAACTCAACTAAATGTCTTTTTTTACCAAATGCTGAGTTTTTCTTACCCTTTCTATCAGCATGGGTTACTTCATCTTTGCTCTTGCTGAACAAGAGCTCCATCATTTTGCTCTCCATTTCCCTTTTCCTCTCACATCCTGCTTACATAATACATCTGAAATCATCCTGACTCCCAAACCCAAGTCTACACTTTGGTCGTCTCTCACTAAGTTATAACACCTCCTCCTCCTCAGATGTTTGAGAACTTGGCTTCTGCAAATCAGCTTCTTACAGATGGTGCTTCCATTTACTGGCACAAATTGGTTACTTAGAAGTATTAGTCATTGGAGATACACATTTTATAAAACATGTGAAAAATAAGAAGTAGAATAAACAGGAACATACAGTGACATACTGCCTTGGCTCTTTCCCAGTGGTTTTTTCCCTCCTAAGGACAAACACTACACAGCTCTCACCATGTATTTATGCTCCACCATGTATTTATGTATTAAGTAAAGTTATGGTGTAGGCAATTATCATTTGAGAAAGTATGAATGCTTTTCTAAGAGTCAAAACAATCATCCCCAAAATGCCACACTGGCAGCATTACAGACACAGAGCACGGACTCAGACCCAGAGACACTGCTTTGGGCTCCTGACCTTCCACTGCTTTTCTGGTTCATCTTGGACTAGACTTCATCTGTCAATGCCTTTATCTTCTGCTCTGTAAATGTGAAGGACAATAGTGGTGATTACTATGAAATAAGTTGTCATTAGGGCTTGCCTGCTTTCCTTACACACCCTTGCCCTGATCCCCACCTCCCAGAGTGCTCTGGCATGTGATCACACAAAATCGGGGTGGGAAACGAACCTGTAATTTCTCCTGGAAGATGCCGTGAAAGACTATGGAGGTTCACACAACTGCATCCCTCACTTGAAGGGAATCGGCCCTCGGTGCTCGCCCAGCCACACAAGCCTGGGCTCCCTCAGGGCTTGCACGGGTCGGGCTCCCCCTCAGCCCGCTCCCGCCCGCCCCTCAGGGCCGCCCTGGTTCCCTCAGCTCGTCCCCGCTGTCCCTCAGCTTGTCCCGTCTGTCCCTCAGCGCCAGCTCCAGTCCCTCAGCGCCGGCTCCAGTCCCTCAGCTCGATCTCGCCCGTCCCTCAGACCGCCCCCGTTCCCTCAGTTCGACAGCTCGATCCCGCCCGGCTCCCTCAGCTCGTTTCCGCTGTCCCTCAGCTCTAGCTCTAGCTCTAGCTCTAGCTCCCTCAGTTCGCTCCCACTCGTCCCTCCGCTCGGTTCCCTCAGGCCGCCTTGGTTCCCTCAGCCCGCCCCACCCGCTCTCTTCCCGCCCCTCGGTTGAAGCCGATCCCCGCGCTGTGACCCCGCGCCCCGCCCCGCCCCGCGCAGGCGCCCCGGCAGTCGCGGCCTCGGGGCCGCCGGTCCCCACCGGTCTCCGCCATTGCCGGTGGGTCCCCGCCGCCCCGATGCTCCGCACGGAGAAGGTGCTGCAGCTGCGGGGGCAGCAGGGCCGCGCCGTGCGGGTGGTGCGGGAGCACTACCTGCGCCCCGACGTGCCGTGCCGCAGCGCCCTGTGCCGCAGCGCCCAGTGCCGCGCCGCCTGCGCCCGCGGTGAGGCTCCGCCGTGAGGGGTCTGGGGGGAGCCGGGGGCGAGCACCGACAGAGCCGGGATCGCCCGCGGGCCGCGCTGGGGTGGTGGGCGGTGTCCTCCGGGGCCGCGGGTGCGGGGGGCAGAGCTGGGGACAAAGTGATCCCTGGGCTGGGGGGATCCCTGGGCAGAGCTGACCCCTGAGCTGGGGCAGTCCCTGAACTGGGGTGATCCCTGGGTGAGGAGTGATCCCTGAGCTGGGGAACCCCTGAGGACAGAGAATGATCTTCGGGCAAGGGTTATCCCTGAAGGGGAAGGGGTGATCCCCATCCTTGGGTGTCCGGATGGTGCTGAACAGATCACGGCTGTACCAATGGTTTTCCTTTAAAGCGAGATCCTGAGAAATCAACGAGGCGTTAAGAGTGGAAGAAATCGAGGAGTTGATTGTTAGAGGGTTTAACTGTGAACAGTTTACTGGCAGTGATAAAAGGCTAAAGGATTGTTCAATTTTTACACTTCTCTTGTTTTAAAAGATCCTTTAAAATGAATTAATTTCTGCAGAGTGGTGGTTTATAGCATGAGTTAAATTCTATACATACCTGTTAAGTATTACAATGGGGCCAAGCCATTTTCATGAAGCCATTGTAATTCTGCATCAGCAGCTATTTCTGTTCAGTAATTAAATGTAATTGCCTGTGTTATATCAGGGCATTTCAGACACGGGAAGGCTGCCAGGCTCTGATGTCTGCATTTGTTGTTGTTTTTACGTACTGTGGTGCTGCTATGTGCATCGTAGATCATCACCAGAGCTGTGGTTGATATTTCAGTTGGGGTTGTTGTTGTTGTTCAATAGCACAATTTATTTGATGCAGGAAAATGACTGGTAAATAACAAACATAATATCTAACCTGTTGAAATCGACCAAATGCCTTGCCTGAAAGAAAAGGTTGAGAATTGTGACACTTTTTTTTTTTCTTTGGAGCTATGATTGGCATAGATGTTTTCACTTTTGATTTAGGTTGCAATTGAGGACAGAAGGTGTATTACTTAGATTATTATAGTGTATTACTGCTGTATAGGACTAGTGATAGTTACTGCTCCCTAAAATACTGCATTTGGTTGTGAATTCCTCAAGGATAAATTAAAGGCACATATCAGAAAAAAACTAACCTTTCCTGCTGTGCCTAACTCCCCCTCTTTTGTACTTAAATGTAAATTGTTCTACAGGTGACTGTCAGAATATGTCCCTATGCGATTATTCAAGGTAACCCAGATGTGAGGGAAATATTTGTTTTCCTTCCTGACTCTACACAGTGTGCTGAGCAAATCTATTCCATGCCCTGTGAGAGACTGCCTGCAAAAATCCCATCAGCAGGTGCTGGTAAGGGTGAGCAGTGCCTGCCTGGGAGTCATTCTGCTCCAGATGGATGGGTTAGGCAAGGATAGCTTCCTATGGGCACAGCTCCCAAATCTTCCAGTGACACTTCACTTCTAATGCTCTTCTGAATTATTAATAAATATTAGCTTTCTTGTATATCTGCTGCCATCATCCATTATCAGCCTTCGGTGCGAGGTGAGGCCAAGTTTCTGCGTGCACAACTGTGCTGGCTGGATTCACACTTCTTGTGGTCACAGCTCAGAGATTGTCCCTTCTGTGTCAGCTTCTAAGGAATAATAAAAATAACCTGACTTGTCAATATCTATATGCTGTATTCTGTATAATTTGTCTGCACTGTGGTGAGTTCAGTGTTTATAATAAATTGTAAATAGGTTTTAAGAAAAAATACAGTGGAGATCCCCTCCCATCTGAAAGCTTTTGGGTAATCTTTGAAATACCAAAAGCAATTAAACTCTTGAATTTTGAGGTACTTTTTAAGATGTCATCTGTGATGTGTTGTGTCTGATATTTTGATGGCATATTCCTAAGGGCTAGAGTCTGTATAAAGAAAATTAACACTGATGGTTGATAGTTTAGGTTTAAAAACATCTTTTCTTTGCAGTAGCAGTGGTTTTCTCTACATGCACCCTTTCCTGTGCTCTTTTATGTAAAGAGCCTGCTGTAAATTGTGTGTTTGAACAGAGAGGGCTGTGAGAGCAGGGTAAAGGGACTGCTCATAATTCTACAGCCTTTAGAAATTCCATGAAAAGATTTTCTGTGCCAAATGTATAGTCCCTTTTTCATATGGAAGCAGAGAAAGAACTGTAACCTTCACTCTTTTAAGTGATAGCCTTTTCATAATGAAAGTGGATCTTTTTCACTCCTCTGGATAGAATTTGCACTAAATTTTGGCATCAGTGGATGCAAAAGGGTTTTGTCACAAATTTATGGACCACAGAATTAAACCATAATAGCTGTAATTTTGTTCATCAGAAAAGGAAATGTTCCCATTTGAGGAGACACAACTCGGATTTTCTTATATCAGGAAATATTTTCAAGAAACCGTTATTTCAACTGAAAGTTTGAACCTTGTAACTCTGAATTATCTTCTAGATGGAAAATTGCTGTCAGATGATGTCACACACTATGTTGTCCCTGACTGCAAGGTTGTTCAGGAGTACCTGGAGATTCTGGAGTTTCCAGAGCTGAAAGGAATTATTTTCATGCAAACAGCTTGTCAGGCTGTGCAACATCAGAAGGGACGCAGGTATTTATCCCATAAGAACTTATTTTTTATTTAGATTGAAGTAAAAATACTGATTTATAAAATGTATAATTTTTAGGCCTTTCAAGCATCTCAATGTAGTTTTACAGAAGGGGGAAGGACTGGGATCCTTTGTGATCCATGGATATCAATGCCTGGCATAGTTTTCACTTGATAGGAGCAATATGAAACCTGCAGCATTATTAACTAATCAAATGGCTGGTGGCAGGAATTCATTAGACTTTGCAGTAATGATCTATTATGTGCCCACAGCTAGATTATGGACAGGTTTAGGTTTGCTCTATTGATGCCTGAGCATTTGTCTTTGGGGAGCAATGAATATTGTATGGTATACTTATCTCACCAGACATTAACCTGGGCATTGCCATAGCATTTCAGAGTAAAATTTGCTCTCAGGGCCTTCCCATATTTCTAAAGCATGAAGGCTTTTAAAGTAATAGCACTTGCCCCAAAAGTGACAAATAAAACAAGTTCCTGAACATTTAGGGTGTTTTGTGGGGCTCAGTAGAAAACAAGTATGTTTAAAATCAGAAGTGTTCATGAGGGAACTTAATAAAGTTTGCTTGCAGGTGATGGTTTAGGATTTATCATCAGTGGTGTACTTTAATGAGTGCATTTCTCTGTGCATGACAGTAATTTCCCTGGAGTTTTTCAGCTGTATTTTCACAGTGAGTTAAAATAGCATTATCAAAAGCAGACACAAGAATATATTTAACTTTTCTCATCGCAGGCAGTACAACAAGTTACGGAATCTGTTGAAGGATCCCCGTCACGACTGTACTGTGTTTGCTAATGAATTCCACCAGCACTGCTACCTGCCCAGGGAGAAGGGAGAATCCATGGAGAAGTGGCAGACCAGGTTTGTTTGAGCCTCTGCAGTGTCACATTGCACAGCATTGTGATTTTAGGAATGTGAGAGTTCGTGCTCCTGCTCTGCTGAGCTCTGCAACAGTTCACAGGCACTGCAAGTCTGCATTATGCTTTATGATTATACAAGTATCAGCATTGTTTTCCTAGGGAAATAGACAAAATATAATTAAACTAAATGCAATAATGCTAAAGAAAAAGCTGGATCAGTTGAAAGTCACACCGTAGCATCAGAGTCTTTGCATCTCCAGCCTGCTTTTTACAGTCACCCAGAGGAACTTCATGTGTGTTGCAGCCAGGGCACAAGTGGATGTACTGAGGAGGAAACATTCTATTCTCCTCTCTTCTTGTGGGGCTTAAGAATGGTACAGGAACATTTTTGCAGAAAAACATTTCTGTAGCTTAGTGTATGTCTCTCAAAAGTCTGAGTGTTAAATCAAAATCTCGTTTATACAAAGCCAGCAAAATCTTGCAAGTAGCAAATGAGCTGTGCCAGAAGTCTTATTTCAAACTTTGCTTTTCTAGGAATATTTACAATGCAGCAGCCTGGTATCACAATCACTGCCTGGGTCAGATGCCAGTTGTTATGGTAACAGAAGATGAAGATGCTATCAGGCAGTACGGAAATGAAACAGAAGGAGTCTTTGTGATTTCCTTCAAGGTAACATGCCAGAAAAATAAAAGGTTTCCTTTATGCTGCATCAAAATGATGAAGGAAGTACATTAAAGTATATTGCAAATCATGCCAGAGTTTACATTCAATAAAACTGTGAGGTAGCTCATATCTCCATTTATCAAAGCAAGCAAATATGTCACTTGTGGGAATCTCAGAAAAAAGCAGAGAGCTGGAAAGATAAAAGGCAGCTGTGAGGATAGAGGTCATCTTTCTCAGGAGACCTTTTCCTTGCTTTTAAGGAATTTGCCATTGATGAGCAGTGATCAGTTCCCTCAGGCAGCTGCCTAAATCTGGAATGCAAGCAGTCCATAAGCAACTGTAAATACCCATTAACAATGTTCTTACCTGGACTGCTGAGGGTGCAGTGATGTCTGAGAAGATCATTCTTCATTTTGGTGTCCATCTCTGATACCACTGGTACTCAGTGGGATCTGGGCATGGGATGTTCATGTTCAGCTGTGAAAGGATGTTGAGTAAAAGCTGCACCAAACTGATTGACCTTTGTTGTATTTAGCAGTGGATTAGGCTGAACCTGGGACAGATCTGTGGGGCTTAGAGCAGACTCATCATTACCATTGTGTTATTTGGGTACAGTGTGAGACAGATCCTGTCCACTATGGGCTTTCCAAATGCATTATTAAAAGAACAGAGATCTCAGAGTACATTTCTGATTACTTCTATTTGTGCCTACAGAATTACTTGGATAACTTCTGGCCTGACCTGAAGGCTGCCCATGAGCTCTTTGACTCCATAGTCCAAGCTCGGCGTGAGCGGGAGAGTGAAAGCCAAGAGAACCATGGAAAAGAATATCCTGAGCACTTACCTGTGGAAGTACTGGAGGCTGGCATCAAGTCTGGAAGATACCTGCAGGTATTTGTTACATAGAGAACATACACAGAGCAATGCAGTCTTGTGCTTGATCCCTTGAGCTGCCTGAAATAGAGTGATTAGAGAAAGAAATATGGCTGTGGTGGGAAGAGGGAAAGAAAACAAAAAACAAGAGGTTGGAAGGGATTAGAATTCTTAGGATTCTCAAAATATTTCCCCTACGCTGTATTGTGACATGTGTATTTTTATTTTTTTTTTTGTCTTGGAAGAGTTAAAGTAAGATTTGGCTATTGAGGATTTGAAATTTGCTATGTTTTTTCTTCAACTTGATATGTGATGTACCTGTAAATTGAGAGACCAGGTGTGATTTGAAGCAGCAAGACCTTGTTCTTAAATATAAATAGTGCTGCACAAAGGTAGCAGTTCTAACTTCATTTGCACAGAGATCTCCCAGTCAATGAAATTAATTTACAGTTTATGGCTGTTCAGGGCCTTAATATGGATTGTTGGTAGACAAGTGTCCTTCCTTTAGAAATAATTTAAAGAATTAGAGGCAGTGATTTTTTTCCTTTCTTGGCAACTTTAGCAGAGGCAGGAATAAAATATGAACAGAAAGACTGAAGCTTTTCTTTCTTGTTGAAATAATGCCAGATTCTCTGCTAAGGCAGACAGCAAAAGTAATCTTGCACTGCCTGTGCTTGGAGTTAAATGTCATTTACCATCTTACAAATAAATTCAGCATTTAAAAGAATTTACTTTGCCAGAAGTGAACACTTAAGTCCCACACCCTGCATTCCCCCCTTTAGAGAGAACAGCTGTGTTCAAAATAACCTACGGATCAATAAAAAACTAATAATGCAAAAATAACTGTAACCCCCAAAATGTTATCCTTTAAAGTTGTCTATTTTTAGGGTGTTTCACCCGTTGGTTGGTTTGTTGGTCTCTTCCAGGGTGCACTGAATGTCAACAAGCACCGAGCACAGCTGGAAGCTTTTGTTCGGCTTCAGGGGGCTGGCAGCAAAGACACAGGTGAGAGGAGTTCACTTACCAAACCAGCTGAGGGCTGAGACACTGCAGTGCCTGTGGTTCCCATGGGCAGAAAGGAGGCTGAAGGATTAACCAGAGGGTGGAACCTGTGAGGAGAACTCCTTCCTCTTTCTCACCCCCTTTGGCCACATTCTGGCCTCTTGTCCTGTTTGCCTGCACCTCTCTGAAGGGAAGTGCTGCTGCAAATTGTCCCTGTGCTTTGCTCTAGCCTCAGGTGGCCACTCCTTTGACTGCAATAAGAGTTTGCATAGCTGTTGGCAAGGTTAGGAAGCTGGTCTTTGTGAACATAGTTGGAAAATTGCCTTTTGGATCAAGCTGATCCAAAGTGATCCAGGATTGTCTCTCTGGCACGAGTTACTAATCAGCACCTTTGAAGGAACAGTCCATTGCCCTTGCACAGACACACTGGCCCAGCTCTCACTAATAACTGCTTTCAAATGTTCCTGTGACAGACCCTGCAGTCAAACCAGTGCTCAATATACTCATTATTTTTTAAAAGCTTGTTTTATTCTGAATCCTCCCCAGAATCCTGTGGCAGTGGCTTTCACAATTTAACTGTGCTGTTTTTATAGCTGCTGCCTGAGAACAATGAACTTATCCCAGCCTATGCTGCTTTTTATCCAAAAGTTCACTTACAGAATTCCTTAAAAGATCCTTAAAAAAAAGAGGAAAATCTTTTCATTTCCTTTTAGTATTAATTTCTTGCCAGTAGTCCTTGTTGGAAGAAATAATTTTGGAAAAGTCATTTTCTGTTATTTCAGCAGAATGCTGCCAAGAATGGAGGGATTTGATTTTTTTTAGAAGATTCCAGTTCTGTTTCCTTTTATTTTAAATACAGAACTTCAAAGTGACATCCTTATTTATGGGACCAAGGCTCGGAATCGTGCAATCCACGGGGATGTGGTTGTGGTTGAGTTGCTGCCTGTGCATGAATGGAAGGGAAGGACTGTTGCCCTCTGTGAAAATGAGACCGAGGACAAAGCACCTGCAGACACCACGGGTGACCCTATGCCCACAGGTAAGGAGAAGCATCCTTTGAATTCCCTGCTGATAAATAATGGGGAAAAAAAAATGTTAGGTGAAAAAGCATCCCCATGTGACATGCCTGGGTACCATGGGAACTTAGAGTCTTGTTTGAAATGATTACTCTGCAGCTGTAGCTGCATCTTAAAAGTTTGTTGAGGTCAGAGCTAAAAGTTTCAAGAGGTTAATTTTCTTTTTGTAGGGAAATCATGTTTTGTTTTGCTCTTTGCTACTAAAAATTCTCTGTATTACTAGAATTGGCCACATTTCAGCAGCAATAGGAATCTCTGAATAATTTATATTGTGTATCAGTTGAAATCTATACAATGAGTTAGTCTCCACATAAATAAAAGCTCATTAAAATCTGCCTGTGCCAACAGTAGTTTATGACACACTGTATTGTCTGCACACCATATGTTGTTGGCAGTTGTAACAGATTTGGGGACGCATCAGTTGATTTTACAAAGCAGTGAATCTCCTGCATTCCCACATATTTGCTTTCTTGGTTCTGTTTAATTCTTTAATGCACAATGTTCCTGATTTAAAGGTAAAGTAGTTGGAATCATCCAGAAGAACTGGAGGGATTATGTGGTCACTTTCCCTCTAAAGAAGAGAGCCAGTCCCAGGGCAGAAATGCTCAGAAAGTCCTTGTAACACCTTGGGATTACCGAATTCCCAAAATCCGGATCAGCACTCAGCAGGCTGAGGCATTACAGGTAATTTAACTGAAGTGTTCTCTGTTCCTACAAAGCTGGGTGGGCGTTACAGGCTCTAATGATGTTTTCCTTGACAAAACCACGGTAAAACAGAATCTGGGAGGGTTCCATTTCTGCCTTGAAGGATTGTGTTCAACTCCTGTCAGGTAACAAAGCTTGAGGTCTGAATTTGGGCCACAGTCCAGCTGCCCTGAGCACTGACATACCACTTGCTTTGGGTTTTTTCTGCTAAATGTAAGGTTGTGTTGGGGGTGTAAGTTGTGCTTCTCAGGAGCACAGAGCTGCTCTGACAGAGCTGTCTCCCTGCAGGAGTACAGAGTTGTGGTGCGCATCGATTCCTGGGAGTCGACTTCCCTGTACCCGAACGGGCACTTTGTGAGAGTGCTGGGCAGGATTGGGGACCTCGAGGGGGAGATTGCAGCTATTCTGGTGGAGAACAGCATTTGTGCTGCCCCTTTCTCAGAAATCCAGGTTCGTCTCTGTGATCAGATCCACTCTTTTCTGTTCATTTCCAGGGTCTTGTTTCTCAAAGAGAGGGACTCTCTTACAGCTTGACATCTTTGTTGCCAGTGGCTTTTTGAAAAGCCCATTTTAAAAGATGAACATTTATTATTATTTTACTTCATTTTTCTGGAATCTCTTGGATCAGTGGTTCTATTGATAGTATGGATTTTCAAGTCAGTAGTGATTTTAAGATAATCCTTTTGCTGTGAGGAGAAGATTACAAAGTCTTAATTCAAATTTGAGGTAGACTTTTAAGATTTTTCTGCCTTTAGTATGTGGTTATGCTACTGATCCTAAAGGCCTCATACTACTGAAATCATTGTATTAAATACTTTGTTTTCAACTGGGAGAGGAACCAGCTTTCATAGAGAACTATTTTGATTATACCTACAATTAATAGAAAGAAAAAGACTAAAAAACCAATATGTAGTGGTTATATTTGCCAGAGCTGCAGTATCACCACAGTAATAACATTGGTTGCTAAGACACATAGAATTCTTTTTAATGTTTTCCACCCTTTCTGTAAAGTATACGTAATGGACTTGTAAAATGAAACAAAAGAAGAATTTGAAAAACTAATTCAACCTAATTGTTGGCATCTTTTTGTAGAAAATACATAAATCTGTGTTCATCAACAATATTTCTGTAGATGAGTGAAATGCCAGTGAGTTCTCCAAAGAATCCATGGAAAGTGAGTCCAGAGGAGGTGAAAAAACGCCTTGACCTGAGAGATACCCACCTGATATTCAGCATTGACCCCAAGGGCTGCGAGGATGTGGATGATGCTCTCTCTGTCAGGACTCTGCCCAACGGGAACCTCGAGCTGGGGGTGCACATTGCAGATGTGACTCACTTCGTGGCAGCAAATTCCTACACTGATGTTGAGGCCAGAGCAAGGTCAGTTATTTTCTGGAAATTAGAAAATTTATGGAGCTCAGAAGTTTGTGATGCTACCCTAAGGAAACTTTGGAAGGAAGAAACATGCTTTCACCTTTCATGTCTTACTAAAGCTAATTCAACTATTAGGTAACTAATGACATTCTGCTTTTATTTGGACACATTTTCCAGAAAGCTATCCAAGTTTATTTTCCCTGATCACTCTTCTTTGCTTCATAGTCAAATTTAACATCTGTGACTTAAAGTACCTTTAAAAACCACTTGTTTGCATTCCAAGGGAGATGAACACCCACAAAATGGAATTAATTCCAGAGGTATTTGTCAGGCTTATGTTTTAATATTCAATCTTGTCTTTTAATGTGCAAATATTTCATTCTCTTTTTTCTTTTATTGCCGGTGTCTTGAACTTAAACTGCTGAATCACTTCATGAACTGTATTCTTTGTAGATTCAAAGAAGTATAATGTGGAGGCAGCAGAGATGTTTGATTAAGTCACCTCTTCAGTGAGCAAATTTTGTCCAGCCCTGGTTCTGCCCTTAATGACAGCTGAAATACCAAGGAAGGCAAAATCAGGGCTGTACTGTCCAAATAGCTATTTAAATAATTTGACTTTGGTATTGCACCTGTGAGCGTTCTGTGGGAATAACCTTTTCCAATCGGGCTGTAGAGCAGTGTTTGTGGGTGGGCAGAGCAGCAGCTGTGTTTTGTTCCAGGGCTACCACGTATTACCTGGCAGACCGGCGCTATGACATGCTGCCCTCCGTGCTCAGCGCTGACCTGTGCTCCCTCCTCAGCGGCGTGGACAGGTAGGGCTTGGGAGATGTTCTCAGCAGGGACACTTCCACAAGTCATTTTGCATTATTACTGGAGAACTGTGTACATTAAAAGTTACCTTTCACTTCTACCACAGTTAGGGTGAATTTTGTAGACCTTTTTATATCAATTTACAGGCTCAGTTGGCTGCTGGCATGAGGATATGCAAGGCTGGCATGAGGACATTCAGGGTACAGAGATGTTCATTGTGGATGCATCTAACTAATGAAATAAAAATGGATAAAAATAACTATCACAGTGTAGCTCTGCTCTAACATAAAGGAGACCTTATACCTTAGGGGTACTGTGCTTCAGCAGATGAATTGAAGATACTGCTGTGTAGCTCATTTCAGTTGTGATGCATGAGACTGAAAGGCAAGTGCATTATTCAGTGGTGTAGTTGCTGAGCACTGGTTTCATGAAGAAAAAAAAATGATGCTTCCACAACCAGAATTAAATCTATAAATTTCTAAGAGTTGAATGTGCTTGCAATGGGAGTTTAGGTCTACCAGAACTGTTCCAGAACTCTGTGGTGTTGTCTTTAAGATACGCCGTGAGCGTCTTGTGGGAGCTGGAGAAGGAATCGTTCGAGACGCTGAGGGTTCAGTACACCAGAACCCTGATCCGCTCTGCCTACAAGCTGGAGTATGAGACAGCCCAGGGACTGTTGGATGGGGACACCAGTGTCGTGGGGGACATCCTGGAGCTGAAAGGCCTGGATGAAGGAGCGAGGCAGCAGAAGCTGGCTGAGCTGGTTTGGGCCATATCCAAGCTCACCGACATAGCGCGACACGTCCGGGCCAAGCGGGACCGCTGCGGCGCGCTGGAGCTGGAGGGGATCGAGATCCGAGTGCAGCTGGATGACAAACGGAACATCCATGACCTCATCCCCAAGCAGCCGCTGGAAGTGCACGAGACGGTGGCGGAATGCATGATCCTGGCCAACCACTGGGTGGCGAAAAGGATTTCCGAGGATTTCCCCCACCAAGCTCTGCTGCGGCAGCACCCTCCACCACGCCAGGAATTCTTCACTGAGCTTCGGGAGTGTGCCAGTGCCAAAGGCTTCTCAATAGACACACGGTAGCTTTTATTACTAAAGTTCTGTAGTTGATGTTAAGCAATTAACTGTTTGGCCATGGTATTGTTAAACAATTCCAGCTCTGAGTATCAATGTTAAGGGACACTGCATAGCAGTTCTTAGAAGGAGTTCTATCAGAACCTCTCTGATGATGTTCTGACCAGGAGAAGCTGCCTGCATTCTGCTGGGTGTAATCCAAATGGCAGTGGCTGATTAATTTTAGACATACCCAGACAAAACATTTGTTCAGTCACTGTGCGGTGGTCAAGCTCTGCAGTGGCCTTGTTTGCACTGTATTTCCTGTGTAAGAGAGTACTGATTTAAATTCGGTGAATTCTGTGCAATGTAGTCATTTTAAATGACTCAAAATAATTCATAATTACTTGGGCAAGATAAGATGAGAAGGCCATGGTAAAGGGCATCAGTTGCAGCAGACAACTGAGTGAAAACTGGGATTTTTCCAAACATTTTCTTAGAGCAGAGCTGTTACTAAATTGCATTTAGAGTTTCAGTATCACTCTGCTTGCCATTTTTTTTATTAATAACTATTAACATCTGTGTGGGTTTTATGCTGTTGTTAACTGTGAGCCATTATAACCAGGGCTGGTGTCATTTTCTTTGGAATTAACACCTTTTTGCCAGGTCTAACAAGGCTTTGGCCGAGTCCCTGGACAGAGCAAACGACCCCTCGGACCCCATTGTGAACAAACTGCTGCGCTCCATGGCCACCCACGCCATGTCCAACGCCCTCTACTTCTCAACTGGCTCTTGTCCCGAGGAGCAGTTTCATCACTATGGTATCTGGCCACTTTCCTGCCGTTCTGTGATTTCTGAACTGTTGGGGGAGGCTTTGACTGCTCATCTGTGTTCCTCTCTCTTGGCAGGGCTGGCCCTGGAGAAGTACACTCACTTCACTTCTCCCATCAGGAGATACGCTGACATCGTTGTGCACAGGCTGCTGATGGCAGCGACCCTGAGGGGAACCACGGGGGATGTGAAGGATAACATCATCAGCAACAAGGACCTGGAGGAATTGTGCCGACACATCAATAACAGGAACCGGGTAAGGGTGTCCTTCTGGGAGTCTCCATGGTGCCCTAGGGAATGGGGTACCACTCCTGACTGTGGCTTTTGTGAATTAAGAGCATCACTTTACTTTTATTTGTAGTGCTTTGAGGTTTTTCTAAATATCAGTTTTCTTCTGAGAGTGGTAGTAAAAGTGTTCATACTTCATTTGCACTGCACGTAGGATTTTGTTTTAGATGTAATTTTTCTTGGGGACAGGTAAGAGATTAAATAATGGGCAAAAGCAGCTGTGGAAGTCAAAGGCAGGGATGCTTGTTGGAATATTTACGTAGGTTTTTGTCCGTGTGTGTGTGTGGGGTGCTCACAGGCAGCCCAGCGTGCTCAGAAGCAGTCCACAGAGCTCTTCCAGTGCATGTACTTCCGAGACAGGAGCGCCGAGAGCGACGAGCGCTGCGTGGCCGACGGGGTCATCTACTCCATCCGCACCAACGGTGTGCTGGTCTTCGTGCCACGGTGAGCCCGGGGCTGGGAGGGACACCTGCTGCTGCTGGAGTGCCGGGAGGGCACGGCCTGGCACAGCTCACTTCACACCTGGCATCTCCAGCATTCCACGGGGCTGGCTTAAGAGCCTCCCCAGCCAGAAGAGGCTGGTGCCTTACAGAGAACCCAGGGCAAACACGCTGCTGCTCTAAAAGAAGCTCTTAAGGAGCTTCTTTTAAAATGGAGAACTGTCTCCTCACCGTCTGGCTGGAAAAACCTGTAAAGCTGCTCTTCTCCCATCACTGATCCATTCCAGGCCCCACCCAGCACTAAGATAATGGATCACTGACTATTTCACTTCTGCTTCGCTGCTCTCAAAACATTTCAGTCACTGTCTCCATGCTGTTTTCATGTCTGGGTTTCTTTAACACCACCTATCCTGTTCCTGAGGCAGGATTATCAGCCTGCCGTGCCTGCCCCTTCCTGTTGCTTTTCTACAATCCCAGCCAGCCTGCGGGATTCAAAGCTAAGAGACCTGAAAATGGTTAGAACAGCTTCTCTCTGCTCTTCTGTAGGTATGGAATCAAAGGTGCAGCCTACATGAAAAACAAAGAGGGCTTGGTCATCTCCTGCCAAGGGGCTGGGAGCTGCCAGTGGAAGCCTGGATCCCTCCATCGCTCTCAGCATAAAATCACCTCCACTACAGCTGCTGGAGACTCGATGACCTTGAGCCTTTTCGATCACATCACAGTGAGTATCTCATCTGAGGAGAGGAAAGGAAATGGCACCATCAGAAATTTGAACACAGTATTGCTTTGCAGGTGAGAATCCTTGTGCAGAGTTCCCGCTGCCACGCTGAAACCATCAAGCTGGAGATCATCAGGAACGCACCGCACCACACTGCGGACACCGAGGCTGCCCACAAGAGCCTCCACGTGGTGAAGTCTGACCTGGTGAAGGAAGTCAGCCAGTCTGCAGAGGAGGCCCAGCGTGCCCAGGACGGAGCCAGGCTGGAAGTGATGGATGAGGAGTCCCTGGAGTTCTGCCAGACCAAGGGGCCCAGCCTGTACCAGCTGCTGGAGGAGATCCGGGAGCTGGCACTGCTGGATGTGACAGAGGACATCAGGACTTGAACTGGGACCTGCCCCCAGCTGCTGGGGCTGTCCCACTCCTGTTCACTGTGCACAAGTGCTTGGGGATCTTTAAAAAAAGCAGTTTATTTAGATATTCAAGAGTCCTTTCAGTAAGAAGCTAAATGTATATTTTAAATAAGAATTATTTTTATCTGATTATGAGTATGGATGAGTTATGAAAATATTTTATACCTGATAAAGCTCATATTTCAGACTAAAGACAGTGTGTGAATTCTTTCAAAAATCATTCAAAAAATTACTTTGCCTATGTTGTCCACAAATTAAGTTCTTAAAACCTAAATACTTCCTTCTTCCCTACAAGGATAGAAAAAGCAAATTCCTTCATGAAGTAACACCTGTTGCCCTGAGGGTAGTTGCTTAATTCAGTGTGTAGAAATTCAGTCATTTTTACCCCTTTATTAGAAGGGGTGATTCCTCTTGAATCTAAAAAGAGAAAAGCTGTTGTGTAAGGAAAACCAGGACTCTGAGAATGAAGCAGAGGCTCAAGCAGAGCAGGATCAGGAGAAGGAAGGTCTCATTCCCTGAGGGGAGGTGCTTGTCTGGGGAGAGAAGGGGAAGTGTGGGAGCCCCGGCCTTGTAGCAGCCTCATACAAGAATTTCAGGTTTGATAATAGCTTCCATTTTATATTAAAAATATATAAGTAATGGATAAGCAGTTAAAAAAAAAAACAGCACCCCCGTTAAAAGACCTCTTAAAAAAACCCAAACACACCTTTAATAGCAACTTAATCCATTAACATCCCAGTTCATTAAGATAAATTATAAACTCTATTCAAATAGGTCCAAAAACTCAAACATTTCCTAGAAAACGTTCTGGGAGGTGGAAAAGATGGCTCAAGTGCAGCTGAAGAACTTTGTTCTGTTTCCTGGTATATGGAGCTGCTCCTCTGCAGCTTCCAGGGAAGCGTTCTGTCCTTCAGTGCCGCCATGGGAAACACTTCCCTGAAGCTTCTGGAGTGCCAAGAGCCAGCAACGTTTCAGTATAATGACAGTACTTAAAGCAGGGGGGTCTTTTGGTCAAGAAAGGCATTCACGGTGTGGGGAGCTACTGCTCTTCCCTGGCACGTCCCAATTCATCATCTCCATCTTCTTCTGTGGGAGCATCCTTGGCTGCAGGAACCTGAGTGTCTTCAGTGAGGTCAGGGGGATCCTGAGCAACTGGGCTGTCAAACTCCTCTTCTGAATAACTGCTGGGGAGCTCTGTTGGGAAAAAAAAGAAAAACCATGAGCAGATAAGATACCATTGCTGTGTTCAACTGATGCTTCCATCACCGGAATCCCAGGCTGTGGCAAAGGCAGCTCAGAGATAAGAGTTGCACTTCACCAGAGACAAAGCTGTCACAGCTTGGTACAAGCACCAGGGAGTTTAGCTACAGGAAAACTGTTGAAATGTGAGAGTTGCACATTGCAGCACTTCCTAGGAAAGCCATCAGGGCCGTGAGCAGCAGCTCAGGCCCCTGCCCTCCCTGTTCCCACAGCAATGGGGTCCTTACCCTGGTGCTGGGACTGGCTGAGGCCCTGCAGCCGCGCCTGCCTCCGCTCCAGGGCCAGCTGCCGGTTCTTCTTCATCCGCTCCTGCTGCTCCTCCGTCAGACTCGGCCCAGGCAGGGAAATCAGCTCCTCTGCACTGCCACAGTGGGGATGTGCATCTTCAGCAGCTGCATCCAGCCCATTGCTTGCCCCTTCTCCTTCTGCTTAAACAGGAGGGGTGGCACGGGGAAGAGGGGCAGAATCAACACTTTAAACCCACAGAGATCCACAACACATCAGTCAAAAGAATATTCTGAAAGCATTTCTGTGTTCGATATTTTGTATTGACAGCTGAAGCTCATTCCATAATTTAATTTTAATGGGAAATTTTCTGCCTAGGCCCACATCCCCAATATTCAAAGGGCACAAGTGCTCAGAGCTCACACACACAACAATCAATGCCTGAGTGCAGAGGCACAGCTCTGTGTACTGAGTTAGCAACATCAGCTTGAAGGGTCAAAAGGGACAGGAAATCCAGGCAATCCTTAGGGCCAGGTCATTTTCCTCCCAACACTACTAATAAAACAGTCCTTTAGAAAGTGGCAGGAGTCCTACAGGAATTCCAACCTTTCAAGGCCAGGCTGTATGACACTAATTGAACGTGAGGATGGCAGGGGATGGAACAGGATGGGTTTTAAGGTCCCTTCCCACCCACACCAATCCTAAATTCTGTGAATCAGAAGTCTGAACACATTGAGTACTCAGTTCTGAATTCAGTGTGCTCTATTACAGAGATATTTACTCATCTGCCAGCACTCAAACATGCAAAGTGGAGGCAGTTCAGCCAGACAAACTTCACCCACCCACAGAGCAGCAGAGCACCCAAGGCCTCTGCACCACTTTAAGCCCGTGAATAGAAAGGAGAGCTGACAAAAAGGTTGGGTTGTTAATACAACAGCCCAGCCTGAGGCTGTGTTTCACACAGTCCCCCAGGTGAGAGCAGCTGGGCTCCCTGCAGGCTGGCAGGGCAGTGTGTGGAACCATCGCACAGAACAATCGCATCTCTCTGCGGACGCTGTCGGCAGGAACCACTCGTGTTGCTGTCCGTGGCTGCCTCTGGCTGCAGTGCAGCTCTCACACTGCAGCAGCAGGGAAGGCAGCCACGTGTCACCACTGCCCCGAGGGCACCCCAAAGCCCAGGCCAGCTGTTTGCACTCACAACTGATCCACACCACCACTCCCAAGCACTGCCTGGGCTGGAGGCTGAGGTTCACGTGGAGACAAATGGGACAGTGGGCAGATAATGCTCTCAAGAGAGACTGACAGTAGAAATGCAAAACCCTGCACAGATCCTTAGGAATGACAATGAAATTCCCTCCTTTCTGCTGCTGAAGTTTCTTACAAACTACCATGTGAATTCTACTTTGTCTTTAATTAAAAAACTGGTTTTGTCTAATCTTCTATCTGATTGGAGGAGACTCTTGCCTTAGGTCCTCGGTGCTGGGTTTTGATCCTCCTGGCAGAAGGAATTCTCCCAGAGCTGTGTGCCAGCTCTGACAGACACAGCAGTGCCCCCAGCATGAGCAGGCACTCTGCCTATGAGGGCCACCAGCCCCTGACTGCACTGCAACTCCTCACACAATAATCAGCATGAGTTGGTGATTCTTGCTTTAACAGGATCCAAGAGCTCTCCAGACTGCACTCATGTGAGAGTGCAACACAAACCTGTGTGCTCAGTAATTGCACGTTTAGGGGTTTTTTGGAAGAATATTTCTAACAGTGCTGGTTAATCCCATTTTCTATTTCCTTTCAGCAGACCATGCAATTTTATTTACTTTTACACATATATGGTCAAGTACCAGTTCAGTTGTGTCATCATAAGACTCACAGACGCCTGGTTTTAAAGCAGAGACCTCTCAACAATTTCTTCTACACTGGAAAAGCCTATCATGATCATTCACTTCTGGGCAGTAGGAAGGGAAATAAATAATCTTAAGCACTGAAGAACTGAACAAATAGCAAAGAGAGCATACCTTCACTATTTTTGAAGTCTTCATGTAAAATAGGAAGATCAAGTCTAATCCGCTTGAGGCAGGTCTGCAGGTGGGACATTAAAAGACTGGTGTTTCATCTGCAGCAGGTTTTTATGTTCAACTTTGGGAGCATGGGAAAACCACAGCAATTTTACACTTTGTTACTCTGAAAAAATATTCTCACTTCATGTCTATTTGACACACAGACCTTCAGTGCTGGGATCATCTTCCCAGTCCTTCACCTATCACCCAGCCAGGTGAAGCTGAATTCTTTATCAGTCGTCTTTTGCAGGTTCAAACATTAAAAATCAACCAAACAAAAGCCAAAGCCCTAACCAGTTCCAGCTGGTTAAGCAACTTGGCTGTGGTTAAAGATGGCCTGAAAATGCTGAAGCCAATTCTCTGGAGGATTATTTCAAATAGAGAAAGGTTGTATCTAAATATAAACATAAATACTAGACAAAGCTCTAAATTGAGAGAAATTTATTTAAATAACATTACACTTCTGAGCAGTATGCACAACCTAAATCCTCTTTTGCTGCATAATTGATCCCCTAGACCTACCTCTTGCACTATTCCAAACACCATGAAGAGCTGACAGAAATACATACCTGAACTTCCTTTTTGTTTCCCAAGGACTCCACTACGTCAATAAAATCCTCAAACTGCAGTTTTGGGAACAGTCTGTGAGCCCAGTGCTCCATGTGTTGGATCAGAGTCTTCAGGTCCTCTGCCTGGAGCAGGAAAGACAACACCCAGCTGCTAAAGCTGACAGAGAGGGGAGACTGCAGAGGGCAATGGGGCAGCAGTTCCTGAACACATGGAGCATCTGCAGCCTGACAGTCTCTGCAAAACGTCAGCAGAACCAACGTGGGGGGAACCTTTCCTTCCTCCTCCCACAGCCATGTCAGTGGAGGCTCAGGCTGTGAGAACAGCACTGACACAAGTCCAGGGGAGCATCTGCATATCCTGTAAAACATCTGCTCTTACACAGGTCCTGAAGCACTGTCCTTAAACAACCAGGGCTGACTCAGGCTGAAATAAATGCACAGGGGCATAGCTGGCACTGCTCCTGATGTTTAGAATGCAGATACATCAAATTAGGCTGATCTAGGAAAGGTTTTTGCACGTTTCAGCACTACTGCCCAGTTCCTGGGTGCTCCAGTGGTAATGAGAACACAAACCAGAGATGCACAGGTGTTCTTGAAGTGTGCCAGGAGAATCATGGAATTGTTTGGGTTGGAAAAGTCCTCGAAGATCACCGAGTCCAGCCACAGCCCCAGCACTGCCAAGGCCACCAGTAAAACATGTCCCCAAGTGTCACATTTGGAGGTCTTTTAAATCTCTCTGGAGATGCTGACTCCACAGCACAGGCTGCCCAGGGCTGGACAACACTGCTGGTGAAGAAATCTCCCCTAACAACCAACCTAAACCTCCCTTAGCACAACGTGAGGCTGTTTCCTCTTGTCCTACTGTTTGCTGCTTGGGAGAAGAGACCGACCCTCCCCTGTCTACAACCAACTCTAGAATGGTATGTAAAGGAAAGTAAGCTCTGCATGTTGAAGTGCACCCAAAACAATAAGAAAGCTTGTAGAGGAAGTCCTGCTTTCTCTTTGCTCAAGTGCTATGTCACACTTTTTTTTAAAAACCTTGGGATTCAAAACCCTGCTAGTATGGACAATACAAGAGTCACAGATGGGATATTCTACTTTTAGAGTTGAGGAAAAGAATTCTATCATCAAAATATGGATTTTTTTTAAAGCATTTCATGTTTGTTTTAAAATTTGCAGCTCCAAACTCCATCAGGGCTTGTCAGGTACTGCTGGAAAACTGGCCAGCAAGAGTCCTATCAATGCTCCTCCCCATATCACATGGGCAGCACTCCAGCAAACCTACATTCACCTCCCAGGAAACAAAACAAAGCTCACCAGCTCTTACCTCGTGCCCTTTGCCCTTGAACTTGACGTTGTCAAACATGTGTCTCAGAGCTGGGAGCCCTCTTTCTGAAGTTAATCTGGGAATAGGAAATGGGGGAGTTATTTGATACCCACTTGCTTCTTTCAATTAACAAGAAAAAAAAAAAAACCAAACAAAGAAAAAACACTCACTTTGCTTGAAACAACCTAAAGCTTGGATTCTTTCTGTTGATTATAAAGAACTCACACCAGTTTTAGAGGTACCTTAATCATTTTCTCCCACAGCCCTACATCAAACTTAGCACACAAAGAAATACTCTGTATAAAGTTACCTTTGGGCATCTAATCTAGGCCTTGGTCTTTTTACTGCCTTTTGTGTGGTCACAGCAGAATCCTTTGGTTGGGACTGCTGGTTTCCATCTGGATCTGGAGAAGAAAACAGCATCATTTAAGTATTCAAACAATTGCCATCATCTAGGATTGTATTGTGTACATTTTAAGTTTCTACTCATATTTCTGATAAGTGCATTGAGAGTGCATCCAATACTTTTATCTCTTCGAAAAGCCAAGTCATAAAGAGTAACTATAGATCACTGCTGTACAATTATTTGTAGAAACATTTTGTCAGAAGAGCTAGAGTTTAATGAAGATTCCTTTCTGCACAAATTTCCATGGATTCCACAAAAATAAAGTTTTCCCACAAGCTGGAAAGCATCTCGTGATTAACAATTTAAATTTACAGTTTGTTTTCCGCCTATTTTAATGCACCGAAGTCCAACACCACTAATTTCGACTGCACAGCATTAGAATGGGACTTTTAGGGGTCCCGGGTGCTCACCTCCATTAGCCTGAGCCCACTCTGCATCGTCTCTCCCTGGAGAGGCGGGAGGTGGAAGAGGTGGGAATGTTTCGTCTTCTGTGTTCTCATAATCAGGAAGATCAAACAAGTTGTTCTCTAAAGGATCTAGCATTGCCACAAAGAAGCCTTTTTCCCCTCCTGCAGAAAACAACAAAAGCGTTTAAAGAGCAGCAGCGAGGCTGCCACAGAAGCGGATAAACGTCAATTATATACAACATGTACAGCTTTTTCAGGAAAAGGTCTGCCAACCAGATCGTCATACAAATTAAACAGCAGATACCATACAGAGGATAACACAACCCAGTCTTGCTGAGCCGAATAAAACAAGGGTTTGTGATGTTCCAACTCGTCAAGTTACTTGGGAGTGGCAGGAATTAACCAAAATAAGTGGATTGCTGACCACAGCGCTTATCCATGGAGCCGCGTGGCACTCACATCCCCCACCAAAGCCTCGGGGGGCGGAGTGGCAATTCCCCAAATTTACAGCGCGCTCACCCACTCCGAAACGCGCTCTGGAGGAGGAGCAGTCCCCTTTCCCGGCTGCTCCAGTGCAGCTGACCCAGAGCCCCCGGCCGGAGCGGGCTGGGCTGAGGCGGCGGCAGGAATGGCTCGGTTCCTCTGTTTCAGGAGCGGTCTCTGGAGCGGGGCTGGCCTGAGGCGATGGCAGCTGAGGCGGTGGCAGGAATGGCTCTGTCCCTCTGTCTCAGGAGCGCTCTCCGGAGCGGCCCCGGGCTGAGGCAGTAGCAGGCGAAGCTCTGTTTCTCTGCTTCTCCGCTTCAGGAGCGGCTCCGGCCGGAGCGGGGCCGGGCTGAGGGGCCGGGGCCGCCCCCGCGCGCGCCGGGTCCCGCGAGAGCCCCGAGTCTCGCGAGCTCCCGAAGGCGGCGGCTCAGGGGTTTTGGCGCCAAAACGCAGCGGGCGGGGCGAGGCGGCTGAGGCGATCCCGGGACTATGGAGTCCTGGAATGCTCTGGGTGGGAGAGGACATTACAGAGCACCTCATTCCATTCCAACCCCCTGCTCTCGGCAGGGACACCTTCCACTACCTCAGCTTTCTCTAAGCCCTGTCTAACCTGGCTTTGGACATGTCAGGGATACAACAGCTGTTCTGGGCAACCTGGCTGCATGGCTGCACCACCATCTCAAGGAGGAATTTCATCCTAATATCCCATAATTTCATCCTAATATCCCATCTAAACGTCCTTTGTCAACTTGAAGCCATTGCCCCTTGTCCTGTCTCTCCAGATCCTTGTAGACAGCCCCTCTCCATCCTTCCTGTAAGGTCCCCTCATGAACTGGAAGGGCACAGGTCACCCCAAGGCTGCTCCAGGCTGAACAATCCCAGCTCCCTCAGCCTCTCCTGGGGCTCCAGCTCTTTTCCAGCTCCGTTCCCCTCCCTGGTTTGAAAGGACAGGTCTCTGCTAAGGAAGGTAGGAGCTTCTCTTGAAATGGAAAATGCAAATCTCCTCCCTTCAAATTATTATAATTTTGAAATTGAGGGGCCAAGATGTGGAAGTAGGAATAACAGTTCTTTATTAGGGGAAATAAAAATAAAAATGCAGTAATGCAAAACAACAGTGCCCTGCTGCTGTGGCCACACTGCTCCCAGTGCAGGTCAGGGATTGCCCACCCTGGCTCAGCCCAGGACCAGGACAGAGCCATCCTGAGATATTCTCCAGACAAAGCCCTCTGGGAATTGACAACTGAACAGTTTGCAGTTGTCCAGGCTGAAATAAATACACCGAGCCCTCAGAGGTTTGGCAGCTGTGCACATAAAATGCCATGTAAGGATCTGGGCTGCAGGGACAACAGCAGAGGCTCCAGGCTCCTGTCTCCAAAGCAGCTGGAGCTGTAAATTGTTCTCATACTTTTACAGCTCAGTCCATAGAAGTGTATCTGACTTAAATTATGGTCTCTTTTTTGTTTAAACAAAACTATATAAATTAATGCAAAATATTAATCCATTAAAGGAATTGGTTTTCCCTTATTTCTCTATAAATTCAAATTTGACATACAATGTTTCTGGTAATTTAATGTATTCTTTCTAGTACGACAAAATCAATTGCAGTTACCTTCTGGTTAAAATTCTTTTAACAGTAAATGTTTAAAACGTGTATTCACAATTGCAGCATCTTTTATAATCAAGAATATATTAAATATAGAGAACACGCTAATGGATTTTTTAGCACTGAATCAATTAATCTTATCTTTTTAGATATGGCCAATTTCTTCAATCGATTGAAGCAGCTGAAGTATGAAAATTAACACAGAGATTTAATAATAATCATAGATCAAGTGCTGCTAATTTCCAGCACAAAATATTGTAATTGTCATATGAAATTACTGAAAATCAAATATCTACATGATGAGCTCTTTGCATTGAAAATAATTGTCACTCTTTGTACTGAAAAATCCTTACAAACAAACAAACAAAAAAAAATCAGAAGATCACTTACAATCTCTGCAGAGGACACAGGGTTATAAAACCCACCATATTTATGTGACTTTGATTAATCAATATTTTTGAAGAGTGTTTAATTAGAATCTGGATTTGATGACCTAGGTGGTTCTTTCCAGTCCTATGTTCCTAATTAAATAAAAAGCAAATGCTGGCAAGCATTGATTATTGGTTTTCCTCAGGAAATGTATAACCAACCACATGCTGCTAAAATAATAAGTCAGGAAAAAACAAACAAAACACCCCCCACAGGTTGTCTCCATTCTAGAAAACACTTCTGGTTTCTAGTTTAGGTGAAAAGGAAATATTACTGCTTGTTTCTGTTTGATTACTGTAATTTCATTAGGAAAACTGCAGAAAATTAGCACCTTATTTTATATTTCAGTCTCATTTCCTGCTTTGTTACACGTAATATACAGCAAAGCAAATCTGTCAAATGGATAATTGCCTGCTTCCACACTTGAAGGGGTTTATTCCTAAGGGAGCAGAATTTGCTCGGCAAAAAACCCTTCAAATATTGTGTTGGCAAAGCTGTTCATGCCATAAACCCTCAGCACAACTGCTCCATTGTATCTGTTTTAATGGGAAGTCACATCCTAAGGATTAAGCAAATTTCAGTTATTTGTAATTTATACTTATTTACATTTATACCTTGCTGATCTAATCTAAATTTGATATTATGCAGCCACCTTAAATGTTAATTTCTAAGCTTTTAATATATCACAAAGGATTCAAATTGTGCTGCGATGCACAGGGCTCTTTTAAATCTGTGTTTCTTAAGGAAAATAAGGTGCAAGGCAGGTGTGATCTCTGTCAGGCTCTCTGTCAGCTCCCTTCAAATAATTTTTGATCCTCTTGGACAATTTTATTCAAATTCAAACCAGACTTCTTAAATTCCATTGCTCTGTGGGACTAATTATTTGCCTAACTTGCTTTGCTAACCACTAAATAGATTAAGAAGTATTAAATCTTGCAAATAGAAGTTTGTGTGCACATGTTTTGGCTGTAAAAGATGCAGCTCCATGTGGCAATTGAGTTTGAAAAGTTGGCTTAATTTAGATGCAATTGATCTCTATAGTAATTGTGGTTTTCTTTTCATGCAAGAAATTAGGCAAAATTTTGGTTTCTATAAGGGGAAAAAAGTGGTAATGAAGACAAGCTTCTTTGTTCCACTTCTGTTTTCAGAGACAAATTATTTCTATTTTTCCAAGCACTGGTGAAATCAATAAATCAGAAGGTCTCCCCGCTCAGAAGCCTCTTGCTGAAATGAAATGCCTTCTCTTTTTTCTTCATCTTTTCCTCTGTGATTCACCTCCAGAAACACCTGTTTGTACAGCAAAACACAGTTCCTTCCACAGAGAATATTCAAATTTCCAAAATGCGTGTTCTGTTTTGGCTGGGGAGATGCACTTAATTTTTAGTAACTAATGCTCTGAAGTTAAACCTCTTTGTTTTACAGACAACAGCACAGAAATTATTTCTGCAGTGGCATCAATCCATATTCCCGTGAATTTATTTCTAGATACAGTGAATCCAAGATATTTTTTGAGTTTTGTGCTTTGGTCAAAGGGATTTGAAAAGAGATTGATGAAATGAGTAATTTCACAGTCCAGCGTTCTCAGTGCAAGAATAAAGCACTCCAGAGGAGGGAGCTGTCCCTTAATATCTGGAATTGGAAGGAGGGAATATGTCTTTAATGGCAAAGCTGTGAGGGAAAAAAAAATATTTACTTTAGAGATGGATAAGATGACAGGAACTCTTCAGCATTTTTGCATTATATGTGGGGAACCTTGTTCATCATTTCAGTTTCTGTAAAAATATTAATGATTACTCTGATTAAAATATAATTGTACTTTTGCAAACCACAAAAATTTAAATCATGCAGAACTCAGGCTGGTTCTTTATCCACAGTATTCATAGTAGAAATTTTGTTACTGAATTAACTCTGCTCTTCTTTTGTGTCAGAATCAACTCACTGGAGTATAAAAAGTGTCCACTGCTGGAAAGATGTTATTCATTCAGGTGGTGGATTCACATATCTTGTATATGAAAAGGACAATTAGGGAATCTCAGGGGAAAATGGAGCTGCCAAAGAAATTGGTTTTTCACTCTTTCACCAGTACCAAGGCACTACCTCCACCTCAGTGCTGAGTTCCTCGGTGCTGCTTCACTTCTTGGCTCACGTGTGTCTGTGAGAGGTTTCATTTATCACTTAAGCAAAATTATGAGTAACTGCAGATTCTTTTCTGCTCCATGTGTCATGTTTGTTGACAGATGGAACGCTGTGTGGTACAGAAATGTACAGCAGCAACAGAAAGAATTTCTCAGCTGTGTCAGAAATCAGAAGAAATCTGTAAGCCCTTCTCACTGTGTAACTCCCACAGGCCTTAAAAGAGTTTTCAGCTGATTTCTACTGGATTCAGACAATGAGAAATTAATCTTATAAAGCAACTCAAACTTGTAGCAAAGTTCCTTACACATCTCAGCAGTAGAGGCGGGATTGTAGTGTTACTCTGTTCACGGAAGTCAGGAAGTCAAATGCATGGAACTCCTTTTATCTCCTGAACCTTATCATGAGATTAGCGTATGTGTCACAGTGCACACGTGTGTCCAGACTGGCTTTGCTGTCCAAACATTGGCTGCTTTAATATTCCATATCCTGCCCCTGAACCTCCTGCAAGACCCACAGCCAAACAACAGCACCTTTACATTCCAGTTCTCCCTGGTGGAGAGAGAACTGCTGTGAAGAACACGTTCCACTGACCATAGCAAGGATAAATTATCTATTGCTCTCAAAGCAACTTTGCTACCCCAGAAGGGCCCACTGGGGCACGGACACTCAGTTGTCCTGCCAGGGGGGCCATGCCCCGCTGGTGACAGCCCCACGCGTCCTGGGCTGAGTGACCCGTGCTGTCCCAGGTCCAGCCGATGGCACAGGACACCTCTGTCCTGCCTCTCCTCCAGATCCCTCTGCTCCCACTGCTTGTAATAGTGCAGTTCACACGTCCTTTAGTATTAAGTGGCAGACTCTTAAAAAAAAATCAGTCCTTTATCGATTTGTGGAAGCAAGTTGATGTTAAAGCAAGGCTCTGTTTAAGTCATCATAGAATAGGCTGGGTTGGAAGGGACCTTAAAGCCCATCCAGTGCCACCCCCTGACATGGGCAGGGACACCTTCCACTATCGCAGGGCGCTCCAAGCCCCGTCCAGGCCTGGCCTTGGACGCTTCCAAGGGATGGGGCAGCCCCAGCTCCTGTGAGCAGCCTGTGCCAGGCCTGCCCACCCTGCCCGGGCAGGATTATTGCGGCTGCCGCCGCCGACCCCGGGGCAGGGCTGGGGCAGGGTAGGCTCAGGGCAGGAGCGCCCTGAGGGCAGCGCTTCCCGCGGCCTCGCTCCCCGCCGTGCGCGTGCGCGCGCTCCCAACGCATGCGCGAGGCGGGTGCGGGCGGCGCGCGCCGGCGCGGTCCCGGCCGGGCACATCCCGATCCCGGGCAGTGCCCGCCGGAGCTCGGAGCGCTCGGAGCGGGGTCCCGCAGCCGCACGGCCACCTGCCCGCAGCCCGCGGGGGCACCGCCGCCAAGGGCAGCTCCCCGCCCGGTTTGCCGCGCCGCAGGAAGTCCCTCGGACCTGTCCGAAGTGGGGCCGCGGCCGCTCCGTCCGCTCCCCTGCGCGCCGTGTGCGGGCGAAGATGCCGAAGAAGAAGCCCGGGCCGATCCAGCTGAACCCCGCTCCGGATGGATCCGCCGTGAACGGGACCAGCTCTGCGGAGTGAGTGCTGCCGGGGCGGGGTGCGGGCCGGGCCGGGCCGGGCGCTGTCCGCGGGGTGCGGTGCTCCGAGCCCGCCCTGCCCCGCACGTCCCGGCCCGGCTGCCGCGGGCACCGCGGGCGGGACTCCCGGGTACCCCGGGCACAGCGCGGGATGCTCGCTGTGCCCTCCGCGGAGTGAGGGGATGCTGCTGCCTTCGGCAATAAACAAACTTCTGTCACACAGGCGAGGGAAAAAAAGCTGGTGAAAAAATAGGGGGAAACTTGTATAACTCCTTTCTCCTAGTCCGTAATGGTGTCTGCTGGGCTCTTAGCTTATATAATTACCTAGTAATGCCAAATTACACGTTTGCGATGGCATATTTCATAAACGTTGTGTATGGGAGAATTTATACCGGGACCCGCAGATTTGTAGAAAAGGTGTTTTGTTTTGTTTTGCCTCGTCCTTGGCTTTAAACCCAAACAATGGTTAGTTTGAGCAGAACTGTTTGTCACTAATTGACATGTTGTGCTGGCTACAGCAGGAGCGTGTGTGGAGAAACAGCTTCGGAGCTCCTCTGTGGGCAACACAAACACGACACTGTAAATGTGGGAAGGGCTGAGCTAATCACGGGGACACTTCTGGGGGAAAAATATATTGGATATAATATTGGATGGTTGCGTGGTGGTGCTGGTGAAGCCTCTGTTGCAGGTTTCTCACGGATGTGGGTGGGCAGGGTGGCCTCGGTCAGGCAGACACAGCACCGGCACCGCCAAGTGATGAAATGTTACAGCAGGTTTTCATTTGAGGTTCACGGGTCAAGGTTCACACCTTGATTTTCAGACAATGGTGTCGGGCTAGCCCTTCAGTGAGCCTTGAAACAAAGGTGTGTCTTGGAGGAGCAGATTCCTGCCCCTGTATGGTCAGTTCGGTCCTCTCCGGGAGATGTAAACTGAGCTGCGATGTGCTGCTGTACCGCGGTGACACAGAGGATGTGAGGCAGCCTTGCAGTGACATGTGCGACTCTTGGGCTTTAAAGTGCTCCGTGTTCATCTGTGCCACGTTTTCACACAGGCTCAGATCTCCTTTAACCACCCAAACATCTAAAAAAAAAAAAAATCAAACAACCAAAACCAAATTGACCGCAAAAGAAATATAACCCCAAAACCAAGCAAACATCTCCCGAAAAATAAAAAATTCAGCATCTAGCAGCTCCAGCTGTGACATTTCTAGCAAACTCTTTTGATGATTAACTGAGTGATGAGCTGTTTAAAAACTGTTCTTTGGCAGGAGTTACTGATTGTATCTAAGCATTATGATCTAAATATTACAGAGCTTTTGTTCTGGATTGACAGGGGGAAAAATACTGTGTTTTTATATTTGCTTGGGTAGCACTTTCCAGTCGATTTTCTCAAGGCAGTTGAGAATATGTTGATTTAGTCTTCAGGGATCTCTGTGCATTTTAGTCTTGTTCTACAGAATAAATCTGATTCACCAATCACTTGCTGCTTGTAGTACCTGATGTAAATCACTCGCTCCCAATATACTCAATATCGTATCTCTTCCCGCAAGAAGTGTCATTAATTTTAAATTGCTTTTACATGTGTGGTACTCATTTACTTGTTGGAAGCCTTTGAAGGCTCCTGGGAGTGCTGGGTCTTTCTGCACTGATGAGCTGCCTTGCTTCATTTTCTGCTCCGTGTGTTGATTTGGCTGGGGTTTGTGTGTGTGTCCCCAGCCCTGTGATCTGTGTCGCACACAGGACCTTATACCCAGCTTTTGCCAGGCTTAGAGGTGTCCAGTATTTTTAAAAGAAGTAGCTTAGTGAAAGTAAATTCAGCAACCAGTTGTCCTATATACAGCCAGGATTAATTAATCATGGAAATATCCCCTCATCCTGCTAATTTTAAGCCCTCGTTGTGGAAGATTTCAAATAGCAAAGAACAGTTGCATCAGAATTTAAAAATGTTTTTGGAATTGAGTTGAAAACAGTTTTGTTTTTCATTTCCTTAATCTGTAAGGTTGTTTATTTTCCTCCCTGAGCCTGCTCTGGGTTTTTTCCCCCTTTGGTCACTGCCTGAATTCCTCAGTCAGGTGTTTGTGAGGCTGTTGTGCATGCCGTGCATCCCTGCACTGCCATATTAACACTTCCTAAAGCCCCGAGCCTGCACTCCTGGAATTTTGGCAATGTGAGGCTCTGGTTACCGGTTACATACACAAACCTGTCCCTCTCCAAACGCCTCCCTGCTCCTCAGACACGGCCAAGCACCGAAGGAGCTCGAGGACTTGGCAGGGCAAAAAGGCAGATTCCGAGCCAGGCGATGGAATTCCTGTCCGTGAGTGCCCCAAGGACCCCGGCATCCCGAGGCAAGGGAAGGAAGTTCTTCAGGCCCAGAGGCGATTTTGGCACCAGCCCAAACGGATGTGCAGGGCCTGGGGAGCTCTGTGCTGGAATTCTGAGACTTTCTCTCTGTCACAGGGGGAAGGTTCTGTAACTCATTAATGCTTTTAGGAATGAGCACTTCTGACACCGTGACTTCCTGGCAGAAAGGAAGGGGAAAGGGAGGAAATGAAAGAAGGGGCTGGATGATTCAGGATGTCCTGCTTTGCATTTGTGTCCTGTTCTCTGTCTTCATCCTTATTTGGTGATGGGAGCTCATTGACTGGAGCAAGGGAAAGCTTATTATAGCACGTGGTGTGGGGCTTTAGGAGTATGCAGGAGGCCTGGGTCTCATGTGCCTGGCTCTTTCCTCTTTTGTTCCTTCTTTTTCTCTTTTTTATCCCTCTTTTTCCTGGCAAGGTAGTATACAGGGGAGTTAGTGTGCTTACAATTTAAATACTTGTACCCCAAATATTGAAATGAAAATTTCACAATGTTTCTCTCCGACAGCAGACTTTGTTACTTGCAGCTATTACTTAACAACAACATCCTGTACCAATAATTTTTTCTCGAGGGCCTTCCCAATCCCTGGCTCTGCCCAGCTGGACAACAGAGACAACTTCATGAGAGGTTTTCCTGTGCCCTGAGCTTCACTTCTGCTTTTGACACTTCCCGCGGAGCCGCGGTTGCACGGCGAGGGCTGAACCTCTCTGCTGCTCTGAGCTGCCTCAGCTCCTCAGGCTGAAACCAAGATGACACTGGCCAGCTGCAGGTTTAATTTCATTCCTTGGAGCTGCACAGATATAATTGTGCAAAGCTTCTGCAGGGAAAGGGAAAAAAACCCAGCCGAGCAAACCTGAATGAAAATTAATTGAAGGAGAACTGTTCTGGCTGAATGTTTAGTGTCTTAATAGCCAAAAGAAACAAGAACAAATCTCCAGTTTATGGATTTATGTTCCTTTCAAACTTCTGACTCTCTGTTGCTTTCCCTCTCTGACAGTTTTCAACCAATTTTTGTTTCTCTAAAGCCAACCCAGCCTCAGAATGTGAAGTAGGAAAAAAAAGCAGGTTTTGAGATAATGACACTTTCCTTATTAGAATAAGTTTTGTGTTCATATGAAAAGAAAGGTGCTTCATGAAGTTCTTTAACTGCATCTTTGAAATTTAAAAAAAAAAAAATCAAAGAGAAGGGTCAAACAAACTGCTCTGAAACCTGACTTTTTACCTTGTCTCAATAAATCCAAACAACTTTCCCAGCTCTGGTGTTAAAATATAAACCTTCCAAAAGTGCCTGGGATTTGATTAAATACAAAAATGACAACAATTCTTTTTAAAAATTGAGTGCCACTGACGTTTATGTATTCTATGAGCTTTGACACGATGGGATTGAATTGTATTTTTTTTTCAAAATACAATTCTTTTCAAAATCAGTGTATGTGTTTTAGCAACAACTGGTGTCTCCCAAATGAAGCCTGAGCTGTGACCTCTGCAAATCTCAGATGTGAAGTATCAGCTACAGTAGGGAGGTTTGTTGTTTAATTAGATAAAAATGAGAGCAAAAAAAAAGTAGGCAACAGAATTTGCATCTTCTCTGATGTGCTGGAAAGAAATGGGCCCTTGAGAGCGATTTAAGATGATGTCCATAGGTCTTTATCACCTAAGAAACTGCATTTTTTTAAAAAAAAAAAGAAAGAAAATCCAAAGCAAATTGTGAGTAGAACCAAGTCATCAGGCACAACGTGGTTTTTCAGGGTTTTCTCTTTTTAAAGCCTTAATTATAGCAACCTGTGCCTTAGAACTGTTCAAGCCAGAGAGTAATTTTGTAAAAATGGGTGACTGCAAATTCCAGTCATAGTTTGAGTATTAATTAATCAGCCTTTTCTTCTTGCTGCTGTTTATTCTGGTTAAATTGCATTTAAGGAGGTCCCTGAATGGCTGCTGCAACTCCCTGTGGTCGCTTGGCAAAGAAAAGTTTGGGGATTGTGCAGAACTGGTTTGCACTTCAGTACATATTACAGTTTGCAAAGTAAACAGTTATTGTGCTTCCTGCAATTTTTGGTTTTTTTCACTGTCTTTCTCAAGGGAGCTTCAGTTTGGGTTTTTGAGGAGTAGAGCGGCAGGCTTTGTCCCATCAGAGAAATGGGGCTTTTGGGGCTTTGGGTTTGGGTTTTTGGGCTTTAAGTTCCCATTGTGCGCTCTTTCCCAGTGGATCCTGTTCCAAGACGATTTGTCCTCCATGGAATAGGTTTTTTTATCAGTTTTATTGGATGTGAGATTAGATAAAAGGAAAGGAAGATTTTCACAGACTTGCTCACTTTAATGCTGGCAGGGTCATTTCTGCCTTGCTTCCTGGGGGGATTTTTTATTGGGGATTTTTTTCCCTTTGGAATTCCTTAGACATTAGGGGAGCTTTTTTGCCTGTGTGCAGTGATCTGGAAGATTAGACCCTGGAATTTTATGACTGATCTGGTTGGATTGCAGTTGCATTCAATATACATGTAGAATTACTGCAAGCTTTTAAATATTAAAAAAGAAAAAAAAAGAGAGAGAAACCTTTTTTTTAATCCCCTACTAATGAAGGATTAATCAAACTTCCAAATACATGTGATATGAGAGATTGCATTTTAAATTAAAATATACTCATGCACAGCTTTCTCTTTTAATGTGCTTGAGCCTGGCATTGTCCTTCACTGAATTAGAAATACCATTTTAATGTTACTTAAGTACACTAATAGAACATGTGATCTGTTATAATAAAATAATGAAAAGTCAGAGCCTGCAGCACCTCACGGACTTGTGCTGAAAAAAATTCTGACTAAGTGTACACCAGTAGCACAGAAATTAATGAATTAAGGGGCACACTGACCTGTGCAGCTCCTGCTGGCTGTAGGCAGCTTTTTGTTGACAAGTATGGATGTAGGAAGGATTTTAAGACATTTAATACTGTCTTGTTATGTTCTGACAGTCAGATTTAAGCATAATGATGGTAATGGAGGAATACTTTACTTTGTATGAGCTTAAAAAGCTTCAATTGGTTTAGGGGAGTTAAAAATGGGTGTAAAAATAAACGTTGCTGAGGAAATGTGAGGAGGATAAGTGGTGAGGGAAGTGCAGCTGTGCTCTGGATCCAGCTGCTTCTCTTGTCCTTACAGGGAGGCTGCAGACGGGCACAGAGGTGAGATTTCACAACAGGGCTTGTGCAAGATCCTGCTCCTCCTGCAGAGTCTCTCCTCTCCTGCTGACAGCTCTGAAGCCACCAGAGGAGCCCTGAGGAGCTCTCAGAGCTCTGCCCACCAGCACTGGGTCAGTTTGGCCAGGGAAACAATCCCACTGCAAATGGGATTTAATTTGTGAATGGGCTACTTGGGAATGAGAGCCTTGGGGCAGAATGAGACCATCACCCCCTGCCTTGGCAGGATGGGTGACAGAGCACAGGGAGATGCCGGAGTTCAGAAATTACAGCAATTCCTGGCTAGCACAGGTTTTAATGGAGTCATCTCAGGTCTCTGTCCCAAGAGGAACAAATCTCCTGCCAGACCTTCCAGTGTTATCTCACAGCCAGAAAAAGGGATTGAGAGGGTCTGGGTAAAGCCAACATGTAGCTGAATTATTTATTCGTACAACAACACTGCTGTTGTTAACCTGGGAGAAGGGGTTTTGAGTTAGCACTAACTTACAAAAACCCAAACATGAAAACTGTGGGGCAGGAAACCACCAGCCAGTTTTTAGAGTGGATTTTTAAACGTATTTCACTGAAAACAGGAGAAACATTGTGAAATGAGCTGAGGAAGGAATTTTCTATGAGGTCTGATAAACCTTTCCATCTCACCTTTAGGTAGTTTGTTCCCTTTCAATTACTGAGTTCTGAATTTTCCAGTAAAAAAGCTCCTCCCCTTTTTGCCTGTGTTACCTTTTTTCAGCTGCATTTGTTCTCCTGCCATTGCCCTGGGGGTTGCCTGGGCTGTGGCAAGTGTGCAAATTCCACTGCCAAAACACAAGAATGCCTCTTGGAGGTAGAAATGTTTGCTAGCAAAACTGGATTTTTGGGGAATCGTGTTCTTTCTTCCAAAGACATCGCAATTTTTAATTTTTTTTTTTTTTTTTGAGGAAGCAGTGGATTTCTTTTTCTAATCACTTTTGTCCCTAGCAATTAGTAATCAGATGATTCCTGCTTTGATACGTGCTCAGTATTACTCAGACAAAGTCGTGGTTACACCACTTTGGGTGTCTTTGGAAGTGCAGGGGCACACCTGGGCAAGGCTCATTCAGTGCTCAGCATCTCTTGGCAAACATCTGTGGAGGAGCCTTTGTCATCCTGAGTCCTGTCTGGGCAGGAGGAGGGTGGATTCCAGCAGAACTCCTCCCTGCTGACACCTCAGGACAGGATTTCCACCTGGATCCAGCCTCGTCCATCAAGTGCAGCCCATAACAGGGGATACAAAAAAAGCAGATTATTTTCCTTTGCATGCTGAGCACCAGGATGGAGATATTCCAACAGTGTGGGATTCTTTGGATGAACAAGAATGTTCTTTAAAACCTCCTTATGGGTTTTTATAACAAACCCTTGAAAGTTCCTGGCAGCTCTTCCCCCTTTCTTGCAGGGTTTTGTAGAACTCAGCATTGTTCTGTGCTTTTCCAGAACTTTTTTTCAGTGTGGTGGGAAGATGAGTCAGCAGATTGCAGAACACATTCTTTTGGGAAAAAAAAAAATGTTCTCTTTGGATATAGATATGTGAATATTTTTGTATGTATTGGTACACTTGATTAATATATTAAGTGAAAGTTATTAATTTCTTCTGCTAAATGGCCGTGCTGACAAATGTTCAGTATTATGCAATCCATCCATTTGAAACCTTCCATCCTGGCCTTCTCAGAATCCCAGCTATGGGGTTTTTGGTCTGTTTTCAGGCAGTTTCTGGCAGTTTCTTTTCCTGCTCCCTGGTGTGGTCTCTGTGGCTCTGGATGGAGTTTGTCCTGCTCTGCTCTGGGCTCAGCTCTTGCACACAGGAGTCTCAATTCTGATCCTGGCCTCATTCAGGGGCCTTGAAAACTGATCCTGTAACTTCATCTTTTTTATTATTGTAGTGGCCCTCAAAGGCTGTGTAGCTGCCACATGGGAGAGTTGGGAAGATACTGTTACTGTAACCATTGCATGTGTTATCCTTTGGTTTTGTCATTATATTTAACTCCTAATTCAGAGACATAAAACAATGGGAATGCAGGCCTTGGGTAAATATGTGTGTCAGCTGATGATCAGAATTTATAATTCTGTGTATTCTCTGTGCTGTGCTTTAAGTATCCAATCAATAAGTTTATTTTTCTGTCCATAAGGAAGTTTTAATTGCCCTGTGGTTCCTTTATCCTGATAATGTTTACTGTTGGCTGGGAAAAATCATGCACAGACATGAAAGGGAGATGGAGAGCTTGAATTTCTGGAGGTTTGGATGTAGAATTTCTTAACTTGAGGTTACAGAGTTGATTTAGGGCAAATTCTGAATGCAATGGTAAGTCCTGAGGAAGGCTCTTAACTCAGAAAAACCCCAAACTCCCTCTCTGTGGCGTTGGTTGGAGAGCTCAGATGCCAAAGGGGTGCCTGAGGTGGCAGCTCCTGCTCAGGGTGAGGGGCTGGAACACCAGGAGATGGAACAGCTGCAAATCCCTGGTGGGAAGAGGCACCCGGGGCACCACTCTGGCTCCTCTGTGCCTTTTCTGCCTGCTGGGCTCTGCCTTCAGCCCAGCCCTGCTGGGTGATGTGCTTTGGCCCAGGTGGGGGGAAATGGGAGGTTTAATGGGATGGTGGTGAGCTCAAGAGAAAGAGGAGGAGGCTTAAAGCGAAGATTCCCAGCCTAGAGGGAGTTTAGAAAGTTCAGCTGTCCCGTTACTTGGAGACTCAGCAGGAGATTTGAAATTGTGTCTGTTTTTTTCTTTAGAACTCATGCCTTTCAACCTAGAAAAATGAGAATTTACATTAAATTTGGGGTAGAAGAATACTCTTTTGGACAGAACAATGCTTTTCTAATGGTTTTGTTTTGCATGCCTTTCACTGAGCAATAGATTTCAATCAAATGTCTGCCTCTCTTCTTTTCTCTGGCAGTATTAAAGCTCACTCTATGCCATGCAATGTCACTGGGATGTGGAAGTGGATGGTGTGTTAGATATTAGGGAAAAATCCTTCCCTGGCAGGGTGGGCAGGGCCTGGCACAGGTGCCCAGAGCAGCTGGGGCTGCCCCTGCATCCCTGGCAGTGCCCAAGGCCAGGCTGGATGGGGCTGGAGCAGCCTGGGACAGGGAAGGTGTCCCTGCCATGGCAGGGGTGGCACTGGATGAGCTGTGAGAAGCCAGTCTGTGATGTGCAGATGATAAATTCACCTACAAATCCCACCTAAGTACAAGGGAAAATTTTTAAGATCCTCTAACACATGGCAAGGATTGAAAATCTACAAGGGTTGAAAACCAGTGTATTTTTCCAGAGCAGACTCATTGCATTTATAGGGAATTTGGATTTTTTTGAGTTGATGCTCTGACTGCAAGTTTTATGAGGCTGCACTGGAGTTAACCCAGACAGACACCTGTGCTCTAAGCTGGAGGACTTCTGGAATTACATTTATCTTCCATGTTATTCTGTGAACTGCTCTTTGCTAAAGGAAAAGTTTAATAAGAATTTGTCTTGTTGCCCGGGTTTGGCAGAGTCACACAACATAGTAGTCTGTCTTCTCAAAACCACAGAATGTCTTCGTGTTCCTAACACTTAATTTCAGCTCCCTGATTGAGGTTGTTCATGGAAATGATGTAGTGAACTGCCTACTTTCTTCTCCAAATTGACAGTTGTGTGGGCTTGGGGAAAGCATTAATGTCACTGTTCTGGAAAACAACCCCCAAGCTTTGTATCCTCATGCGACAGGAGATCTGAAAGTGAAAGTACTTCTTGATGCTTTCACTCATGCTAATTGTTCAGCTTCAGCACTGATAGTAGTGCCTTTGAACAGATATTTGACAAATTACTGGTAAAGGCTCTCAGAGTTTTTTTCCTTTTTCCCCTGCCACACTTTTTTTCTTCTCTCTCTGAAGCAGACTTTGGAGTTGAGTTTTACTGCAGCCTTTAGGGTTGAGTGTATGATTAACTTAGCACTAACATGAATTTAAAAAAAAAAAAAGCTCCCAGGGATTTGGAGTACTAGTATTAATTAAGGACTTATTTTCTGGTTTTTGTTATGCCATGATGTGCTAGCAGCCTACAAGCAGCATTTCCCTTCCTGTCACTGCTTCCAAGAGAGCAAGTGTGTTCTGAAGTGTTCATGCATCTCCTCCAGGAGCGCTTTCCTCAGTGCTGAGGTGGAGCTGGGAGCCTCCCCTTGCCTCCCGTGCGTCTCTGGGTGCTGAGCGCTCTCACTGCACAGGCTGTGGCTCCTCCCTGCCCAGCCTGCAGTAGGAAACACAAATGTGGTTCTTGCTGCATTCTTCTCCAACCTGGGAGGTCACAGAAGTGCCACGGGGGGATGCTGCACTGTCAGAACACTCCCTTGAGCACAGAAAGAAGCAATGGGAGTTAATAGGAAAGATCCTCCCTGATCAAATGTGGGTGAAGAGAATTCTTCCTCTAGGGCACCTGGTACCTCCTGCTGCCCTTGAGAGAGAGGAAGAAACAGCCAGCTTTCCTTGCCCTGAGTGTGTATTTTGTTGAAGCTTCCATTTAGTGAGGAAGGGAGAGGTCTCACAGTAGTTGTGAGGACCCAGCAGTGAGTGCAGGGCTGTTGTCTGCTGGCTGTGCAGGGTGTTTATCCTCCTGCCAGCTGAGCAGGGAGGTGTTTGCTGCTGGTGTTCTGTGGGATTCCTCTGTGTCCTTACCAAATGGAGGAGGCAGCTCTGACCTCCCCGTGGCTTCCTCCCAAGGATCACCCTGGAGAGCTGGATGCCATCCCTGGTGCAGTTTAGTGTGTGCTTGGCTCCCAGACTGCTAGCAATAAGTGAAATGATCACCTATTGCCTCAGAGCAGAGCTTGGCACTGTGGAGCCCTGAGCTGCTCTGATGATTTCCTGCTTTGATGGATCCCTGGCAAAGCCATGGTGCCTTGACAGTGAAAAACACAACCCCAAGACTGCAGCAGGTAATGGGGATGAATTTTAATAGGAATCTTTGTCTCTGAATAAAAGTTTTATACAAGATTAAGTGACTCCCAGTGCTCTTTCTGGAGGCAGACAGTTGCACAGTAGCATGTTGCTATTTTAGCTGCCAAAGTTCCTGAACATTTTTGTGGTGCCTGGTGATGAACTGTCTAAAATATTCCCTCTTCTGTATTCTGGATGTGCTGGTTTCATTCAGTCTGTAAAACTTCCTGTGTAATGATTTACTTTTCCACCTGTTTCTCTGTGCTTTGGAACTTGCTGTGATGCTTTTACCCAGGTGACAGTCCCAGGTACCAGCCAGGGGAGTATTCTAACTGTAGTTGGAGTTAAAAACTAAAACTTCCAAAGTCCTGCCTCCTGGAAATACTCTGAGTAGGTTACACCACTAATTTAGATGACAAAAATGCACCTTCTATATACCTATCTGCATTTTAAATTGATTAATGTCCAGTCCTTCGAGCAAAGAAGCAGAATGAAAAAAATCAATTCCTTCCTGATGCCTGACATTCAGTTATTACAGTTCTGTTCTTTTGATAAAGCTAAATGTTGGTGGTTACACTCTGAAACATGATTCTGACAAGGCATTTGCTGCGTTCATATTTTTCTGATTAATTCACTTTACAGTTAGAGAATTGGTCCTGAAAATCTGAGAAATTCATTGCTCATCACTGCAAGTGAAATTAGAGCTTAGAACATTTCTGATTTTTGGTGGCCAAACGTGGTGGGGAAACCTGAGACGCTGAAATTCATGAGATCAACACTTCCCATCCGGGAGAGCCTTTGGAACCTCTTGTATTGAAGCGGGGAGCCCAGCAATAATTCATAGTTTCAAGCAAGGAAATGCCTGTTTTAAGTGAATGCCAAGTTAATTTAGATTGAAGCAGGCAACTTATAAAAAACCAGCTTTATCCAGACAAACATTAGAGTAAATAGATGTGATAAGTGCTATCCTAGCAAGTATTTTTGTTCCTAAAGCACCAGTAGGACAGTTGTTTATTCCCTCACACCAGCAGTCTGTCTGCTCCAAGTCATGTGCTCAAGCATCTCTGCGTTGTCTCCCAAGCCAAAGCCCCCTTCTGCCTGAGAGAAAAACTGAATAGTTGTTTTCTTCAAAGCACAGCAAGGAAAGCCTTGTTGCACTCTGTTTCTGTGTCTCTAGTTTGGGGTTTTTTTTATTTCAAATGGACAACCCTGGCTTATTCAGTAATCCTTAAAATGACAGCAAGTTTCTTCTCAAAACCTGTAAATTATAATGAAGGTTTGAGTTCTGTCTTCTCACAACAGTAATTTTCTGGGGTGAAACACGGAGTTTTTGTGCAGCATTTGTTACTCTGGAGTTCATTGCAGGAAAGGGAGAGATGCTTGACTTTGCCTCAGCTTTTCCCCTGTGCTCTTGGTGCAAGAAGAGCTGGTTCAGGTGTGTTCTAGGAAAGACACACCTCCCTTTGACTCCAGCCTGGAATTGTTTGCTTCACTGGGCACATTTGATGGGGAAAAAAAAATAATCCAGGGATTAATCATTCAGTTATCAGCATTTCTGGACTTCAAAAAATGTGTTTCTTTCTTAATGATTCCCCTTTAAAACAGAGGCAGTAAAACAGATTAATTTGGATGTTCTTGTAAGCCACATTTATCTACCTGGGGGATTTTTCAGTAGGGATACTCCAGGATTATTGGTGTGTGATTATATAGGTATAAAACAGGGTATGAGGACAGAAATGAAGTTTCTTTTTAAAAGATAGTATAAAAAATTTTTGCTTTGGTGAAGATACTTGATTTTTAAGGTAAAATAGAGACAGGTGTGGTAGTAGTCATGCATCCTCTCAGCTGACCACTGGCTGTGAGGATGTCCCTTTGTACAACAGATTTTCAGAGTGAACATTTTATGAAGTGGTGAATAGCAATAGTTTTGATTATTGGTGAAATTTAATTTTTTCTAAAGGAAAGTAGTTCAGTTCTTCATAATTCTGAAGAAATAAATTCTTTTCCTCAGATTCTTCATCCTAGCAACACTGTATTCCCTGGGAACATTGCATAAATTTGGTGAAGCAAAACAGGTTCTTGCTGTTAAATATTTACTCTTGCAGCAACTTATTGTTGCAGTTGGAAGCAGGGAATTTTAAAGGAGCCTTTAAGCTGTCATATTGGAATGAAGCATTTCCATAGGAACTGAAGTTGTTAAAATGTTCCTGGAACACTGAATTTGTGTCTGTAGTTCCAAAATTAACTTCTGCATAAAGTTTTGGTTTTCTATTTTGTGTTGCTTAAAAACATGTATCCTCATGTTAAAATGAGGTTTCCAGCAGATGTGTCCTGAAACAAAATTAAAATAAGCTTAAAACCTTTGGGCCAAAGACTTTCACATTTCCAGTAACTTGGTTTTGAGTGTGTTTGGCTGGGCTTGATGACTTCTTACTGATAACTAAATTAGAAACTTCTGAATGAATTGTTGGTTATACAGTGCTGTGGAAATCAGTCAATAAAACATTTAGGCAAACTCAGGAGGAAATTACAACACAACCTTGAAAACACACAACTAAAAATAGCGTGGAGTGCTGTGATTCAGGAGCTCTCTCTGAGCAGAAGTGCAGAGTCATGAAGCCACTCCTGGAGCTGGTGAAACTCAGCATGCCTGGATTGGGGCAGGACCTCAGGAATGGGGAAGCTGGATATCTTGTGTTTGTCCTTGTTTTATCTGGGATACAAAAATGAAACTCAGTTTACATAAATTAGAGGTGCAGCAGCCCATCTCACAGGGGCGACTGTGCAGGTTGGGTCCTTCTGAACAGCGTGTGCAGGTGCAGGAATGGAGTGATTTCACTCTGACCTCTGTTCCCTCATCTCCCCTCCCAGCTCTGCTCAATCCTTGTCTCTCGTGCAGGACAAACCTGGAGGCCCTGCAGAAGAAGCTGGAGGAGCTGGAGCTGGATGAGCAGCAGCGGAAGCGCCTGGAGGCGTTCCTCACCCAGAAACAGAAGGTTGGGGAGCTGAAGGATGATGACTTTGAGAAGATCAGTGAGCTGGGAGCAGGCAATGGTGGTGTGGTCTTCAAAGTGTCTCACAAACCCTCCGGCCTCATAATGGCCAGAAAGGTGAGGGGGGCAGAAAGAATGACCTGGGCATGGTGTTTATAGAGGATGTTGGCTCTGAAATACAGGGGAGTTATTTAGAGAAATAATTGGTGGTGACACACAGAAATTCCTATTTAATGCCAGCTCTCAGAGAAAGGGATGTGTTTCCATCAGTAGGAAATGTTGCACTTCCTCATCCTACGTGAGCATCCCAGTTTTTCAGAAGTAGTGTCACACATGTTAGTAATGAAAGGGTTGGCATTTGTTCCTCCTTTTCCCCTCTCACTCAGGAGTAGGAGGCCTAAAAAATTACTGGAAATTATCATTTAGACAGAGGTGGCAACATTCTGTATTCTGGGCAGTAAATTTAGAGGAATGGAAAAGGTATCACCTGTCTTAGGAGCTTCCTTCACAGGCCCACAGCAGAAAAGAGCTCTGGATGAGACTGGGGAAGAAGAGAACTCAAAAAAAAATGGGAATGAGGGAATGCATTGGAGTTCAGTGACATATCCTGTTCTGTAGCTCCATCCTGGGATTCAGTTTCTGGGCAGGAAGGGACTTTTCCTTCTCTGAGAGTATTTTTCATGCTTTACAACCTGGAGCAGTTGTGACCTAGTTTGCAAGAGAACTGAGATTTATTTTTTTTGTGACTGAAATAGCTTGATGTTTTAATTCTCATTTAGTTTACATGAGGAGCTTTCACTTCCTGTCAATATCCCTGGGAACAGAACACTCATCCCAGGTCCCATTGTTTTACTACACTGGGAACTTCCCTTTTTTTGATTGAGAAGTTGAAGACTTCTTTAAAAGATAGTATAAAAATAATTTTCTTTTTAAGGTATTTCTTTTTAAGAAGGGACCAGCGTCATGTTCAGCAAAACTAAAGGAAAATGTGCATGGGCTAAGAATAAACTATGCTGAGGACATTGGCAGTTTGAGGAGAAGCAAGGGAAAATGCCCAATTCAGAGATGTGAGAATTACAAAATGCACAAGTCACTGAGGTTTTCTTGAACTGAATCAATTTAATTGATTTTTGTTTTTTTCACCTGCTGTTGGTTTAACAGGAAATTTTGCCCCAGTTCATTAATATTTGATGCAACTGAGATGCTTGCTGAATTGTGCTTTTTTTCCATTTATTAACCAAAATTTCATTTCCATAATCTTTCCTTTCACATAGGGAGCACTTATCCCATTGTATGGGATAAACAGTCTGGTGGGGAAAAGGTGCTGGGGAGTTTTTAATGGGAGCTTCAGCTCATTCCTTCCACTAATGCTTTACAAACACCTGGACAGGTTTTTTTCAGCAGCTGCCTCTGAGTCAGTGCATCTTTGACACATTTCCCTAAGGAAATGTGCTGCAACAAAAAGTTTCTGCTGGAGAAGTATTTTGTGAAAAGAGGATGGAATTCCTGCCTTTTCCTGGGTGCTGTGTTGTTTTGTTTTCCCTTGGCCACTAGTGTTGGATTTTGCCCTTTTCTGACCCAGGGATGGGGCAACTGGGAAGTGTTTTAAAAACTTTTATTCCATTTTCAGTCTCATGGGAAGGGTGAGAGAATAAAGATGTTATAATTCACACCATCACAATCAGAAACCAACTATTTCTTAATTACAATACAGTACAATACATTATTATAATTACTTCTTAATTGCAATATATTATATAGGTTTCTTAACCTATCAGTTTTTACATACAAATGACATACATCAGTTTACATACAAATACATACTATGTGAACCTTCTGTCAAGCTTTAAGAATTCTCTGCAAATTCATTTCCCACACACTGGGAAAGCAAGGATGGATTATTTTACAGTTAAATTGTAAAATAATTCGGGTTGGAAAGGACCTCTGGAGGTTATGAGATGCTCAAAGCAGAGTCAGCTCTGAGATCAGGACATCTCAGGGCCTGCCAGGTGTTGAAAACCTCTCTGAAAGGCACAAATCATCACTCCTGAAAAGTGGATTTGATTTTATTGGGTGGGCTTCTTTTGCAGTTAATCCACCTGGAGATCAAGCCAGCCATCCGCAACCAGATCATCCGGGAGCTGCAGGTGCTGCACGAGTGCAACTCCCCCTACATCGTGGGCTTCTATGGAGCCTTCTACAGTGATGGGGAGATCTCCATCTGCATGGAGCACATGGTGAGTGCCAGGAATTGGTTATTCACTGGTGGAGAGGTCTCCATCTGCATGGAGCACATGGTGAGTGCCAGGAATTGGTTATTCACTGGTGGAGAGGTCTCCATCTGCATGGAGCACATGGTGAGTGCCAGGAATTGGTTATTCACTGATGGGAGATCTCTGATGCCTTGTGCAGGCTGCCCTGGAGCAGAGGCTGGGCAGAGCTCCAGAATAAAGCAGGGATTCATTCAAAGCATCTCCTCCATGGATCCACCTTGGGCAGCACCAGAGCCCAGCCAGGGCTGCACCCAAGATGAACCAAAATGGCCCCAAAATGCACGGCCGGGCACGGGCTCTGTCCCTGGGATCAGTTCTGCTCCATTTGCACCTTGCAGTTCATTGTCCCATCCCAGCTTTAGCCCCTGCAGTCCCACCCTGCTTGTTTTTCTCTCTCCAGCCCACGGGGTTTGTGCTCTGGGGCTGAGGTTTGGGTCATTTGTCCTTGGTGCCCAGCTGGAGCAGGAATTGTTTTGTGTCCCTGCTCTGTGCACAGAGCTCAGCATCCCTGATGTGAAGCCCAGACCCCTCTAAAGCAGCACAGAACCTGGAAAATATAAAAGCTGAAAGCTGAGGCATCATCTCCATCTGCATGGAGCACATGGTGGGTGCTCAGAAAATTTATTTCCTGGGAGTTTTCCCCTGGGGTTATTCCCTGAGCCTTCCTGCAAACCCTCAGTGCCACCAGCACTGCAGTTACCCAAGTTCTCTGCTCCTCTGAAGATGTGGTTTTGATTTACTCTACGAATCTGAGGTTGGGATTGATAGGAGATGATTTATCCCCTTCTCCACTGTCTGCCCTGCACAAATGTAGCTTCCCAATTGCTTCTTTTTTATCCTTTTGTTGTATTTAAAAATATTTACCCAGTCCTGCTACTTAAACACTTGTTCTGACTGGGGTTCAGCTTTGTTTTTTCTGCAGAATGAACCAGATCACTGATACTGCAGCTGTGCAGATTCTATTTTTTTTCTTATTTATATGAATCCATATTTTGTCTCTTTTTTAAATGTTGCAGAAAATGCAAACGTGAACAACAGTGGGCAAGCCCAGAGGGATCTTACACAACTTTTTTAATGCCAAAAAAATATTTTTCACCGTGTTTCATTTTAATACAAAGTACACATTCTTCTCGACATCTGTTTGCCTTTCTCCAGCCATATGGACTCAAAACATGAAAAGTAAATTTTCTGCAATTAAGGGACAGTCGAATTTGTTACCTCACTTGGTGGAGGTTTTTAACAACACAGAGAGCACAATACAGCCAAAGACCTCTTTATTTTTTCCCCTGAAAGGAGCTGTTTCTTTGGAGAGATGCTGTATTTTTTCTGGAAAGTGCATGTGATTGTTGTAATGCTTCTGTGGTCCCTCAGAATTTTGAGAAGGAATCGATGGTTGCTTAGGAACCAGCGCTCACCATGCGGGCTCCAGCATGTGGGAGCCCAGGGGAAGGTGTGCACCCCCAAAATCCTAATTCCTGCTGGCAATGGGAAATCCAGCTCTCAAAATTGAAAAGAAGAGTGAAAAATAGGAAAAATGGTGGTAAAAAAACCTGTCTGGGCGTTGCTGGAGGATATGTTAAATGTCACAGATGTGCACAGCTGCAGTTGCTGAAGGAGCCTGTGTGTTGCCACATTCCAGAGGAGAAATAAAAGGCCTAAAGAATCTCAATTTATTTGTCAATGAGAAAATCACCAGCAGCAATCAGGGTTTGTAGGTTCCTAAGCAGGGAATAATATATCTGACAGGGAATATTATGTGTGACAGCAAACATTTTCAATTTGAGAGAAGGCAGGGTGAAATCTGGTGGCTCAGTTCTGAATCTGGTGCAAGCCAGACTGGATACTACATTTTACATAGAACAGCTAATCAATAAGTTATGAAATCAAAAGAGAGGTGGATTATCATAGTCTTAATTTATGTTATTATTATGCTATTATATTATCTATATTATCATTCTTATACTATTATTATAATCATAATTTATTATTATAATCTTAATTTAGCATTAAGCTTAATGCAGATCATTGATAGAAGTTTTTGGTCTCCTTTTGGATAAAAGATTGGATGAAAATCTCCACTGTGGTCCTTTTTTCTTTCAGTTGTTACCACTCAGAAATCTTATTTTTAGCAGAGGGTTACAAAACCTAAGTAGGATTATGAACAAAAAGTTGGAGGTGGAACGGGCACGGAACTTGAGTGTTTGATATTTTTAGGTACCTAAATTCAAGATCAATGCCTAACTTTGCTTAGCAGCAGGTATTTAACAGGCAAAAGGGTTGGAGGCAGCTCCTGCAAGACACTGAAGGCTGCAGCCGAGACGAGGCAGCTGAATTGTGTTCAGCCTTGCCCAGGATCAGAGCTGCTCCTCAGGGAAGGGGAAAAAAGGCTTTTTTCTGTAACAAAATTATGGTTAATACACCAGTGTCTCAGCAGAGACAGCTGTCCAGAAATTCAGACTGGTTTAACAAGAGATTTCTAGAGATATTTTTTTTTCTGCTGGTGCATTTTTAATCAAGTGTGGAGTATGTGGGTGTGTTTTTTACAAAAATACGTGATCAGATAAGTATTTATATACTTCCCTTCTCATAAGAGTTGTAGGTTTTAGTCCTCAAATAATAAACCTTTGTGTTCCAGTGTTTTTGCTTTCACCATGTGTAAATGTTGATGGGAACTTCCAAAGGGGAGGTTAAGGCAGAAGGCAATTCATTACTCCAGCTGGATCTTTATGGCAAGTATTGGGAGTTATCCAGTGCTGATCCAGACAACAGGATATGGTTTTGAATTGGAAAAATAACTTTTCAGTTTCTTCTTTGGTTGTATATTCTTTGCTCCAGAGAATCCAGACCTTATGCAGGAGTCTATTGTTGAATCAGTTGCTAAAAATAAACAGCATTTTTCCCAGTTTTCCTTTTGAAAAGCTCTTAGCAACAGTGGGGATATATTTGCCTTTGCTGGGGGTGTGTGTGCATGCAGGCAGTTTATTTAATCTAATAAACAAGGCCATGGCTTACCAGGGAACCTTCCAACCATTTTCTCCCTATTTTGGTTCTTTCTGTGCCAAACCATCCTTGGAAGAGTCACCCTGGAGCTGCGGAAGTGACAGAGGCAGCTCCTCCTGGGCAGGACCTGCTGTGGGACAGGCCTGGGACAGGGATCTGGGTTCTCTCATCATCCTGGGGTGCCTCTGGCAGCTGGGGCTGCCCCTGCATCCCTGGCAGTGCCCAAGGCCAGGCTGGATGGGCTTGGAGCACCATGGGACAGTGGGAAGTGTCCCTGCCCCAGGATTAGAGGTCCCTTCCAGCACCATCATTCTGGGATTTTCAAGCAGAAAACTCTGTCTCTTCCAGTAGGATGAGTTTTCAGCCCCATAATCAGGATCAATAAAATCTTGTCTTTCTATCTCTGGAGGAGGAGGATTATGGTGGATGGATGTGACAAAAAAAAAAAATGCATTGGGCAGAAAATTACAGAAACCTGTGCAATCTTTCCTGCTTGCTTGTCACTGTTTGTGGGCAGTGCTGCCTCGAGGAGATCCAAACCATGGAAGTGCTGCTCTGGAAGAGCATTGTGTGCAGTGTTTATTTGAGTGGATGTTGTTAGTGGCCAAATGTTTATTTAAAATAAACACAAACCTGACTGATTCCTCCCGAGGAGTGATTTATTTATTTCAGATTTGCACCACAACAATGTTAAAGCAAACATGAAGAGCAGCTTGGGATTTTTTTAAACAAATTAAGGCTTCAGTTTACAGCCCTGCTTAAAATATTTCAGAGCAATTTGATTCAAGTTTTGACTATTGAAATATTTCTTGTTAGGATGGTGGCTCCTTGGATCAAGTGCTGAAAAAGGCTGGGAGGATTCCAGAGCAGATCCTGGGCAAAGTTAGCATTGCGGTGAGTGGGGCAGGGGTGGCACCTCTGGGCTTGGCTGGGCACTGCCACATCCAGAGGGTGGGGGACGGGGAAGGAGGGAATATTCCCAGGTTTTTCAGTGTGCTTCTTCATTTTTCAGTTTCTCTTTGTACGAGGTAGCTGTGGGCACTGGGATGAGTAACACATTCTGGGGTGTGTGCTTGGAGTTGCTGCTTTTGGATCAGTTGATGCTTCTGGATGAGAGCTGAATTAACACTTTCTTATTTTTCAGGATTACCTTTTTCTCTCCATTCTGCAGCAAGAATGTGTGCAGAGCTCTCTGTACACAGAGCTCCCAGGAAGGGGTTGGGTTTGTTTTTCATTTTTCTAGTCCGAGCTGGAGGGGCAAATGAAAACTCAGTGTTGATTGGCAGTGATTACATTTTGGAGTTTCTGTTAAGCTGCATGAATTTGGAATTCTTGTGCAGACATAGCATTCAACTCTCTCTTCTGCTTCCTAAATTAATTTCTTTTGCATTTGTCTCTAGGTAATAAAAGGACTCACATATCTGAGAGAAAAGCATAAAATAATGCACAGAGGTGAGATAAAAGTTTGTGTTGTAACTTTCCTAGAGTATAATTTTTATTTACATTAAAATGCCTCTTTTTTCTGTGCTTGGTTCTTTATGGGTCCGTATGGCTTTGGTTCAAAGGGCTTTTCTTGGACAGTGTAAGGCAAACTTTTTGTTTTAAATCCAAATCTCTTCCCATGACTATCAGGTGTCTTCAGCTTCTGTCTCCCTGCAGCTTATCTGGGTTTGTAATCCATGCTTGAACTGCTGTTCTTGCATTTTATGTGCACATAGAACTTGTCTGTGTTTGAGACCGATTGCATTGAAAACCTCTGAGCTAAATTTCATTTGACTGTTCAATAGTCATTGCCATGAAAACTTTTAAAAGAAAGTCACTTTTTTCCCATTTGTCTTACATTCACATTCTGTTTATTGAGAGCTGTCATGCAGAACTGCATCCTTTGCATACTTTAAAACAATTAAAAACCATGGTGAAGCTGTGTAAAATGGGAGTGTTGCTTCTCCTGGGTCTTTAGTCACTTTAGAATAAATGTACTAAATTAAATTCTGCTTTTAATTGCCCTTTTCAAAATCGGGCTCCTCCATTAATCTGTTGCATGTTCCATTAAAGAAGAATGACCCTTGGTACAGTAATAAATCCATTTTTGCTGCTGTGGGTGTGCTGTGAAGGTGGGGCTGGAGCAGTGCTGGTGCCCTGTGTGCCACCCACAGCAGCTGCTGGGCAGCTTTGGACCACAGGGGAATACTCAGATGATAAAATATCTGCAGCAGACATTAATGCATGTCTGAATTTACATTTATTGCCCAGACCAAAGAGAGGAGTCAGCAATCCCAGCTTGCACAAGCTGTTGTAGGATCACCTTACACATGAAGTTGTGTTTATCACACATTCCTGGTTTGTGGGGTTTTTTTAAACAAATATAGCTCTCTTGTGGAGCAGGGAGGTTGGAGGGAGACTCTAAACATTTCTGGTGACAGTTTCAAAGCCATTTGTCTGTGTTCAGAGCATAAGGACTCCAGGGAAAGAGATCACCTTATTTTAGGGCACCCTGGTAGAGTTACTGCTGCATCTTGTCCTCGAGTCAGCCACACCAGTGGGTTGTTACTATGTTGGTTGCTTGGGGTTTTTTTTTTAGGTTGATCTTGCTCAGCTGAGACAGCAGTTTTTATTTATTTATTTTCAGTTTTACCATCTGTAAATCTGATAAATCAAAAGTGAAGCCCTCCTGATCTTGTTTAAGTGCAGCTTAACCTCGCGGTGTTTGCTGGGTCAGAGGTTGCACTGCAGGTTCATGGAGCAACACAAATCAGAAATTCCTCTTTGCATTGCTTCCAGTTGTACTGGATTGAGGGTGCCCTGCAGTGTCCAGCTCCATGTCCACGTGGTGGTTTTTGTTTCTCAGCCCTCCTGTGTGCTCTGACAGCAGCAGGAATTGCTGACCTTGTGCCCTCCTTGCAGAAGCTGCTCTGTGGTCACATCACATCTGTGGTGTCTGATAAAGAGGGAGCCAAAATGACATTTTGGGAGTTGATCATGGCCAGTGCTGGCAGCTAAAAGGAGAATCAGTCAGAGCAGTGAGTGCTTCTCCCTTCTCTGGACAGCCAGAGCCAAACCTGCAGCTTCTGTGCTCGGTGCTGTCCGTGGGTCTGTCTGTGCCACTGACCTTGTGCATTCTTTGGGCTCCCCTGATGAAGGCTGGAGTGCAGGTGAAGCTGCTTCTGGCAGTTTTTCCAATCTGCCTTGAATCCCAGCTGAGATAAACAGTGCTGGTAAAAGCACTTTTCCAGTAACTGTGTCAGCATTATTTCATACACAGCTCTAATAATTGGAGATTCCTGTGCTTTGCTTTCTCTCCTGCACTGACAAGGTGAGAACAGCATCTCACATGGGCTGTTTGTTTTCACTCATCCATCCCTGGGGAAAATGTGTGCACTTGGTGGGCTTGTTTTCAGCAGGATTTATTGGAGTTCTGCTGTGGGGAGAGTGGGTGACTTAAAAATGAAGAGACATCCCTGTTAAACATGAGAACATAGCAACAAAGGGCCAAAAAAATCTGTTCTTAAATCTAAAGACAGCCAGGCTTGTGAGAACTCATTTGCAGGAAGGAATTCATTCCACTGATATGTTTTATTACTTGTGTGGCAATATCAGCAAGTTTGGAATATTTAACCCAAGCTGCTTCCATGCCCAGCTGTGTACTGGACTGGCTGAGGAAGAGTGTTCACTGTCATTCCAGACAGCTCAAGGGAGAAGGTCTGGGGGCTTAGTAGAGCAGGAATGGGAAACAGTCCTTTCCTAGAGGAGAATACAGTTCATACAGTTCTGTTCTAGAGGGTTTGCTCGTGTGGGGCACTGTGCTTTGTGCTCTGGTCCTCTCTGAGCAGACAGGAATGAAATCACAAAATCTCTGGAAGTTCAACTGGTGGGATCCAAGGCACAGAACAGGAAGGGGTGAGAAGCACAGCTGTGCTGGATATTTTAATAATCTCTTCTGTTCTGTAAAATAAGGATATCTACGGTGCTGTCTGGGGTTGAATCCTCTCTGGAGGGTCTCTCCTTGCAGGGAAGCTGCTGTGGAAGGTTTTGAACCCCAGCTGGAGGCAGCAGCTCAGGGAAGCAGGGAAGTGTCACTGCTCTGTTCCAGGGCTGCAGTTCCAGAAGATTCTTGTGAGATCCTGCCTTGACAAATGGGAACTGATTGGAAGATCCCAAAAATGAGCTGCAAGACACATCTCTGCTCTGTGTCTGCTCACATGTAGCTGGTACAGAGTGAATTCTGGCTGGAGGTGCTACGACAACGCCCAGGGCCACCTTTCAGAACGAGCCTGTGGGGCAGAGCAGAGGAAGGAACCTCTCACAGAGATGATCAGGCATTCTGGAAATTTCTCTGTGTTACCAGCTCCCTTTGCAGTGCCATAAATCCATCCCCCTGGCAAAGGACTTCTCTAGAATTCTCTTCCTGGCTTGTCTGGGATGGTATATAAAATATCTTCCACTTTCTTTAAAGCTGAAGTGCTTACATAACACATTTTGTGTTCCTTTTGTCTGCTCCTTGCAAGTTCCAGCATACATTTTGCAGGATGCCTTGGCATTCCTGTTCCTCTGGCAATACAAATCTCTGGTTTCCAGAGAAACTGCTCAAGTGCTCAGAGGCTCTGGAGTGAAAATAGAATAGGTGCTACATTTAGAGGGGTGGAAATGCAGCAGCCTTCCAAACATCACACTGATCACATGGGATGCCTTGTGTGGAAAATGAAAATACTCCAGGGAGGAGAAGCTTTGTGCAGAAATGCAGAGAGGGGATGGGGCTGTGCTGCTCTGAGAGCTGCAGTGTGGCATTGCCACCTGCAAAAACACTGAGGGGAGACCAGGGGGAGTCTGAGGCTTCAGGATGCTCATAAAGAGAATTGTTTGCCACTGGCAGTGCAATGGTAATGATTTTTTTCTTTGCCATTTAATTATGAAGAATCAATGAACTCCAGAGATGAAAGTGAGGATTTACATCTTTGTTTTGAGTTTGTAGCTGTGCTTTGGTGAGCAGCACAAACCTGGCTGGCTGTGGTTCAGGCTCTGCTGTGCTCCCAGTGTGTTTTGCAAACAGTTTTTTCCACCTTTCCAAGCTTTTGCACAGAGCTTTGGGTGCAGATTCCTGTGCAGCTGGGAATCTCTAATCTCTGCTTGCTGCTTCCTTGCTCCAGCTGCCTGGGCTCTGGCTTGGGTGGTTTTTAGCTCCTGCTGGAGTTCTAGACTGGTGGGTCGAGCTCCAGCCTGGATCCGTCCTTTCCACAGTGAAGGGTCCCTGTGGTGAGGTCTCAGCAGGCAGAGCTTGCCCAGAGCAGGCAGAGCTTGCAGAAGGTGCAGTGTGTGCCCAGCAGGCCAGGTCCTCCCCCTGGGCTGGGGAATTGAAGGCAGCACACACAAAATACCTGCCTGGATTTTCCATCCACAAATCAGAGCAGGAAACTGTGCCTGGACATTTCACTTGCCTGGAAGGGATGGCAGGACAAAAACATGGAGCCACAATTTCCCCAAGTAGATCATTATCCAAACTTGGTGTTACTCCTCAAAAGGAGCTGATGGAGGGGGGGGCAGCTGGAATTGTTTTATTTTCCCCTCCCCATGGATCTTGCTCAGTGAGGCATAAACCTCCTGCATGGAGATCTTTGTCACATCAGTGTCCTCCTCCCGGGGACATCCCAGCCAAAGGGCAGCTCCTGGAATAGGTCTGTGCTTACAGGTGAAAAGCAAATGAAAATGTGACAGCCTATAGACTTCTGAGTCTGCTCTGAAGTGAAATCATGATTCTCTTTCTTCAAAACAATTTCCCAGTTCCCTTTCTTCTGCAGCATTACTCTGCCAATGTGGGCTGCTGGTTGCTTATTTTGATAATGGGTTGGAAATGACCAGCTAAGCAGTGAGATACAGTGAAAAACCTCCTTGCAGCTATAAAAGAAACACTAAACACTTGTTCCCTGTACCTTTGCATTCACAAAGAGCTGTTATTAGTTGCTAAGCTACCAGTGACCCTTATTAAATTTCCATTTAGGAACAGTGATGAATTCAAAATCATGAGGGGGCTCTGTCACAGGAAAAACACAACCTCCAATTATTTTAAATACACATTTTCAATAAGAGGAAAATTATTTTTTCAGAGCTTAAAAAAAAAAAAAAAAACCAAAAAAAAACCCCACCACACCCCAAATCTAAACCAACAAACAAACCCAAGACCACCACCCCAAAAAACCCCAACAAACCCAAACCCAGAGAGCAAGATCCCACTCCAGGGAGTGTTTGGCCATAAGATGATTTATGCCTATGTAGATATGGAGGAATGACAGTGAGGCTGCTGTAATTTATTGACCTTTGTAAAATAAATATGTAGGGCCTCTTTATTGATCATTTCTAGGCAAAGCATAATCATTCAAGAGGATTTACACTGTTGTAAACTTATTTATCTCAAAGGAGACCATTTATCTGCAAGGAGGATGGGGATGCCCAAACTTAAAAGCCAGGAAATAGGGTGAAGTCAAATAGTGTGAAATTAAAAAGCTGACAACCTTTTCTGCATGTGTAATTTTGAATATTTCTTTTTATTTATCTGTGGTTAAATAGAGAGTCTGTGAGGTGGGCCTGGGAGGGACCCAAATCTCTGATTATTGCCAGAGGAGGGCCAGAATTGTGTCACAGAAGGGAAGCAAAGGGAGGCACGTGAGAATTCACCTTGCATTGTCAGATTTTCTGTTTTATCTCCTAAATCATCCTTTTTTTTTTTTCCAGATGTTAAACCATCCAACATTTTGGTAAACTCTAGAGGTGAAATCAAGCTGTGTGACTTTGGTGTCAGTGGGCAGCTGATAGATTCCATGGCAAACTCCTTTGTTGGCACACGCTCCTACATGTCTGTGAGTACAGATTTAAATCCAGATTACACAGCTCTGAGTTTGTGAGGCTTGAGTTGTCCCAGTTCTGGTGATCAAACAAGGACCCACTGTTGCTGCTCCTGGTTCAGCTCTTCCTGTATTCCAGGAATATTCTGGTGTCACATCAGATTGTGTGTGTGGGGGAAGAGCTGTTGCAGGAAAAGCCAAAACCTGGACTGTTTATAACCCTGCAGAAGAGCTGGGGCTGTGTCTGCTCTGCAGAGCCCAGCCACTTGTTGCCTTTGGGGGTTGCACATGTTGTCTCCCAGAAAAGCCCAGGGTTTATGGTTTGCTTTCCTTGGGCTCAATTCCCATCCAGCATTTGCTGGGCTGGCTCTGCAGGCAAAGTGCAGCCACAGGAGAGATCCTGGCAGGGGGCAGGGAGTTAATGTGGGGCTGTTCCAGGCTGTTCTGTGTCCCTGGGCATGAGGAGCACCTTGGAAGCTCTTTCCAGACGAGCTCTCTGTGTGATTGCAGGCCCCAGCTCCTGGCAGAGGCAGCTCTCTCATTCTCACACACCTTTGCAGCACTCCACGAGCTGCTGCTCTGTTCCCAGCTCTGGCTGGAGGATTAGAACTGTGTGGGCTTGGACTCACAGGGAAAAGCTTTAATGCTGGCTCTGTTCAGCAGGAGCCCTGCGTTGTCTTTGTGTCATTTCTCCTTGGTGACACACCTGAAACCAGGCTGGGGTTGAAGTTCTCACCTCTGGGGGCTGCTGCTAATGAGCAAAACCGAATCCACAGCTCAGCTCACCCGTGCTCCTGCCTTGCCCTGGCTCCTGCAGGAGCAGGGATGAGAGCCAAGTGCTCTCTGCCTTCAGTTTTCTTCAATTTGTTCTTTTTGCAGGCTGAGGGTTTTACCTGGGGAGTTTTACTTTGCTCTCTGGCATCACAGACCAAGCCACAGGGGGGATTTTGTCCTGGTGGTGTCTGAAGGGTCTTCTCTTGCAGTAGCTCCCTTTGCACACTTCTGTACACACAAAACCATACAGAATTATTGCATGCAAACATCCCTTTTTACCACATGGAGGTGTGGAAAAACAATACTGTTTAACTTGAACAGATCTCTAGATTTTAATGATATTTATATTTATATAACAAGTGCTCTCTCTGTTTCCTGCTCTTTCTCATCCACCCACCTTCCTTTACACTTACATTTTATGAAAATCTTGGGATTTGGACATTTCTGTTGCTGTCCAGCAGTTGTGTAGTTTGTCCAGATGGCTTTGGAACTGACTGAGGTGGGATACTGTAGAAAACTCAAATATCATCTCAGAAAATGCTACAAAACAAATTAAACAAAACTATCACCCCCTTATGGCAGAAGGAAGAGGCTTTACTGCATTCTCACATTCTCTGAGAGGGAGTTTCAAATTGCATATGTATTTTTCCAATATGTGCATGAAATCAGAAGAATCTGCACCATTTTGGTAAAATAGGAGCTTGATTTTAAAAAGAGTACAGAAAAATGAACGTTTTCTTGAGAACTCTTAGTAAAAATGGATTTAAGGGTGAAGGAGATCAATGTATTAATAATTTCAGGAGCCATATTCAGCACTGAACATACACTGACAAAGCAGGTGCAAAAATGAAGCAAAAGGAGTTGGTGCAGCACTCATCTGCTGGTTTTGGCAGAAGCAGGATGTGAATACACTGCTCAAAGCTGAGGATCTGTGAAGCAGTGGGACTGCAATAGTCAGATACACCTCTGATCATGATTCAGACTGACCAAAAAATCCCATACCTAAATACCTTTACAGTGGGTGAATCTCCTAAAGACAATACAAAATAGATTTTGCCTGCAGAGCCTTGTGTAAGAGTTCCATTAGATGTGTGCTAAAGAAATAAAACAGCACATAAGAGAATAATTCCTGAAGAGTCTCACACTTGTTTGCAGTGCCGGAATGTTTGAGGAACTTCAAGAAAATACCAAGAAGTCACTCATTTGAGCATGCTGTGCTAATAAGTTGGGGTTTCATGCTTTGATTGATCCAGGTTATTGCAGAATGTCATTTTTTGGTGCCTCCTTGTCACAGAGCTGCCTCTCCTCCCCTCCCCTGTGTTTTGCAGCCCGAGAGGCTGCAGGGCACTCACTACTCGGTGCAGTCAGACATCTGGAGCATGGGGCTGTCCCTGGTGGAGATGGCCATTGGCAGGTACCCCATTCCCCCTCCTGACTCCAAGGAGCTGGAGCTGATGTTTGGCTGCCCCGTGGAGGGGGATTCTCCAGTGACAGAGACCTCGCCCAGGCAAAGAGCGCCCGGCCGGCCCATGAGCTGTGAGTCACAGCCCTCGCTCTGCTTTCCCTGCACCTTCAAGGTCCTTTTTGTCTGATCCTGGGCTGCACAGAGGGGATTTACACTCTCACAAATCAGGGGTGTGTTGGGCACCTGGCTCAGCTTCACTGTGGGGAGCCCTGTGGGAGCAGAGCACCAGAGACCCTTGGTGGTGGTTCTTGTGAGCAGCCCCAGCACGGAGATGCTGGAACCCTGGCTGTGAGAATTTCAGATTTCTGTGCTGCCAGGCACTGACCCCCAAGAGAACACTGCATTTGACCTGAGGCTGTGGAGAAGGCTTCCAAAATGGAATGACAGAACTGGGATTGTGGGTGTGGAGTTTGGATAGAAATGTGTAATGTCACATAGTAAAAAACTTAAAGGTTTTAGAATATAACAAGATATAATAAAAAAGATATAAAAGATATATAGAAACAAGATATAAAAGATATAGATATCTCTATATATATAGATAGAATAAAGCAAGATATAAAAGATATATATAAAACAAGATAGAAGTTTTAGGGCAGAAGCTGGTCCTTCCTCTTCACCTTCTTCTCCATGGGTTTGGGTGATTTTGTGTAATTGGATAAAAAAGTCCACATTGTGAGCCACAAGTATTTAGTTATTAGGTTAAAAGTAAAAATAATTTAGGTGTAATTTCTTAATTAGACAGTTTGTCCTTAAAAAGCCTTGTAGAGAGAAAGATACAACTCCATTTTTAGTTTTTTAAAGTTCTGTGAAACTCACGATTTGTGAGACTATAATATAAATAAGAACTAATAAACGTCTGAGTCTGAACAAGAAACACCAACTCACACATTTAATCCCAACCTTAACAAAAAAAACCCCAAACTCCACAAAGTGGTGCCCTGTGTGAGGATCAAACTCACAACCTTCAGATTTCATAATCTGATAAAAAACTGATAAAAAACCAAACTCCATTCTGAGATCCCAGTCTGGTGCTCTGGTTTTCTCCAAGATGCTGATCCCAGTGCAGCAGGGTGATCCCAGTGAAGTGAATGCTTTGGGTCACACCTGGAAATGTCTCCTTGCATGAAAGCATTTCCCTGTGGCACCTTTTCCCTGTAAATCTGCTGGGTGCCAGAAGTGTCAGACCTGGGTTTCCTACAGCACCCCTAAAGCCATGGAGGGAGAGTGACACCGATCCCAATTTCTCCCATTTCTCTCCCATTTCTTCCCAGCCTATGGATCAGACAGCAGACCCCCAATGGCAATCTTTGAACTTCTGGATTACATCGTCAATGAGGTAATTTATACATTTAAAAATCTGCACTTCACAACTGTAAACTCTGAAAGAATTCCTGGAATTTGGGGTTAGTGCTGCTTAGTCTGGTTTAGCCTTATGACTGAGTCACAATTCTCTTCTCTTTCAAATGGCTAAGCTCCAAGGCTACTTGGAGATTCATATTTTAGAATGGGTTGTTTGCAGTATTTTCACAAGTACCACTGAAATTTGTGTGACTCCACTGCTTGTGTTCTTCAAAAAAAGAAAAAAGCATGCTCCTGTTAGCTGTCATTTGTAGCAGCTGGATAACAATTGTTGCAGCTGGATGAATTATTGAGAACTGTCCAGCTCACCCATTTGAAAGGCACAGTTGGTGTCTGGGTCCCTGCATTGCCTGTGCCACTGATAAATTGATAAATTGCTTCTGTAACTCATCTGCTTGCACAAGTCTCTCAGATTACAAATCTGTTTTGCATATTATATAAACCCCAATCTGCCAGCGCCGACTCTGGGGATGGAGTTAGCATTGAATCACTTCAGCTGCTGTGGTCCTGTATTGCAGCATCCCTGAGGGGGCCAGTTTGGGCTGAAGAGCTGCAGTAATTCAGAGTTTGGCACAAGATTTTCTTGTGCCACCTCTGATTTAGCACAAACTTCTTCAGCAGGAGCTGCTCCCTCCAGCACAGGCTGTGCTCCAGTGAGGGAGGGGTGCAGGCCTTGTCACTGCTCTTTGCATAAAATTAACTGAGTGTAAGGATGGGAACTTATCCCTGATCCTGTGGCCAGGTCCTGGAGGATGAGGCAGTGATGTACAGGTTTATGCAGTTCCCCTTCTTTGTTTGTCAGAATTCTGTCTGAATTCAGAGCCTGAACCAACTCATTCCCAGGGCCAGAAAACTGACATCAAAAGGATTATGGAGCTAATGATGTGCAGGGCATCTTCCCTCGCTGCTGTGGAGAATGACAGGGTGCTAATTAGTGCTCTGAGCCTTCTTTAATGAGAGCTGAGGCTGTGCTCACCCCATCCAGGTGTGTGTGTGGAGAAAATGGAACAACCAACCAGCCAAAACCCAACAAAACCCACCCCACACCAGGAAGAGTCTGGTGCAGAGTAATAACCCAGAGCAGCCAGGGACATTTACCTGTCCCACACTGGAACATTATGCTGAATGATTGCTGATTTTAAAAATATATTTATTTATTTACAGCCACCTCCAAAACTGCCCAATGGTGTCTTTGGTTCTGAATTTCAAGATTTTGTTAACAAATGGTGAGTATTTTCTCTATTTTCTGTGTGGCTGAGTGACAGGGGGACGCGCTGGGCTCAGCTTTGTCTGTCAGGCACCTGGCAATCAGAGTCCCTGCTCCAGGCCAGGGCAGATGTAAGGATTGCAATCAGCATAATCAATCCTCTTTGGGTGTTAAGTCAGTCATCTCTCAGGCATCAGGTGCATCCAGAGGAGCCCCAAGGCTGGGGGAGATTCCCCTCTTTAGCCCTGAATTTCTGCAGCTCAGAGCAGTCCTTGGGGAGTGGCCCCAGCACTGACAGCTTCTGCAAGGCTCAGGCACCTCCTCCTGCACTGCTGGGCCGTGGGGTGCACAATCCTGCAGGCTCCAGGTGTTTTTCCTTGCCCATGAGCCAGCACCTTCATCCCAGCAGCCATTCCCCCATGTCCTCACTTCCCCAGCTGCACCTCAGTGGTGCCAGCACTGAACCAGTGCTGAGGGAACAGCTCAGTGCAGTTCAAAAGTTTGTTTATTTATCAAATATCTGTATTTACAGCTTCCAAAAGGAAGGGCAGTCATGCAATAGCTCCACTTGATCCTGAGCTTGAAGAGACTTGGGGCAAAGAAATGTGAGGGATAAAGGGGTTCATGTTGTTTTAGTTGAAATGGGATTTATCTCCCCAGCTTAGTGGTTTAGACACTCATCAGTCTCAGACAACTCAGGATTTCTTACCTGGAGCTGTGGAACCCACAGAAGGGAACTGCAGGCTCCCATCTCCTCTGAGAGGCACCTGGTGCTTTTATTGAGTGGTGTCAGACCAGAGCAGTCCAACCAACAGGACACAACTGGAGCCTTATTTTAAAAGATATTGGAGTGTAACTTGTGCACCACTTTGTGTTTTCCCAGTTTAATTAAGAATCCTGCTGAGAGAGCCGACTTGAAGCAGCTGATGGTGAGTGAAGGTTTTTAACTTGATCTAAAAGCCCCTTCCCAGGCAGGTTGGATTCCTCAGCTGGCCCAGAGCAGGTCAGAGCAGTGGCCTCGAGGGTGGCTGGTGGCCCATGAGCAGCTCAGTTTGGGCAGGAACAGCTTTTCTGAGTTAGAGATCAAGGGGCTGCAGGGGCTCCTACAACAGGGACTGTCAAGGAGACCAAAAGCCTGGTGGGCTGTGGAGTCTGGCATTTGATAATCACAATGGGTGACTTAAATTAATTAACAAAAGAATTCTCTCTTGAGTCTATTAGTTAATAATAAAGTATTGATTAATACTTTTAGGAGGACAAAAGAATAAAGCTCCACATGTCATATGGACTAATTAAATACATTTTTAATCATCTGTTGTGAAACACAAGATTTGTCACTTTTTTTACCAGCTTTGTCTGGCAAAGTCTGTAGAACTCAGCACACATCCTGCATTTTTCTCTGTGTGAAATAACCAGATCAGTCTCAGAGCGTCTTTTTATGGTTTTAAGTGTAATGCCAGGACTTCAGTTGTAGTGCAGGAAATTAGGTTTTCCCTGCCCTGACCCTGCTGCACAATAATGGTGCAAAATGCAAAGAGACTCTTTTTATCACAAAAAGCCTTTTAGTGCCCAGGTAGACACTTTCCAGAGTATTACCCTGAGTGGCTGAGCCACATCCTCATCATTTCTGTGGTGCAGAGGCACTGGCAGGATTCCTCTGGGACACTTTGCCTGCTGCTGGCTGTTCCCTTCTGTGGGAATTTCTCCATGTGCTCTGTAAAGTTCCACAGCTCGGTGGCTCCAAGTGGATTTATGGGTGCTCCTGAGGGCTGCTGCAGAGCAGCCTGAGGGCTGCCACCCTGACCCTGTTCTCCTGTGCCCAGATCCATGCTTTCATCAAGAGATCCGAGGCGGAGGAGGTGGATTTTGCGGGGTGGCTCTGCTCCACCATCGGCCTTAACCAGCCCAGCACCCCCACGCACGCCGCCGGCGTCTGAGCCCGGGGCCAGCTCCTGGACTGTACCTCTGGTGACAACCACGCTCTCCTGGTCCTCTCTCCTCAGCTTGTACCTGTTCCAACATGTATTTCACCTCTTGAGGAAGAATGTCTTGATAGCATGTGCCAAAACGGTTTTAAATCTCGTCCTAAACTAATTGGTATCGTTCCGGGTTCCGTCGTTCACTGACCAAATGTAAGCTGTGTAAGTTCCAGTGCTTGCTGACTTTAGGTGATTATGGATATTCTTTCTTAATGAAAATATCACTGGGGCAGGGGGGGTTGGCCCCTGGCTTGTTTGAACTTTATCAAGACTCTTTGTAAATCGTTGGTACTTCAATCATGCTTTCCCCGAGCGCCTGGGCTCGGGATCGGGATGCTCCGAGCCTGTCTGTGAGCATGCTTTGCTGCTGCCCAGCTGTTCCCAAAAGTTAGGCTCCAATTTTGCTGTTGTCTAGAGACCTCTCTCTTTGCAGGTGAAGAAGGCAAGAGCTCTGCATTTCTCAGAATGCACAGGGCAATATTCTAATTGTAGACTTGTTCATATTTCTATATTTATTTTTCGAACATATCATCATCCTTGGATTTAGTGATGTATGTCTTTCTAATTGATTTTTAAAAGTTAGTTCTTGGAAGTGTCCTATGGAATCAAGACAATGATCCAAGCACTTTGCTTTCTTTTAACCTAAAGAGTCATGACAACTGTGTTTAGTGTCTAAAAGTGTATGAAAAATCCTTTATTGTTTTATTCTCTCAGATGTTTAGCAATGGGTTCTCTTAATAAATATATTATCAAGTAACTTCTTGAAGCTTTTTTTAAAACTTGACCAAGGCTTTTAATCTGGTCACTGCACTATAAATTTCAGCTCTTTGAAAGGATGCTTTGGATGAGGAAATGCCAGAAATTCTTCCCCAGAAGGAATCCCCATCAGAGGGCCCTGAACTTCCACATGGCCAAAGGATCAGGTATCAAAGGGCTGGCACAGCCCTGGCTCAGCAGAGGCAGGAAATGACTCATGGACAATCCAGGCCTGTCCTGGCTGCTGGGAGGGTGTAAATTAAACTCTTTCCTGAGCTCTACCTACCCCCAGCAAACAGAGCCTTTTGCTGTGTGCTGAAAGAAACGCACAGCGAGGTTTGGGAGGCTGAACTCCCACTTTGGGTTGTCCCCCCAGACAACAATAACTTGGGCACTGCAAGCACAGTTGTAAGGACAGCAGGAAAAGAACTTTATTGGAACATGCACTAGAACTGGGCTGTTCAAATCCAAAAGCACTCGTTCACAAAAGCAGCAGGAATTCTATCCATGAAAACTACTCCGGACCATGCTGGGCACAAATAACATTTTTCAACAGTCAGAATTACCCTTTGGAGTTGAAATGTGCCAAGAAAGGCCAGGATGGCTCCTGAGCTCCTCCCAGAGCAGCTCTTCACACACATCACTGCAAGGGCTTGCATGACCGTAGCAGTTTTGGCTCAGACTTTTGGGGGCTTTTTACCTGTCAGGCTTGGGAAAGTTTTGTTAAACAATCTCTTCACTCCTGTTCTGAATTCCTTCATTGAGACATCCAAAAGCCAAATAGTTTTTAGTACAGGATGAAGCCACATTTACATCCCAACAGTTTCCATTGGTACAAACCAAACAAGAGCCAAATTAACACTCATTAAACAGTGGCAGGAATTCACTAGAGGCTGAATGTCAGTTCTGACCACCCCCAGGACACCAGACACTTTTCCAAATGCAAAAATTGTGGAGATTTCACATCACTTTCCATTTATAACTAAGTTCTTAAACTCCTCATGCTCCTCCTTGAGAACCACATGAAAGCAGGCGACCTGGCCTTGATTTATGAGGTTACAATGAGAGAAAATAAAATAACACCAATTTAAGAGTATTAGCTTAGTACAAGCACCACAGATCAGTTCTTAGTCTATCTGTGGACAAATGAAAGGCTCCTTGGCTGCTGCTCTGAAGGAGCAGAAGTAGAAAGTCCTTCTCTGGGACAGACTGACAGAACTGAAGAGCACCAGGGGGACAGAGAGACCTCCCTGCTGTGCCCAGAACTGGGCTGACACTGGGAGGACTCTGGGAGTAACTCCAGCTTCCCGTGGAACTGAGAACACAGCAGCTGCAGGCCGGAGGCAGCCCTGGACACATCTTTCCTCACCTGTATCTTAAACTGCCAGTTTAGGCAAATGAGGTTAGAATGTAATCACTGGGGCAGCAGCAGCTCCAGGACCTGGATTTGTTTCTCACATCAGGAAGTGAGAACAGACAAGTTATTGCTTTAGTGCATGTGTTAATTGGTCTGGTTGATCGTTTGCTTCTCCCTTCCACATACAGAGATGTTGTAAGAGCTACATTAGGTTTGAAATGTGGAATGGATTATGCTACATATTTGTGCAGCAGATTTTCATTCTCTCAGTATCTGAGTCAAGATGTGCCCAGGCTGGGAAGTTCCCGTGTTCAGTGTCACTGCCCTCAACTCTGATATGTCAAACAGTTCATACCCACACAGCACAACATGGAAATCACTTGGTGAGTTTCAGATGAATGAAGAAGAAATTCCTGAGTCTGTATTAAAAACCATCTCTGATTTTTTTCTCTCAAGAATCAGATTCCTCCTCCTCTTCCTCCTCCTCCTCTTTATCGTGCTGAAGACTGAGGTGTAACTCAGTTTGATTGATGGCAGCCTCATTGTCCATCTGCCCAAGAGTCTGTCAGAGAAAAGGGCTGATTACCAAACCTAGCACAGACACCAAACATTTCTCATTCACTGTTAGACCTGTGCAGTCACTGCTAATTAAAGATCCCAGAGCTGGAACTGAGAGCCCAGCACAGCCACAAGGCCCTGCTCTCCATGGCAAAGCTGCACCTGGGCCAGGCTGGCCAGGTATTGAGTGAAAACCTGCAGCACCTGTGCCTCCATCCCCAGCACCGGTGCCACCCCAGGGTCACAAGCATTAAACAGAACATTTAACACCTGGGGAACTGAGGCTACAGCACACAGGTATTTCCCAATCCCCCTGGAAACACCGTGCTGCTTTTGGGGATGGGAAAAGGTGAAACCCTCAAAACACCAGCAGCAAAACTGACATTTTACAGCTGAGCTTTGCAGTGATGAGAAGCATCAATGAGGTGACACGAGGAGAACCATGCAGAGCTCTGCTCATGCTGCCAGCCAGCCGTGGAGCCCCCTCCGAGCCCAGGGACCCCCTTACCTGCTGAGTGTCCTCGGCCAGGGCTGGCAGGGCCACGGGCACGTTCTCCTCACCGGCCCTGATCATGGACTGCAGCGCCAGCTCCTCCACCTGCAGGGACCGCACTGAGCACTGCCGGCACTGGCACCATGTTCTGGCACTGGCACCACATCCCAGCACTGGCACCACGTCCCGGCACTGGCACCATATCCCCGGCACTGGCACCATATCCCGGCACTGGCACCACGTCCCGGCACTGGCACCACGTCCCGGCACTGGCACCGCACCCCGGCACTGGCACCACATCCCGGCACTGGCACCACATCCCCGGCACTGGCACCACATCCCCGGCACTGGCACCACGTCCCAGCACTGTCACTGCATCCCGGCACTGGCACCACATCCCGGGCACACCCCCCCACCTGACCCTGCTTAATGCTTCCCACTCTGAACTCTGGGCTTTTGTACCCGTTAAAGTTTTGTTAAATCTTGTGCAATTCTGTTCTAAGAATTGAATCTTTCCTTTATTATGATATGCATGAGTCTCTAAACCCAAGTAGTCTTCAGTTCCACTCCTCCAACTATCCCTTCTCCATCCATCAGCTAAGGCAAACCCTGCACTCACATTTACCTCTTAGTGATGTATCATACTCACAATTAAATTTATCTCTTAATGCACCCTACATACACTCACATTTACTTCTTAGAGAGGTATCCTAAGCACACTCACGTTTCTCTCTTAATGTACTCCACATACACTCACATTTACCTCTTAGAGAGGTATCCTGTGCACACTCACATTTATCTCAGTGTATCCTACATACATCACACATTTACCACTTACAGACATATCCTACATACGCTCACACTTAATTTATCTCCTAATGTACACATACACTCACAATTACAGGTACCTCTTACAGGTGTACCCTACACACACTCACAATTACATTTACCTCTTTGAGATGCACCCTGCACAGCTACATTTACCTCTCAGAGCACAGTAGATGGATCCCCCTTTCCCAGACCACCTGTGAGCAATTCCCCGCTCCCTCCCCCAGCCCCGCCGGGGCGCAGGGCCCGTCCCCTGGCGGAGCGCGGCCGCGCAGGGCTGAGGGGCAGGCCCGGCCGCGCAGGGCTGAGGGGCAGGCCCGGCCCCCGCCGCTCCCGGCCCCAGGCCGCCCCCCGCAGCCCCGGGCTGTCCCCGCGCACCCGCAGCCGGCGGAGCTGGTCGTGCAGCGCCGCCTTGACCCGCAGCAGCGTCTCCTCCTCGCGGCGCAGCTCCTGCAGCCGGCTCAGCATCGTCCCCGCCGGGGCGCCAACCGCCCCGCCCCCTGACGTCACGGCCCGCCCGCCTGACGTCACACCGCCGCAGCCGCGCGCAGCAGCCGCCCCCGCGCGGCCACCGCCGGTCACTGCACCCGCGGGCCCGGCCGGCCCCCGCCACGCCGCCTTCCTCCGCCTCCTCCTCCGCCTCCTCTCCCCGGAAGTTTCCGTTCGAACGCCTGCTCGCACACGCACACCCGACACGGCTTTCTGTATTCCAACAACGTTTATTAGAGACAGCCCGCGGGCACAGCCCCCGCGGGGACCCCGGGGCAGCACGGCCGCGGTTACGCCTTGGCCTCGGCCTTCGCCGCGGGCTTGGTGGCCTTGGCGGCCTTGGCTGTCTTGGCCTTCTTGGCAGGGGGCTCTGCCTTGGGTGCAGCCGGGGCCTTGGCAGCTGCCAGCTTGGCCTGGGCCTTGGCTTTCTTCTCTTCCTTGAGCTTGTGCTAGAACAGACAGAGAGATGATGAGTCAGGGCACCACCTGCACCCCAGCCCCGGCCCCGGCAGCCCCACTCACGTTCTGCGCGTGCCGCAGGATGGTGTTGCGCCGCATGGTTTTGGCGTACGGGTTCAGCTTGATCATGATTCTCAGGTTCTTCAGCGGGTTCTTCTTCAGGACCCTGCGCTGAATCTTCTTCCTGAAAAGCACAGCCATGTTGTATCATCAGAATATCCTGCAATGCCACTTCTGCTAAATTCTCACTGAAATCTGGACAACTGCTATTCCTTGTGTTTATACCCAAAATTTGGAAATCCCAGTCTGAAACCAATTTCAAACCTCCCTGCACAGCCTTTGTTCATTTAAATCAAATCACTCACTTTGGAGCACGCAGGGCCTTCTGGATTTCCTGGCTCCTCATGATTCTTCCAATATCCGTATTGGTCATCTTGTGCATTGGCAGGCTGCGAAATCAACATTCAGAGTGTGAGTGGGTGACACAACCATGGCTAATTCACCACAACCAGGCATTCAGGAGCAAGTCCCAGTATCCCTTTTCCTGGGAAAGGGGAAACCTTCCTGCCCCCCTGGCTGACTCACTTGTAGTCGCTCTTGAGCGTGGCTGCCTTGCGCCAGGTGCCGTACAGATCGTCCAGCTTGCGGAACGCGCTCTCGGTCCAGATGCAGAAACGCCCCACGTGGCCCCCGGGAGCGAGGCGCAGCAGGTTCAGCTTGTTCACGTTCAGCAGAGTGATTCCTGCAGGAAAGCAGGCAAAGCAACACCTTCAGCTTGTGATCAGAATTGAGGAATGTAAGGCTAAGCAGTAGACAAGATGGAGAAAGAGATTGGGGTTTTTGGCTTTGACACTACAGAGCTACACACATCTCTCTGTATGAACATCTACTGAATTTTAAATTAACTACAATAAGCCTTTTTCCAGTGGCAACCTAACCAGCCTCATTTTTAACTGCCCCAAACACAGCTGAGGGCTGGAACAGCTGCAATTGAACATCACCCCAGCAGGTTCTTACAAAGATCAACCACTGCAGGCAGTCAGAACTTCCACCCAATCATGTGTTTCAGAAACACGGACCATGAAGTGGAATCTCATCATCGCAGGCAGTGTCCCAATAGAGGAGTGAGTGTGTCCCAGGTTAGTTACCGGGGATGTTCCGGAAAGCTCTGATGATGCCGTTGTCCTCGTTGTAGATGATGCAGGGTCCCCTGCGCTGGATGCGGCGGCGATTCCTCATCTTGCCCTTCCCGGCCCGCATGCGCTGGGAGGCGTAAACCTGGGAAAAGCAGAAAATGAACATCCCAAGAGCCCACAGCCCAGCAGCCAGACCCAACACACTGCGCGGTCAGAACTTCACCATCGTCACTGCGGATCTGCAACACGGACCGGTGAGACGTTCATCATTCTCCAGGGTCAAAATACAGAACTACTTTGAGTTCCTACTCTAATAACTGCACAGCTGAATCACCTGTGTTCTGCCCTTCAGATCACACCTTCCCAGCTCACCTTTTTGATGTCATTCCAAGCTTTAAGCTTCTTCAGGAGGAGAACAGCTTCCTTGGTTTTCTTGTAGCCCTCAACCTTGTCTCAACAACCAGAGGAAGTTCTGGAATCTCCTCAATGCGGTGGCCTAGACAGGATTTCACAAGACACTCAGTGCTGCTCAATGACCTTGGCTGGACCCATTCCTCAAGGTTATTGCTTTGTATATTCATAAATGATGTATGATAAATTAAATTCAGGATAGAAAGTCACGAAATGAAGTGAGATACAGTAACCAGAGCAGTGAAGTTCCAGTGGTGTCTTACGGGTCTCACACAGGACTTTGTGTACCTGAGCGTTGGGTAGATCTTTGCCTCCATGAACAGAAATCAAACTGCACTCCAAGACTCCATCTAAGCCACCACAAGTACCCAGCGCTGGCTCAGACAAACAATTGCAGAGACAGAGTTCTCACCTTTAGACATGACCAGAGCTGGCAGGGCAGAGGCAGCCAGAGCAGAGCAGATGGCGTAACGCTTCTGCATGATGTTCACCCTGCGGTGCCAGCGCCGCCAGGTTTTGGTCGGGGCGAACATGCGGCCGCCGCGACACATCTGGGAGCTGCAGTTAAGGACAACTTTTTAGAGCTTTCTTGTCCCAAAGTGACTCTTTATTGCTTGCTCAGCATTAATGGGTCGTCAACCACCTGTGCCAGGATTCTGACAGCAGGCAACTGTCCCTGGGCACAGGGTAAGGCGCAAATTACGACATCATGGCAAGACAGAACGGGTCGTGTGGTTTGAGAGCAGGAATCACATCAGATCAAGTCTGAGCTGCAGCCATTACCTCAAGAAAAAGATTCCATCTCACATTTAGATAATTAAAAACCTTTCTGCTGGTTGAGTTCAGTGCCCCCAAAGCCAGCACAGCCATGGAAGGATACATTGCCAAAGGCACCCTGGCCAGAGCGGTGAGTGCCACCACCCCGGACACGCGGGATTCGAGCAACAGCTCTGCCAGTACCCCATGATTCAGCACTGGTCTGGTGACCTGCAAGAGAGAGAGACATCGTGAGGGTCATTCAGGTGACATCACTGCCATCTCCTGCAGCCAGAGGGAGGCTGAGCTCAGGGCACTGATCAGAACTTCCACCCAATCATGTGTTTCAGAAACACGGACCAATGAAGTGGAATCTCATCATGTCAGCATAACAAATCTTCATCAGGAAAACTTAATCCTAGTCAATTAATGTACCTGATTCTGACCTGATCTTTAAGACACTGATTTTAAGCTTGATCCTCAATCTGGAGGTCTGACTTGGCACTGCTATACCTAGCAAGTTAGGATGTTTGTGTGAAACTTAGAAATAAGGTTTAAAAGGCATGTTCCTAGCACAGACTTCTTGGGAAGCAGAAGTTATCTGCACAAACAACAGAAGCAAACCTAACAGATGTCCATTTGCAGTTTTTCCTTGGAGAATGCCTCAAGCAAGTCTCATGAGGTCAATGTAGAGCAAGGATTTCACCTGGAACACTTTCAGCCATGTTATGTTTTTCCTGCAATGATGATTTTATCTGAAGACTGTGATACCTCCAGCAATGTGCACTTCAAGCAAGACCACAGAATACCCCAAAATACCACCTTGACACTCCTCAGAATAATAAAACTGCTGCATTTAAAACCACACTGTTAACAACTGGCCTTGCCTTCTACACAGAACCCCATGGATAAGCATTTCTCTTATCCCAACTCCAGCTTTATTTCCATGTGAGCCCCCATGCAGTGCAGCCCTGATGCCTTGTGAAGGCTGGCCTACAACAGAGGCTAGATGGAGTTAAACAGTAAAGTAGGGAGGCTTATTTATTAGGAGGCTTCAATGGATCCACCTCAGGCAGCACAAGAGCCCAGCCAGGGCTGCACCCAAGATGAATCAAAATGGTCACAAAAATGGACACCTGGTCACAGGGTCTCACAGTTTATAAGTTTTGGTCTATTAGCATGTTGGAGTTAATTGTCCAATTCTAGCTTTAGCCCATGCAGTCCCATCCTTCTTGTTTTTCTCTCTTCAGCTCATGTTGCTTGTGCTCTTGGGCCTGAGGTTTGGATCATTTGTCCTTGGTGCCCAGCTGGAGCAGGAATTGTTTTGTGTCCCTGCTCTGCACACAGAGCTCCCCATCCCCTGATGTGAAGCTCAGACTAAAGCAGTGCACACCCTACAGCAGCACAGAACCTGAACACCACGCAAGCCGACGCTGAGGCCGTGCCCAGGCGTACCTGCGAGCTCGCTGACGGCGTAGGGCTGCCGGTTGTTCTTGCGCAGGTTGGTGTGCACGAAGTTGACCACGTCGGGCCGGATGGGCGCCTTGAACACGGCGGGCAGCGTCACGTTCTTGCCCGATGCCTCCCCCTTCTCGGAGTACACGGAGATCAGCGGCCGAGCGCAAGCCTGGGGAAGCACAAACGCCCTCAAGTACAAAGTCAAGTGAATTCTTGGTGTGGGCAGCCCTCAGATATTGCTCAGAGCCGAGGAGTCGTCAGCTCGGCAGTGCCAGCACACTGACAGCAGGCAACTGTCGCTGGGCACTGGATAAGACGCAAATTACGTCATCACAGCAATACTGTACTGCAAAGCTCACCTCCAGAAAACTACACCTGCATCCCCGAGGAATTTATACAATTCAGCCCCTAGGCCCTATAATAAACCCCTTAAAAAGTACTCGTCACGTATTATTTAAAAACCCCACCTGTGTTAACCAAACATTTGTAATTCGATTTAAGAAATACTGTAATCAGCTCATCAAACAGTGTCAGAGGACACTGAACAACCCCTGGTGCTTTAAAATTGTGCACTGAAAAATTAAGCTGCTCTCAGCACCAGCTGCCTGTCAAAAGGCTGAAAGGATGCCCAAAAATAGCCAGAGGATGAGCAGCACCCTTTAAAAAACAATGTTTTAGCATTATATTGTGTCGGTTGTTAATTAATCTGGTTGTAACTGTACAGGCAAAGCATTTTGCTTCCCCTTTCCATCTGCAGTTAATTTTAGAGGTATTAAAATACTCCAGAACTCTAAACTAACCAGCTAATAGCAATGTAAGGGCCATCTCTGCATGTGACACTGGTCACAAGCAAGGCTCTGGCCCCTGGTGTTAACCCAGAGACCCCAACACAATCAACAAACTTGACCAGGATGAAGGCATCAGAGCACAATCTGAGCTGTACTGGCAAGAAAAATTGTTCATCTGGAACCTGATTCTAGACCAAGGCCTCTTAAAACCTGTTTTGCAAGAAAAAAAGGTTAATAAAAGAAATATATACAAGCCGTTCTTCCCACTCTACGTGGGCCCAAACACTCCCGTGAGGCCTGTTTCGCTTTAGATAAATACATCAGGAAACTACAAAGCGCTGCTAGACGGTGATGGGGACCTATCCCATCGCTTTTCGTGCCCAAGGAAAGGAGAACTTTGGGCCGACCACGCCGAGCTCCCTCCCGCGGCCTTCCCGGCCCGGCCCCGCTCGGTCGCTCACGGGCTCCACGCGGCCGCCGAGCACTGACGGGCCCAAAATGGCGGCCGCGCGCCCCACGCCGCCAGCACGGCCCCCGAGCTGCCCGTGGCTCGGCCCTGCCCGCTGGGCCCGGCTCTCCGGGGCTGCCCCCGCTGCCCTCCCCGCTCCCCCCCGGGCCCCGCTGCCCCGAGCCGGGCCCGGCGCTCCCCTCACCATGGCGGCGGAGCTGCTCGTGCGGCCGCCCGCCTGCGCCGCGCCCCGACCGGAAAAGGAAGGACTCGTCACCCTCCCGTCACTACGTCTATGTCCCTCCGCCTTCTGACAGCCGCTCCTGCCGCGCCGGCCGGTCAACCCCCGACACGCAGTCCAAGTTCCGGACCGAGCTCCAGCCCCGGTCCCAGTCTCTATCCAAGTCCCTTCGGCCCCGTCGCGCCCATCCCGAGCTCTTCGGGTGCCTTTGTCCCGCTCAGTTCCCAGCCAAAGCAGGGGACTCTGTTCCGGCGGAGGGATCCAGCGTGACGCGTCACCCTCCCCTCACAGACATCGCGTAGCGCCGGCGGGCGGGAGGTTCGACTGTGGCGGGCGGCGATGGCGGCGGAGCGGCGGCGCCAGGCGGGCGGCGGCCTGAGCGGGCTCCTGCTCCGGTGAGGGTCGGGGCTGCTCCCGGGACTGAGCGGGCTCCTGCTCCGGTGAGGGTCGGGGCTGCTCCCGGGGCTGAGCGGGCTCCTGCTCCGGTGGGGATCGGAGCTGTTCCCGGGGCTGTCTGGGCTCTTACGGATTCGGGGTCGCTGCCTGGGGGGGGTCTCCGCTGCTCTGCTAAGGGAGGTCTGGCCCTGCTTGTGGGGAGGCTACTGAGGCTCCGGTTGTAGTCTTGGAGTGTTTAATGTATGTGGGTAATGATGCGGTTTAACGAGGAATGCTGAGGGGAAAGGTGTATATCAACATTCTCTTTTCTTTCAGGATACGTGAAGAAGGAAAGGACGGTATCCCTGAACATCCCTATATCTATGAGGTAAAACCATAGACTGGTTTGGGTTGGAAGGGAACTTGAAAATCACCCCATTCCACCCCGGCCATGGCAGGGCCACCTTCCACTTGTGCAATTGTGCCAGGGCCTCTCCACCCTCGCAGGAAGGATTTCTTTCTCATTTCTAATCCACACCTACTCGTGTGTCAGTGTGAAGCTGTTCCACCTTGTCCTGTCACTCCATCCTCTTAAAAAAACGCTGAAATGCAGTGTTTCTATACAGTGAGTTAAAAAGTTTTGATTTTTTTTTTTTTTTTTTTTTGCAGACTGATGTAGAGATCTCATTGGTTGGTGGCAGTTGCAAAAATCCTGTTGAAAAATTTTGGCACGGAAGCAGTGCAATGTATATTTTGCAGAGAGCCGTAAGTGTGCTTGGTAGATGTTAAATGCAATCCAGACTTTTGAATTCCTGTCAGATGTTTTTCACACACGTTACGTACACGTTTCTCTTAAAGACTCACAATGAAGAAAGCGACTCCATGGAGGAATCAAGAACAGATGATGCTGTTTATGCCTCTGAGGTTTTGCCAAAGGAGACTCCTGTAGCCCTGGCTCTGTCTGTTGGAAGAGCAAAGTAAGTGTGAAAGCTTTCCCTCCCCTTTTGAGGGAGTTTTCTTTTGTAATTCTGTGGCTTTTTCTAATATTCAAAATCCGTATTTCCAATCCTCTAAATAAAATTACTCATTAGTTCATGAGGAGTTGTGGTTGTTTTCCATCCTGTAAAAGGACCTCCCTACTTTTAATGGCTAAAAGGGTTTTAAAAAGTAGCTAAAATTCAGGCATTGGAAAAGCACTTGTGAGCTGGGCTGTTGGGTTAATGGGATTCACTGGGTGTAGATGAGCAAAGAAAGCTCACTAAAACGTCTGTGCTTATTTTTTTAGTAAAGCTCCTGTTAAAAAAAACCCCTAAAAATCTGATCTGCATCTTTGGTGTTATTAAAATACCAATGCATGATACCAAAATATAATTTACCTAACTCATGTATTTTTTTAATTAGCTTAAAATGTAATATTTGATTATAATTTTAGAACCTTCAGTTTATATTCATATGTTGTGTTATTCGCTGGCATCTTACTTTCTCCCTGTCCCTGTTCCTAGGCAGCTGATTTCCTTGTACACAATGGTGCAAAACCCAAACGTGAGCTCCCTGGGCATGAGTGAGCTGGCTGTGCTTCCTCCCCTGTGGGCCAGGTGTGATGGCTCTGACCCTCAGCACACCTGCTGGATTGGAGCTGAGCCTCTCAAGGCTGGAAACAAAGTCACAGGGCTCAATATTTACACGGTTTCATGTGATGGTAAGGTGGTCATGGTGCTCAGAAAATTGAATGAGGAAGGCTAAAAAATGTGAGGATGCTGATGTGACAATGCTGTCGTTGTTCTTTATGTGATACTGGCTTGGAAATGCTCTGTATTTCTGGTTTTAATGAGCAAGAAGGGATTAAAATAAGAGAAAAGATATTTTTAACCAATGCTGCAGGGCAGAAATGGTTTTTAATCTACTTGATGCACCTGTAGCTCTGCAGGCCTACCTCAACTTATTTTTAAACTTTTAAACTGCTGCCATTCAGCTGCTGTTCAGCATCTTACACAACCCCTGACTCATTCTAAACATTTATATATGTTCATATCAGCTCTTATCACCAGTAGAGAAATGCAAGCAGAATTCCAGCTTTCTAAAGGACAGCACGAGTCATGCCTCACCAAATGGAGTATTTGGGAATGGATTTGAAGTGCCAGATTTGAATTGTGTCAAATGGGGTTTTTGATTCTCACTTTTTTCCTTTCCCAGGTCCTACAGCTGATAAAACCCGTTTTCCAAGCCTAGAAGAGCTCAAAATGGAACATAAAATAAGACATCATTCATCTGTTGTAGGTTTTTATGCTCTGTCATGGCTTCAGTTGAAGTTTAAAAACTCTATTTTGGGATTTATGATGCTGTTTTGGGGAAGCTTTTTAGATTCTCTATAGAAACCACCTTAGTATAATTCCATAGTATAACAGTGATTTCAGGTCATGCTTTTAATGCATTTGTCTGGTATTAACCCTTTTTTGCATGCATGTGAAATGCTTTTAAAATTACTTTGTCTTTGGTAGTTTTGTTTTTTATTTTTGGAATCTGTTCATTTTAGGTGACAACAAAAGGATTTGCTCAGTATGAGCTGATTGCAGCTGCTGCAATAGAGGACACCATTGCAGAATCTGGAAGCAACATCTATGTGGATATCACATGGAATGGTGTGGAAAAGCTTCTGGAGACTCCCCCAGTGATCTCTGCTGCCACCCTGGTAGGTCAGGATGGAAAAGGCAAATAAAGCCAAGCTCTTGGCACTACTCACATCATCAGTGGGATAAAGAAGATAAAAGCAATGCAATCTGTTTGTAAGCTGTATTATAAGCTGTGCTGACATGCTTCTCACTGATGAAGATTTTAAGACACTTAATTTCTAAAGTTTGAAGCTAAGATAAACTTGTGGAACTTTCAGAATATTGCCCTGGAGTCGGGGGACCCCAGAAGTCCTGTGTTCCAGCTGTACCGAGAGCTGCAGCTCCTCCTGGTGAGTGCAGGGGGCAAATTCCAGTTTCACATTTGCATGGAAGGGGGATTCCATGTGCTAATAATTTCCCTTATTGAAAACTTCATCTGACCTTTCAGAGATAACTTCAAGTGGTTATTTTAGCTGAAACTTGGAGCTCAGTTTTAGAAATCTTGAATATAAAGAGGAAATAAATAAATAATAAATAATAAAGTCATCTAGGAAATTCTGAACATTTGTAACTCCTGGTTAGCTGTGCAGAGATTTGTGTTCTTGGTGAATGTCTGTGAAAGGTGACACATGCAGGACTCCCAGGAAGAACTGATTTCTGTTGGGGCTTTTCTTGCTGCTTTAGGCTTTGGCTGAAGGGCTGAAGTCGGGTGTGACCGAGTGGCCGGAGCCATCAGAGTCTGAGTCAGCTCCTAAACTGGTCCAGGAGTTCCTGACTGGTAATTGCTGCTTGCTCCCTGGGGAGGGAGGGGTGTGGCACTTCACAGGGATAAAAGGGAATTCCACATACAACTTTAGAAGTGTTACAACAGGAAATGTTCATTTCTGTGCTGTAACCACTGCACAGAGTACTTAAATAGGTTAATACATACTTGTCATTTTTCTTTGTCCTAATATCAGAGAGCAAAGTAATAATAATAATAAAAACATTTAAAAAACTCTTTTCAGAGTATATCCTTACCCTATAAAACCATTTTTAAATGACTCAATTCTATCATTCAGTGTATTTGTTAGTTATGATCTGCCTGGGGATTAATGATTGGTTTGATGACACTTTTCATAGTGGTGGAACTCATTTTTTTAACTCTACTAGATTTAAAGAAGAAGCTGGATGGAGATTATATATTTGAAGACAAGAATGATACAGAGGTGTGTGCAATTTCCTATCAGCTGCTTTGTCATTTTGCTTTCATTTTAACTGCAGTTATTTCAGATTTTCACTAAATCTTGTCTATTTTTTATATGTGTAAATAGTGATGTAAAGGAATATAGATCTCTTGCTTTCTGTCTCTGCTGTGTAAAAATAATGGGAAAAGGTCTGATTTCTTCCAGGAATTCTGACCTTTCTGCCATTGCATTCTATCATTAATTTGCTTTTCTTGCCTAATTTAGTTATTTGGTGCCAATTGGTATCAGTTGAATATGTGTCTTAGTTATCTAGAGGTTTATGGTATTGTGAAGCAACGGGCAAATTCAAATTGTAAAAATATGTTTGGTTGTATTAAGATTTCTTTTTCCTCTCAGCCTACAAGGAAAGGCTTAGGTCTATTTTCTATTAAGAGAGAAGCAGCATTTTGTTGATAATCTAAGAATATATTGATTTCTGTGTCAACAGAACTATTCTGTATCGGGATTACAGTGAAGTAGTTCTCTGCTCTGAGAATTTGTGTGTCTGGATTTTGGTCTCCCAGGCACTGCTGGGTACACAGGCCATACCTGGCTGAGATCTGAAGTCTCTCTGACAGTGGCTTTTGTTTCCTTTTGCCCAAGGCTAGAGTTATCCAGGTGATAATTCTGCAAAGAATCAGACTCGCTGTTAGATAAAAGTATACTGCCAAATTACTGTGTGGTAGTTTCCCTGGAAAAGGGAGGAAATCAGTGATGCAGCCAGTTTGATCTCTGGAGAAATACAGATGTGGAAGGTTTTTGATTCTTAAGGCACCATTTTTCATTGAAGACCCATAAATTCTTCCAGAAAATCAAATGTGACACAGCTGCTGTGGACAGTTGCATAAAATCAATCTTTGGTGAGCGAGGAGACCTGGATTTTACTGAGCAATTATGGTGCAAAATGAAAAGTAAGTGTATTGTGCCTATCTGTTTTCCTTTCATTTCTTCTCTATCTGCTAGACAGTGTTGCTTTTTCAGGGAAGTTCCTGTCCATTTCTGAGTTTTAAGGACTCATCAGCTCTTCAGAAAATTGGTACCAGCAATACCAATTGCTCTCTTCCTAAAGGAGCCCATTTTAGGGATGTAGGATGATCTGTTTTCTTACAGCCCTCCAATGGCTGACCAGCATCTAGCAGGAGATAATTTCATTTTGTTTGACTGCAAAAGGTACTAAACCGTTGGTAGTTTCTCTAAAGCTGAAACCCATCTGCTCTAAAACTGAAAACTTTATAATTCCTTTTTCTCTGGATCTGAAGGACAATTTTCAGTGTATATAGAATTCACTGATCTTTGGTTATCATTGTGTTTTTAGAGTAACCTTTTTGAAAGTCATCATATGACAAAGCTGCCAAAAAGCTGTGCAGTCTGTAATTTCAGCTCTCTTTCTTTAACTGAGGGGTTTTGTTCATGCTAGGGTGTGTTGGCCTGGTGTTATTGACTTAACAGCCAGAGAAAGAGCCTGGATTGATAATTAAAATATTGTGGTTTTCTTTGCAGGTGTCAGTTCCTATCAGGAGTTAATAGACTGTTTCACACTGGTCATAAAATCCCTGGAACGTGGTGAGATACAGCCATGGGTATGTATTTGTATTTCACAGAGATGTTAAAATTTGGGGTAGTTTAGAATAAAATGCAGTTCCTGTCCCTTCACTGCCCCTCATTTGTGTTGTTTTGAAGTTGTGTGTTACCTGGTGTTGAGCTTCTGAACCCTGGTGATGGTGTTCATGACTTGTTTCTTGTTAGATTCATCAGGGGAGTAGCAGTTTCTTAAGTCAGCTGATCCAGCAGTCCTACCATGGAAAGATGGAGGATGTTTCCCTCAGTGACATCACTCCCATTCAGATGCTCCTGGAGGTTGGCTTGGAGAAGATGAAGAAGGATTATGTCAGTTTTTTCATAGGTGAGCCTGACACTGGGTAACAGCATTAGGAATTCAGGAGAAAAGGTGTTCCATGCAGGAAATAATGAACTTTTTGGGTAACCTCTATCTCTTCCTTCCCATCTGCTGAAGTGAAGTTTTCAGCTTCCTTAGTAATGGAACTTTTCAGATTTTAAATTTCAAAATTTTAAAAACTTATTTGTTTCAAAAGAAGCATAGCTTTGTGTTTTACTGTTGTTATTATCCCTTCATTTCCTTTTGGTGTCTGTCATCCTGTTCTCATTCTTTGTTTATTTGCTTTTTTATTTTCACTACTTTTGTACATTTGTCTGTCCTGAGGAGGGTGGTTGTCTCCAAGTACACAGTGGGTCTCCTCACTGTGCATCCTTGGTGATAAATGAAATCAGGCCTTGACCATACCACTTTAGAGGGGTTTTCTTGTTTGGAATGAATGATTATGTCAGTAAATAACATCCCACTCCTGCTGACTTTGTCCTTTAGTAGATTTCCTGTTTGATCACCTGAATGTTGCTTATATTTCATCTGAGACCATGTATTAAATTTTAATTTTTTTTTCCTGCTGTTCCTTTTACAGGCCAGGAACTTGCAACAGTAACCTACTTGGTGAGATGCTTTATTTTTATTTCATAAAGCAGAACATGCTTAGCTGATAGTGGGATGCAAATCATATAAGCTGAGAAACTGAACTGCAGGTCACGAGGCTGGAAATGTCAGAAATGCAGAAATGTCAGAAATGCAGAAATGTCATTGTTTTGTTTCCTCACTCCCAGATAATTCCCTTAATATCTGATCTGGGTCACTGTCAAGGCAGTGAACCTTTGTCACACTTGGATGGGGCTTTGTTCTGAGACTGCTGGGCCACTCTAAAAATCTTGGCTTCTCCAAAGAAGCAGGAAGATGATTTTATTTGCTGAGGGTGTGTTGTGTGTCTGTAGCAATGGAGTGCTCAGGTAAGAACAGAAGCTCTTTGCTCTTTCAGGATTATTTCATTTCCACATCCGTGGAGCTCCAGGAACAAGTCCACCGTGTTCAAAAGCTTCACCATATGCTGGAAATAATGGTCAGCTGTACAGGCTTACTGCAGTTCAGACATGAGAACCTCTTCCCTCTGACACAGTAATTATTTCATTTCTACTTCTGCTCTTTAAATGGCAATCACAAGTAGAGTTGGTTTGGCAGTTTTAAAGAAACACCAAGATGTTGGTGATAGTGAGACTGCAGAAGGAGCAGTTGGATCTTTCTGCCAAATTTTGCTATGGGACTAAAACTGAAAAACTAAAGCTGAAAACTAAAGGAAATAATAAAATGTGAGAGTATAGGTAATTTTGCACAAGGTGTTTGCTCTGTTGTAGAAGCATTTCTTTAAAGAAAGTAAGCTAATATCTCTTGTAGGATTTGCATGAAGTATTACAAGGAAAACCCTCTGGATGAGAAGCACGTGTTTCAGCTGCCCATCAGACCAGCTCTTGTGAAGAAATTCTATCAAAAGTAAGAGAAAGTTCAGCATTTTCAGCACAAAATTCAGATGTGAAGTTCAGATCTGACTCAATTTTGATGTTTTTTGATTATTCTCTCAGTGATAACCCTGAAGTCTGGAGGGTGGAGATAAGCAGTGGGCACGGACAGAAGGAGGTTAAAACAACGTGGCAAGTCAGCACCACTGCTCCTGTTGAACATGGGACATCAAACAGTTCAGGTGGGGAGTGTTGGTGCTGAAATGAAGTAATCAAAGCACAAACTTCAAACAAATTCAGTTTTTATCCTGAGTTCAGTGGGTCTGAGCTTTTAATTTACTTTTCAGCAAAAGCAAAATGCTATTTTGCTCTCTGCTAAAAGAGTGAGGCGATATTTACAGAAATAAGGATATTCAGAAAGTGGTGACTTTTTGCCTTCTCACCTTGGCTGAGTTACATTTTTAGAGTTAAAGTGACAAAATAGTTCCAAATATGAGATGATTGGTACCCAAAAAATCTTGCAACTTATTTCTAAAATGTTTGCCAATGAATCTGAGAAGAGTTTTGAAGAGAAATTTCCCTGTTGTTAATACTGGTCTCCAGTCAGAGAAGGTGCAAAGGGGAGAGGATCTGCCTTGCTGCAAGCAAGTGCAGAACAAGTGGAAAAGCATCAGAATGGGGAAGAATTAAGCAGAGACACTGGTACAGAAATTATTTGCCTTTTTGGGGTGGGGTTTGATGTGAGTTTGGTAAATCTTTCCTGTCCTTATTGATTTTTGCCATGAAGTGCTTCAGTAAATCTGCACTTTGAAAACAGTTCTGGAAGCTGCTCCCTGGACTAATCTCTACCTTCTAACAAGAGTGGCTAATCCCAACTTTCCCCTTTGTCCTTGCAGGTTTCTTGTCTGACTCCACAGTAAATGGAAGCAGTGAGGAAAGGCTGTATTTTATTACCATGACTCAGTGCAGTCAGGTGCAGTTCACTTAAGTTGATGTTACTGAGCAAGCTGGACTGGAAAGGTACAGAAAGGGGGAAAATTCAGTGTTTTCTGTCCCAGCAGAACCTTTAGAAACTCTGGGCTTCAAACAGTTCATCTTCACTGATTTATTTGCTTTGTTACACTTAAGGGTGACCTCCACAGCCACAATTCACCTGTAGGTGCCTCATTTGTTAAAAATGCAGTGCAATTATGACTGTACAGTATAAATATTTTGTAAATATGGTGGAAATTGTTCATATATTTACATGCATTCAACAAAGTTGTGCACTTTGGGGTTTAATATTTTATTTTTTGATCATTAAAAATGCAATCAGACCCTGTTCAAAGTGTGAATTATCTTAACCAACAAACCAAGCAATTTTGTTATGTTCTCCTGGGATGGAGTGATGCTTCATCATCCTGAAGGATTTGGAAAGCTCTTCATCCAGGGCCTTGGGATCTTCAGCCAGTTTGGGTTTCTTTGTCCCTGAATTTATATTTTGGAGTATTCTTGAAAATACTTCTCTCTCCTCTTCAAATTATTTTATTCCTTCAATGTGAAGTGAGTTATTTTAACAGTGTTGTCTTCTATGTTTTGCATAATTTTTTAGAAACAAAATCAGTACAATTGGCTGGACATAATCATTTAAATATGTTGGCAGTTGCACGTGTTATGTTGATTAATCAGTGAGGTAACATTTTGGTGGTCTAATTTAAACAATTCCATAATTTTGTACATGCTGACTAAATAATTTGAGACAGAAATATTTTGTATTACAAACTTAACTATGGGTAAGTAAGAATAAGGAAGTCCCCCAATATTCATGCTTTTTAAAGATATCAATTCTAGATTATTATTATAAATTTTTATAACTTCTGGTTTCAAGCAAAGTTATATTTCAAGTACAGCCAGCTGAATTGTGGAACCAAGTTTTTATATTACTTGTTTCTACCTGCAGTAGAAGGGAATTTAAGGTGGAATATTAATTTTGGAAGTACTTGGATGACTTAAAATGCACATTTTCATGTGTAATATATTGTAACACATAAGGTAAGTTTAAACTGCAGGGATGTGGTTTAAATCTGATTCAGAAGTTGTCACCTTGGATTACTCACTTCAAACAGCTTCTCCCCACACCTAAATAGCAAGGTATACATTAGCCTAACTTTTAGACATGAATAAGTTCACATTTAAGCAGTGCTCTTGGAATATTTAAGTCCTTTTATATTTTAAAATCATGTGTCTTTCTTCAAATAGCAATTACATGGTAATCAAAATGCTGTTGATGAACAGACTGAAATCAGAATTTGCAAGCAGCTTTTAATCACTTGACATTTGTACTGGCAAGATTTGAATCACTTTACTCTTAACTGTTTTTCTGATTAACAAAATGTGTAATAGTTTCCAAAACAATAAGGATTATAAAATCTACTACTTAGAATCAGTGGAAAGAGAATGTATTTTGTATTTTGGTAAAAACAAAGAGATGATTTGGGAATTGAACAGAAAAACGATAAAAGCTCTAGGTGGATTGGTAAATAATATTTCATTACAGGGGTACAACAAGAAGCATCTGTGGTAAATTTCAACTACTCAAATAAAACAGTTGCAGCTTAGTTCTTTTGGCAAATGAAGATGTGTGCAAACATCAGTTTTAGCTGTGGTTTCGAAGGTAGAATATGAGGAGGACAATACTGATGAGAATGCAGAGTGTGAAAACTGTAGGAAGAACAATCTCTGTCACCATTTCCATGTGAGTAATCAGGGAATCTAAAATTTGAGAAATGAGGAATATGTAAGAGATTTAATCCCCTGGAGTACAGTAATACCTAACTTAGAGTTAACATAAAGATTTTTTTGAACATAAAAATGTTGACATTGGCATCAACAGCAAACAAAGCAAACAGAACTTCCTAAGTCTGCCAAAGCTGGGGCAAATCCATGATAGTTTTCCCTCTCTTTTTATTTCTGAAGACATTTCAGTGCTCAAGGGGTTGCAGAAATTGTCCTTGCTGTGAATTAGCTGCAGTGCATTAACAATATTTTACTGGTCCTCTGATATTTATTTCCCTCAACTGAAGGTGAAAGAAAATTGTCAAAGAGAAATCCTTAGGAAGCTTTGGCCTTTTTATGATTGTTCTATATCTGTTTGAAAAATTAAAAGGGTTTTATTTTGTAGAACTTAATTCCACAAAGAAGCCTGGAAGAGTTGAGTAAACCCAGTTCATTCACTGAACATGACTTGGAAGTGAGGCTGAGCAGGATTAACTTAGGCTGACTGCTGGGATATTTCCTACCATGTGGAGTTTAGCTCATCCTCTTGTGAGAATCTACAGTAGTTATCTGATCTTCATAAAATCCCTACTCCAGGAATTCTGAAAGGTCCTGAATGACACCAGGAAGTTTTTGGGTGTTCTGGATCAGTTGTGTTGGGGTTTCTTTGTTTGCAGGAGCATGACAGCCCAAATTTAATCTTAGGCCAGTCCTTAGCCCTTTCATTTATTTTTATAGTTCCGCTTTATGTAAAAGTCAAATATTTAGAGATTTTCTGTCTGTGTGGTTTTCTTGATTTGTCTGGGTTTGGTTTGTGTTTGGAAAAGCACTCAGGAGTTTTATTTTAAGGAGAATCCCCAACCTCAATTTTAAGTAGTAGCTATTCCAGTTCCTGTATTTCAGTAGCATCCACACCTGATCCATTTAGCTACCGTGGTTTTAGTGGGAGACAATAAATAAAAACATTTTTCTTTAGAGGCTTGTAGTGCTTTTGGGGAGAAAATACCTTTTAGCAGCATTCAGAGATTAATATTAATAGCTGAACTTTACAGAATCTGCTTTTGTAGAAAAACCAGAGGCATCCTTACCTGCAGCAAGGTGTTGGTGTGTGGCAGAGCAGGAGTCCATGGCCTTCCGGTGCCAGTTTTCCACCTGGGAAGGGCAACATTTCTGTGAGGCTGAGCATCCTCCTCACTCCCACAGCTCCCTCCTTACCCCTACAATTAACTTGAAACCACTTCATTCTGCCAACACGTGGCTTTCTGAAAGCTTCTTTGTGGTTTTTATTTTGGGGTATTTCTCCGAGTTAATTGTTTAATAAAATTTTTAATAGCACATAATACATTCCAGGTTATTTGCCAGTAGAGTAGGACATATGTGGAGCTTTCTGCCTAGAAATCTGACAGCACTGCTAAATGACTTCTGATGGGGAATTTTTGACTTCATCAGTAATTCCAGTTAGAGTGCTTTAGAAACAGTGAGTCTGTTCCACTTTCAGTATCTGAGTATCTCTGTATTCAACAGATCCCTGTTTTACACAACCAAAGTGTCACTTCTGTACCATATTCATACAAATTGATTCCTGAAATTCAATGTGATATTTGCACATAAATCAAAGAAAAAGGAAAAAAAATCAAAATTAGCAGCTGACATCACCTCTCTTGGATTGGGGAATCCATTTGCACTGATAATCTTTTTATAGTAGTCAACAGATGCCTTTGGGTACCGTGGTTTGTTCTTGTTTTTGAAGTCAATGTGGTAAAGCCCAAATCTTTCAGAGAAGCCTTTGTTCCATTCAAATTTATCTAGCAGTGACCAGGCAGTGTAACCTTTGACATTTACACCATCATTTAGAGCTGGAAACAAAACACAAATCACTGATAAAGGCAGGGTTTGTCCTTCAAATATGGTTCTGTAAATGTTTTGGTTTATAGCAGGAAGAGATGGGGAGCAGGACAGAAAAATGAAGTACAAATTAATTCAGGTTCTTTGAAATTGTTGTCTTTAGCTTAGAGATTCTAGAACCCTATGGGCATTGTAATTTCTCCTTTCTTAGAGTGGAAACTGAAATATTGCAGTACTAAATCTCAGGTAGGTTAATGTAGTTATTAGTATTGATATGTTTGCTTGGGTTGACATTGTGATGAAAATTGGAGTCAGATTTGCTGTCCATTTTGACTTGTGAATAGTTATTTCTCTGTGATGGAAAGGACAAAGTAAAAAATAAGCAGAAGGTGAAAATACCCCAAAAGTCAAATCGTATAAAGCTGTTTTTAAGTGACCTTTGAGTATCTCATTGATGTATCCCTTCAGGTACTGGATCCTCCACTCGTCACACAGCTGAGAGCACTGCACCGTTTCAGACACTCCATTCTCTGTCACATAAATCAGGGGGTTCCCATACTGGGTCTGCAAACAGAAATGTTTAAATTGCTTCACATAAAATAATTTCATTTTGGCAGAATATGTGAATTAGCAAAGTGCATGAAAAACAATTTTCTACATTTACTTACCTAAGTAAGAAAAATGTGTAGTAGGAATTTAAGTTAACCATAGGGCTTATTTTAAAATGACTGAATTTTGTAGTTTTCTGAGCTGAAATTAAGATTTTTCTGGACAAAATTCCCACTAGGACAAGACCAATAGCTGGAACTGATGACAATCTAAATCTAAACCAGGCATTTTGATGGCTTCCTTTATAATTAGAGATCTGCTCTACTCACCTTGATGAAGTTGAGCAACCTTCTGAAGCCCCAGGGCACAGAGTAGAGCCACTTAGGGCCTGGAGCTGGCCAGTTGGGGTCCACCAGTTCAGCCAGGTCAGGGTCAGTGTGGTAACTGGACACTTGGAGGAAGGGAAAGCTCTTCTGCAGGACATAACGAGTGGTAAAATGACCGATTCCCAGGAAATCCGAGGTGCCTTTGATATAGGTTTTCTCTTGCACTGAGAAAGTTGGTAATCTTGATGTCCCCAGGCCCTGCTGGGCACTCTTCTTACCTAGCAAAATAATTATAGGAGACAACTTCTGAGGAGCACAGAAACTGGTTTTCTTTATCTCACCAGAAATAAATCATACAATCATAAAATCCTGCATGGTTTGGGTTGGAAGAGACTTTTTAAATCATCTCCTCACCCCCTGCCATGGGCAGGGCCACCTTCCACTGTCCCAGGCTGCTCCCAGCCCCATCCAGCCTGGCCTGGGACACTTCCAGGGGCAGCCCCAGCTTCTCTGGGCACCTGTGCCGGGGCCAAATATGGTTTTCCTGAATTTAGTGGTAGTGTTGAGGACACCTGAGTTTAATTGGTGTTTTAAGATGAGATCATCTTTCATCCTTTTGGTTTGGAGAATTAGGTTGGGTACAATACGTGGAGAAACAGTGATTTCAAGTGTCCTGGTGAGTCCCCAAAGTGCTGTAGGAGCTGTGTCCAGCCTGGGGGCCTTTGCTGTGCTGTGTCTCCCCTGTGCCCTCACTTTCAGCTGTGGCCAGGAGTTATTCCCCTGTAATGTGCTGGAAGTGTGGGTCTGTTCATGTCACAGCTACTGGGACTTACCTACATAATTCTTCATAACTTCTGGGTAGTCCCCTCTGTAAATGGGGTTTGCAAACCATCCCAGGTGGAACTGGATGTACCTCTCAGCAGCATCTCTGTCTGTCTGGCTGTGTGGGTCAACAGGTTCGCCCCAGCCACTCGTTAGGGAAATTCCAACCATCCCTTAAAACAAAGGGACAGTTCTGCAGTTCTTGAAGCCCTCAACAGAAACAGCAGCACAATCACAGCATGAATCCTCATTACCTCTCTGCTCCCTGCGCCAGGTGCTGTTGTAGGAGTGCCAAACCTTGGCATGAGTCTGTAAAAAATGTTACAATAAAAGAAATCCTGTGCATATATTCATCCCTTATGGCATGGAAAGCTGGTGAGCACTTTTTGCACTGAGCTCAGCCTGAAAATACCAGACTTTCTTTTGTGTTTATTGCAGAAACTTTGATTTCATGTAAGACATCACAAAAGCCTTTATGCAAGATTCCTTCCCTAAATTCCAGGACGTGCACATGGAGCTGACACACAGCCCTCGGGATAGGGCTCTGTCCCGTGGCTCTGCTCTTTGGATGTCTTTCCCTAATTTATTCAGGCAGATGAAAGTTCATTTTTACCAGAGACTTCCTGAAGTCACTTGCAACATTCAGGTTCATCTCAACAGGCCAGGATGTTTGTTTCTAGACTAACCTGGATGTTTTCTTTTTCAACCAGCTTGAAACAAACTAGAAGACACATTTATAATATAAGGAAATTCAAATTGTTGCAAGTGTTAAATCAAGAGCCAAGCATTGGTTAGTGCCTTGGATTCTGCACTGGGGGTTTAAAGCCAGATGATAACTTCAGTGTGCTACTTAGAAATTACAGGGCTGTGAAACTACATTTCAGTTTAAGGAGTGAAATCTGATAAAAATCCTGAACTGACACATAATTTCAGGCACAATTTCAGGAGGTTTTTACTTTAATGATGTGATGAGCAGCCTTGTAGGCACCACAGGCACCGAGCTTCAGTCCTGGCGCGTGTTCTCCTGTTTCATAGCCCTTTTCAGCCACTGCCTGCAAACACAGAGGCACAGTCAGTCCTGCTGGGCTCCAGAGCCAGGGGATGTGCTCCTGGATCCTCTGCCTCCTGTGCTCCCCTGCTGGGCTGGCCCTCTGCAGTCCCCTCTTCCCTTCCTTGGCTCCCATTTCCTGCCTGCTTGGTGCCCAGCTGTGGCACTGGGAGCAGGGTGTTGGTGAGGAGGGTTACAGGGGTGAGCTGAGGAATGGGGAGGGTAAATGACAACTGCCTTTCAATTCCTAATTTATAATTTCAGTCTCTCCAGCTGAGGAGTTTTCAAAATTTTCCTGGAATTTCATGTCTTAAAACTGCCCTTGTGCAAAATCTGCCTGCTGAGATCTTTGGCCACAAAGATTCGTGGTTTAAATGTTTCCCCTTCCCTCTCCATTTTTTTCCCCTACTCTCCTCTAGTGTCACTTGCACAGAACTTTGGGAACAGAACAGTGCAGTGGGAGAGTTTGGAAGGAAAGCATTGATGACTTACCCAAGGATTGCTGAATGTAATCCAGTGTTTCACACGGTCACCAAACTTCTCAAAACACAGATTTGCATAATCATTAAAATAATTAATCATGCTTATGTTCTGCCAGCCACCATACTTTTCTTGGAGAACCTTTGGAAATAAGAATTTCAAGATTCAATAATTGTACTTGAAGGTCAGTTGCTGCTTAAAAAGACTTTTATTTCTATTTAATTCTGTTTCTATTTCTAGCTCAGAAAGAGATTTTTCAAAACTTTAATGTACATAAAATCCAAATGAAAAGGAAATATTTACAAATTCTTAAAGACATGCAGGCTTCTCTAATTTTTTAAGTACTCTTAGTTCTTAACCATAGGAAATTATTTCTAACAGAAGGCTTTATTTGAGGTTTTTCACTAATTTAAATATTGTCTGACCTGTGGCAGATCCCAGTGGTAGAGGCTCACAATAGGGGTGATGTTGTTTTCCAGAAGACTGTTAATTGTGTCATTGTAGAACTGTATTCCCTTCTCATTCAGTTGCTCAGCTGATGAAAAGCACAGACAAGGAATTACTTGCATTGGTTCCCAAATAACTGGAAGAACAGAAATCTAAAAATATTAACCAAGGAATTTTACACTACAGTGTTGGGAATTCTGTAATGGTAAAATGCAGACAAACAGGAATCTGTAACAGGAATGTTGAACAACTGTGGGTTTCTCAGGAGTAAAATTCCTTACAGATAATATTGGGGAAAATGTGGTGAAATTGTGCCTACCTTTGATGCCTGTGGGCATAATCCTTGGCCATGAGATAGACAAGAGGTAGTGATTCACCTTCAGCTCCTTCAGTAACTGAATGTCATCCTGTGAGAAGAAAGTCTAATTAACACATGCTGAGGCCAAGCAGAATAACTTCAGTTCTTAACTAGTTCTGAATGCAGAATATCTATGGAAGATTTGCACAAAAGTGGATTCAGTCTGATTTTTTCTGATCTTTGAGGTGATGACTCGTTCTAGTTGAAGTCTTTCTCTTGAACCACTTTCTTTTTGACAGGCCAAAGAAGTCCTGTAATGTTTTGTGCAACTGTGGAGACTGAATGTTTGCACTACAGAAAAATGAGGTGAGGTTTTGCAATACAATTGTATTTATGTCAGAATTTGTATTAGAAAATAATAGAGGCCTGTAAATCTCAACTTCAAACATTTCAGCTCAGGCTCAGAAACATAATTACTTGGACTTTCCTTCACTGTCTTATACTGGAATGAGAAAACCCCCTAAATCCTATATGAATATATGTTCTTTTTGCTAAGAAATTGTACATCTTCAGTGTTCAATGAAATTAAAAATTGGTGGTATTTGTGCAATGCAAAGAGAATTCTGATTATAAAAACAAAGATTGCTCTGATATAAAGAGGACCAGGTAAGTGGACAAATACAAGCAAGTTTTAGAAAGTATTTCTATATCCAAATGATCTCTGTGTCAATCTCTTCTGGTGCCACACCCCAGGGAGGCTCAGAGCCCCAGCTTCTCTGAGATACTTTTTAAGCTGTTCTTTCAAACTTCTGCTTCTGCCTTTCCCACTTTAGCAGAGTAAGGCATAATTAGTTTCTTGTCTCTTAGTTCCTGCTGAGACCTCTGGTTCTCCCTTGAACTTCATCTGCATGGAGAAACCTCAGTGGAATGTAACTTTTATTAAATTAGTTGCAATTCCAATTATGTAACCTTCTCACAGTCATTTGGATTCCCTTTGCTGTGTATCTGTCTTTCCTCCAGCACAGTAATTTCAAAATTGGTTTTGATGGTATTAGCCTTGGAAACATGTTGTGAACAGAGCTGCATTGATGATTTGTTTGTTATCCTTTCAAAAAATGGGCAACATCCAGACTGAATTTTAAAGCCTCTGAAAAATACATGGCAAACTTCATAGATGCACACACATGTGATGGTGTTCACAGGGGTCTTGGGATGAGGGAAGAGACAAGAATGTTGACTCCATGTTTCAGAAGGCTTGATTTATTATGTTATGTTATATATTATATGAAAACTGTACTAAAAGAATAGAAAAGAGGATTTCATCAGAAGGCTGGCTAAGAATAGAAAAGGAATGATCACAAAGGCTTGTGACTGACTGAGACAGTCTGAGACAGCTGGACTGTGATTGGCCATTAATTAGAAACAACCCATGAGACAATCACAGATGCACCTGTTGCATTCCACAGCAGCAGAAAACCATTGGGTACATTTTGTTCCAGAGGCCTCTCAGCTTCTCAGGAGAAAAAATCCTAAGGAAAGGATTTTTCAGAAAATATCACGGCTACACACACAAAAAGTTAATTTTATTTAAAGCTCAAATCCGTTTATTGTATTTCTAACTAAGCATTTGGACTTCCTACAACATATAGAATATTTTTGGCACAAAAATTCTGAAAAGCTGACATGTATTTTGAAAACACTGTGGGATGATTGGTTCTATGAGATTATAAAGGAAGAAGATTTTACCGAACTGATAAAAAATATCAGCACCTGGATTCCTAAGCTGAATAACCTTTAGAGCAGCTAAAGCTTTCCTTCAAAATGGGACCCCAGGAGCAAGGAGTGGCCCCAGGCCACTTGCAGAGGTGCAGGGGTTCCTCCTGAGCCATACCTTGACTCTGTAGTAGCCATCGCAGGCGGAATCTCCCGTCTCGTTCCTGAGCACCTTCCCTCTGCTGTGGGTGAAGGCATCCCAGATGCTCGGCCCTTTGCCATCCTGGTCCCAGGCCCCCTCGGTCTGGTAGGCAGAGCTCCCCACACCCCACAAGAAACCTGGAGGTAAAAACAGGGAGTTATTGGAACAGCTTCCTGCTGATTGGTCTTGGTGCTAAATGCTCATAGGAGAAAGGAACTGGAAGTGAAAGGGAGCACTCCTGGAGAGGCTGAGGTTTTCTACATTTCAAAATGTGTCTGTGCCTAAATAGGTCTGAAAATGGGGAATAAATGAAGGTGTCCTGTTCTGATGCATTCAAAAAGAAATGGAATCCTTTCATTTATTAAACCTGTAAAATCTGTATTTTACAGTGATGGGGTAGGGTATTGGTAGCATAGAAATGTCTTACTGTAAAAAACAAATTAGGGTTCCACATAATTTCTCCCTGCTGGTTTTCATGGTAGTTTTAGCAACTACAGGTTTAGATGTTATGTAAACTATACAGAAATATCCTGGATTTTTTTTCCTATTACACAAAATACTATATCATAAATGACTTTAAAACTTGAGCATGAAAACCAGTCAGTGCCTGTATATTTCTAGTTTTGATTTTGCTTGGATGAAATGTGTTTAAATATGTGTTGAAGAAAGAATAAGGTTCATAAATCCATACTGAAGAGTGGATTGGGTAATACTGAACAGCTTGAAACAAACCCCACACAGGTATTTCACTGATTTCTTAAATTAGCTGTATAACAAAGGGTGTTTTGGTATATTTCATTAATGGTAGGTAATTTAGAAAAAAGGAGAAGAGTTCTCAGGTATGCCTTGTTACACTTGGTATGAGCTGTTCTCTGTGAGCCTGTCCCTGTATTATGGAATGCAGGGTCATGTGCATCCCTGTATTCCCAGAGCACATCCCAAAGTGCTCTGCATCCTGCAGCCACCCCCATTTCTGTTCCTGCCATTTCCCTGGAAGGACAGGGAAAACCTCTGGGTCTTCCTGAAGGAGGTCTAGAACATTCCAAGCCCCAAAGCAGCCGGGCTCTGGGCGGTACCAGCTGGGAAGGTGCCGTAGTAGAAGGAGCCTGGGTTGTTCTTGGTCCACGGGAAGTCCTCGGCCACGCTCAGTGCCATCACTGCCACCAGCACAGCCCAGCACCTCAGGGTGTCCCTCCTCATCCTCACCAGCTGGCCCTGCCAGGGAAAACACCACAGCTCTGTCAGGGGTGGCTGCTCCAAAAATTTGGGGGTCAAAAGGGAAAAGCTGGTTCTTTTTCTGCTGGATGGGAACTATAATGGAAGGCTGAAAGTTTGGGCTGAGTGGAAGCAGCAGTTAAACTTCTGCAGGGTGGGGAAAATGAGGGAAGATTGATCCCCTCAATCAAAATTATAATTCTTAGAAGCCACGTATTTTCTCTAATGTTACTGATCTTTATTCTAAAGGTCTCTTTGTTGGTACCTATTTTGTTCTGAATTTCAACCTGTCCCACAAATATCAGTAAGTAAAATCCTCTATGACAAAAAGAAACAATTATGCTGGTAGCATCTTCCCACCTGTCATGGCAATAATCCCTCTGGAAGTTGAAAAGGAAAACTAATACTTGCAATTATTGCAGTTTTAATTAATTGCAGCTTTTATCTTGATGTTGTCTTTTTTATCCAATCCCAGCATCAATTTTAAACTGTGACATCGAGTTAAATTATTAGAGAGACACATTTTAGCTGAGTTAAATAAAGTTTCAGAAGGGCTTTTTAGAAAAGCACTGTTTTCCCCAAATTGATACAGTCCCCAAAGGATGTTTTACTTTCCTCAGCATCTGTTGGTGAATCTGAAGATGGGGTCGGGCCATGAGGAAAAGCAGAACAAATATTTCAAATCATCATGTTTTGCACTGGACTACCTGAGCTCTTTGCAGGTTGGCTCCTGAACAAAATGAACCCCCAAATATGGCAAAAAACAGAATGCAAAGGACTGACCCCCTTTGGGGAACATGTAATAAATGTACAGCCTCAGAGACCTCCTGTTCCTCTGTTTATTAATGATCATCCCCTAATTAACACAGGAACTGCACAGCTGGCTTGGGAAAATGGAACTACTTCAGCACTAAAGCCTTTAGTCCTGGATTAAAAATATCTCCACCCAGGCATTCCAAATGGGAGCATTTCAATTACAGAGTTAAAAAAAGCTTGTGGCAGACTACAAACATTTTAAATCAGGTCCAAGTACTCTAGAATTGCTTTTATTTTGAATATAAAAGGTTGCAAATACATGTGATTTTAACTTAGACATTGGCAGTGGCTCTCTGGTTTAGTCGGTAAATTTAAATTTAGCATTGCCCTTCATCTCCTCATTAGCACTGACCACCAGTCCCAGGAAAAGGAGCCAGGAGAGCAGGAAAGGTTTCAGGGGTCTGTGATGTTTCTGCAGCTGAGGCACTGCCCCAGGGCAGCAGGGCTGTGGGGTTTTGCTGAGTGCTGCTAGGAGCTAGGAACTCATTTGGAGTGAGGCATAACAACAGAATCAATCTATTTTTCACTTTTGACTTGATTATTCTTAGGAGTAGAATTAGAAATAATTTCAGTACCTCAAGAACAATAAAGCACTTCAGGATCTTACAGCACTCTGTATCGAATAAAACAATCTATGCACAACCTGCTGTGGAATATTCAGTCAAACACTTTCAAATTCATGTGTGCATTTTGGAACTCTTCATTGCTCTGGTTTTCTGGCATGTATCTCTACAAGCACAGTAGAAGAAACAGCTTTTCAAATAGTACAAAAGGTTTAATAAGTTTAGACTGTAGGGATGGTCCTGTAAAACCCTTTTCACCCCCTTGCTGTCTGGCAGCTGAGTTCCCTTCTGCCCTGGTTGCAGCTGGAGTTATTTCCATTTCCCCCATCCCTGCCTTACCTGGTGTTCTTCACAACAGATGTGTCCTATCTGAGAGATTCCTCTGAACTGCCACAAACCTACCAGGGCATTCAGAATAAATTTACTTGCCCAGAATAATTGCATGGAATTAATCCAGGCTATCACAAAACCTCGGGAGAAACATCTAGTTGCAAACAGCATTTTGTTCACTTACAGTCACAACAAAAAAGAACAATCCTTTTGTATCCACAGCCAATGCTGCAGGACAAGCTTTAGCTTAACCACAGGAATCTGTTAGCAATGAGGATTTTCCTTTGTAAGCAAAATGAGCTTTGCACTTATCTACACATTCATACAGGACTGCCTCTTGAACAGGGGCTTTGTAGATATTTTTCATCAGGAATTGCAGTGATAGGCCAAGGATGGGTTCAAACTGAAAAGGGAAATTTAGGTGAGATATATGGAAGAAATGTTTTACTGGGAGGATGGGGAGGCCCTGGCACAGAAGCTGTGGCTGCCCCTGGATCCCTGGAATGTCCCAGGCCAGGCTGGACAGGGCTTGGAGCAGCCTGGGATAGTGGAAGGTGTCCCTCCATGGCAGGGGTGGGATCAGGTAATCTTTAATGTCCCTTCCAGCTCAGAGCATTCTGGGATTCTGAATTCTATGATTTTCTCTTGGTGCAAATGTCTGTGTCCTGGATGGTGTTTGGCAGGGGAAGTAAGTGACAGATTTGGGGAGGCCAAGGGTTTTGTTTTTACATGGCATCATTTAAAATCAGATAATTAAGATGCAGGCTTGAAAAATCACATGCTTTCTCTTTTCTTTCTAAAGGAATTCCTTCTGGTGGTGTCTTTGTGGAAAAAGCTCTCCAGTCTGGATGTTCAGCTCAAGCTAAAAGTCATTTCTTTTACTTCTGGAGTTACCTGCAGTCCCTCTCACACATCACGTCCATTGAAAAGGCACAAAACCAGGTAACCAGTGCTGGGCTGAAAATGTGATTTCAGCCATCTCTGCTCACCTGGCTCTCAGGTGAGAAAACCTCTCTGTGCTGAGGGAGAGGGGCAGAGCCTGAGCCCGGGCAGAGGGAGGCTCTGGGCACCGAGCACAGCAAAGGTGTGGGAGCTTTTCCCACAGCCACCCTGAGGAAAGGGATCTCTGGGCAGGGCAGCAGGAGCAGCTGAGCTCCTTTTGAGGCTGGGGGATTTCCTCCTCCCTGCAGTGCACCCCGGAGCTGCTGGATGCTCTGGGTACTCCTGCCTGGAACCTGCTCTCCTGCGCTTTTGCAGCTGTTCAGTTTGTAAACCAACTCCTGTTTGTTCCTTCGCTTACCCAGTTTTGTCTTTTTTTGCTTTTTTTTTGTTGTTGTTGTTGTTTTTCCTGAGCAGTGCTGGTGCCCTCGCGTGGCCAATTTCATAGCTGAGAATGTTGCCTGGTAGAGTAAAATAAATATCAACATTGCAGTTCTTACAGAGCCTCTCAGAAGTAAAAAATGCACTGAAATGAGAGCAGGAATATCACCAGGAGCTCCTTGTTCATCCCTGCAGGTCTCTCTGTCCACTTGCCTGCCCTCCTGCTCCTCAGGAGGAACCATTTTCAGGGACAGAGGTGATGATCCTTGAAAATCCAGCAGCTTCTGCACACAAAGGGCACTGCAGTTTGCACAGCTCCTGCTGCAGGGGACGTGGCTGCTGAAGGCACATTTTTATCACTTTTTTTGGCATTTGGCACATTTTATCTCCTGCAGAACCAGGCAGGGCAGTGAACAGAGTCACCACAGCGCTGAACGATGCCAGAGGTGATTGAGGGTGGGCATTACTCATTCCTTGTTAAATCATAATTGCACCTAAAACCACCTCAAGAACAAAGGCTTTGGCATGCCAGGAGAGGCTGGGACTGTTCAGAGAGCTGGCAGGGGAGCAGGCTGACAGCTCACCCCTCTCTCCATGTGAGGAGCTGCATGGATCTCACCCAGGGAGCTTGGATCAGGCCAGGGCTGAGCTCAGAGCCCTGCTCTGGCTGCCTGGTGCCATATTCATCAGCCAGGCTGCTGCTTTAGGGCAGCACTGAAGTCACTTGGTGAATTGTCACTGACTCTGTGGTGAGGAGGAGCCAGCCCTTGGTGTGCATGAAAACACAATTCTTTCCAACTGCATTTAACATGGGCTGCCAGGAACATGACACTGCTCCACTCTAAGTTGTGTTTACATAGGTTTTCTTCTCTTAACATAATCTTTTCCTGTGATGTTGTGTCCCAGTTTCCTGCATAAAACCCCAAATTAAAAAAAAAAAAAAAAGATCATATTTACATTGTGACAGCTTGGTCATTTTTTCCTCTTGGAAAAGTTTTATTAGCAGCAGTTTTTGAACCATGCCAGAAACACATCAAGGCTATAAAATCTTTTATTGTGTTTTATTGGTAAAAAGAATGTTTTTTAAAAAATCTACTTGTTGGAGTCCGTCCAAAATTGGCCAGTGAAGTAAAATGCATAAAGTAACCTGGAAAGCAGCTTCTGCAATGGGCTCACTCCGTGGGTGTGAATTCAGGGACTGACTCTGAGAGTGCTTCACTTGTCTCCAGCCTGGAGTGGATCTTCATCCATAAATGCTGCAGATATTTGTGGTTCTCTTGCTGCAGGATTCAGTGTGAGCACATCACAAAACCTTTGGCACAGAGCCCACTGTGCTTATCCTCCCACTTTATTTTCTATCTGTGCCACTTTGTGTTGCAAAACCTCTTATCTCCAGCTAGACACCAGGCATGGAGCCACCCTAAGAGCAAACCCCTAAACCTGCTATTTATTGGATTTCTGCTTTTAGCCCCTGTGTTTTGATGAAAAAGGAGAAGCTGTCTTTCCTAATTCCCTGGCAGCTGCTCAGACAATGAGACCACATCACCCTCACACAATTCTGACCTATCTCCTCAGCTTCCTGATTCTTCATTCTTCTGAGCTACACTCCCTTTCCAACCTTGAATAGGCCTTTTCTGTCTCTGAGAGAAAAATCCTTTCTTATTATACAGCCACCAGAAAACCATGTAATTTTTCCAGTGTGTGGTCTGCTGCAACTACACTGAGATATTGGAGTTTTTTCCAAATCAAAACAAAACCCACTTACAATTGTTCTTGGAACAAGAACACTTGTATAACTGTGCTTGTATTTTTCTGTGTTACAAAATGACTTTTCTTGCATTATATTTGCTGCTTTTGGAAACTTTTTGTCCAAAGCTCAACTGGGTTTATGACCTGGTTTTGTTTTTCAGAGAAAAACATTGGAATTATGGAAGAATATTGGAAGGAAGAGAAGCAAGGATGGTTTGCTTTACTGTGGGGAGCACCACTCTGGTATCCTGGGAAATCTGTGGGCAGCTTCTGGAGACAGTCTCCATTGCAAGAAAACCTCCAGAGTCTGGGAGATCTTGTGTTTGAACTGGGATTCCTGAGAAAAGATGGAGAGGAGTGACTCTGAAACTTACACTAAATTTCCTTAGCAGCTCCTGCACTATTATGAGAGACACTGCTCTCTTATTTTATGCCCACTGAGCTCACTGAGGAGCTGCCATCACTAGCCACTGGCTTTATTTGGGTCGTTATTTTAAAAAATTAAACTCTTTGAGAACCTGCCACCTCTGTTTTGCAAAGAAAGGTTGTAAAGCTTAGCAAGGACAGGATGAATCTGCAGAATCTATTCTGGTTGTACTAAAAGCTCCAATTTTAAAGGTGTCATTTTCAAACCAGCTCCTGTATATTTTTAATGTTTAAACTGTATATTTTTAATGTTTCTTGGTGTGTGCAGAGAGATGCAGACACTTCCTCCTTTTGTGGAACTCCCAGATGGCCAAAACTCCTGAGTCTTGGCACTGATGCAGTCAAAGGTGCACACTGGATTTGGAATGGCCAGGCTCAGTGGTTGGTTAAAAACCCCAGCCATGAAATATAATAAATGACAGATGTTACAGATACTCCTGGGTGCAATGAGGAAGGTCACAGAAATTTGCTTCTAAAAATCAATTTTAATTTCTCTTTTCCTGCTGACAGCTTGGTGCTAAGGGTAGGCCTCCATTTGATGTGAGCCCTGCAAGCTGCTGCAGGCTACCAGTGATTGGAATTTACTTGGATTAGTCTAATTGCTGCCTCTGCCATCATCTGTTTGCAATCACAAAGAGGAAGCTTCTGAAGCTTGGGAATGAGAGAAAATGAAGTGTCCTGACAACCACAAAACAGCAAGAAAGCTTTTGGAGGTTTTCCCATCACTGTTTGTGAGTAGGAACAAAAAGAAACAGTTATATTTTCTTTCCATGTCCATCTTTACCCTGCACCCGTGACATAAATGTATCCAGCACCAAAGAATAGTGGTAATTAGGGAAGGTCCCCAAGCACTGTCAGTTGATAATGAGTAAGAGTTCATGAATTGTTTTGGAAAGGGTTGAATTAGTTCATTATTGAATTAGTTGAATTAGGTCATTACTAAAAACATACAGTTGTTCTTTCTACGGATATTCAGCTTAGATTATGAAATACCCACATTCAGGGCTTTAAATTCAGTTTTAAAACACATTTTATCTGTGGTTTTGCCCCAGAAGGGCCCTTTCTCATGCACCAGACAGGCACAAATTGTCAGGGAGTGGACAGATAAAACACTTGAATAACTGAAGACATCCAGACTAATTTTGCTTCTGCCCAGGGCTGGAGGTTGAGGCTGGAGAGGAGAGTTTGGAGCCTGGGGACAGCCTGGGCACTGCCAGCCTGGCCTGCCCTGGCCTCCTCAGCCCTTCAGCTGGAGCAGCTTTGGAAAACACCAGGGAAAGGAAAGGTTCTGCACAGGGCACCAGGGAGCTGCAATCTCTGATTTCTGCCTGAGCAGTCAGGGATCTCTGTCTGTCTGGCCAGGGCAGCTGGGGAAGGACAGCACAGGGAGCAGAAGGTTCTGTGCAGCCTCAGGAGCTGCCAGGGACAGGAGGGCTTTGCTCACATCAGCACAGCCTGAGAAAAGTCCTTTCTAAACTCTCAGGCTCCTTATTTCCTAAATAAAATTTAAAATTTCATGGGGAAACTGGATATGAACTGGGATAATCTGAATTCTTTCACAGCTCTCACAGTGACAGTTGTTTGGTGCCATGGCCTGACCTTCTTGTAGCTTATTTATCAAATCAAACAAAATCAGTGAGAAGAAAAATGAAAAAATCTTTTACTTTTGCTTTTTCAGGGGTAAATTCAGAGACAAGGCCTCACTAATGCTCCTTAGCATTAGTGGATAACTTCAGCTCAAGTCCAAAACCAAGTGATGCCCCTGGAGATTCAATGTGTTCCTAAAGTGAAATATCTGCCCCAGTGCAGATATTGCACTTTGCTCCATCACAGCCTCCTTATTGTTTAAAAGGTAATTCAGTTAAAAGTGTGGCAAATTACAGCCTGGCTTAGTGAGATCTGAGAGCCTCTGTCACTTTGCCATGGGAAGGGTTAAATACAGCCTAAACACAATAATAATAGCAGTATTTTTAATAGAAGAATTTAAGTATTTAAGATGCTGCTAAGTGGCACTTGGGATTATATTTGTGAACTTTCTTTTTGCTACCTCAGCTCAAGAAAGAATCTTAGTCCCAGATTCTCTGAAGTACTCCAATTTGATATGATCCAACCTGCTTTAGCACATTTTTAAAAAGTTAAGCTATATTCTTTAGAATGAATCTTCCCATTATGCAAAAAATACAAATTCAAAAAAAATATTTGTAATAATAATAATAATAATAACAAAACCAACAATGCTGCAGAGATGCCAGGTTTCCAGACTGGTGGATATAAACTGTTGGCATTGTGCATTTTTCTTTCAGCTGGCCTCTGAAGACAGCTGAGGAACAGTGAGAGATAAGCAACACAGAGCACAAGAAGGAAAGAGATGCTCAGGGCTGTCAGAACAGTGAGTAAATGTTTTTAAAATGTTTCTAACAAGCACTTTTCTCTGAGCCTGTGCTGTAAAACAAGCAGCCTGACAGGGAATCATGGATTGATTTCCCTGACAGGATGTGCAGGTGGGACTGCAGGCTTGTATAAACTTGAAAATTCTATTTATCAAATGGTTTCATACCTGTGGAAGAACCTGAAGCAGCATTTTTTCTACAGTGTCTCCAAAGCAAAGTTACTTGATTTGTAACCTAGATCCAAATTCAAAGGGTAAATGTGAATTGCCTGTGTGAGAGGAGCAACTCTCTAGAGCCTGAGCTAAAGTCTGTTAAACCTTTGCTGATGGTGGATTAACTGCTGAAAAAGAACACTTACACTGTTGTGTGCTGCACATTCAAAGAAGTTTCAGGGGTTTTGTAATCAAATATGACAACATTTTGGGTTTAGGTGTATTACATAACCACATGCATGTACAGAGGCCTGCAAACAGAGGTAGGAGTTATTCTTTTGCCTTCTAAATTGCAAATTTCAGTGCGCACCCTCCAGAATCAAGTGAACCAGGAATAATTTCACTCCAGCCTTACTTTGCTACGTTACTTTGCTTCAGATCAGGCCTTGCTTGTTTGCCCCATGGTCTTAGAAGGAGGTGCTTTAAACCACAGAGAACAAGGTTTGCAGATGCTGTGGCCACTGCTGAAAGGAAACAGATGCTTTCCCAAAGCCACAGCTCAGGGCCCTGCAAGGTTTGGAGCTGTGTCCCAGAGAAATGGGGTTTTGTTACCACTGGTTTGCTAAAACCCAAGAATATATTATACACTGTATTACATTCAGATGATCTCATCCTAAGCAAAACAAGCTTGTGGGACCTCTGATTCTGATTAAGCATTTGGGCTCAAGGGACTGTGCTACCATCCTACCTCACTGGCAGGGGTTTTGTCATGAGACATTTGTTATGTTTTTGAAGCAAATATTTCTGTGATAAGTGTTATATTAAAACCCACAAGGATGTGAATAATCGTGTTTTCAGTGAAGAGTTTAAATGGCATGCTATAAATAAAGCCAAGGCCACACATTGACTCCAAAAGGTAAAAAAAACCCAACCAGAAATACTGAATAGCTCTGTTCATCCTGCCCACTAAATGGGGTGAGGCCATGGGGAAAAATAGCTTTTAATTGTATCACACAGGAGATGTGAATTAGGAGTGCACATGGCAGCCTTAACTCTGGTGTTTCCAGCCCTTGAACACTTGACTTTCCAACCTTAACTTATGTGAGTGGGGAGGCTCTTACTGATTCTGTCACATGCAGCTCAATTCCCCTTGAAAGCATTGGTGATTTCAAATTTATTTTGAAAACAAATTCCATTTCATTTACTCAGTCCCAACTACTGGTTTTTAAGCTGGGCTAGGAGTGACAAATTCTCCCTGAAAAGGATGATTTACCTCGTTGAGAAGTGAGGCTCTCAGTGCCACCTTCACTGCTCTCAGCTCACAGAGCTCCAGCCAGGGGACAGAGCTCAGCGAGGCTCCTGCAAGGAAAGCTGAGCAGCCTCCAGAGCTGTGGAGCTGCAGTGACATCAGCACTCAGACATTTCCAGTTGGCTTTTCCAGCACATCCAGCAGTCAGGGGCTCTGGAGCCAGCACACACTGACTCTTTATGGCTCCCCCACTGGGAGCACGGCTCTGTTAGAGCCCCACTGCAAGGGCTGGCTCCCAAACACAAACAGGCTCAGTCTGTGCTGAGGGATTTGCCTTCCAAGCCTGGCAGTGACTGTGTCCCTCAGCCAGAGCTTGTGTGGGGGGCAAAGCTGAAATTCAGCCTTGTGATCCCTGAGCTCTCTGACTGCTGGGCATCAGCCTCTGTGCATCTCCCACACCTCTCCTGCCACCTGAAATCCCTCCTGACATGGCTGCTGGCCCTTCCTGAGGAGCTGAACAATTCCTTGTTCTGTTGTATTCCATTTCCCAGTGTGGGGATAATGCTGAGCTCCACTTTGAACTGCTGTAAGGGCTGGAGATGAAAAACAACATCTGATGAGGGAGTGATTTAGCTCTAAAGTACCACTGGTGATTCTCCAGGATGGTTCATTCCTTTAACACCACCTGAAGGAAATCCAGCACTCTGAGCCCTGCTTTACCTGTGGGAAGTAGATGCACTGGGCAGGATAAGAACTGGTTTTGTGCTTTCTTAGTGCAGCAGAAGTGGGGCAGGAACAGAGGAATGCATTGATGTTCTTGTGCCAGAATGTTTTACCTTTCCTCAACTGGTCTTTTTTTTTGGAGAAATGAATTTTCCTCAACCTTCCCCCATCTCCTTACTAATGTCTTTCCATGTAGAAATAATATTTGGGATCTGAGATTGTGCCTTCTGAAGTGGTTTCCATCTTGCTGTCCTCCTAACAGAACTTTAACCTTTATTGAATGGTTGTGTTCAGCTACATATAATTACAAATCCATAAAAAAAAAGTCCCCTTGTATTTGTATACACTGCAGCAAAATGTACCCTTAAGGAGAAAACATTGCTTCAGTGTGACTTGCTGAATTTATTGGCTATTAGAAGCCTTACAGTGTATGGCTCACATTTTAGAACTCTTGATTTCAAGCTTAATGTGGTCAGGAAATATAAAAATACATTTATTTATGTCATCTACTAAAAATCTCAACCTATGTTAGTGCAAGTCGAACCCAATCTGTGTTTATGTTGGAGATGAATGATTGGTTTGTAGCTGCCTGTGTTTCTAGCCAGGCTCAATGGAATGATTCTGCAGCACAATTCTGTGTGTATTTCTTTTTTTTAAACTTCTTTTTATTTACTGCATGTGGCAGCAATTTCCTTCCTTCCAGAACCCACTGCCCAGTTCTCAAGGGCAGTGCAGCTGTCTGATAATAATAATTATTATTCTCAGGCTGTGCACATGGACTGCTAGGATTTACTGAATTGTTCAAGGTTGTCAAAATCCAGGCAAATATTTCATTATCACTGATACCTGTTCACTGTTGCAAGCTTGGAATTGATTTGCTTTCCCCAGTCTTTGCAGCTGATATTTGCACAAGCTCTCCTTGTTATTAAACTGCAGAAAAAATAGATCTGAACAGAATTTCTTCTCAGACATTTGATAATGGATGTCTGTGTCAGGCTGCAGCAGCTTCCCTGTGGCAGCTCCTTTCCCTGGAGCTTTAGTTCTGGTTTAGTTCCTGGGCTGAAATCCCCACAGAGGGATCTCAGCTGAGCTGCCGTGTCCCAAGCACCAGGTCTGGTTCCCCTGAGCTGGGGCTGCAGAGGGGTTTGCTGGCTTTTCCTGCAGCAGGCACAGCTGAGAGCAGCTCTGCCATCAGCACATTTCACCTTTTTGTCCAGCAAATTTCCCATCTTGTGTAGGTGGACAATGAATTTGAACACAATCATTTCCTTTTAATATGAAGGCTCCCTGCTTGAAAACACCATGTCCAGGGACCAGGGGCTGTTCTGCTCCCTCTGAACAGAACACCCTTGTTGCCTTAGACTCTAGTGATTGTAGAATCAAACTCTAGGTTTCAAATATGTTGAAAGTAAAATTTCCCTCTGAAACTGAGGCTGAATAACCAACTCAGTAGAAAAGGGGTAAAGAATACAGAGCAAAAAAAGCCATGAAGATCTGGGGTAAAAATTCAGGGAAAGAAAAAAATAGCATTAAATTCTTGCTTGGGAGTCCAGAAGTTTGCCAGAAAATCAGAAGGTGAGCTTGGTGGAAAGGATTGTGGGACTTCTTTGGATAAAAGCAGGAGAAGAGTTGAGGAAAAGCTAAATCACTGTGCCTAGAACTTTCCTATCTTCCATACCATACTCCAAAATTAGGTTTGGATCACTCATCCACCTTCCCAGCTACTGGGGAATTCATACCTTGGGAGGAATTCACCCAGGGAGGAAATAATGTTTTAAGTATCCTTGGATTTCCATGCCTTCTCTACATTGTGTCTCCCTTCATACATACTCTTAAAACAACATTAATGTGTGTTACAGAACTGAAAATAATGCAAGTGGAGGGTAATTCTTTCATGAGGCTATTTTAAAATTCATGTTAGCACTAATTTAGTTTAAAAAGTCATACCTGCATCTGTCACTATCAGAGCTCTGCTCGTCCTGCAGCATTGTACTTCGTTTTTATTGAAAGACACTCTAAAATTATGGGAGAGCATTGATCATTCCAATATATATTTTTCAATGAAGATGTTCTCATGAGTGCCATCACCCAGCAAACAATCCCAGTGCTCTAGTGGGACAATAAATATGTGTAGAGCTCCCAGCCCTTGCAATCCAGCATGAAGGGTTGGGTGATTTTAAAGGAGCTGCTTTGTTTGCTCTAGGAATTCATCCATCTCTGGGGCAGAACTTCCAGTTGTTTTAACAGTGTGTGTCAGGATTAGCAGCCAAGTCCTGAATATTCTCAGCTCCTCAGGCCAACCCCTAAATGCATATTGTGAAGAAAAAAAAATAAAAGAGGAAAAAAACCCCACAAAACCAGTTTGGGAAGGCCTTTTTATGGGTGTGCTTGAAAGAAAATCAGCCAGAAATAATGTCCATCAAACAATTCCATGTAGGAAAATGGGACAGTTCTGTAAAACAAGGCTTGAACCCCAGCAGCAATGGAGACTGTGTTGTTCTGCATGAGCTGTCTCTGGATATCCCCTTTATGAAGGTTTTTGACTTCTATAAGGATTTCTGTACAGATTTGCCATAGAGTAACCAAGGTCTCCTGGGCTCCTCTGCCTTGTCCTGCCACAGACATCTCATCCAACAGCCCTGGTTTGGGAAAGGAGCCATGAGGGGAAAGAAAGAACAGGCTCCTTTTGTAGCTAATAACTTCCTTTAATTGGTAATTAAGTTGCCTGCTACTTATAAATGTCAATAAAGGTCAAAATATTTAGAAGCAGAATCGTTTTAGTGGCTTCCCATTTCTCATTGCATAAGCTGCCTGCTCAGACCACACACAGGCACATTTGAAGATGGTTTGGATTTCAGAGCCCTCATCTTCCCAGCAAATTCTTCTCTAAAGCAGCCCAGAAGGGCCAGAGCAGCTTCAGTCAATAGCGGGCGGATGTGAACGGAGGCTGCTGGGTGAGCATTCCTCCCACTGGGGAATTGCACCGCAGGCGCTGGGCTGGAGCAGAGGCCTGCCCAGATGGTGCTCTCATTTCTTGCTGCATCCAGGGAAAGAAAGGGGCTGCAGCCCATCCATGTGCAAAAGCACTCAAGGAAAGCTGCCTGCTAGCACACTAAACACCAACTGCACCTTGGAAACAAGAATTAGTGTAAATCCTGTTGTTTCTGTCGAGCAGGGAAAAATACAGAGGGTTTTTGTGGAGTTAACATGTACAAACACTTATCCTCACTGCACGGATCTGCTGCTTTTGTGAGCACTCTTCCCACTGAAATTAATCAGTTTACAAGGGGGCAAGTGAGGGGACATTTGGCTTTGAAGAGTGCAGAGAATGTATTCCCAGAGGGATCTTTGATCTTTTTATGGTGTTTTGTTTCTGAAGCGTGTGTGTGTCCTGCAGGGACTTGGCATTTTGGAAATCAGAGCCATGGGGACTAAACTTTGATATTGCACTGAATATAGCTGGAATAGTAGAATATGGATATGGCCTCCCTTCTAATGCTTTCCCAAAGGATCCTCAAGAAGCTCAGAGCCTAATTTACTATTCCATGAGCTCCCTGTGTAGGACAAGCTGGGATTTTATGGGAGGACAAGGCAGTGGTGCTTTGTTGACTCTGGAGGTGGAGATGAGCTGCCCAGGATGTCAGGTAGAGCTGGGAATGGGAAATCTTTCCTTCCAGACTGAACTGGGCATGTTGGTGAGGGTGCCACAGGCCCCCAGCTCAGGTTTACTCTTGGTAGCCTCAGTCTGGATAGGTGGGAGACCTGAAAATGTCCTGGAAGGGGTGATGTCCTCTTGGCACATTGATCCTGCCTGGGAAGTTCCCACTGGAGCCCTCAGGCCAGCCAGGCCCAGCTGTCACTGGAGGCCAAGATTCCATAGGCTCCAGGGTGTGGAAAACCATTCCAGCCATGTGCAATTCCAGGTGTTCCTGGGCAGGTTTGCTCACTGCCTGCCCTGTGTGATCCCTGTTGGATTCCATGTGCAATCTCCAGGTGTTCCTGGGCAGGTTTGCTCACTGCCTGCACTGTGTGATCCCTGTTGGATTCCATGTGCAATCTCCAGGTGTTCCTGGGCAGGTTTGCTCACTGCCTGCCCTGTGTGATCCCTGTTGGATTCCATGTGCAATCTCCAGGTGTTCCTGGGCAGGTTTGCTCACTGCCTGCACTGTGTGATCCCTGTTGGGATTCCATGTGCAATCTCCAGGTGTTCCTGGGCAGGTTTGCTCACTGCCTGCACTCTGTGCTCCCTGTTGGGATTCCATGTGGGATCTCCAGGTGTTCCTGGGCAGGTTTGCTCACTGCCTGCACTCTGTGCTCCCTGTTGGGATTCCATGTGCAATCTCCAGGTGTTCCTGGGCAGGTTTGCTCACTGGCTGCACTCTGTGCTCCCTGTTGGGATTCCATGTGGGATCTCCAGGTGTTCCTGGGCAGGTTTGCTCACTGCCTGCACTGTGTGCTCCCTGTTGGGATTCCATGTGGGATCTCCAGGTGTTCCTGGGCAGGTTTGCTCACTGCCTGCACTGTGTGCTCCCTGTTGGATTCCATGTGCAATCTCCAGGTGTTCCTGGGCAGGTTTGCTCACTGCCTGCACTCTGTGCTCCCTGTTGGATTCCATGTGGGATCTCCAGGTGTTCCTGGGCAGGTTTGCTCACTGCCTGCCCTGTGTGCTCCCTGTTGGGATTCCATGTGGGATCTCCAGGTGTTCCTGGGCAGGTTTGCTCACTGCCTGCACTGTGTGATCCCTGTTGGGATTCCATGTGGGATCTCCAGGTGTTCCTGGGCAGGTTTGCTCACTGCCTGCACTCTGTGATCCCTGTACTGGGTAACTGATCAAACATTGCTGGTTTTACAAATAAAGGTACTTTTGCCATAAAAACACCGAGCCAGGGGAGCACGAGGCACTCGTGCTGATGTGACTCCTGCTGCCTCATTTGCTCCCTGTGTCAGCCCCAGATGTTTTCTGCAAAGATTTGGAGGAAGTGGCTCTGAAGAGCAGCTTTTTAGATCCAAGTGGTAGCATTCAAAAGCCAAAAAATGCTCTCTAAAGTCAGGAGATTTTGTTAAAGACCATAAGCTTAAAGCAGATAAGTATGCTTTCAAAATTCATTGTTTCCTGGGTGTTTTAGAGTTACTGGAATATTTTTATCTATTTTCTTTCAAACTTTTATTCTGTAATTGTGATGGAGAGAAGCTTCTTATTAAAAACTCTGAAAACAGAGCACTCTGAAAATCACTTTTATGATTTCAGAAGCTTCTCATTTGCTAATAATACAAGTAATTATCCCAGAAGAGCAACAGAACTGTTCAACCATCATTCCAAAAAAATAATGTACCTTTTGATATTAAAGACACAAATATGAATTAAATAGCATTTTGAGACTTTTGAGATGAAGTTCCTATTGCTTCATCTTTCATAAATCCTCTCATCATTTGACTGGGGATAGTAATGTCTACATGTCCATCTGCCAATAATGGACAAATGAAGATAAACACTCAAGGAATTTAAACTTTCATTTTCCTCTCACAACTTCTGTAACATGATTAGGGTTTGTCCTGATCCTTCTGCTAAAACTCTTCCCCAGCACCAGGCAGGATTTGTGTCTGGGCCTCCCTGTCTGCCCCAGTCCATCCCTGTCCCACATCCTTCAGCTGATGGAATTTGCAGATTATTGGAGAAGGAACAGAGGAATGGGAAGGATGACTTATTTCTTACATCATGATTCTGTGCATCTTCAGTGGGACTGAAGGAAAAATCAAAGAGAGGAAAAGAAAATGAGTGAAAGATTAAAAACCAAAATATATTTAAAAACAGAGGATGAAAGAAAATAATTCCAAAGGCTGATTATTATGCTAAAATAAATCTATATATTCTCCTGGGGTACAGGTAAGAAGCAGTGAAGGAGTGGGCAGGAAGGTGGGAAGAGCTGGGCTTTCCCCTGAACCCATCTCCTCATCTCCCTGCAGGTTTTTGTGTGGCTGGGGTGGTGTGGAAATGCCTGTGATCACTCCTTAGGAATCCTTTCCTGTGTTCCTTCCTCTCCTCATCCACACAAACAGTAAATCCCTGCTGTCAGTCCTGTACCCCTGTGCTCACAGAGTGCTGAGCACTGACAGCTCCAGCCACCAACAAATGGTGCTGCACATTTTCCTATGGTTTCCCAGCACTGAGTGTATGATTTAGATCCTTCAGCCTCCCAAGTGCTCCACTGGGTGTCCTTTAATATTGCATTATATTACTCATGATGCATAGTCGATTCCACTGCTTCCATTTACTTTAGCAATGATAAATGGCACAAACTGGACGAGAAGTTTATAAATTTTAAGTGCTTTGTAGGCAACTGTTACCCAGAGAAATTTTTAAACTGTTTGTTACTTTGGGTCATGGAAAAATTGCTTCCAGAAGCTTGGTTAATGAGTTTCAAAACAGGGTAAAATGCATGAATTCTTTATGACTAAGAAGCATATAAGTGTCAAGATTTTCCCTTCTGTAGGAATCGTCAATTTTGCACAGTTAATATTTAAAAAGAGCTACAAAAATAGAGCAGAAAACCTCAAGGAACTTGCAATTTAGTTTTTCTCACTGTAATGGCTTCCTAAAAGCTGTTCAGCTGCAGGGGCAGGGCTGGAGCTTGGTGGCCCAGAGGATTCCTGTGTGTGGAAAGTTGAGGCAGCTGCAGTAACCCATGCCCTGGCCAGAGTGGTGTCAACACCAGTCTGTGTCATCCCTCTCCTGGTGTTTGGAGTATCCCAGAGTGGAGTGAGCTGGAGTTTGTGCCCTGTGGTCTGGCAGTGCTGCTTCCCCAGGGGTGATTTGGGCAGTCTGTGTATTCCTGCTCCCTCTGGCCGCTTGTGGCCATGGATGAGCCTCATGGAAATGGGGCTCCTGGCCTGCTGTCTGTGCTGCTGGAATGGTGAACAACAGCCAGCAAAGCAGGAGGACAAAGGAAACTGGGAAGGAGTCAAGGAGCATTTACAGAATAGAGCTCTCTCCATTTCCCATAAACAGCGAGGTAAAGCACTCAGTGAGAGGAGGATGGGGTGGTGGCTTTACTGCATGGAAATGCTGAACCTTTGGGCATGGAACACACCCAGGAATGTCCATTCCTATTTAACCCTTGCAGGAGGGGACACTTGTGTGAGAGCTCACAGTCCCCAAAATTAGTCCTGAGGAAATCGGGTCTGCCCAAACCCCAGCAGTGCTTGACAGAGGGGATCACGGCTTTAAACTGCCAGAGGGCAGGGTTAGATGGGATGTTGGGAAGGAATTCCTGGCTGTGAGGGTGGGCAGGCCCTGGCACAGGTGCCCAGAGAAGCTGTGGCTGCCCCTGGATCTCTGCAAGTGTCCAAGGCCAGGCTGGACATTGGGGCTTGGAGCAGCCTGGGATAGGGAAAGGTGTCCCTGCCGTGGGGTGGAACGGGATGATCTCCAATGTCCCTTCCAACCCAAATCATTCCGGTATTCCGGTTCGGACGAGGGAACGGTGCGAGGAGCGAGGAGCGGAGCGAGGAGCCGGCAGCGACCGCACGATGGCAGCGTGGGATCGGCGCTGCGGCCGCGGGAGCCGGGAGCGCCCCGGGGGGACCGGGAACCACCGGGATCGGGGGTGCGGGACCGGGAACCACCGGGATCGGGGATGCGGGACGGGGAACCACCGGGATCGGGGATGGAGGACCGGGAACCACCGGATCGGGAGAGCCAGGACCATCCCGGGGGAACCAGGCGACCGCTGAATCCCGAGGATCAGGGAGAGCCAGGACCTTCCCGGGACTGCGGAGGGAACCGGGAGCATCCCGGGAGCATCCCGGGCCCGGGGCAGCCGCTGCCCTGCCGGGGCGGGCGGAGGGCCAGGCTGCAGCAGCAGCGCGACACAAAACGCCACTGTGCAGGACAATCTTTAGCCTTGTGCTCTCCCACTGCAAGCAGCCCCTGCAGCAGGTCAGGGTTATTTTAAACGAGACTTTGACATTTTGCTTTCCTGTGTTTCGTGGTTTCCCTGCCCCCGCAGCCCAACCTTTGTGGGGGTGGTGGGAGAGGTGGAAGCCCAAGCGGTGAAATGGGAGCTCCCAGGAATATCGCAGTTTGCAGAGGCCCCTGTAGTGCACAGCATCCCCAGAGCTGGGCCGGCCGGCAGGATCCGTCCGGGCTCCAGAGAAACCCTCAATAAAGAGCCCGGCCTTCAAAGCCGCGGCTGTGGGAGCACGTGGGTGATAGGCACTGGGCAGGATCTTTGAAAGTCTATGCAAAAATAAGGCAGAACTGCTCGTATCAGATCCATCTGGTAGAGCTGCACAAAAACATCCAGCCAGGCTTTCCTCTATTCCTTACAAACCGTGCTTACATTATATACATTGTCCCTATTGTGCATTGTAGGGGATGGTCTCTCTCAAATGCCAGCGTCTTCTGGCTTTCATTTGTTCCCAGACCTCCCACCAAGTGGCTGCTGATTGAAACCCTTTTTACTCTCCTGCCAGGTTTAGCAGAAAGGGCTTGGTGTACTCCGGGCCTTTGATCTATCTGGGATGAACATTTTCATTGAAAGAGGTGGATGAGTCACTCTATATTTAACACGGAGCTATCTTGGAATACCTCTGGATTTGCCTTTTCAAGCTCTTTTGTAGTTTTCTTTTCTTTTTTTTTTTTAATTTTTTTTTTTTTTTTTTGCATGTGGCTATAAATATTTTTCTCTGCAAGAAGCATGAAGCTCTTTTTTGGAAATGAAAGAGCCCTATTCCAAATAGGAAAAACACACTTAGCTAAGGTTTGTGCAGTGCATATTTAGTGGTGGAAGGTGCTGTGTTGGCCCTGCCTTGCTTTTCAATACAATATCCTGCAGTGTGAAATGAATGGCTGTATTTAGAGGTATCTGGAAGTGATGACTGATGTTTGGAGAAGTTACAAGGCTTTTCCTTTTCCACATGAACTCTCCAACCTGGCATTTCCACAGCAGTGAAATACTTCTGGGGCTGAGATCATCTGATTATTATTTCCTGTGTCATGTGCAGAATTTATTATTTTGTTGAATATTACAAATTTATTCTTAAGTTGCCTGAGTTTGGGGTTCTTCTGCAAAGTTCACTGGCATTACAGGGATATTGGACTGGCAAAAATAAGTTTCTCTCCTTTGATATTATTTTGCTGTGATTAGTGAATGAAATGAAGGAGGGGGAAGGGAGAGTGAAATTCCCTAAAAAATGCTATGGAGATATTCTGGAAAAATTAAAATACATATTTTTGCACTAATAACTGCTAAAAGCCAGAAATTTAGACTTTCTATTTGCTTCAGTGTCCAATTATTTTTTCTTCTCTTCTTTGGGAAAGGTGAACAGTTCTGTGCTAATGCAGGATTATTCCTGGCCACAGCAGAATCAGGGCTGCTACTGGGAATTGCAGAGGGCAATGGGTTCATTGCCTCAAATATTTTCATCAAGATTTTTAATCTATTTTATACCTCTAAAAACTGAAACTAAACAGACTAAAATCTTAAACTCCCAAAGAAGTCCCAACCCAGAGCATTCTGTGATTCTATAAAATCCAGTAAAAGCTCTTCAAATAAATTGTGACATTAAAATGCCAATTAAAATGCGTGTGCGGTCCTTGGAAGCATTAAATCAGGATATCAGAAATAGTGAGACTTATCTCCCATCTCAATGCTGTTGTTTTAAACTGGGCTTAATTCTCTAAAAACTGACTCAAATGCCACATAGTCTCTTGAGCTGCCTCGTGTGTCCAAAAAGAGCAAGGTCTTTTTGGGCTCTTTAGCTTACAAATAGAGTGGGAGAATAAATAATTAAAAAAAATTTTAGCATCTGCATTCTTGCAATTTGTGTATTTGTAACACCACCCATATTTCTTCCTCCCTTGTTTTGGAATATTGCATGGTATGTGGGTCTTCATTAAGGGATATTTTGTCCTTTGGCTTTTTCTGCACATGATTACACAGTAGCCATCCGTTCCCAACATCTGTGTTTATGAAAACCTTTCCAATAAATCTGTGCAGAAGGGAACTGTCCACATTTCCTCTGAGTCCTGCAAAAGATGCTGTTTTTCTTTGTGATGAATTGGTTAAAGATTACCCAGCTGAGATGTTTGGTTTTGAGGTGAATCCTCAGCATTACTCCAGAATTAGATTGGAAATGGACCTTGGGTGGGCAGGCAGTGCCTCCAGGGCTGTCCAGGACACCGAGTGCAACCCCTAAATCCTCATCCTGGATGGCAAAGCCAGCTCAGGGTGTCCCAAGGAGAACACCTAAGGAATGATTTGAGCATCAGCTGGTTTGTCTGTGTGCCACCCTCTGTTCCTGGGGTGGCTGGTGCAGCTCCCACCCTCCCACTGGATCAGAACCCCTTGGCACAGAGCATTGGTGTGGGATTTTGGCCAGCATTGCCAGCTCTGTAAGACAGGGCCATTCCCAGGCAGATTTTTGGCTCCCTGGTTGCAGTCCCATGAGGTTGCATGGCTCCAGTTGTGGCTGTGGAACAAAAGCCACCAAGTGTCCCAGTGCAGGGAGGGAGCCTGTGAGAGCAGCAGCAGCCAGGCACAGCTGTGTGCTCTTGGCTGGGCAGCTCCAGCTCCTGCTCAGCTCTCACACCCAGCGCGTTTTGGAGCTTGAGTCTCACCAGTGAGGGGCAGGCTGGGATCAGACCCTCCCAGGTGATGCCAGTCTGGGCAGAATTGTGAGTAGTTTATAGGGAGCACCTGAAAACCATTCCAGAGCTAATGAGCTTTTATCTGGGCAGCAGATAATCTTTTTGTGGTGAAAAAGTTTGAGGTAGCTCACCCTGCTCTGGATATCCCCAAGGCCCAGGAATTATGGAGACAGCCTGGATAAGTGTGTGGATTTTGAAAGGCTTCACCACTCAGCTTTTGATCAGTCAGGTAGTGCTGCCTTTAACTCTTGGGGTGCCTGTGCTCTATGGTCTGTGGCACATTTACTGCAGACTAAATTCTCAACTATCATCAGAACTATTTGTCTGCTCTGCAAAACTTGCAGAAACAGAGGCTGGTGCCCTCCAAACTTCTAGATTCAGGACTTACCGACTGTTTTTCTTTGAATAACTTTTGTTAACATTGGCAACAGGGCCTGGTTAATTTATCTTGGGGCTGGGAGTGTTAAACAGGTGTGAGGACAGGGGTGCCTGAGGTGGTTTTTTTATTTCTTTCTGTGTCTGTGCTCAGTGGCTTGGCCAGACTCAAGGATGGTGCAGAGGGGCTGGGTTTGGAGTTGAGTAATTTGACCTGAAGAGCTACACAGAGATTTATGCATCAGGAACTGGTCACTGTTGGATTAAGCTCAGTCAGATGGTATTAGAGCATAAACCCTGACTCTTTGGGGCTGAGAGCACCTTCAGTTTTTCTAGCTCATACTTACCAAGATACAAAACCTGAACTGCAGACCTGCTCACATTCCTGTGTGTTGTCCCTACAGCCATCACGTGGCACTGTGAAACCACAGCTCTGCCCCTGTGGAACCTTAAAAGATACTGAAGAAATTCTTATTGATCCTCACTTGCTGGTCCTTGGACAAAGGATTTGTTCTCTGGCAGTCACTTGCCCATCAATAAAACTGCAGTATTTTGTTTCTAATTCCAGGGAGAGCCAGTTTTCATGAAATTAAGGCAATGTCTTGCTTTTCTCTGATGTGAAAAATCAGACCTTTGAGGGCAGTATATCATTATCTTCAAATTCCTAGGGCTCCCCTTTTTCTGATATAAGTAGTCCTGAACTGAGAGCTTTCTGAGTATTAAGAAACAAACATTTTGCTCAGTTTCTCCTCCAAAGTCTCAGGAATTCAGTGGGAAAAAGGCTCAGGCCTTTGTGGAGACAGTCGTTATCTGTCAGCTCTCTTTAAGTTCCTTTGAGGGATTTTTATAACATTGTTTTTCCTTTCTTCTCATTTGTGTTTTACATACAAGTCCTGGTATTTTGGTTTAGCCCACAAACAACATGAAGCCTTAATTTTTCCTGCCTACTGCAAACCAGACTTTTCCCCAGCATCAATTATCCGGAAGGGAGCTGCGGATGTGAAACCACACCAAAAAGTCTGAAGCCCATACAAAAGTATTGGAGTTTCTTGTAAAAGCCCCTGTTCTCAGTCTGTGTTGTCTTTGGGCCACCTTGTTTCTCACCATGGCGGAGGTGCTGCCCGTTTTGCCATTTTCTTCCTCGTGGTGGTTGCTCTGGCAAACAGGAGATTTTTGGTTGTTGCTGAGGAGAAAAGAGCTCTCCACAGCTTCTGTAGATTTTCTCATTTTTATTTATGTTGTGGAAACCCAGCCTAGAACTGAGGTTATGACAAACTGGTTGTGTGCAACTCTTCCTTCCAGTGACTAGTGCACTGAAGTTTGGTTTCTAGGAAGAAATTTTTTCAAGGCTGAACTTTGTTGAAAGGGATAAAAGTGTTTGTGTGCTGTGTGTGGGTTTAGCAGGGATGGCTGATGGGATCCTGTGGAAGGCATTCCTTGATCACCCCTGTCTGCAGCCCAGCAGTTTCACCCGGGCTGCCACTGATTGCAGTTAATCACTGCTCAGGCTGTACGATGGGCTGGGCACAGCCCACCTCTCCCAGGCTCTGGAGCTGCCTCAGGGGATGGGATCTGCAAGGATGAGGTGACACTGGACAGGGACACACTTCCCCTGGCTTGCCAAAGCTCCCTCAGGAAGGATCCACAGAGACAGCAGCAATAAATGGCATTAGATATCTCTGTTATGCACCAGAGCCATAATGCCCATTGTATTTCTTATTGTTTGTTTCTTACTAAGCTGCAGGGAGCAGGGAAAATACAGTCAGGAAGAAGTTCAGTCCACAATGCTCTGATATTTGCATTTTCTGCCCCAAAGCATTTGCTGCTGGGAGCCACTGGAGACAGGAAGCTGTTCTATATGGACTTCTGATCTGATGCAGGTTGATTGTTTTCCTGCTTTTAAATACTTTAGGGCTGGATTTTGGCCAGATCTCCTGGGGCCTATATGAAGATAACAAATCAAAATGTCTTCCCCAAGGAGCAAACAATTTAAGCACAAGACAAGAAAGACACAGGAACAGAGACAGTCTGGGGAGTATTAAGAACCAAGTTTAAAATTTCCAGCTATTAATGAGAAAAGGTCTTTCATTTTTCATCCAGCTCTGGGGAGGACATCTGAAGAGTTTGGATTTCAGTTTCACGGTCTGGGAAGCCGTGCTGGCAGCATTGTTGTTTATCTCTCCCGAGAAACAGCATGTTTCAAGTTGATTCTCTATCGAATAAAGGTTTAAGAAAAATATTTTGTTTGCTGCTTTCTCAGCTGTGCACAGCATTTGTCTTCATCCTTTGCTGGTATAATATTATAATAGTTTCTTGTAAGTGTTGAGCCTTTACTGCTGACAGCTGCTGAGAAATGATGCTGTCATGAATCATGCTTGCAAACACAGTTCTGTGATGTGACCAGTTCTCAGCCCCCATAATTAACAGCCAATTACTTCCTCTCCGAGAAGCCAAAACTCCAACAGATGAAAGAAATAGTGTTGTGGGAGCAGATGTGTTGTATCAGTTCCTGTGTCCTTTGCAAACAGACAAACACTGGCTTACATGGGAGTGCAGCAGTGGAAGTCCCTAAAACCGCGCCTGGGTTTGGCCATCTGGGCTGGGAGTGTGAGGAGAGTGAAAGGGAGGAGGAGGAGGAGGAGGAGGAAGGGTCCATCCCAGCTCGGCTGCAGTAACAACAGGTCACCACTTGGGAGTTCTCTGCCTGTCCTGGAGGCACAGCCCGTGTTTATTAATGGGGGTGTGCACGGGGAGGGCAGAGCTGAGGGTGCCAGATCCCGGCTGGAGCGGTGCCAGTCCTGGGCTGCAGCCTTTTGTTTACCAGGACACCCAAAGCTGAGCCTCCTCCAGCTGGAGCTCGTGTGCCACAAACCAGAGTGGTTTAGGAGACAGAGCTGGGGAATGGGACCTCCTGAGCAGAGCCTGCAGTCAGTAATTTACTGACTTTTCCTCCTCTTTATTGATTGTTTTATAGCAGAATTTCATTTTTCTTGGTTCACTTGTGTGATCTGTGCAGGACTGATTTCCTGGGAGCAGATTTAAGCCTGTAAGATGTTCCCAAACTTTTTGCTTTCTCTTTCTTCCAACATTTTGTATGTGCAGTACTTGACTGAGCAACTAAATTCTGCATCCTGAAAGGCTGGCTTGGAATTTATAAGCAGAAAGAGTTAAATCGGGATTTCAAAAGAAGCCTTTGCTCTGGATGTTTCATTATTAATCCTCCACATAGTCCTTGGTTTTGTCAATATAACATTCACTGTCAATAGTAATTTACATCATGAAATGCATGCAGAGATAATAAGGACCTAATATTAACTAAAGGGTTCTCTTCTATTTGCTTTATCATAGCTTGTGTAAGGGTGGTGGTGCCACCCTCCTTTCCATAAATATGTGATGGAATTTTAATTAAAACTTTATAATGATTCCAAACTGTAAGAATAAAAGTGGGTGTGAATGCTGTTGTAGTAAATGCTGTGTGTGCCATGAAAGGAGCATTCTTAAATATTCTGCAGTATTTTTTAGCTCTGGATCTCCTCAAAACTACTACCAACTGTCTGGTTTGGAGAAAGCTACTTTCCTGCCTCTGCTGCTCCTATAAAATGTGTTCAGAACATTTACAGGAGGCTGGAGGAGTTAGTATTTCTGTAATTCTCTAAACATTTGAAAATGTAAAATATTTGCAGATGTAGTACAGTATGTAACTCCATAACAAATTTTTATTCCTTGTATACTAAATTTCTGAATAGCAAGAAGTCTCTTGGCTGGCTGCTCCTCAGCTGTGAGACTTTGAGATGCTTTTTTGGGAATGAGTCATGCAGGCTGTGCTCCCAAGCCAGGCTTCACCACCTCCTGCCCCTCTTTGTTGCTGCTCTCACATCAAGAGCAGTGCAAAGCCAGAGCCTGCTCCTGCCTTTGAGCATCCTGTGCTCAGCTGGCTCTGTGATTCACGCTCTGGGATCAGCCTCACTTCAGAATGGATCAAGGAACAGGCTCTCTTGCCTTTTAACCTCTGTAATTTGTACCAAGGCTTTCCTCTGCAGTTGCAAAATCTGCGTGTGTGAAAGCTTTGCTCACCAGCAAATTCTGTCAGCCTGACCAAAACAGAGTTTCATAATGTGTTATTTGGGTTATGAGAGTCTCCTTCTCTCCCCACCACCCCTCCTCCACAGGATTCAGAAAGTTTTGTGGAGTTTAACGTGGCCTCTCCCCCTTTAGAGCTGCATGATGCTAATGAAATAACTCACAGCTCATCAGTGTTATCTGGCTGGGTTTATGGAGCATGTGGCATTCCAACTCAGGCTTTCTGGTCAGCAGAAATCCCCCACATCTAATGAACATATAGAATGCTTTTCCAGGAGAGCAATGCTTTGGATGAATGTGAGAGCCTGAGAAAAACCCCAAAATTGCCTTTTCTGGTTAATATGCCTGTAAGGAATGTGATCAGCTTCCCCAGGGCTCCAGCAGGAGCCAGGCCAGCCTTGTGCTCCTGGGCCACTTCCAAGTGCCATCCCAAACCACTTCCTCTCTGTTTAATGTTTTCCTAGTGTGCTTCCTTCCCATTTATCTTCATCTCCCTACCACTGGCAGCCCAGGAGAGAAAGCAGCTCATGCTGCTCATGGAGACAGGGATGTGGTGCTGGGTGGCAGAGCTGGCTGTGCCCTGGAGCGTGGGGAAAAGTGATCCAGACTGGCCATTCCTCCCCATTCCCAGAGTGCCTGGTCCAGGGCAAGGGGAACTTACCAGCCCTTGGTGTCCCTATCAGCCTGCCAGCTTGTTGGTATCCCACAGGAGGACAGACCTGGAAGTGCAGTTCTGATTTTGGAGATGGCTTTGGTTTTTTTTTTTTTTTTTTCTGCTGAGTCTCATTTTACAGGAAGAGCTTTGTCAGTCTTGGGTGAGAACTGGACCTCTAAAACCCATTGCTGGGAATGTTGTACCTGCAAAAGTCCCAGAAATTGCCCTGGAGGCCTCACTCACAGCACTGCTGGAGAGAGGGGCTCATAAGGCAGAATTGCTGCTTTAAGCTTTCTATATCCCATGTCTCTTACAACCATTGTAATCAGTTTATTTTAGGACAAGATGTCCAATGACATCCTGGTCATTAAAAAAAAATCAACAGGAAATTCTGAATATGAGTCATGCCTTTGTCTTAGTGTTTTTCAAGGATTTTTGGAATTTATTAAAAAAAAAAGAAAAAACCCAGAAATCCTTGATGTTGACAGAAACAACCTCAAAGTCCAAGTACTGAGAAGTCCCTTAACAAGGAAAGAATGTCTGTAAACTCCATTATTTACTTGGTAGCAAGTCCTGATTAACCAAAACCCCGCAACTCTCCCAAACCCCAGAGCTTCCAGGCTCACCCTTGGATTTTGGGGACAGACCCAGTGTCCTGGATACTTCTCTTCCACCTGGGAAAGCTGAGTTTAATGCTTTGGTGGTAGGGAGGGTCTGCACTGTGGGACACTGCGGAAATCCCAGATGTTCCTGAATATCAGATGCTTTAGGAACATGCAGGGATTAATTCTGTGCTCCCATCTGGAGCTCACAGGCTCCCGATAAAGGCATGGATGTAGCTGCCAGCTCTCTGCATTCCAAGGGCAGCAGCAAACTGCTGTGGAGCAGTTTGGAAAGTGGGAGCACTTTGGGAGGGACTGAGATTCTGCAGAGGCTGGAGCACTCAAGCCAATCCCTGTCACAGGTCTTTTAATAATTAAAGACCAGGAATTATTCTCAATCACATAAAAAAAGCTTATATCAAAGTAGTTTTGAAAAATTTACTGTAGGGAGCTGCATGATTTCCCTTGTCCTCTTCATGCCTTTCATGAGGAAGCAGCAGGAATTCTACAGAGGGATGGAGATGAAACCATACGTCCTCTGGTTGTCCTGCAGTCCTTTGGCTGGAGATTTTAGGGCAGTCCTTGTTCTCAGGAGGGGCATCATCTGTTTTTTGTGTGAGATTAGGCTGCTAAGTGTTCATTCTCAAGTGATGGATTGTAGCTGATGGAATAAATTCCAAGTAAAGGTGAAGGTGGGTTCAGACAGGTATTGACCAATGCAGAAACACTTTCACCAACCCCAGCCACTGTGAAAAACATGTCAGGCCCTGGCATTGCAGCACTGCTGTAAGAATAACAAAAAATTGAAAGGGAAGACAGCAAGATGAGCAGTTGGTGGGGTAAGGGAGCTCCTTGGAAGAGGAGCCTCAGGTGGAGGTGGCCACACGTGTCCGTGGCCAAGGTACCAGCAGATGGTGCTCAACAACACGGAATGTTCTCCTCCAGAGCTCTGGAGGGCCGCTGGTTCCAGCCCTGTCACCCCGGCGCCGGGAGCTGGCCTGGCTGTCCTGGAGTTATTCCGCATCCAGGCTTGGAGGGACAAACCCGTGGCGTGGGCAGAGGCCCGAGGCAGAGCGCTGGGACAGGAGAGGCCCCAGGCAGTGCCTGAGCACAGCGCTGGGAGCTGGGTGTTGAGCGAGGGATCCCCTTCTCCTGCGGTGACACGGATACACCAGGACTGGGGAACACACCAAGCTCTGCCCTGTGCTCCTGACACCTCTGAAACACCCGCGTCACATTCACTCCTGTACTGCTCCTGCCACTCCATTTCTGCCTGGAATCGCTGCTGTGGGACGGGGGAGTCTGGGCAATGTACAGCAGGAAAATCTGTTTGGTCAGGGCTTGTTGCTGTTGCTTTGCCATGGGTTTGTTTTTTTTAAAACCCCTACTGTACACTTGGAGAAGGGATCCTGTGCCCCGAGTCAAGTGAATTAATGTTTTGTAGAAGGAGGGTGTAATCATTTATTAGCATTGTGCTGGACAAAGTTCTTTGTCTTTGGAGATTTGGCCGAGTGCCCAGACTCAGGCAGCCTCTGACTTTTGCTTTAGTCTCGAGATAAACTCTCAATGAAACAAGGCTGGAGCTGCCCCAGCTGACACAGATCCAGGGAGCAAACCCCGTCAGGAGGAAGGGCTCGGAGCAGTGCCAAGCCCAGCAGAGATGGCAGAACCTGTCACAGATGTTTGGGGTGCCGTGGGATGTGGCCTGAGGGATCTGCTCACATCCTGAGCCCCGGTTCTGGTCAGGTTTGACTCTGCTGAAGCTGCTCTGCTCGTCCCTGTGACCAGATCTGATTAGAAGGGTCAGTTTTCTCTCATCTGTCTTTTTTCTTTTTTTTTTTTTTTCCTATGGAGTATTGAATTTGCCACTGCCCAAATATCACAACGTCCCTGGCTGCTTTTCAGCACTTGACTGTGGGCTCTGTTTCCTCTGGACACTCAGCCCACGTCTGGCTCAGGCTTTGTTTGAAACACACCGGCAGCTTCAAGGGCAGAGCCTTGAGCCTGAGTGCCGTTAATTCACTCTGAATGTCACTTTGAGCCTTTTCCCAACGTAATCTCTCCAAAGGTTAATCATAAAGTGAAGGAATGTGCTCTGGCTCCTGACACAATGCCTGACAAATATTTTCAGCAGGCCACCGCTAAAGAAACACAGGTGTGGTCTTGCTCTTAATGTCTCTGTGAGAGTGTTGTATCTTTGGAGAAACAAAGATAAATTGAGAGCTTAACCCATTGGCTTCTTGGCATTTAAAAAAAATTAAACTTCCACTTGTCCTGGTTTTGCTCATCCATAATTCCCATGGGGAGATCGTGTTTCAGGGGGATGAAATACACTTGATGTCTTTATGAAAAATGCAAACAATGTGTTATTTCTAATGATGCTGAAGGTTTTCTGTGCTGTTGAGTTCAGCAGGATGCTCAGAAGCCCAGTATTTACACAGTGAACTTTAACTGTTTTGGACTTGGAAACAAACAGTTTAAGGAGTTTAAATAATCTTACTGAAATATATTAATGATTTCTGGGATGATTCATTATTATTTTAGTTAAGTTTTATCTATCATCCAGCATTCTTGTTTAGAAATAAATTGAAGAAAAAGGAGTAATTCTAAAATTGTTTCAATTTTGCTTCAGTACCAAAGGGGACACACAAGTCTGTTTTTAGTAACTGGGAACATCTTGGTTTCTCTTTTAAAGTGCCACACTATTTTTTCTTAATATAACTTGTCATTTCCTTCTTTAGAACCTAGAATTAATAGATTTTGTTTTGTTGTGTTTGTTTCCTGAGATAGGATTGTATAGAGGGAAATGGGATGTTTTATGGAAACATAGGAAATCTTTCCAGCTCCTGTCCTGGTCATGAGCACAGCTTTTACTGAATTATGTAATGTTTACTGTGTCTTGCATGCTCAGAGTAGCTGCACGTCAGGAGTTGATATTCTGCTGTGGGGAGGAATTGCACTGAGCTCTGGTGCTTGCACGAGTCATTAGAGAGATGAAAGAAAGCCCAGTGCAGAGTGTAAAGAGGTCTCTCACACAGCAGCTGCTTTCCTTGTGCAAGCAATTTTTGGTTTATCCTTTTAATTGTCACTTGAGGCTGCTCTCAACCCAAGCACGTTCCTACCCTTTCCCTGAACCCTCCCCTTGGAGAGGGACAGAAGGCAGCAAGGAGGACTCTGCTTTTTCCCACCAGAGGCCCCTTGGTGTGGCTCTGGGGGAGAACACTTCAAAACCCTTTCCCCCTCTCATGTTTTATCTTTGAGGAGATTGCTGTTTGCATTTATGAATCAAAACACTGCTTGAAACCCCCTCAGTGTGTTGAATTTTGGTCCCTCCACTGCATTTCTCTGTGTGTCAGGCAACGTTGGATGCAGAAGGTCATGGTCTTCTAAACCTTCGGGCAATCGCGCTTTGATCAGAGGCCTAAGTTTTCTCAACTCTTTGGTCTTTATCCTTTCTGTGCCTCCATGAGGTGATCCTGTTACTCCCTTATCACAGGTGTGAAACTAAACCCCAAAAAGAGAGAGAATTGCCCCCATTTCATAGAAAGTCTGTGGCAGGCCAAGGAATGAAATTCAGGTTGCTAAAAGCCTGGGTTAGAGCCTGACCTCTGGCCCTCCTTCCCCTGGGGAAGGTCCCAGGGAGGGGAGGTCCCTGCTCATGGAGCACTCACACAAAACCCACCCAGGAATGCAAGTTTTAATGCCATCCTTGAGCCCCTGGACTCTGACTGAGGAATTCCTACCCCGAGACACACAGTCTGGGCCTGACATGAAAAACTGATTAAAGTAGCTGAAAAAATAGAGCAGTACTTTGCAGTTTCCTCAAATATCAGTTCCATTTTCCAGTGTCTGAAATCTGGTCAAATTAGAATGTTGCCTTTTGGAAGTCTGAGAGGGGAAAACCCCCTCCTACTGATAGATACTCATTCAAGGCGTGCTGCAAAGTGACCATTATGATATTTCATTTGTCAGCATGTGCTGCACTCACTTGTTCTGGATCCCTTGGGCAGGCTGCCTTCAAATCAATATTAATTATGGACCACTAGACAGTAGCTAATCTGAAAGAAAGAACAGGTTTCATTTAACAGCTGGCTGATGGTTGCTTCTTCCTTGGGGTTTGGTTTAGTTCTGGTTCCTTTTTTCCCCCCCTTTTGAGAAATCGCCTATCACAGTTTTGGAGCATTAATTGTGTTTTGCTTTATTTAGTAACATTTTTAAAAAGTATCACCGTGTTTTCCATAAATCTAACATGGAATTCAGAATATCCAGCATACTCCTGACTGAGATTCTGTAAGATCCATCAGCACAGTTCAGCCCCAGCTCCAATGCCTTCAGAGAGCTCACCCCTGGGTAACATTTTCAGTCCTCCTGGCAGCTGTCCAGTGAACAATAGAGGAACCTGACAAAAGTGGCTTTGAAATGTGTGTTTATTGCATTGTCATGATGCCAGAACGAGCAGTTTGTCTGGAATTTGTAAAACTGCTCCTCATACTCGTGTCTGAGGTTCTGCAGAGTGAGCTGTGCTCGCTGAGAGCTGGATGCTCTGCTGGGCTGCCTGAGGCTGACAGCTGATTCCTGACAGGGTTAGATGTGTCCTGCTCCTCCTTCACTGCCAGTGTCAGCTCAGAGACCTGGATTTTAGAAGATTTATTAGCTAGTGTGTCAGTAATCAGTGAAGTTGTGGATGTTCGATGTAAATTTGTTGTTGTGAAATTAGTTATGTAGGAATAACAATCAAATTAATCACAGAATCATTAAGGTTGGAGAAGACCTTTAAGATCTTTGGGTACAACTGTCACCCTACACCACCCCCAAGACCAACACTGAACCGGGTCCTCAAGTGCCACGTCCACCACATCCCTGGGCAGTTTGTTCCAATGCTTCACTAGAGGGCTGGTGATGTGAAAGTGCTGAGGAATTGGAAGAGAAGACTGGGGAGTTCCTCAGAAGATCTCCCAGTCCCTTGCCATGGTCACCTACACCAACAGCACTCTTGACAGCTGTTTGTCCATTCTCAAACCTCCCATGGTTACAGCTCATGGTCTCCCCAGCTGGGTCAAACCAGACTTTCACCACTGTCCCCAGGGCTCCAGCAGCTTCCTGAGCCCTGCGACTCTGGGGCCAAACCCATGAGAAGCCTAACTAGTGCTTCTGCTAATGGGTTTGAGAGAAAAAATATGGAACAATAACTAATTTCCATCTTGCTTCTGGTCAGTGCCTCAAATTTGGCATGTGCCTGGCAGCTCACGAAGTTGGAAGTTGTCTTAGTGCAGTTGGAAGTGCTGATATTTAGAATTTTTCTACCATGAGTCGTTCCTGGATTTGCAAAGAACAAAGTGTTACTTGATCTGGCCAGAGTGTCACTGCTACCCCACGCTGCTGCAGCTCTGGTTGCCTCTTAGCCCTGCCCCTGTGCTTTTCCAGCCATGGGTTTTGAGCCTCCTTTTTGGAGATTCCAATATCTATTAATCAACATTCTTGGGTCTTCCTTCATCGCCGTAACTCACTCGAGCCCCAGCAAGAAGAAAACTGTCAACTTTCCCTGTAAACTGAGCCACCAGAGTCCTGAATAGTGCTGGAATTTTATTTATTGAGCAAAGACTCTTGGATTTCTGGCTTTTGCTTTGGAATGGCAGCCGGGAAACTCAACCCTGCTCCCCGTGTCCCTGGGGAATGGAGCCTGGATTGAGCAGGCAGGGCAGGGGTCAATCTCATGGCAGAGGTGGCCCAACCACAGCTGCTTTTCGACAGCTTTTAAAGGAAGGAGGGTCTTCATGGAGCTTAGCACAGAGTCCTCCATGCCAGGGAAGGAACATCTGCTGAAGGAATCATAAGGGAGAGACAATCCCTGCTGCTCTCTTCCTTATTCCATAGCGCAGTTTTGCATCTGTTACCTTTAAACCCTAAAGAAAAACCTTTAAAAAACAATTTCAATCTTAGGTGAAGGTATGGCAGAAACTCACTTTGATTTTTGGGTTTCCATTTTAGGCAGCAAACTGTAAATACTTTGAGAATCATAACACTTAGGGTTGCATCCTGAACACAGTTTGGGAGTGGTGTGGTTTGGGTGTTTTACATGGAATGTCCTGAGCTGAAAGGGACCTATGAGGATTGTCAGGTCCTTGGTCCTGCACAGACCCCAGGAATCATTTCCTTGCTTGCTTTGCCATCCATGTCCATGGGAACAAGGGTTCTCCCAGATGAGAGACCAGCACTGCCATTATCATATAGATTTCTTTGAAAATTGGGGGGAAATGAAACAATGCAGCAGTGTGAGCACTGAGGAATGCTTATCTTTCCATTCTCAGTGCTTTAGGAAATATCCCTGGGGAAGCTGTGGGAGGTAGACTCTAAACTCTCCAGACATTTAGATTATGGAATCTAAGAATTTAGGGAAGTCTGAAATTTTTTTAAAAATTGGAATGGGCATCATGTGCTTCCCATAATCAAGCATATCTAAACATAATTGCAAGTTACTCATTAGGCAATATCAGAAAAACCTTTAGAACTAATCTTTGTTATCATTCTGTGGTCCACTTTCTCATATCTTATGGTCCTCAGTTGAAAACACATACAATTGGGAACAGAAGTGACTTCCTTTTTTAAAAAGGCTGTTGTAAAAATAAAAGTTATGTGCTTCCACTTGTACGAGCACAGAAATAAGTACAATTGAAACATAAGAGCAATAAACAAACATTCACAGCTTGGACTTCTCTTTTTTTTTTCTTAAAAAAAATTAAAACAAACTAGGCAACACTCCAGGAAATGGTTCTTGGTGTTTTAAATATATTGTTTTAAATTTAGGTGATCCTTCACTTTATTAAGTGGGTGGGGGGATTAAGAAACATTGTTGTACATTACCTGTTTATAAACTCTGCCTCCAGAAATAACTGAGGGGCACAATTCACATCAGCCCTATCAGAAAGCAGATCATCTAAACCAAAGCTTAAAGCTGAAATTCTTGTTTACCATTTTAACTTCACCTCATTTACTGTGTTTCTGTTCAGATGAAGATGTAAATAAGATACAAAAAAGAAATTGTTGTAGGCCGGATGTGAACTGAGATGCAAAACCCTTTTCCAATGCTTTGTGTCCTGGTTTTGACCTTTGCTTGTGCAAATGCCTGCCTGGATTTGCAGGCACAGTCACTCAAACCTCCCTCGTTGTGTCCTGTACAATTTTTGCTTGACTCCTCGTGGTTGTTGAATATCCAGGGAGGCTGTGGCTGTCCCATCCCTGGGAGTGTCCAGGACCAGGTGGGACAGGGCTTGGGGCACCCTGGATGATGGAAGATGTCCCTGCCCGTGGCAGGGTGAGGGATGGCGTGGTCTGTAAGGTCCCTTCCAACCCAAAGCAGTCTGGAATTCTGGGAATATCATCAGGATGGCTGAAGCTGAGCCACCTTCTCAGGATGGTGCTCTGGGTGATCTCAGAGGTCCCTGGCTCAGCTCCTGTTGGCTTGTGGACTTGGTTGGCTGGGGTTTATGAAGTTGAGTTGCCAATATTGCCCATCCTCCTGAGCTGGCAGCATTCCCTTGCCTTCTCCTGCCTGTTTGTATCCATCTCTTTTCCTGTTCCAAACACAGGCTTTGGAGCCAGAGCTGTCATTTTGAAAAGCACAGTTTCAGTGCCTGGTTTATGACCAGCAGTGCTGTGCATCATTGAGATGAGTCCCAAGCCTCCCAGATTTGAATGTGTTGGAGAATCTGGGTCTGGGAGAACCCAAAGAGTGAGACATTATAGTCACTGAGGGAGTCAGTAACATAAAAGTACAAACAGCTCTTGGGTTTCTACACGTTCTTTGCACACCCAGCTGGGTTGTCCACTCCTCAGGCCATGGATCTGCACACTTTGCTGGATATTTGCATTCTTTGTATGTTAAAACCCTGGCTTTTTCTTGAATTCTTCCACTAGCAAAGCATTTCACATTCCTCTGCCATCTGCAGTTTAATATATATTATATATAAATCTGGATTTATGGGAAATGTCTTGACTTATTTTTCAACTTCTTTTGGGACATTTATTGGAGAAGATGCATTTGGCCTGGGAGGCAGGGCTGGGATGCAGGACAACTGGGGTTTGCTTTCAGGAGAGGAGATCTCTCTAGTGAAGCAGGATTGTCTCCACTGAAGATTTACTGTCTGGCACAGCCCAGTACAAGCCTCCAAATCCTCCAAAAAAGAGCCACAGCAAGACTCCAAGACACAAGGCCACAATTTTCTCCCTTTCTGGGAGAATTTTTAATCTGGGCCAGCACTTCATTTTGGGGTTTGGCTCAGCAGTGGAAGTGGAGCTGCTCTCTAATTTCTGGATGTTAGATGGTGACCTGGTTATTGGATGTTTGCTGTGTGGACATGTTGCTGAAGTTTAATAGGAGGCTGCCAGGGAAAACAAGCAGCAAGGAGACAGAGTCCCTGGGTGAGCCACCCAAATTCCTGGTGCTCTTTGGGACAATGGCAGGACTGGTGGCTTGGAGGAGTCTGGCTCAGCCTCAGACTGTGTTTGCAGAGCTGCTGTGGGTGAGCAGGAATGGAAAGAACAAAGAAGTCTGGCTAGATTATAAGGGACTCCCTTTCTGCAGAAATTTGGCTCTGTGTGAGAGCCAGGTTACCACACGTGTCACTTTGAATGTTTTGAAGAAACCAATACTGCTGGAACTCTTTAACCTGTTTCAGAGAATGCAAGGTAAATGCAATTATTTATTGGCTGTGGGATGCTGCTGGATTTTTGGGTTTACAAATTAATTCCTCCCAGTTCCAAACTGCCTGCAGGACTGAGACACTTAATATAAGCTGATGTGAGAGAGGAATCACCTTGTCCGTGTCCAGCCCACCTCCAGGTATCATTTTCCCTCACAGGACACCACCATCCAAGGTGTGAGTTAAAAGCAGGTGCTGCAGAGCCAAGGAGCCTCCTGGGAGCACAGAGGATCCGAGTGCCATGGGAACAGGACAGACATTGATGTGTGGTTTTCCCAAACGCTGCCCAATCGAGCCAAAGGCTTGGTCTGGTGCCCTTTGGCAGCTGCTGAGGTGGGAGCATGATTTACCCCCTTGCAGTGATACTAAAGCTGTAACCTATATCTACAAATTAAAGTCAAGGATTTATGAACCTTGGAATATTTTACCCAAGCCTCTGAACTGCCAAGTGGAACTATTCTGGGCTGTAACCCAAAAAATAGTTTACTGAAATTCCACTGCTTTAATGATGACTTTTTTTTTTTCCTATAGAAAACAATATGAAACATTCTGCCATCCAAACATAATTACATTCTGCATCTGGAATTTGTTGATGTTTCCTTTTGCTGCTCATACACATTCAATTCAATGAAATGGTTGGTGAATGCTGTGTATCCTAAATCGTGGTTGCTGTCGGTGGTTACAGCTCTTGCATTACAAAAGAGAACTGTTGGATGGTGAATTCCAGTGGCTGCTGTGTGGAAGGCGCCCTGTTCTGTCCTTTTTCTCAGAGGGTTTGAAGAAGTAGGTCAGTCAGGCTGAAACATGTCTTGGGAATGAAGGTGAAAGCAGTTGGGTGTGCATCACTCCTCGTGGTCTGTGCCCTGTGTGCACAGCCAGGGCTCCTGCAGCTCTCACTCAGCAGGGATGCTGGGATCACTGTGGGAAAGGCTCCTGGGTCTGCACTTGACTGACAGAGGCAGGAGTGTGAATCTCTTACAAAATGTTTGGTGGTTGCTGTGGCTACTGGGAGAGCAGGGAGATGCCACGGCCCCCAGCCTGCCGGTGCCCCGAGGAGAGCCCTGCTGTCCTTGCTGGAGCTGGGCTGGGCAGATTTTATTTTGTGTGTGTTTTATTTCTTTTCTGTTAGCCACGGCCCCAGGGCACCTCCAGGAGAAGTGTCCCATGATGAGGATGGTATGGAGCAGGAAATGGGAGATCTTTAGACAGCCTGAGTTACAACAAGCCTGAAGAGTGAATCTCTGTTCAGCAGTCGTGCTTAGACAGGAGAAAAATGGGAGAGCAAAAGTGTTTCGATGGAATTCCAAGGATCCTGCCGGCATGGATTTCAGCAAATCTAAACTTCCACCAGCTCTAAAGGGCTCTGCAGCCCTTTAACTACAGTGGAAATCAGGCTGGCCTTGGGTAGGATTGTATGTGAAGGGCATTTTCTCTGGAATGCATTAATCCGATGTGGCTGAACACCAGCAGGTCCATGAGAGTCAGAAAACCCAGGCTGCTTCCTGCCTTCTGCCCGTGCACTTCAGTGGTTTCAGGGTTTCTACGTGTGTTTGTGTCTTTCAGCATTTTACAATGAAGATCCCTTTCAACCAGGGCTTTTCTGAAGTAATTTGGCAAAGCTGAGCTCTGTGCTCTTTGCCTGTGAGCTGAGGTTCATCTCTGTCTGTCAGCAGCAGCCACTTCAGCCTGGGCTGAGGATGCAGGCTCTGCAATCCCCCCAGGCTACATCTGCTAAAGCAAGATGCTGACAGGTGAGGGAGGCACATTGCAATGCCTGGAATGAAACCCAGGGGAGTAAATGGACCTTAAACTTCCTCTGTGCTTTTATGAAATCTACAGAGTCAGCTTCGTAATTACCTGTTCAGTGTGTGCTGCTGTGCTGCCCTTCACTTCCAGACACTGCAGTTTAATCAGAGAGACCTGCCCAGGAGAAACATCTTCAAGGAAGCACAGCAGGACTCACAGAAGAAATTCCAGAAAATATTTCAGTAGGGCAGTGCAGTGGTGTTATCACCAGTGTGTTACCCCAGCAAACTGCCCCTGTTCCGGCAGCCCCTGCACCCTTCCTTCTCCCTGGACCTCTGGTATCAATTCAGGGCTTCTGTAATCTTGTAAATGAGGCTGGTAGGGCTTGAGAAAAGGGCAGAGGCCTCGATGAGCAGCCCAAAGGACACAGCAACCTCCTCACCTGCATCAGCAATGCCCACAACAAACCACCAGCCCAGTAAAAGCACATCTATCTCTGCAACTTATATCTTGCCCTCAGAATACTCCCACATCATCTTTTTAGTGATACCCTTGGAGCTCATAAGCATTAATCAAATGCAAGGATGTCGCTCTGGCTGGAAAGGAGGGGAATTTAGGAGAACATGAAGCACAAATCCAAGGTAAGAACTGAGAAAATCCAGTCCCTGCAGTCACAGGTCACTACAGCCTCTCATCTGCTCTGTGAATTTATAAACAACCATTTTAAACCACAGTAACATTTTTTGTGTGGTTTCTCCCATCCTGTTGGAAGGCTGTGCCAGAATCTTTCTGCACCTTTTTCTCATTTCTAGCAGAAATTTATTAAGGGCTGGCTTGTAGCCACTGCTTGTTGTGCAAATGTTTTCCTTCAGATTGGATGAGCTCTTCCTGCTGATTGCCCTTCTGATTTATCTGCAGAGAGCCCTGGGTGCCTCCTCTCAGCCTCACTTCTGGTGCATCCTAAAGGTGCATCTCTGCAGTGCCTGAGGGAGTGGTGCAGAGAATTCCAAGCTACTGGTTCCAGGTGATGGGGAATGTGCTTTGCAGCCAGGTCCAAAAATCTGTCTGTGCTTCCTAGCCTGGGTTTGTGTCCAGGGGAATTCCAGGTGTGCTCCCATTCAGCTTGGACACAGCAGCTGGACTGAAGGGAAGATGGAAATGTGGAGGTTGTATCCTGCATGTCCTCCTGTCTCAGCACCTTGGGTTTGCCAGGGTGTGTCCGAGCTTTGAAGCACACCCTCCCCAGCCCTGCTGCCATCCCATGTGTGATCAGGCAGGAAGGCTTCATCCAGCCCTCAGACTCCAGCAAACCACACACGGCCTGGCGGGATGGGAAACGTGGGAGTTATTAAAGTGCAATCACATCTCTGCCCATGCTGAAATTTGCTCAGCAGACAGGAAGTTTCCAGGAGTATTTCAGAGCTCAGTGTGGTGCTTGCCAGGCAGTGTCTGCTCAGAGATGGGACAGAGCAGCACTCACCTTGTCTGTCACTGAGAGATTTTCTGTGTCCTTTACCAGCACTTGACACAGGGAACTGTGCTCACAGCAACAATTGCATGGTAATGCAGGTTAATAGGAGTTCATGGGGCTCAGGCTTGAAACACTTAGCTCTCCTTTTCTGTCTGCCTGACAGCTTTATTGCTGCAAATACACCGAGGAGCCAGTTCAATACGCTGAACACTATCAAAAGATTTTTCTTTATGGTCTTAAGAGGGCTTATCTGTAATTCCTGGCTGCACAGTCTTTGAAAACTATAATGTTACAGACAGTGATTTTTTTTCCTTTCTTTTCTTTCCTTTTTTCTTTTTTTTAACATGTGGTTTATTTTGAAATAAAGACCTTCAGGGTCGTTGTTAACTCTTTTTCTCCCTCTGGTCTTTCAGGGAAACTGCAGATTTGACACAGTTGCTTTGTTTTATCAGTCTGTGGCAATGTCATTGAATTAGTCAGTTTGAAAGATTGCCTCAGCAGTGCAGAGAGTTTAAATATTTTATAGTGAACTGAAGAAGTTTTGCTGTCATTCCCTCCACAGTTCCTACCTGGCCAGGGCTGCACTAGTCTGAGATTGCTCTGTCACCTTTCATTGTTAGTGTAGTGATTTGCTTGTTCTAACTGAGGATTTACAGTCCCAGTTTACATCAGGAAATATTTAATTTCTGATCCAGCCTGCTGTATCATGCTCCCCTCTGGATCTGGAAATGAGTGGCACAATGGGACAGGAGGGAGCATCCATGGCAGGGATGGGATTCTGACATGGAAAACACTAACCTGAGTGTTATTTGTCTGACACTTTTACACTTTTGCCTTCATCTGCAAAGCTCGAAACCTGGTTTTGAAAATGATGCTTCATTGTGTCATGGGTTCCAAAAGAGACTTCTTTGAAAGCAGTGCCATGAATCTCAACATCACTTTGTTATGCTTTTACAACTCAAATTTCTTCCCTAGAAGAAAAGCAAGGATTTCATGCCAGGTGTAACTGCAAAAAGATCTAAGTAGAATAGGAAAAGCCATTGAATTGAATGCTGACACAACTGGGATGTATCTATAGGTAACCAAGGCACTGGAAATGATCAGTGTGGGCTCTGTGGTTCTGGGCTGTCTGGAGAAAGGTGACTTGGAAGTTCTGTGTTCTCACCACCTGAAAACTTTAAAATTCTTCAAGGTACCCAAGCTGAGCAGTTGGTAACTGTAATGTTTGAAATCAAGCAGTTTCTGTAAAAACTGCTTGATTTGGTTTTACAAAATGGCAGTGCTGATGTCAGAGTGGCTGCTCCAAGGTGAGGGTAAGCAGGAGAAAGGAGAGGTTGCAGACCTGGCTGTACATTTTTCTGCTTCATCTTCTTTGAGGGAATATTTCAGATTATTGTCAATGGGGAAGATGCATTTTACACAAAGTCCACGTGGAGTCCAGCTCTGAGGCAGAGGAGGAGGCACTGCCTGAGCCAGGGGTTATGGGGAAACTTGTTCTGACTTTGTGTTCACACACAATTAAACCTCTGCAAGGCAGCAGCTCCCAGGGGGAGCAGCTCTCACTGCTGAGAGGGAGAGGAGGGGGAGAACAGACTGTTCTGCTCCTGCTTTGTTTCTGGACACCAGAGAAGTGCAGCATGACCTTAATTATATGAAGTGGACAGTTTTGACATCTTTTTCAAATTACAGAAATGGAACTCTCAAATCCTTGGAGTATTCATCTCTTTTTAGATTTGGTGAACTGAGGAACTCTTCACAGAGAGATGCTCCTTCCACATCCTGGGTCTGCATGGGGCTCAGCTGTGTTCCAAATCCATTCTAGTCTTGGAATACACTTCAAAATAACACTCTGAAATTCTTGGTTTCTTCCTCTTCCAAAAGCAGAGCCGTCAGTGCTTACTGAGAACAGGGCTGCAGCCAAATAAATACTGTCTTTCTATACAGTGAGCAAGCCACACTTTTGAGATATGATGTTCCCAGAAATGGTAGCAGACTTTTCAAAATTGAAAACCTCTGGACATTTTATTTATGCTCCTCTGTGAACAAATGCCTCATTTGATTGCTTTTAAATGTTGTGTTTCTGGAATGAAAATAGAATACTGGCATTTAATTCTGTATGTGTTATTATTTCAGCTTAGGAGAAGGCTGGGAGATGTTTTTTTAAAAAGACTGGATTGTTTTAAGATCATTGTAAAGCCAAATGTTTAAATACTGACTGTTTTAACTTACTTCCAATACTCTGAAGTAATTGGTAGAAAGCCTGAATCTTTTTTCTGTGACTTTTTAAGAAAGTTTTTAGTTGATTGAAAAGTTTTTTGTCAAAGTCTTGGCTAACTTGGTGTACAAGACCCTGGTGAAAATCTCTTGCAATCTGGGGTTTCTATGATTTGTGGTGTTGCCTTTTCTGATGGTGAAAAATAAACCTGTAGGCAATTTGCTTGCCATGAAGCCACGCAGAAGGAGGATTTGGGGATATTTTGGTTTACATGTCTGATACAAAGGTTAGGAGGAAGGGGAATAGATGTCAAGCATTGGAATAGGATGCTCTGAAATGTGCCTTAGGTCTGAATATTTCTCTGATTTTTGGGAAAATGTAAATCCCCACCTGATGTGGAGCAGGTTCTGTCCATGCTTTGCATGTGAGCAGTTGTTGGTTAGCCAGGACCTCTACCTGGCACCCAGACTTTTGCTCTTCTGTGGATCTGGACTTGTCTGAAAGGATCTTCCAACTATCCAAAAGGCCAGGTCTAACAGTTTTTTCAATTTACTGTTTTTAAAATGTACTGAGAAGTAAAATGATGTTCTCTATGAGGTGAAATGTCATTATTAGTCTGTGCTAAATTCTGCTGATGCATGTCTGCAAACACTTCTGAGGTGGAGGGTTGTTTTTTTTCTGAGATGGGATTTGCATGGTCAGTTGTAGGAAAAGCACAGGTATTTACATTCCTATCCCATTTCCAGATCTCCAGCTTGTCCTAAAAATTAAGGGATGTTTTTGTTTTGTTTTTAATAAGTATTTTTATAGTTACCTGAAAAGCCTGAAATGAGGAACGAGTTACAAACATCCATCCAATTTTTTCTGTGTGCTGAAAAGAGTTAGAAGCCTTTGAAAAAACTTTGTGCAAAGTTTTTAATTGGCATTTTAAATGTTTATAGCTACTTTGCTCATAATTAGTGTCTAAATTTGTCAGCTCATATGGCATAGCTGCAGCTTCTTAGATCAGAAATACTTTCTGTTTTCTCTCCAGCTGGTTTCCTGTAAAGGGCTGAATTATTCTAGCTTTTATGGGTCATTGTTAAACATGGCAGGAAGGGTCATTGTTAAAAATGTTTTCAGAACTTTGATAACCAGTTTATCAACTGATTCACATGTTTAATCAGTTAATAGGTTTTCCTTTTCAGTGCATGGGAATTTCTTTGTTTATCTTAACTGAGTAACTGTTTCTACAGTGGAAAGAACTGTAGTTGACTGATAATCTTTTCAAATATCTGGAGTCTGCTCTTGTGACACAACTTGCCTGGACAGATCCTGCACTGTTACTCCCAAGTCTGTGTGTATAGGGAATATTCCATCAGAATATTCCATCAGAGCAAGGGTTTGCATGGGCACAGAAGCCCCAGATGGTCTGGTATTGTGGGGATACAGGGCATGGAGCAAAAGTCATCAGGCATTTTATGATAAGGCTTTTGAAGGTGTTTGTTTATTAAAACAAGAGGGACAGGTGCTTTTGAGAAGTGCCAAATATCCGTGGTTCCTCCAATACCTAGTCAAGAAGATTTTTTGCAACACACTTTATCAAAAGTGTCACAAGGCATGTGTTCAGCATGAAAGATCTCCAAGAATCACCATCCTGTGGCTCTCTGGGCACCTGTCTGGGGGCTGCACCACCTTTCTGCTGAAAAACCTTCTTGCTAATCTCCGATCTGAGCCTGCCAAGGCACAGTTTTTGATGTTGCCCCTTGTTCCAGCAACTGTCTCAAACGAGAAGTTTGGCTCTGTCATCACTGTAATTTCTCTCCAAGCGAGGGAGTTGTATCTATCTCCTCATAGATAACCTGTTATTAAATCCCTATCTCTTCATCAGGCCCAAGAGGCCAAGGCCACCCTCAGATGAAGCCCTCACTTGCTGAGAGCACTCTTGGCTCAAGTTCAGCTTGAAGAAGGTTTTTTTTCTGCCATCCCCATTGTAATAAGGCCAGTCTGCTCCTGTGTTTATAAACAAACTCGAGGCCAGGCAGAACTGTAAACTTTAGTTTGCTTTTTTCAGAAAATAAATTCAATTATGTTTGCTTTCTACGTAAAGCACAACTTGGCATGGAATAATACACAGCAATAAAGTTGCAAAATTTGAGTTTACATTACATTTATGTGCCTTGAAATTGCAGATATTTGGAGAGCCCTGCAACCCTCAGTTGGGTTCACAGGAGAACTGTGTTCATGGAGTCACAGCAGCTCCTGGGAATTGGCATTTGTGAGAAAGTCAGCAGGAATTTGTTCTTTCCTGTGGCCACCAAAAAGCAGGAGTTGATGGGAGGGAAGCAATGGGATCTTGTGGATGTGGGAGAGAAGAAAGCAGAAGGTTGGGTTAAGGCAATTGTAAAACATGAGTTGATTCAGCCACTGTTTCATATGGAGCATTAATTCAGTGTTTTATTTGATAAAGCAAAAATTCCTGAGCCTTGAGCAGCATATTTAACTGTGAATATTGAAAGCCAGGGATATCAATCCTGCTTATGCTGTTTGAGTAGTTACCTGTTAGAAAAAATATTTTATCAAAAAAGATGCTTATTTTAAAAATACTGCTGTGAAATGTGGGGAAGATAAATGAAGTGTTACATTTGAAACCTTTTTTTTTAATTTATTGTCATTTTTCTGTTCTCTTCTACTAAAAAACTCCTCTGTGGTGGAGAGCCAGAAGCAAATACGATCGTCCAATTTGTTGCTGGAGCTTTCTGAAATTTAAACCCAATTCATTAGGTAGAATGTAGGTGTAGAGCGTGGGCAGTCATTAGGATTTCAACAGCAAATAATGCAGCCCATGAAACATCAGACTTATTTCCTTCTCATGTAAAGCACAGTAATGCGTTTCACCCTGGCTAAATGTGCTCTTGAGCTTTTATGTCAGAGTGAATCATGATCTAACGCTCACCAGATTAAATCTAAACGTTGCAGTATTTCCTTTCTAATTCTGGCTCTTCCCACTAGGATAATATTATTTGTCTCGTCAGTTATGTGCAAGTGTGAATGAAGAGATGGAGTTTGTACATGTGTGCAAACACCCATGGAAGCGCGGCCCGCGGGGCCGGGGCTCCGCGAGCAGAAAAGCCCTCTGGATAATTAGGTAAAACGCATAATAAGATCCATGTCCACAGGGCCAGCGTGGCCCAGAAGACTTTTATTTGTGTGAATTCCTGGTACAAACGGGAAGGATCTCGCTGCCTCTCTGGGGAGGACCTTTGGGCCCATGCCCGGCGGGCCCCGAGCCGCCGGCGCAGCCGAGCGGGCCCTGAGCGGCTGCGACAGCGCGGCCACCGCGGCCACCTGCGCCCGGGCCTCGTTAGGGCCCCTCAGCCAAAGCCACCGCGGCAAACGGGCCCAATTAGAAGCCCTGAAAGCCCCTCTCCAGCCAGCCATCACTAACACTCCAGATAAAATTTGACATCTTCCCCCCGCTCCCCCTGCCCCAAACTCCAATTAATTGAAATGGTTTTACTGAGGGACCGCGGCTCTGCTGAAAAGGCAGAGGACTTTGCTTGGGTAATCAGCTTAAATAGCGGCCCGTTTCCTGCCCTCGCTGCTCCACACTTCCCATTTGGGAGACATAAATACTGGTTTAATTTTAAAATCTTTTTTATCTCCAATTTCCTCCAGTTTTTTGATGGGCCTCGTACACGACTCCGTTTCAAAGGGCAGGATGGTGCAGCCAGTAAAGTGGATGCAGACAGGAACTTTTAAGTTCAATGTTGATTGCCTTTATTGGAAGGAGGGGGTAATGAGGGGTTTCACATGGAAAAGGTACATCTTCTCTGACAGTCACAAACTGGTGATAATTAGGAAGAAATCCACAGTTCCATTCATTTTTCTACTTTTTAAACACTCCTGCCTAAACAAGTATTTTGAATCTTCTGCTGCAGTTGCAGAGCAATAATTTTTTTTGAAGTTAAAAAGAGGTAACAGCTCATTGTGTACATTTTTATAGATATATTCTCCTGAAGCCATGCCAAGGTCTGGGTCAGCTGTAAGATAAGCTTTGAAATGCCAATATTCTGTAAAGACAGAATTTGTTAAAGAAGCATCTGTAATTCAGTATAATATATAGTTCAGTTTCTGCCAGGGTTGGATTCTTCACTTTTCATTACTCAAGGGAATTGCCATGGAGTGCATGAGCTTTGTGGAGTCAGGATCTTTGCTCAGGTGAAAGACTTGAGTGTGTTTAATTTTAGGAGGGTAAAGTGGGGAAATGTTCCTGTGCTTCAAATTATGCATGCACACCATTTTATTCCTGTATTCACCATGAACTTTTTGTCCATCAGACATAAACTGATGGGGAAATTCTGTTTTCTAGGAGCAGAATTAGGGATCAGTTTGGGATCAGTGCTTTTGGGTGTGTTTGTTTCTTTTAAATGGCCAATATTTCTCTAACTTAACACTCTCTCATTTTCTTAACAGGCACTAGGAGTTGGCCTAGAGGACAAACTGCCTCCAGCCACAATCCCACCTCGTGGCTGATCCAGAGCCTTGGGAATCAGGCACATGGTGACCTCCAGAGATGGCAGCCAGCAGCAAACCCACAGGATCTGCAGTGACACAGCAGGTCAGTGTACCACCCTCTTCCCACAGCTCTCAGAAATTCCCTCCCACCCTTCTTAGGGATCTGCTCAAACTGTCCCATGTTTTTACACCAGAGTAAAGTGATTCTGCACAGGAGTCAGAGAATCATTCATGGACTTCACTCGGATTTCTGGAGGCAGGTACATGTCACCTGTCAGGGGAGGTTCATCCTCTCTTTAAAGCCCAAGTCAGGACCCATGTGGCTGCTCTGGCATTTGCATGGATTGGCAGGAATTGTGTTAGGAACACGGTGTGTAGTTGGTAATCTGTGTTCAGGACCCAAATGAGATCTCCTGAGGAGTGCTCAGAAGCTCCTCCTATTCAAGGAGATGTGATCTGTAGGAAGATCAAGCTTTTCATCCCATCTTTTTATTTCAAAAGGAAGGGGCTGGCTGGTGTTGATGTTAATCACATTATTTGACTGGAAATGGCTTTGGGTTCCACATCCAGAACTTCCCTTCCAACAACTGGACCCAGCTCAGCTCCTGCAGGGGCACTAAAATAAATTGACAGACATGCAAGAATTGCATAAGAACTTCCAAACTCAAGCTTAGGAAGTTGATAACAGTCAAGCTTTCCTAAGCATGAACATGTTAACAGTAATGGTTGAAGGGTGGTTTTTTTCTGGGGGGAAGGTGTCATGTTCTTCATCTGATGGCAGCAAAGCCAGGATCCCCTTCCATCTGTCCCAACCAGAAATGGATAATATCTTTTCCTGACTGGGTTTTAAGGGAAAAGCATGCTGTGTTCCCAGGTGTTTGAGAATTGAAGAATTACCTTTTTTTAATGTATTTTATTGATGTCAGTTTATACATTTATTACCTTTTTTAATGTTAGCCCTGTGTGTTGCTATTTCTCCAGTGCCAGTTTTCTAGCACAGTTTAATGATGAATCATGAACATTAACTTTATATATGTGTAATGCTTTATATATATACACATATATATTTATATAAAAATCTGGGTGGTGGCAGGGAGAGACGAATTCTGTCTGCTCCATCTTTTGTTTGGATCTAGTTGCCATAGGAACACGAGGATCAATTTTGACAGACTGAAATACTACAAATTACACTGTCGGATGACCTCATTCCACAGGGCTGGCACGTTGGATTGCAGCATTGCTGAGAGGAAAAGCGTGAACGCTGCAGGAATTTCTGCTCCATGGAAAAATGTTATTTTTGGATTCTTCAGGAAGGCGTGCACATAAAACCACCGGTTCCCTGGTGAGTGACTGGTCCCTGAGACCAGCACAACTTTCATCTTAATTTTTGGTTGTGGTAGGTGATGTCATATTTGGCCATGCAGTTCCTTAAGCTGCAACTGGCATCTCACTGAGAAAGACCTTCATGTTTTCCTGTTAAACACTGAGGCAACTGATTTCTTACAGGAAGACTGACAGAATGAGTCTTTTTTCTTCCTTTTTTGGTGTCATCTGCTACCTGTGTGCCTTGGTGTTGATGCAGCTGACATTGGTTTTGTGTTTTTTACCTTCCTGATCAACTAAGAGGTATTGAACTATGGCTTGTGTCTCAAAACTGGTTCATGCTGGAAACAAATGCCCCTTTAATTCCTGAGCAGTGTGTTTTGGGATGGATTCTCAGTTGCAATAGGAGGTCCATGCTGCATGGGGACAGCTGTGACATCTCAGGTTGCTCTGGGTTTTCCTTCCATCCCCTTTCCATGCTGATGTGGGCCTTGCAGTTTCACTCAGGGAAATGTCTCGTGCAACTTTACTGCTGTGTAGTAAAAGACACGTTTAGTCCTGGGTTTTATTTAGACTCATTTATATGTTGGTATTATTTGTACACAGGGAGGCAATGTCTGTGAGCTGGCAAACAGTTCAGCCATTCTGTTTTTCTTCTAGTCAAGAATATTACTCTTGCTCTATCTAATCTAGAGCTGTAAATTGCAGCAGAGGTGCAAATCCAAAACAAACATTCTGAAGAATTTGAATGGAGTAGAGCCCCAATTTCCATTTCAGTTCTCTCTCTGTTGTCCAATTTGTTAAACACAAGTGGTCCCATGTGCGAGTAGCATGACTGCCAGAAGCACTCTGCAGCCATCTGCTTTTCTGGTAAGTCTTTGATTATTTCTCTGTCCAGTTTTCTATCCAAAATTAGAACTGGCAACTCAATTGGCTGATGAATATTGTATTTTTTATCATTTAACATTTCCAGCTTATGGCTAGGAAATGTCATCAAGGTCATAAAAAGCACCAGAAATGAACTTTCCTTCTCAAGACCAACTTTGCCATGGTAGAACTTTTTTACCACGTTGTTTCAGCCCTTCAAGAGCAGCAAGAGAATTGAATAGGAAAAGTTTTACTGTTTGAGGGTAACACCAAACTGGAAGGAAAAGACAAAACAGCCTGGATTAATCTGATGAGCTGTCTTGGACATGTGAAGAACTGCCAGGCACTGATAGAGGCATTCACACAGAGCTGAACTTAGAGCCAGCACTGCATATAAACTTACAAACTCCAACTAGGGAACTAGAAGGAACCACTGGATCTTTAGAGTCTGTGGTTTATTTGGGCTGAATTGTGGGGTTTAACACATTGGAAGTGAAGGGAAGGAGGCACCCCAGAGGATTCCTGACTCCTGGTACATGTTGTGGGCAGAGCCCTTCTGTGTTTGTGCACCTTCAAGGTTTCAGTTCATGAGTTGCATCAGTTGACAGAAACTGAAAGGTTTTAGATGCTTAAAGCACAAATTCTCCTGGAAACACTGTGAGGCAAGCAGAGGGTGAGTGAGAACTCTGGGTCATTGCCCTTGTATTTACTGCATGAACTCCCTGGTGCATGACACGGGGCTGCTGGATCAGAGCATGCTGGGTGTGTCTGAGGTGGGAGCCAGAGGAGGCAGAAATGGATGAGCCCTGTAGTACAGGCTTGGCCACTGAGATTGCATGAGAAACAGTAACTGAGTATTCATTTGGTTGGCTTTTTCCTCTTTTAAAATAAATTGCATCAGAATTTTGGTCTGATCCAGCTGCATCTTGGGAAGTGCAGCAGGCTTGCAGGACAATGGTTGAAATCTCATGTGCCACATGGAGAGGTTTGGTATTTTCAGCACCACCTCAAACTGCAGATGGGGTGGATGAGGAAGGGAAGGCTCTTGAGTGCAAGCTCACCTTGTGAAATGTGCCATATTCTGATGTCATTGATGGGGGAGAAGGCTGGTCCTAACACCACCTCAGTCCACACATTCGTCCTTGGCATTCTCTGACTGTGTAGACAACATCAAAATGCTTCTTTCAAACCTAAAGATCTCAGGAAACTGAACTCTCTTTGCATTTCCTCTGACTGGGTGGGAAACATTGGTTTCTGTGGCAGTATTATGCAGAAAATCAGAAGTTCACCAGACTCTGGTGGTTTCAGAGCTGCTGTTGAGGGTGGGCAGCTCTGGCTGGGCTGCAGCTCTCCATGCTCAGGCAGCTGATGGCCAGAGTGACAGGGAAGGGAAGACACTGTCCAAATACACAAAGACTCAACACATTAAAAATATTTTTGTTTTAAATTATAATGGAGGAGAGGAATAAGTTAGCAAGTGGGGAATGTGGTGGGAGCCAGCCAGGCTGGGCTTTGCTAATATCTGAATTAGGCTGTTTAAAAATGTTCTAAATCCACCAGAAGGTCCTGAAAGTTCAGCTCTCCCCAGTTTAAGTTAGTGGTGACAGGATTGGGCCCTCTATTACTTTTTTATGTGGTGTTAAAAATGACTTTCCCATATTTCCAAAGCCATTCTTGAATCTTTTCAAAGCACATTGTGAAATCATTGTGTGCATTACTTGTCCATATGTACAGTAGGGTAATACAGTATTTGGGCTTTTCCCTTTTGTTTGGCTTCTGCAAAAGAAAGACAAACTAAAAATCTTTCCTCCTCTCCCCATTTTGCCTTTTTTCCAGGTAGAATGATGGCAGACACGCTCAGCTCAGTTCCATATAGCATACTGCTTCCTGGAATAACCAGTTTAGTTCTCTGCTTTTACTGTAAACTTGGGGGTTTTTTAATGTATTTGTGATTTCCTTTGAACCATTTATAAACAGATTAGAAATACCATTTCACCACTCTATTAATAATCAGGGCTCTTTATATGGGTGCTTTAGGAACCTTTCTGTCTAGTAGGAACAAACTATGATAAACAAACACCTCCAAGCTCTTCCTGCTGCACAAATATTCACTGCATTGTTTGGTATTCCTTAGAGCATTCTGCCTTTGGTCAAAATGTTATAGTCAGGGATTTAACTGGTAATTGTTATTTCCAGGAAGATTTTTGTTGTATTGTTCTTTTAGAGTACAAAAAGAAGTCATTTTTGCAACAGCATTCATGGTGCATGAAAATAAAAAACAACTTTAAATATTTTTGGACAATTGTGAGAGTTGGGATTTTGGTGCCAGATGCAAAAGGCTGCAAGGTTTGCCTGCTCTGCCTGAGTGCCTTGTGCCAGCACTGCAGAGAGGGGTGGTGTCACCCAAGACATGATCTCCCAGAGCTGGAGGAGTTCAGCAGCAGTGAACATTTTCTTAGTGCCTTCTTCCCTCTAAATGTAAAATTCAGGCACCAACTTCTCAGCTGTGATAACCTTTTCATGAACTGTCCTGGCTCTTAGGCTTTCACCTGTTAAAATAAATGACATTTATTAAAAAACCCCAGTCACAATAACACCAAACCTGTATTTTTTTAGGGTATAATTCTCCCACTTCAATTGCAGGAGCCTGTCAGTGAATTTCTGACACCAAGTTATGTTATTTAATGAGTGCTATTAGGTAGTTCTGTCACTTAATAGGATTGAGGGTTGGAAATGCCATGTAATATCACTTCACTGGAGAAAAAATCAACAAACAGCCCTCACTAAAATCCTTGTGCTGCCTTTGAAGTCGGTCAGAGCTGCTGTCACTTCAGAGGGAACCCGCAGGGCTGTTTTCACTCCCATTTTAGGGGAGGCAACAGTTATTCTTGGCAATTTACAGTAGGGGCACTCAGAGAAATCTCCCACCATCTGACTGGGAGTGAGGAAACAGAACAGCTATGGCAAAAAAGGGCCTTTGCAGGCTCCTGGCCATAATTATCATCTCATCCAAGGAAATGGCAATATGGGCTCTGCCAGGAAAAGTGCTAATGGCCATTATTGTCATGGATGTCATTTGCACTCAGGTGCCACCTGGAATCCCTGGGGGAGGTCTGGGCTGCCTCGTGTCCCATGGAATTGGTGGGAGCTGGTTTTATCCTGACACCTTGGTGCTCATGGAGTCACCTGTGTCCCCCGTGTCCCTCTGGTTGCCCTCTGAGCTCAGGCTGCATCTTTATGGGAAGAAGGTATGAAAGAAAGTTACAAGAGCCAGGAGAAAGCAAGGTGGAGACTTGGCAGCTGAAATTCTGTTTTACGTATTATTTTGCAACTTAAATCCATCAGATTTTTATCTCCTGGTGTTTTCACCGGTAAGGAAAAAGGCTTTTTTCTCCTGAGATGATTCCCCACCTCACTGGGAGAGCAGACACCAGCTACAGGTACTGAGGAGAGCAGAGAGAGGAAATGTCCTCCCCTTGGAGCCTGGGGCTGAGTGTGGTTGGTGGCACTCTCCTCATCCAGAAAGTCAAATTCTCCCTTTGATGCTGGTGAACAAAATGTAGCAAAGGAACTAAAATCCCTCTGCAGCAGCTGAGCAACTTAAGTGGGTTAAAATCAGAAAGATTAGATTCCCCCCCCGGGAAAGTTTAATGGAAAAAGGTGTTCTGCCTTTCCTATTGGTTTCATTTGGAAGTCCCTGTGAGGGTTCTGGGGTTAAACACGCTGTCAGTACCTTCATGAGGAGTCCCACATGTCTTCAGATCTTTCCTTAACTGGGCTTGCTGTGTTTGCAGGCTGTGAGCTGCTGACTGGTGCAGAGGATGACTCTGTGTTCCATAAATTCTGAATTTCCCAAGGCTACAGCCCTGTGTTCACACACACAGGATGCAATTTGTACCTTCTGGAGCCTGTGTGCAATAGCAAATTAAATCCCAAACCATTTGGAATAAGGGGAGCTACAACATTATATCCAAACCTGTTGTACTGGTTTGCTTCTGTAAATGTACCATACTGGGGGGAGAAATGAAAAATGCTGGATAAATGGTGAAATATGTGCAATAAAATAACAATTAGAGACATCAAAACTTTTTAAAGGTATGGCTGTGGAGGGCCAATAGAAGGACCCTGTGCATGTACTGGAGACAAGGAACATTCCAGCAGTGAAATACAGCTGCCCTGACATCCCTGACACAAGTCTCTCTCACCTCAGGGCAGTCAGGATTCCATCACAAATCCCCCTGAGCCCATTTCAGCCTCCACAGGCTCCGTGCAGTGAAGTGAGAGGGTCCTGTACAATGGATGCAGTGTTTCCAGAGGGATCTGGGAGCTGGAAGTCGATGTTCTTTGCTCCTAAGCTGTACTTCAGGGGTTGAGATACACTCCACTTCTTCCTGTAACAAATCAGATTTGTCACTACTTGAAAAAGTGCTGATAGAGACCTAGGGAGAAGTTAAACCCTCTACAAAACTTCATGAAATAATACCAATGGCAATGTTTAAAAAGTGAATTAGGCTGCAATATCCTTATTTCTTCCCTTATTTCAACTGTTTTCCTGTGTGTGGCAGGTTTTGGCAATAAACCTGGATCTGGGAATTGAGGCTCTTTCAAAGACAGGACTTTTTACATTTCATTTTAGATGCTTCAGTTTTGCAGAACTATTTAAATTTCTGTGGAGCTGTTAATTAGTAGGTGTCCAGTTCCAAGTGGGATTTGTGATTGAGGAGAAAGTGGGTTAGGCAAAAAATGGATTTGTCAGTAGTGAGTTTGTGCTCTATTGCAGCTGAAGACAGGCTGCATAAAACTTGTCCTGTGGGTCAAAATAATGTGTGTGTGGAGAGAGGGAAGTGAAATCCCAGGGTTTGAACCCTCAGCATAAAAAAGGTTTATTAAGTGCAGATCTTTTTTTGGCCCTGGACACTGGGATCTAAATAGAAAGTGCCCAGCTAAGCTCAGTGAAGTCCTGCTGGGATAGGTCATTTTTGGAATAATCCAAACATGACTTGGGCCAGCTCTTTCTGTTCAGGAAGCTGCCCAGGTCCCTGGTTTAAAACAGAGCCTTTTTTAATGGATTTTCTGTGTAAAGCATTGCCACATACAACCTCTGCATGAAGTCATTGCACAAATAGCTCCACTGTAGGGATATCCAGGTTGAGCATACATCTATTCCCTCTGATTAATTTGTTTTTGCATTCATGGAATGCAAAAATGCATTTCACACCCCTGAAATCTTGAGGGCAAACAGTTTCCCATTGGGAGATGTTTCTGCAAAGAGCGAGATGGGAAATGAGTGAAGGGCGATGTTTGTGTTGCCTCAGGGGCAGCTGCTCAGCTGGACTGACAGAGTTAACACTCATCACATCACCCAAGAGCCAGCACAAGACTTCTGCCTCCTTAGACATTGGCCATTAATATTTTGACACATATTTTGGTTCTTTCATCTCAGAAAGCAATTACTGTGTCCAGTAAATCAAAACCACAACCGTGCGAGGCCTCACCCTGACGGGACCACCTTGCTGAAACCACACTTAATGTGATTCTAATTATGAAACATGTGTTGATAAGGAGCTGAGATTGCAGTGTCCTTTGTGAAATGTCATCCTCGTAGCTCAGAGCTCTGAACACGTGTCCAGGGTGTCCTTGTGGGGTGGGAGGGAGTCCCCTCCTGTGGGGAGAGGCACGAGGGGGAGCCTGCAGCAGCAAGTGGCAGCATCACTGTGCCTGTGTCTGAGTGCTGCCAAGCTTGGTTCCCTGCTTCACCCTGGAAAACCACTCGTGAGGTTTAAATAGGACTTTTAAAGTGCAGCATGAGCTGATATTGCACAGTGAACCAATGGGAATCTGAGAGAAAGGAATACAGGAGTCTTCTGTAGGACACCCCTGAACACCAACAATCATCTTCTTTTGAATCCCCACATTTTTATGTGAATCCATTTCACTGTTGGAATATTCTCTTTCTTTAAAAGATGTATTGCTTTGGAGAAATGCCCAGAGTGCAGTTTGTGGTGGTGGTGTGTCCAGAAGATGTTCCCAAAAGCAAGTGAGGCTGCTGTTAGGTGTCACTTCATCCTGAAATAATTATCTGCTGTTGGCACAACAGAAATGCCATCCCACTCTCCTCATCTTCCAGATGTGTGTTGCTGCTGCCTCTCTTGCTCCAGCATCAAGGGCAATCTTGGACCAGAAAACGGATCCAGCTAAGAACTAGCCAAACTATAAATAAATCAATAAATAAGTCCCCAAGTTGGCTTTAGGCCAGGCTGGAGTGCCTCTGCAACTTACAGCAGGATAGAACCTTTAAAATTTGCCCTGCTAAGGAATGGGAGGAGATTTCCCAGGTGGGAAATGCTAAGGAATCTCCAGGTGGGGGCCATGCTAAGGAATGAATCACTGGAAGTTTGACTTCTGTCCCAAAGGAGCTGCTCCCTGGCCAAGCGAGTGGCCACAGCCACTCACCAGAGCAGTTCCTCCACGTGGAGCTGCCCTGCATTAGCATTTTTTCCATGGGCTGAGGCTGGGAGAGACAGGTTCCTTCACATTCTCCTGGATGTGCATGAGAACAGCCTCCAGGAAGAGCTGGAGACTCCAGAGGCTCCAGGAGGAGCAGCTCTGCTGTGGGAGCCCCGAGCGGCTGCTCCCGAGGCTCTGGCTCCTGTCCCAGCTCTCAGGAGCTCCAGGTCTTGGGATGCTCCTGTGCAGAGGCTGGAGGTGATTTACAGCTCCTGTGTTGGGAAACAGCACTTGTGGAAATGGGTTTTCCTAGATAACCAGGAAATTTTGGAGTCTTCTGGGACTCCTGGGTGAAAGACTTTAGATATTTATTTATTTTTGCATTTGAAGCAATGCTCCTCCTACTTTTATCCTAAATAAGAAGCATTTCTGTTTCAGAATACTTTTTTTTCCATATATTCTGCATAAAATAAACACAAGGGTGAATTTGGTTCTCCATCTCCTCCGTGGCCATCAGTACATCCATATTAAGGACTGGTTTGGATTTTAGAAGATTTAGAGTGATTTTTTTCAGTTCTATTATAAGAGGGAGGTTCTGGCTTCTCCAAATCCAGCTGCTGACATGGGGTAGGGATGGCTGGTAGTGAGACCCTGAGCAGAGCAGAGCTTTTCCTAAGCCCAGAGCCATTAGGCTGAGCCTGCTGGGTCCCTTCCAGGCAGCCTGCGTGATATTCCCTCTGGAGTTTCCATTGGATTAGATATTCATCTTCTCTTCCTGTCCCAAACTGTTGTTTAGTGCTGATGTGTCCTCTTAAGCCACTGCCAAGTTCCAGCCCAGTGGTGGTGAAGCCAGTCCTAGTCTGTGCTGGGGTTTTTAAACTTTGGGAGGAGTTTAACCCTTTGAATCCATTGAAATCAGGGGGATGTTTGCACCTAAATCTCTTCATGGCTTTGGGAATTCCAGCAGTGAAAGGCCCAATTTGAGCCCAAGGCAGCTCCAGACCCTCTTCCCTCTGCAAGGTGCAGACTGATTATTCAGAATCTCTGGGAATATCTGCAGTAATAAGGGTTAATATTTCCCTGGCAATTTAATTGGCAGAAATGTTTCATAAATGGCTATTGTTTCCAAAAGGAGCAGATTCCTTGTGCTGTTGGGTTTTTAAATCCTTGGAGATACAATATATACATACACCACACTTGGTTTTCCACATAGACTTCGTTTATTTGTGTTTGCCTGCTTAGTGCAAACTCATTACTCTCCAGGAAAGTCCTTTGTTGACACAAAAAGGCACTGGGGAAATACAATTTTTTTTTTACAATAAAGTCTTGTATTCATATAAAATGTTTCTCATTGGTAAAACAAAATAAAGAACCCAGAAGCACTGGCATGCAGAAGTTCACAGCTTTTAATACAGTACATGTGTCATAGCACAGTGTGGCCACCTAATGAGGGGCCTAATACATTTTAAAAGTCTAATAACAGGACAGCTCAATGACTTTGAAAAGCCTTAAAAACTCATTGTCTGAAAGTATGAGGATGAATAACTAATAAGCTGAAATGTATTTACCTTTAGAACAATATGTTTTGTTCCACTAAGTGCAAGCCTTTGATCCATTGAAAGGGCTCTGCTCATTTCTAAGGCAGGGAATCAAACTGGAATTCAAACTTGGTTTAGGAATTGTATGTACAAGTTCATTTTGCAATTGAAAAAGGCTGAAAATGCAGCAACCTGCTGCATCCTTTGGGAAATGTACCTCTGAGAGAGAGTTTAGATTCTGGGAGCTAACACACACAGTTTCTGTTCAAAACCCCTTTGGTTTTGAATGGTTCGAGTTGAAAGAGACTGAAAGCTCCTCTCACTGCCCCCCTGCCAAGGGCAGGGACACCTTCCACTGTCCCAGGTTCCACCCTGGCCTTGGGCACTGCCAGGGCTGGGGAGGCCACAGTGAGCAGGGAGCCTCGGGGAGGATGAGGAGGATGCCCAAGGTGCCAGCCCCTGCCCTGCCATGGAGCGCTGTGCTGGGGATCCACGTGCAGCACAGTGCACACACTGTTCTGCAGCTCCGGCTGCTACTGGCTGCTACATTTACAGAGAAGAAACACCCTGCGTGCCAGAATGACATAAATCTGCTGCTTTCCTGCAGACTAAACCTCACACTCGGGAGGTGTGATTACCTCATGCTCACCTCTGCACCTGGGGAGCACGGGAGGCCAGCAGAGAGCCTGAGCCAGCAGAGCTGCTGCTCCCGGCCGGTCCCGTGTGTGTGCAGGGCAGAGTTCAGGGCGGGGGCACCGCGGGGCTCCCAGGGCTGGGGTTGTGCAGGCCAGGCTGCCCAGCACTGCCCAGAGCCAGCTCTGCCTGTGCTGGGCACAGGGAGAGTCCCTGCCATGTCCCCGTGTCCCCAGGACAAACCTCTGTTCCAGCAGTGGCACTGTGTTATATGTTTGAAAAGATTTTATTCTGTTATCAGTCTCAATGAAGGATGATAAGAGATGTAAAACTTAACATTATCCCATCAGAAGCCAACCTATTTCTTGGTTATAATACTTTATAAGTGTTTTTCAGCATATTAGCTTTTGCCACACAATGCTGCTATTACTTCTAACACTCATCACAGTAAAAAAGCTGTGTGAGCTTTCTGTCAAGTATTGAGAATTCTTTACAAATCCATTTCTCACAGTGGGGGTGCCCAAGCTCTGTCACCGGCCCATACAGAGTCCTGGTTACAGCAGGGACAAAACAGGAGCTTTTCTGCACGGAAGGGCAGCAGGTGCTCAGAGACAATAACAACCAGATCAGGCCAGCTTTGTTAGTGACAAGAAGGGCCTTTTTGGCCCAAGCAGGGTTTTCACAGTCATTTTTTGTTTGTGTTAAAATTGGATGATTTTAAATCAGAATAATCTTTCAAGAAAAGCAGGAATGCATTTATCTTTCATTAAGTAAAAGTTACTTTCTCACTGTACTAAGCAATGAAAGGCAAAGCCATGACTATTCTCCCTATGGAACAGAAAACTGACCTGTGATAAAGACCCCTCTGCATTCTTATCTGCTCCGTTTTGCAAGGCATTTTGAGCTGAGGTATGTCAGAGGCAGCAGGAAAGCAGGTCAAGCTATGAGAATTGCTGAATTTAGAGGAAGTGCTGCAGGGTCTTCTCTAAAAGCAGCAGAACACCCTGAGTGTCTCCCCAGAGCCCTAAACCCAGGTGGATTTCAGGTGTCTCCAGAGCCTTGCAGCTTTCCCAGCCATTCCAGAGGTGACTGGAGGATGCCCAGTCCCTTCACTCATGACACCCACTCTCTGAGCTGCTTTTCCAAGGAAAACTCGGTTGGTTTCTGTGTGTGTGTACAGACAGACACAGCTGAAGCTGTTCACCCAGAGGAGTTTAACACTCCCCACGTTCTGTGATACAGAGGAGCTGCCCTGACAGGGGAGATGCCATGAATGTTTTGGCTTTGACAAGCTCTCACACCCTGCTAAACACCCCAGAATCCACTCAGGACTGAGGCACCACCATGACTCAGCCACAGGCTGTGTCACAAACCAAACCCAGCCAGGCTTCCCCAATTCCTGTGCTCCCAAATTACTGGGTTTACTTTCACCCATCTGCCTTCTTGGCTCCTCAAGGGTTTTGGGAGACCCTCCTTCCCTCTGTTCTTTTCCACTGCTCCTCAAGTCTTGCCTACCCTACAAGCCAGAATATTTTTACATAATTGACTTAATTAGCCCAATCAAAGGAGTGATGGTGCAATGAACTGAATATTCAAGCTTTCTCCTCAAAGAATGAAGCTGTGCATGTTCACTGGGATTACAGCTCTCCTTTCATCCCCTGCCAAGCACTTGACTTGGTTTGTATCGTGACTTGATAAAGAAATGACATCATTAATACAATAATAACAAATCATTTCTATGTAAATCAGGGGACCTTCTACCTGGATCATTTTAATGATTGCCCTCCAGCTCACTTTTTCTTTCAAACAGCATCTTTGCATCCAGTAATAACTATTTGCTAATTTAATTCAGATTATCTTGGACTTGATGAAGGAAGCAAATAGGGCAGAACCCTTTAGAAGCTCCAGAATCCAAAGAAATCAGGTTATATTGCCTTTCTTCAGGTTCTTATAGTTTTGATTCAAGTTCTAATTTTGGGGTTTTTCCCTGAGTTTTTGAGATTTGGAATCCAAAGTATTTCTTTATCATTGTTACCATTGTTCAGTACCCAGATTATTTTATGCTTTCCATAGGAAAGCAATGTTTCTCACGGTTCAGGTTGTCTCTTCAGTAAAATATGAGCTTTGTGGTGTGATCTGAAGTCAGGTGAATTTCTCTTGATGGAGAACAATCATTAGTGAGTTTCCTGTCAGCTGGGACTGGAACTGAACCTCCAACCTCTTTTTCTGCCTCTGCCTCTAAGTCACTGTCTGGATCTTGTAATTTAATTAACTTTTTAGCATTTGCCTGCAAAACAGGAATGATTATTTTATCCTCACAAAGGAGTGTTAAGAAACTTAATTAAACTCTGCCTTCAAAGTGCATCCCTTCATACACTACAAAAGATCAGTGAGCTAACATATATCACATGCATTACATATAAATAGCTTTATTCCAAGAGCATTAAGGGAATGTGTACTTTGGAAAAGGCCTTTGTGTGCATCTCCACTCGTGGCAGGATTTTATGTCAACTCACTTCTTTGAGTCAGAAAGTTAAATCTAGTAATTAATTTCTTTTTGTGCCTTAAAGACAAAGCTCCACAATTAGCAATGTGCAGGTGATAATTAACTCTGTTCAGTGACAATCTCAGCTACCTGGTCATGGCTGATATTTTAGGGATGGGCAGCAAGGAGCTGAAATTGTTTTTAAAAAAGATGATTTAGTCCTGTAGGAATGCAGTCATCTGAAAAGTACCAATGATAGATGGGGAAAAAATGCTTCATTCTTCCATAACGAGGTCTCTGCAATGGCTCCCTATGATCCACATAACACATGTCAAAAACTGAGTTGACGTGGCCCAAGACTTGGCAGGTCTGAGCGCCAAAGCCATGCAGTGCTCTGAGGAGCTGGCAAGGTGCTGGGGCTGAGGCAGCCCACACTTAGGTGATAATTTATGGCTACCTGTAAGCTCCTCGAAATAGAAACCATTCATATTCTCTCCAGGGAAGGGAGAAGTGACCAGACAACGTGAGTTCAGCCAAACCAAGACTTCACATAACTCCACAGAAGACAAACTCTGGTACTGACATTAACAATGCTGTGGGCTCTCAGAAAGGGTTCGCCTGTAGGTTTTATTTATTTTAGTATTGTTTGCTTGTGTCATTTCAGAAACTGGCAGTTTATAAGAGCTGAAGTCGAGTTTTAACTCTTGGACTTTGATTCTATTTATTTAAAGCATAAAAAGGCCTCAAGAGCAGCCCAAGCCAGGGCAGGGCCATGCAGTGGGGTTTGTGCTCTCCTGACTCGCTGATAATTCCAAATCTGTGTGATCCTGACACTGTCAGTCCCTGATGCTGTCAGAATCTGTCCCAGAGCTGCAGAATTCCTGCAGGCACTGTGCTCACCCCACCCTGTGGTTTGGCATGGCTCTGCCCTTCCCTGCAGAGCCCCTGCCCTGCTCTGGCAGGTTTGGGGGTGCTGGCAGGACAGGCAGGGACCACATCCCCCAGGGGCTGGGGTCAGCACAGAGCTCCTGGGGACCTTGGGGACAGCTTGTGCTTGGGGGAGAAATCAATGAGCAGGGGTTGATCCAAGTCCCTGTGCTACTGGGACTGTGCCACCTTCCAGGTGTGGGGCCCTCCAGGGAGAGTCTGAGCCTTTCTGGGAGATCAGGTGAGCTCAGGCTGTTGGAAAGGAAGAAGGGAGAGCTCTCCTCCACCCACAGCTCCTCAGTCTCCTCCTTCCATGTGTGACTCCCACAGCTGGTGCTGTAAAGCAGTGGGATGTTATCCCTGCCCACAGTCACACACTGGGGTTAATAGGTCCAGATTGAGAATCTCAGCTTAGATCTGCCTTTTCCTCCATCCTGATTTATTCATGTGCTGAGATCAAGGATTGCACATCAAATTCTCTTAATTCTTTGGGTGCTGATGTTAATTTTGGGCTGAGCTATTCTCTGCTCTGCTGTTTATCTTTGCACATCTGCATATTTATACATTATTATTTATGAAAGTTCTTCCTCATCCTCCTGAAGAGGGTGAGATACTGGAAAGGGACAGGACTGTTTATTCCTTGTACAAGGTAATGCAATACAGCTTTTAGATATCCCTGAAACTCAGATTATTAATTCCATTGTGTTTAACCAGTGAGGAAAACTTTATTGTTTTACAGTTCTTTGTGGTTTATTAACTTCTCTTTAGTGGACCAGCAGGTTCAAGTCTTCTCTCCCTCTTTTTTCTTTTTCTTTTTTAAAGTTTTCTTTTTTTGTAACTGTTAAGCAATTCCACCTGGAGATGTGAAAACTTCACAGGCTATAAAGCTTATATCCTGCAAATCTCCCTATCCAATATTAAAACATCTAAAGGAGGGGAGGCACCGTTGAAATATTTTGAGCTATGTTTAGGAATGAACACAGGGATTGGATTTATTCAACAAAATAGCCTTTGTGGTTTTAGGAACGGCCCAGTGAATGAGTCTGGTTGCAATGGAAGTATGGAAAATATCTTTTACCAGGTAGTGGGATGAAAGAACTTCTTTAAAACTGGGTAGAGTTAAAGCCAAATGGAAAAGATCTTAAAAGCAGAAGGGACAGTGGCCAGAACTGCCACTGCCTTGTGTAAATCCTGGAAGTGCTTCTCTCCCACTGATGACCTTTGAAAAGATGCTTTTCCTTGCAGAGGGGAAACATCTGTTTCTCATGTAAGTTAATACTTAACCTAAGATACACAGTAGAAATATCTTATCAAAAATAGATGGAGGCAAAGACTCCAGGGGTTGCTTTATCCATGTGGAATCAAGGTGATGCTTTCACTTCAAGGAGAAGAATGTGGATTTTAGGTCCAAAACTATCTTATAATAAGCATGGGATGGTCTGTGTGTATATTTGTGCCTGTAATATGTAATTAGTAATGCTTCTCATAGGTTATGCTTTTGAAAACACTGACCTTTGTGTTGTTGCTCTTATCCTCAGATTTATTTCATATGCTTGGGAGGGTCTCTGAGTTACACTGAGTTTCACACTTGTTTTTTGCTAACTCGCAGGAAAATATTCCAGTTCCACTCCAAACCCTCCTGCCCTCCCCCTGCCACCACACCCCAGTGCATGCAGTGCTCCTGGGCTTCTCTGTGGAGACAAATGCAAAAGCAGATGGCACTGAAGGGGTCTAGAGTAAACCCACACAGCAGCTCATAGATGTGCTTGCTGAGCAAGGAAAACCAAAGTCTGGTGTCACAGGACTGAAAAAGAGCATGTGAGTGCACAGTTGTGTTACTGAAGTCTCACCATGTCTCTGCTGAAGTGTAGACTGCAGTGTGTGGAGTTTTGTGGATCTTTTTGCCTTAAAGGAAAACCTTAGAACTTGTTTTCTTCCGTGTTGCCATAACACTTTGTATCTTAGCAATAAAATTTGGGTAAATTTAGTGTTATCACGAGAAATTTGTGCTCCAGAGATTTACTGTTCCACTCCCACAGTGCCTTTAAACCCCATGTCAGGAGTAGGACAGCAATTCCTGGCCTGTGTTAGGACCAATTTACCTCATTTCCTCTGCTTCAGCAAAGTGAGATTGAAGAGGTTAGAAAAATAACAAACATAAAACGAGGAGGAAAGCGATTGCCAGTCTGTGAGTGACTCTGCCCAAGTCACCCAGCAGGACAAGCCCAAGGGTGCTGAGGGGAAATCATTCTGCTCTGGTACTCCAAGAGGGCCCTGCTGGAATCCAGCTCATCTGGGTGTCTTTAACACAAATTAAAATATTGCTGTGTTAGGGACCAAAAAAAGCGAGTGGAAAATGCGCTCATCTGTGTCCCTCACTTGTGCCAAAGAATTTTTCATTCCCACCTCAGCTCTAATTTGAAATGTGTTAAATAAAAATCTCCAGGAGAGTATCCAGAATAGATAGGCATGTTTGGGTCAGCCTACAACTTGGCATTGCCATGGGCCTCATCTCTAATTACTAAAGAAATAGTGAGTTAGTGAGTTAAAATACCCAGTGACTGTGATCTAAATCATTTCCACTCTGGATACCGGCCTGAAATAAAAAGGGCTTTTCATTAGCGTGGCACAGATTTAGTGTGGTGGGACACAGTTTGTGCTTGGCAGGAAGTGTGGTCAATGGGCCATTAAGTTCTGAAACAGGAGGCAAGGCATCCTCTAATGCTGCTGACAATAAATATTGGGGAATGGCTTCCTATGGATTCATGGCAGCCACGCCAGAGCCACTCAGGGCAACTCAGATTTGTGATCCCTGAATGTGCACAAGCAGCCTCCACATAATGGAGGGATCGTTTGCAGGTCCCAAGGGAAATCTTTCCTTTCAGCCCTGGAAGATGAGAAACCCACTGGGAACTCTAACCCAGGGCAGGATTGAGTGGCAATTACTTGTGTTGGGGGATTTGCTTTTCCCCCGTGGAAAATAAAAATGTTCCAATTAGAAAACAGTCGCTGAATTTTGGTGGTTTTCTGTTTAAAAACAGGCAAACAAACAAAGCTTCAGAGAAGATTTGCACCTTGTGGGTGTGTAGGGAAGGCTCCAAAGCTGGGGAGAGCAGCACAGGGACCCCTGGAAGCAGGGAGGGACGGGAAGAGTTTCTGGGCTCTCATTTGAAGTGGTTCTGGCTCCACATGTGAGTGTTCTGTGCTTATCTGTGAGCTCAGGGTGCAGGAGCTCTGCAGCCTCACCTGCCTGTGTGTCCTTGTGGGAGGGGAAGCCACCCCACATGGGAGAGAGCTGCTCATTGAATTTCATGTGTGTTTGCAGGATATTCCTTCTTCCTCTTTATCCTCCACGTGGGTAAGGCCATCCTTGCAGCAAGCTGGGAAAACTCCAGCCTGGAGATCCATTTCTCATGTGTTTGCATGGTTTTCACCAGTTTTTCACCTGAATGCTTCACTAAGATGACTGGCTTGTTCCAACATTTCCAATCAAGAGAAATGGGTTTTCACCATAATTTAGAGGTAGCTCAGGATTGTTTTTTAGAATAAATACAAATAAAAATAAACCAAGTGAGTAAGGGTACCTAGTCTGAAACAGCCAGAATCCAAATTTTTGGAATTTGTGTCATCAAACACTTTAATGCAGTGCTTAACTTTATATTCCTGTCCAGAACAATTGAGGTTTAAATGACTGTGAGCAATTCAGCTAGAAACAGACACTTGCTTAGAAGATCACCACCCAAATGTTGAAAGTAATCAAAGAATAATTAGTAGGAAATGGTATTTTACAAGGCAAGCAATGCTATTAGCAGGCTCTGGGGATGGCTACAAGTGAATGCTACAATTTCTCTGACTTGGAGGAACTAAAACCATTGTTTGATGGTTTGATGGGCAGTTCATCCAGCCTGCACCTTGTAGCAGTCACAGGTTGTGTCCAAGGCTGCACCCTCACCAAGCCCATCCCTCTGAGGCCATGGTCAGAGCAGCAGTGCTGGATCAGCTCTGGGATGTCCAGATGTGCCCCCAGCTCTGCTGCCCCTCACTCTGTGAGCAGCACTGCAAGGGGGGCAGAAAACCCTTGAGATAAACACATCCATATAGGCAGAGCCACATATGGGGCATGTGGGTGAATATATGGGCATAAAGAGGTAAAAGAAAGCTACAGCTCAATCACTGCAGGTTTATTTCTCTCAAAGAAATTATTTAACTCTCAAAGAATGCAAAATGTGACTCCTAAATGACATTAAAGTCTGGCTTTCTTCATGCCTGGCCTGGCCTGGCAGCTGTCCCTGCTGCAGGCAGGGCCCAGGGGAGGGATGTGCTCACCGGGCACAGCCAGAGCCACTGCTGGATACTGAAACCTGGGGGCTGCTTAAAACCCTCTAAAGTGGCTGAAATGCTCAGACAAACTTAAGTCACATGGGCAGAGAGAGTCCTGGATCCAGGGTGGGCTTAGCTGTGGCCCAGGGGTTCACAGAACCTTTGGGAATAGCCCAGGCAGGAGCTTGGCTCCAGCTCGGGCTGTGCATCCCTCCAACCTGAGAGCTCCTCAGAATCCAGAAGCTTCTGTGCCTAGAGCAGATGGAGGCAGTAAATAGCTTTTATCTGGACCTGGCTCTGAAATGCCATGGCCCACCTGATCTGGGGATGTTTGCTGCTCCAGCAGCATTTGGGGCTCAGAGCTGCTCCCTCCCCACGGCAGCACAGGGCCTTGAAAGTTTATCCCAGATAAAGATGCTGGGAGAACAAAAGATACCTCAGAAATCCAGTTCTTCAGTATGGAAGGAATTATTTATGGGGCTGGGGAAATACCATGGCTGCCTCAGCAGAGCCCTGGCAGGGGTTGGCATTTCCAGCCAAGGAGTCGAGCTGAAGGCAGAGGGGCAGAGTGCTGCCATGCCAACCAGTGAGGGGAATGAGCACACAGCAAAGTCCCACCTGCCTCCAAACCATTGAAATGTGCTCAGATGAGTGACAAAAAGCAGCTGCTGGAATTGTGCAGCTCTTTGGTGGCCGTCCTTGCTGCCACAGCTACAGCCAGCCTGCAGCAGTGGTGGTTCCCAGTATCTTAGCTACATCCCCTGCCTTCCTCAGAGCATGGCAAGGTGGTTTTTATGGATGTGAGCTCCTCAGATTGTGCCACACCGTTGAAAACATTTGGAAATGGAGCTGTAATGCATGAGCTGTGCAGCTGTTCTAACAAAGTCTCCTGGACTTTGCCCATTTTGAAAAGTTTTTATTCAGGAAAACAGCAATGCTAATGGGAATTACAAATCTGAAGGCAGGAGAATTTGTCTAAGTAAGGGCTGAGCTGAAGGAAGAGCCAAAATTTGCAAGGAAACATTTTGCTTGGCTCCAGCAGCATGTAATGGCATCATGTGGGATGTGGCACCTGGAATCCTGTCCTAGAGAAAAACACAGGACACTGGCTCTCCCAGGCAGGCCTGCAGAATTCCTGGGATACTGGAAGGCACAACACAGCCCACGGGGTGTGGGAGAGCTGCTGCCCAATCCCAGACTGGAGTTCTGGAAGTGGATTCACCTCCAGAACATTCCCATACTCAGGAGTTGATCCAAGGATTTTGGTTTGGTACTGGCTGAAAAGATGAGGTGATTGTTTTTAAGGCAGCTGTGGAGCTGGAGAGCAAGGGAAGGACAAAAATTGCTCCTAAAAAATTAGGATAGCTGGCTGTTTCCAGCTTCTCATGAGCACCAGGGCCACTTTCATCTGCCTGGCAGAGGGTGAGCCCTGCCTGGTGTCCTTGTTCCCAAAGCTGGAGCCTGGAGAAAGGCTAAAGCCCCTTCTGCATGTCCCCCCTGCCAGGCTGGCCATACCTGGCACACGTCCTGGGAAAAGATGAACTTGGGGAACGTCCTTGGCAGAACTGGTCAAGGAAAAATCGTACAGTGGCTGTGAGAGCTGCCTGGGGGCTGCATGCTGATCCTATGGTTTTGGAATAACAAATTCACCTTCAAAATTTCAAAACTGAGAGGGTATTTCAACCCAGGGTGTTTCAGTGCTTGTATGGAAAACAATTTTCTGCTCACTGTATTGATATGTTTGGAGCTCTGTGCAAAGAGTTAAGTTATTGTATATTTTAGTTTTTTAATTGACTCCATATCTGCTGGCAGCAGAATAGACATTGATCTGTTTTTTTCCTTCACTTTATTTAGGAAAATACAGCACAGAGTGTTTACTCTGCCTCCATACAGCATTGCTTTGTAGGGTGAAAGTGAGGGCGAGACCACAGTGAAGAATTCCCTCATTGTCAATTTTAAAGGCTTCATAATAAATGGTAGGCTTTTTTGGATGGGAATCAGAAATGTTTTCATGACAGTGTTTTGCTTAACTTTTTGTATTCAGCTGGGATTTTCTAAACTCTTTTGAATTTGCTGGTTTGATAATTTAAACATCTTTCTGGCCACCAGCTACTTGCTCAAATTACTGCAGTGACACTGTACCTGACAGCTGCTCAGCAGGGATTTGAAAAGCTCAAACTTGTGAGTGTAAATTAAAATTTAGTTGTACCAGGTATCATTTCCCTGGAGACAGCACCCAGCCTGCCTTTCAAGGGGAGAGGATGAGGAGCTGGACCAGTAACTCACATGGAGAGAGGCAGAACTGTGTCCACACTGAGTTTGACTGAGGAAGGAAGTGCAAAGGAATGGATGCCCAGTATTGATCTGCTCCATATATTCCAGCTGAACTATCTACTGAATTTGATTTGCATTGGGCCAGGCCAAAAACATTAATTAGTGGCACTTGGCCCCTCATGACTCTCCATTTCAACAGTTTGTGTAGCTGAGAAGCTGAGTCCTTCCAGGGCCCTCAGCAAGACCCCTGTGGCTGCTGGGCAGGGCTGATCTTTGTGCTGCACATGGCCTGGGGGCACAGCAGGATTATATGATTATATTGAAGTTTTCCATATTCCCCTGGCCTTGAGGCAGTGCTGGTTTGCTGATCCCTTCACAGTGGTCATGCAGCCCTTTCAAGGGTTACTCTTGCTTTCCTCTGAAAACTCTCCAGACCCTTTGTTTGTTTTTCCTCTGGCCTTTTCTTTTTGTTTGGTTTTGGTTTTGTTTTTTTTTTTTTTTTCTGGAGTGCTTTGCTGCTGGAGGTCTCCATGCCTGTTGCAGCCTCCCCTGTGGCTGCTGTATTCAGCCAATCTGAGCAGTTTTGCTCTGGAAAGGTTCCTTGGCGTGGCTCTGGCTCTTCACAGCACCAGAGCTCAGGGCTTGCCCGCTGGAGAAGGCCCTGAGCAGGGAAAAGCTGGGAGGGAAGGAGCCCTCTGGAAGGCATCTGCATTTTCCCCAACTGTAAGAGCACAAAGCAAAGTGTGATCCCTGTGATGGATGAGCAGCTGAGCTATTGATGCCTTTTTCCATGCAGTCAGTCCTGAGTTCATGCATCTCCTGGAATGACCACTGCTGGTAATGCCTGTTTCTTTCACTTCTTTTTTAAACAGCAAAACGCCCTTAGAAAAGGAAACCTTGTTACCCTTAGTGCAATGCAAGCCACCCACGGAGCTCTCCAACAATCCCGGGCTTGCTGGGGTCCCTATGTTTATTTTCCCCAGGATCACTAACAGTCCCAGGACTATTTTGCTTGTGCTGCTGAAAGATGTCCTGGAGATGTGTTTTATCATCTTAGCACCACAAGCTGCTTTCATTCTTTCAGGCCTCTTGCAGAACAGCACGTGAGTGGCAGGACATGTCCTGCACGGGGGAGTTTTTATGAGGCAGAACTTCACTTGGGAGGTTTCATTACTCCCAGTGGTACTGAGTGAGTAACTGTGGTGGACTGAGCTCATCACCCATTTATTGCATTTAACCTTGGTGAAGACCACTTTGCTGTTTCTCCATTTTCCTGGTAGGGTAAAAATTCTGCTTCACTGTTGCATTTTCTGTTTGGACTGTGTGGGCTGGTGCAGGAAAATATCTTTGGTTGTAATAAACAAGTTCCACTTCAGCCCTGATCAGTGTGTTTGTGTCAACCTGCTGATCAGCATCTCCAAATTCCCATGGTTTTGGGGCAGAAGAATCTCATGGGGTTATCCAGTGACTTCAGAACATGAATTAGAGCTTTGATATTGTACATGTTTAATGCTCTATTCTCTCTCCCCCTTCCTGATGGCTGTAGGCTTGGGGTTTCCTTTTCTTTCCTTCCCAAAAAGCTTTGGGGAAGAGGGTGGTCAGTAGTGATACAAGTCCCCAACATTTGTGTTGTTCAGCTGGGATTCTTTGCTTTGTATCTTTTCCTCACCCCATGAGATCTGTTTTTCTCCTCTCAGTGTATGAGAGTGTTTTCCCTTCCCTGGCATAGAAATAATATACTCCAACATGTTTCAGTACAGGAAATCCTATATCCAGCATGGGGAGGAAGGGCCTTAATCAGTACAAATTCCATTGTGTTTATATCAATCCTGACCCTTGGTGTCATTGGGACAAAGCTTTTTGGTCAGGGCCCCAGGCACTGCTTGGTGCTGCTGGTTCCCAGCTACGTCACTGCCAGCCCACAAGGCCCAGATTTGCCAGATTTCTGCTCCTGAAGTTATTTTTTAGGGAGGGACTGAGATGAGGGGCAAGCACTCAGGGAGCTCCTCTTAATTGCCAGCTTTTCCCTTCTTTGGAGGATAGGTTAATCCCCCAGCATTTCCTGAGTATGAAGGGCTTTCATAAGAGAAAAGAGGATAATTCAAGAGAATTTGTGATCTATTTCACAATCCTTATCCCTATTTTCTAGGCCAAGCTGGCTGCATCATGACCATGGTCTAGAGGGAAGGAGCCCAGTGAGATCCTGGTCCTCTCTGAGCTCTCAAAGGTCCTGTGTGAGAGCAAAGGTCCATGGTGTGAGTGTTTAAATCAGCAGGAAACTTTCCAAGCAGCCTGGCCCATTAGTGGAAGCTTTAAACAGAGGATTGACTCTCCATAAAAAGAGCCCTGCACAAACAAACATTCCAGCAGCACCCTTCCTTCAGCTTTCAATGTGTTTTTTATCAGGCCTTGAATTAAACCACTGTCCAATCATTTGAAGGCATGATTTTCAGGAGTCATCCAAAACATAATTAATGACAAGGCAATGCATTCCCTGGGAGGGGAAGGAGGGACTCTCCCTGCTCTGGCTCAAAGAGGCAGCTCAGTGGAGCTCTCCCGTGGGTGCTGGACCAGCCTGGGAGGGGCCTGGATCCTCTGCCTGACCCTGTGGCTCTCTGCGAGGTGGCAGAGGTGACCAAGGGACACGACTGAGGCACAGGATGAGCTCTGGCTCCACCCTGGCTCCAGCCTGGTGCTGGGAGAGGGCTTGGAGCAGCTCCCTGAGGTGTCTGTGGGCAGCCAGCAGAGACCTCTGCCTTATTTTCCCTTCCTTTCTCCCTGCAGCTCTTTCTTCAGAGCAGCAGCTCCCCAGGGCTCCTTCCTGGCTGCAGGCAGAGCAGGATCAGCCTGGCACGGTGCTGCTCTTGTGTGTCCCTCCTCCCCTGGCTGCTGCCCCTCCATCCTGTCCCTCCCTGGCTGCTGCCCATCCCTGTCCCTGACCCTGCTCTGCCTCTGGCTGAAATCTTTTCTCCAAGCTCCACATCTTGCTGCTTTTTTTGGAGAAAAGGCTGTGCTGGTCTCCTTGGGACTGTCCCACGGCTCACCCCAGGAGCTGCCAGGAGCTTTTCTTTGGGAGCAGCCTTGTTCCTTTTCCTGCTCATTCGAGGCATTCTCACACGTGGCATCTGAGGACACTCTTTAATATTTTCATCTTGTGGAGAACAAAGGAAAATAAGTCACTTTAGCAGCACTTTTCTGAGTGTTTAATTAAAGCTGTGCATTTATGACAGGAAATGGGAGCCAATATTGGACCTCTGAAGTGTTTATACAATTGATATATCACTTTTTCTTACCTCATCCCCTGTTTGTGTACAAGATACTCTGTCAGTACATTCCCAACACAATGCAACACTTCATTATACAATAGACATTTAAATGGCAAACTATTTCTTTAATAGTCAGGGGTATCTGCTGTAATTCTTGGCCTGGGAAATGGGCTGGCCAGAATCTTTAGATGCAGATGGCATCAGTTCAGGTACTAGTATTATTGTTATTTTTTGCCAAATAACCAAATTAACATTGAGTAGTTTGGCTGGATGCTGAAAAATTCACTTTTGGAAGTGAATTAGGTTGGGGTTTTTTTGCCTTCCAAGTCCTGGCACGTGTTGCAAGGGCCTTAACATTGGAAGAAATAGATTTGGATGCTCTTCAAAGAACTCTGGTGTGGTTCTGCCATTTTTAACTTTTTACCTTGCTGTTCTTTCTCCCCACCTCTTCCCAGGGGAACTGAAGGTAAATGATTGATACTCTGTCTCTCCTGCTCACTTTCTTTTTTTAAATCTCTTTTGGCCAGACTTCTCCAATGTAGAAATATTTACCAAAAGGAAAATCGCAAGGGCGGGGGAATGGAGGGGAAAAAAAAGAGTTGAGCAATAAAATCTAAACATTCAGCAGCCCAGGATGGTGACTTTGTTGGGGAAAGAGGCCGAATTGTTTGTAGAACCTAATGAGATTTAGGATTAGATTTCCTGTATCAGTGGGCAGCCACTGGGGAAAAGTAAATTCCCTGCACTTAAAGCACTTTGCAGGAGAGGCATTTATTTAGTGCTGTTTGCAGATGGCTGTACATGAGGGGTCCCAGCCTCAGGAGGTGCCTCTCCCAAAGACATTCCACCCTACAACAGTCTCAGCAGAGAAAAGGCAGGGAAAGGACATGGGGACATAGAGCAAGGTGTTTGCTGGGAATGCTCATGGATGGGGTGAGATCTGGTCTGTTTACAGCTGGATTGCTCCAGCTTTATGTGCCAGAGTCTGAATGTCATGGGAATTTCTCAGTGCCTTGAGGGTGACTTTGCAGGTACACAGTTCAACTTTAGATGAATACTTTTTTACCTGACAGGCGCTCATCTTTTAGCTCAGATAAAATATTCCAGTTTTAGAGTTGTTCTCCTACAGCTTCCTTGTGAGGACTGAAGCATTCCCATCCAGGAACTCACCGAGTGCAGCTTTCACTTCCGTTGTCTCATGCCACATCCTGGCTCGGTGTAAATCGAGTCCCCAAGGAGGGATGGAGGTTGCTCTGTGGGACAGTGTCCATCCCCAGGCAGGGGACACAGCAGAGCTCTCCTGGCTGCATCCCCACCAGCTTCAGCCTCAGGGCAGGTTTTCCAGATTCCCTGCAAGGCTGAGCAGGAGCAATACCCCACAGAATAAACTGGGCTTTGAGATCATTGAGTCCAGCCTATGACCTAGCATTACCTTATCAGCCAAACCACTACACTAGGATGAAGCTCTACATTTTAATCCTTTGAAATTAGACTTTTCCCACCCAGGCTTTGGAGGTTTACTGAGGCAGCCTGAGCTGCAGGGGAAACCAGGTACCTGGGAATTCTCCTTGAAGGACCATAGGCACCTCATGAGTCACCTTGACTTGTTTTTCTGTAGTTCTACCAATAGATGTATTTTTTCCTCTCCTCTCCTAAGCCACAGATCACACTCTTGCTCCTTGGCGTCGTTGGAAGTTCTGGTTTTCACATCAGACTATGAAAATAGTCTTGCCAGATCAACTCTGGCAGCTGTCAGCAGCCTAAGGTGCAGGAAATTCTTCCTTTTGGGAGACCTGGCTCAGTGAAATGTCATCTCTGACGTTAAGGTAGATGCAGAAGATCCAGCAGAAGGGACAGGACTTTGAAGCCTGTGGCTGTTCCTTGCCAGCTGGAGGTAGGGCCTCTTGCTGAGTGCATTCCTAGGTGCACCCAGAGCTCTGGCTTGGGAGGGAGCATGGGAGAGGCACTGATGTTGATTTCTAGGGTGCAGCTCCCTCCTCTCTGCCTCTGCCTGGCTCTTTCAGGCAGCCTCTGTCAAAGAAAATTCCCGGGCTCTCATTTGGAAGGGTCAGTGGAGCCATGGCTCTTCTGCCAACACAACAACTGCAGTCAGCTGCTTTGGAGAAGGATCTGTCTTGCATCATCCATGGGCTGAGGAGGCAGAGATTCACCCCTCAGCCCTGGGGAGCTCTGAGACACCTGAGGTGCAGCTTCTGGGCAAACCCCACACTTAGCACAGGCCTTGCTAAAACATCACACTTTTTAATCCTCAGCAACGTTGTACCAGGCCACTGTGATTCCACTGCACTAAAAATGTCCTCGATGTCTTGTTTGTTTTTTTAAGCCAACCTCTGTTTCCCTTTGTGATACAGATCCCTTTTCCAACAGTCCTCCTCCCCGCCAAAATAAAATTCTTCCTGAGACTTAGTAAAATTTTTAATATATACACATAAAACAAATTTCCTTCCCCAACCGTTCGTGTGGTTTTTCAAATCATTAAGGGAGTTTCCTCATTCTGTGATGTCAAGAGTCACCCAGATCAAAGCTTTTACTGATATTACAATTAAGCACTCTGCACCATTAAATTCACTTTCCACACTGTAATTTTTATAATAGGTCGGGAAGGAGCTTCATGGTTTGATTTCAGTCCAGCCATGGCGCCAGGTTCTGATTTCTCATTAGTTCCTGCACCGAGGTTTGTGAAATCCTGGAGTTAACAAGGAGCCTGCATGAATATTGGACTGGAACCTGTCCAGCTCAGTGGTGTTCAGTGGACTTGGTGCATGTGGGATGTCAGGGAAATTATACAGTCAAGAGAAAGGAGCAGCTTCAAGATAAGGATGAGGTAATCCCTCTTCTTCTCCCAAAATCCATTCCTGGGTGAGCTGAGGCTGTGCAGAGCAGATCCAAGCAGTTGCTTCAGTTCTGCATCCTTGCAGTAGAAATATAAGACAGAGAAAAGAAACTCTGAGAGGGAAAAGGATCAGGCTGAAAATGGATCTTGCAGTAAAGGCAGAGAGGGAAAGGAAAGAGGAAGAAAGAAAAGAAAGGTTCCTCTTTTTTCCTTCAGGGATAGTGGAATAGCTCCCTTTGCCTTCTTTGCAGGTGCCTGGAGGGAGAGCTAAATGCTCTCAGAATGGAAAAGGTCACTGGACTGCCTTAGATTAAAAAACAAATGTAGGTGTTTGCTTTTCTATGTGAGGAGGAGTGAAAGGGAAGAAGCATCCAGTGCTCAGCATTCCCAGCAATGGGAATAGCACGAGGGCAAGCAGCTGGGTTCTGGGCTCACTGGAGCTGTGACCTGCAGGGATGGGGACTTCTGCTGGGAGCTGCTACAAGCCTGGCTGGAATCAGCATCCAGCCTGCCAAGGAGAAATCATGGAAAGCTCCTGCCCCGGAATGGGGGCAGCATGGCTCCCTGCACAGCACAACAGCCCTCTCTGGGTGGGTGTTTCTGGAAAACTCTTCCAGCAAATGTCAGAAAAATGGATCCAAAGCGAGCGTTGTGTCCTGCAGGTGATGTGGAAAAGATGCCCCTCATCCCCTGGGCTCTGTGCAAATCAGACCTGGGAGCAAAGGGGGAAATATTGCACGAGCTGGGAGCCAGGGGTAAATTTATACACACTGGTCCTAAACCTGCAGCAAACATCACCACCTAATCTGAGAGGTTCTGCTGAGCCAGGACCAGGGCTTGGTTCTGCACCAACAAGATTCACAGCCTGAGCGTGCTGGGTTTAGCTGCAAACTTTGCTCTGAGCTCTGGGTCCTGTGTTTGAAAAAAAAAGAAAAGTGTTTTCTAATGTGTTTTTCCAGGAAGTTCCCTCCGTGAGCATCCCCATTCCAGGTGCAGTTTCACACTGCTGCCAGACAGTTTTAAGGGCTGCTACTGAGCTGGGGTGGTGACAGATGATACCTGTGACAGCACTGCTGCAGTGCACGTCCCCTCCCTCCCCACTGCAGTGAAAGGGCCATGCTGGGGTGCGGGAGTGGCTGCAGTGACTGGGATTCCTCCCACTGGTGGCTGCTTTGTGGGGACAGAGCTGTCATCTATCAGTTTTATGTTTTTGGGACTAGGATGTGGACTTGGGAACCTTCCTAATGAAAACACAGTTACAGCCCCAGAGCCTCAGACTTTGGGGAACCATCCATCTCCCCTGAAGAGCCAGTTCCAAGCTGAGATTCATTTCCATGGTGGGGAATGAACCCAGCCCCAGATCTACACTGCTTTGGCCCTGGAAATCTGGTCCCTGCTTGGAAGGAGTTTGAGCCATCTCTGCTATCAGGAGCTTCAGGGACTCCACGATACTGCAAATTAAATCAGGCTTTTGTTACACACCCTGAGTTCATAAACCTAAAAAGGAGATACAGCCATAGCTTAGCTGAGCTACCTTTGGCAGACATCATGTGGGTAACAGTCTTCATTCAGTTTGGGTGATACTCCTGGAGAGTTAATAATCCAAGCCTCATTTCGTGTGAGCAGCTACTGAGCACAAGACAGAGCTTGTTGGTGGATCCAGGTCGTGCTGACCTGCAGTGGATGTGAGTAAGAGCTCCCACTGTGCCCCAGGAGCTCCAGGGAGGCACAGCAGCTTCCAGGTGGGAGGCAGGGGCAGGAGAGCTCATCTCATGTGGCACACACAGGCCTGGACATGTGGCCACATTTACTGCTCTCCTTCCCAGCCCTCTCTCTCAGCCAGCAAACCTCTGAGAGAAGAGAGAATGTTGAGGAGCTGTTTGATATTGTGATCTCCACACTTGGTGCAACACTTTCTCAGGGCTGTTCAGACAGGATTTCTGCCTCCTCTCATTTATCTTGTCCCTAAAAGTGGGACTCCCCTGCTGGGGGTCTGTCCTATTTCTGAGCAAAGAGCTAAGCTTTAGTTCAAAAGCCCGATGATAAATTTTCCATCTTCTGTTCAAATTTCTGTTTGGCCAGAGGCTACATGCCAAGGTGTGGCTTTGCTGCTTTTGCTGTTCAGCAAATATCAGTGGGTTCCTGATCATATCCAAGATGACCTTCCTGTGGCAGAAAGCAGAAGTGCTGCTCCCTGAACCCTCTAGAAAGATGTTTTTGCTGGAATTCTCTGTGTCAGGCTTCAGTGCTGCTCTTTGCTTTTGCTTGTGTCTTGTTTGGCATCTGATTTCAATTAGAGGCATCTCAGTGCCTGCTTTGACACGGACATGGGGATGCACAGGACAGAGGCTGTCACTGAGCCACCTCTGTGCTGCCACTCCTGATGGCTCCAGCAGTCCTGAGCTGCTCTGGGAGCAGGGGAGGATTCAGGGAATTTGTCCCTGCTGCAGGTGAAAATCTGAGAGCTTTAGAGTGGGAGCTATGCCTCAGGAATGAGCTCAAAAAGATAAACCAAGAGTGGTTCAGGCTGTTCCATTCATGGTAGCTCTGAGGAGCTGTAAGACATCACAGGCTCAATAACCTCACACTTGCACTTCAAACAAAAAGCCTATTTTTCCTATCTTCTCACAGAAATCCCCTGGAAACTGCAGAACTGCCTTCTATCTTTTTTTTTTTTCTTTACACATTCCTGCAAAAAGTAGCATGAAACTCTCTCTGTTTTAGGCAAAATATTTTGCAATTTTCCAATGACCTTGCCAATAAGAAAATGATTCCCCATATATCATGGGAAATGCCTGCTTTCTCACAGGGCTGCAATGTTCAGCTATCACCAGTGAAGGATTCTGCTGGCTGCAAGTTTGGCAGGAACACGAAGATCTTCTGGTATGGTACATTACATGAACTATTGACTGGAGAGTGCCAAAAGCTTCACCCCACTTTAAATGAGCTCCATTTTTTAAACTAAATCAGCATATGAATCGAATGTGTTTCTTCCAGAAAATGAGAGTCTCAGCCCCTGTCCTGGGTTTACATCACTGCCCTTTTTATCTGGAATCACTCTCCAGTTAACGGTTGAGTTGCTTCATCATCCCATCAAACACTTGGGTCGAATCCTGCGCTCCCAGGGACGGTCCAGTGACCCTTCTGCAGCTAAGTGTTAATATTCTCCTGACTAGACATGTCCCTTTCCCTGGCTGGGTGCTGGATGTGCATGCCAGCAGCTATTCATTATGGATGAAGAATGGTTTGTGGTTAAAGCCCTGGACTGTGTTGTGGGAGATCTGAGCTCAGTCCCAGATTCTTCTTCCATTTCCCTGTGTGCCTGTGCTATGAGTGAGTTGTTTAATCTTTCAGTGCCTCAATTCTCCTTTGGTAAAATGGGAATAATCCTATTTCCTTTCTTCCACCCTTCCCTTTTACAGTGTTTGTTTTCACAGTTGCTTGTTGATCACATCTGTGGGATGCAGCATACAGTAACAGGAGTGTTAAAGCATTACAAAACCATGAATAGTAATTTTGCTTTTCACTTAATTTTTCATATCCCACTTTTAAATTGAGGAAGATAAGGAAAGCTTGATGGCAGTGCTGTCTGTTTATGTGCTATGACCTACTTGTCCCAGAAAGCAGCATGGCCAAGAAATTGAAACAAGATCTTGTGAAGTGCCATTGCAAATAAATCTGCTCCACTTCCCTTCTGTCAAGGCATCTCACGCTAGGGAAGACCACTGGGAGTCATTAATTCTATAATGGATATACTGGATTCTTTAAAAGGGCTGTTTTCCCAAAGATTAAAGCAATTATGAGCAAAGTGGTTTGAAAAGAAAAAAAAAAGAAAAAGAAAAACACCCTAAAGCAAACAGTGTGGATGATAATGGGGAATGGTTTAAGAAAACTTCAGCAGATGCTGTAGAAGTCACAGTTTTGCAGTTGTGGAAGAGGATTTTGTCAATGGGAACCAAACACCCCCTTCCCCTCCCTCAGGCCAGCAGAGGAGGGAAATGGAAGCTGCTGTGTGAAAATGAGTATGAAAACAGGCACTTGCATATATCTGACTGCAGGAATGGATATAAAGGGGAAATAGGAGACTGCTAATGGGGCTGGGAAATATCAGTATTTATGAGATAAAGATGGCTGATGAAGGAAAATAAGGGAAATCATTGAAAGTTGCTGATGGGGGAGTAGAACTGGCCACAACAACACAGAACAGAGAGGAAAACAACACGGCAGAAACAACAACAAAAATTCCTGGTGAATTTTCTCTGAGCACTGTTCCCCATCCATGGAATTAAGGTAGGAGTTTGCCCTTCCCCAGGTGCAAGCTCCCTCCTTCAGCTCAGGTTGGGGTCACCATCAAAACATGCTGGGATTGTGAAGGAGACACCTTTCCTTGATTTCAAATATTTCAGGGTAGGAGCTCAACTTTAAACAAAGGAAATACCAGAGAATAAAGGAATTGTAACTTGTGAGCTTCCACAGACTCCTTGCAGGTGTACTTGGCATTTTCATGAGGGTGGTGGCACATGAAAGATGCCATTAATCACTCTCAAACTAAAGCTTGGCAGAGAGCACAGTGCCACAAGAAGTACCAGCTAAGCTTCAGTTAATACTAAAACAGATCTGGAAAATGACCTCAAACCAAATCAACATCATCATCTCAGTTCAAAGAAAAAAATCATCTTGGAAGCACAGAAACAATTCCACGTGTTCACCTGGGCATCAGTTCAGCCTGATAGTTTGGTTTGTATAAATAATTTCTGCTCATTTAATTCCTTAAAGAAGGTAGTGGCCTCTGACTCCCATATCTGTGAATAGCAGAGCCTGGGTTCCTGCCTGAAATTCCTGCCATAAACGAGTGGATCCTCCCTTTGCAAGTACAACAGCATGAAATGCATTTTCTTGAAAGCAAGATCCAGTCCCCTGATAGTGCAGGGATGTAAACCAGCCCTTAACCTGAAGAACCTGTGCCTCTACACGTGATCTTGTTCGTTCTTTTTTGAAGGACAGCACAGGAGTAATAATTAGCTTTTGCAAAATGTTTTGGAGGAGCAAAGTCTTTCATCCTGTCTGGATGCCTTTGGAGCCACGACAGTGAAACTGCAGAACTTGGGATGGACCTGCAAAGCCACTCCAAGTGTGCATTTATACAGGAATTCACTGATCCAAGTGTGCATTTATACAGGAATTCACTGCAGCAGCTGCAGTGACCCCACAGCTCTGAGACTGTTTATATGGTTCCTTTAATCTGGCAATGGAGCAGGGTGGTTCCATCCTCCTGCCTGCTCTTCTCTCCTGTGCTGACATCACCTTGTTGTGGGTTGGGTCAGTTCCCTGCTCAGGATCACAGCTCAGCCAGGACTGTGGGGCTGGCACAGGGCAGGCAGCAAGGCCAGCAGGGATGGACATGGTGCCAGCAGTGACCTATGCTGGAATTCATGACCCTGCAATTGCATCCTGGTGTTTTCTACAGCTTTTCTCCACCCCTTTGTAAAAGCTGAAAATAGGATGGAAGGCAGAGAGCAAAAGGGTTGTGTGCAGAGTTTGGTGTGGGTACTGGATTTACCAGTCCCAGTGACAGAAGGTGTTGGACACAGAGATAAGCACTTATCTTAAATTCTGTGTGCTCTGGTCAGCTGAGGGTTGGGGCAGCCCATCTCATGCTTGAATTTTGATCTCTTTTCTTCCTGTTGAAATTTAAAAAGCAATAATCGACAAGAAATTTTTATGTTGAGGTCTTGGTCTCCTAAGCCTCCAAACTCTGTTCTTGTGAGCCTCCAAGCCCCCACTACAAGCAGCTTTTCAGAGCTGGAGCTGTACCCGTCTCACAGAGCTGCCTTCACCTTTCTGTGGGGCAATAATTCCATTCCAGGGCTCCCAGAGAGGAGTGCAGTCATAGTTTACACCTTTATGCAGAAGCCATCAAAAAGGAAAATAATTTAAGGCTTAAAATTGTACATCAGTTGATAACACAGCAACCTCTTCTTTTTCCCTTTCTTCAATCCAAAGTGTCCGCATCTCAAAGAGATGCTCTACGTGTGCTTATGTGTGCCCAGGTTTTGTCTTTGCATTTTGGTAGATTTAATTTATTCTTGTGTCCATTTCAGCTGGGTGTGAATGTGTGCAAACAGATGCTCAGCACCCAGGGATGTGCTTGTTTTCTCTTACATCCAAACCTGAGCTGCCTTAAAAGGTTCTTTTTGTGCAAAGTCAAGTGCTTGGCTGTTCAGGACTGTCACAGTTCACCTTCAGCTGACCCCCTGGCACATGTATTGTGTTATCTGTCTTTAATGACAGGTTACCAGGGGGGTTTGTTCCTTTGTTTTAACCCCTTTCCTCTGAAGTTGCTGAACCATTTGGTTAGGAAAAAAAAAAAAACCCAACCCAGTACTTAGCTCAGAAAGCTTCAGCAGGAATGGTTAGCTTGGCAGGGTGACAGGAAATTGTAAAAGGGTTTCTCTTTGGCAAACTTGGGAAATCTTGATAAAAAGAAGGGTTGCAACCTGCATGTGAGCTAATAGCTCCTGCACAATTGTTCATTCCCAAATAAAAGCAAGTCAGAGACCACTATTTATTCAATAAACAGGATACGTTTGACTAACCAGAGAAACAATTTGGCAGAACCATGATTTATGTAAAAAGTTATTGAAAGCACAGCTAAATTTAAATTAAAAAGAACACATCATCACCACAGCTAATATTTTTCTGTAGCCTAGTTTTGAAAACCATTAGTAGTAATAAACTTTCCTCCCATAAAATTTCTGCCATTTTAATTTCCAATTAGAACTTGCAAAAGATATATACATGGCAGTAAAAGTAAAGAAATTAAGTCTCAGCCCATGCTGCAGCCTGACACAATGATGCCCCAATGCTCATAAATCAGTTTCTGTTTGTTGTGAACCTCTTAAATCCACACTGGTAAGAGGTGTAGAGGTATTTGTCTCCCATGAAAACATTCTCCCACACCCTTTGTAATTAAAAGTAATCTTAAATTTCATCTAGTTCCATGAGAAAGAGCTTTCATACAGTAATTTGAGTTGGACTCCAGAACGATGGAATGCGAGTTGAAAGTTTAATGAATTTACTCTATAAATCTTATTCTCTGTTTTTCTTGTCAGTTGTATCAGGGCATTACACATATTTTTCCTTGCATTGCTAGCTGGGGAATTTTTTTAAGAGAACCTCAGCGCGTGTTCTTGTGCGGAGCTGCGTCTGCTGAAGTTGGGTTTATTAATCCTGTAGCATGATTGCTGCTTTTGGGGATCAGGGCTGGATGCCATTCTTCCCATGAAACAAGACTGGGAAAGCTCCTCTTGGTTAAGTGATTTCATGAGTGTTGTTTTAGTTTATTGGCTCTGTAGCCTGATAGCACAGCAGAGCGTTGGTTGTGCTTTCAGCTGAGTTATTTATCCAGTGGGATTTACTGAGAGCAGCCCTTGAGCTCCTCCAGCCTCTAGAAAAGGCTTGAGAATGGAAACCTGCTAAGAAGGAGTTGCTGGATATTGTTACTCCTTTTTGCAGTGCAACCGCTCCTGGAATTCATGATGTGAGCTCAGTTGTGCTGACAGGTGAGGAATGGTCCCTGCTCAGCACAAAATGCACCCACCACTGCCAGCAGGGCTCTGCTTTACAGGGCATGGGAACAGGACACAGGGAATGGCTTCAAACTGCCAGAGGGCAGGGATGGATGGGATATTGGGAAGGAATTCCTCCCTGGGAGGGTGGGCAGGCCCTGCATCCCTGGCAGTGTCCCAGGCCAGGCTGGATGGGCTTGGAGCAGCCTGGGACAGTGGGAGGTGTCCCTGCCATGGCAGGGCTGGCACTGGGTGGGATTCGAGGTCTCTTCCAACACAAACCACTCTGGGATTCTGGAATTCTTTACTGCTCAGAGCTGCCATGTGCTTTTCTTTAAGGACTTCATTATTGCTCTTGAAGTTGCCCTCACGTGTGTTTCCTTCCAGGTGCCCTGGAACTGGGATTAAAATGAATAAAGGAACAAGGGGAATGATGACAGGATGGAGCAGGGAAGGGGAGCAGAGGGGTGAGGACAAGGAGAAGGTGGGAAAGATTGCCAAAGGAGTTTGGCAATTAGGCCTTTGGAGTGACCTCACCATTCTCCCACGCAGAACAATTTTCTGAAACAAGACAGATTTATAAGGATTATGGGAAAGTTTATTTTGCACTACCTACTGCATTTTGTTCTATGTATGTATATAAACAGAGCTGAGAGTTCCTTAAACATCTTTACAGAACATAATTCAGCAGTGGCCAGAAAGATTAAAAGCATGCAGGAGGACTTTGTGTAAATAAAAGAAAATGTTAAAAGAAAAAGAGATGAGCAGGGAAAGGCCAGAGGGGGAAGGAGGGAGTGCTGCTCCCTGTTACCCCACGTGTTACAGTAAATACAGATGAGTTAAAATCCTCTCTGTGGGAAAACTGGAAAGTGGATGGAGGAGAGATCTGAGATTTTCTGTTACCAGAAGCTGTCCCTTTTCTGGTGGTATCTGCAGGAATGTGGAGTGTGGGTAAAAGTCCACCTTTCTGCTCTGGCAGCAGCACAACCCATTTGTACCAGCACAGGTACCTCATAATAAGTTACAGAGAAAAGTTAAAGTTGAGCTTTCCATCACCTCAGCTGCTTCTTGAGTTTTTCAGGATCAAACTATGAAACATTAATTAACAATACATTGAATTCCCACATGCTGCTGGCTAAAGCAAACAGAAGTGGCTCTTCCATGTTGACAGCTTGCAAGAGGAGCTCTGAGCTTTGAATTTTTTAATAATAAAAGTGATCATAAGTGATCAAACAGAACATGTCAAAACACACAATCATAAAGGGCAATTGTGTGGTTAAACAGAGAGAGTCCCTGTTTTGTGCTGGCCTTTTGTGGGAGTGCTCCTGCTCCTCCAGCTCTCTGCTCCGAAGGAGGCACAGCAGGGACTGACAGCTTTATTTTCCTCCTTCATCTTTCAGTTTGGGAGACCACAGTCTGCCACCTGTCAACAGTATCTTTATTATATTGGAGAAGCCAGGGGGAAAAAAACATGCCTTGAGGTGTTTCCATATCAGCAGATGTCGCAGTGTGGTCTTTGTAGCCAAAAATATGTTGAAATATCACAGATTTTTCTTACTGCTACTCTCCCTGTTCCATCCCCAGCAACCTGCCCTCAGATGGAAGCAGACTCTGGCTGGGATGATGTCCCTGTGCCTCAGGCCCCAGCTGTGCCCTGCCTGGCTCACAGGCTCAGTGCAGGACTTGTGACAGGGCCACCATCCCTGGAAGTGTTCACCAACCCTGCAGACGTGGCCTTTTGGGATAAGGTTGAGTGGGAAAGAGGATATGAGTCAAAAGTTGGGCTTTAATCATCTTGGAGGTCTTTTCCAGCCTTAGTGATTCTATGACTCCTCAGGTTTAGATCTCTGCAGAGTTGCCCCTGACAAATAAAATGGGGCAGGTGCTGGAAGGTGGGAGCTCAGCTGCTCTGGCAGGAGGTTCTCCACTGCTTCTGCCACATCCAGTCCCTCAGTGCAGCTGAATCTGGCAGTGTCCTAGCCCAGATTGCTGTCACCAGAAAAAATGGGATGTATTTTGGCTTTGCAGCCAGGAACTTTACCAACTAACTGATTTTCTTGAACGTGAAGACTCCCGTACCCCAAATGTATAAAAATGGAATTGCAAAGTGCAGCCACAGGGATCAGCAGCCAGGAGAGCTGCTTCTCCATGAAACACTGACTGTCACAAATGCTCTCTTGCTTTTTCTCAGATGTTTTGCTCTCACAAACTAAATTCTCCTCCTTTTCCATCCAAAAAAAAAGGGTGGAAATGTGCAATATCCTGGTGAGACTGGCCACCCAACTCACAGATCCAAGTCCACTCAAATGGCCAGCAGTCCATTCCATCTATCCCATCAACAACTTCAGCAGCACTCAGTCCAGTCCCATTATTTAAGTTTCTTTATGGTTAAAAAAAAAAAAGGCAGCAAATTGTGTTGATTAATGTGGACGTCCCGGGGAAAGCAATGGGTATAAAGGGCTCTTCATTTTTGACAGGTGCATTGTGCATTCTGGGCTGCCAGCCAAGACACATTGTCATCAAATGTTAATCAAATCTGCAAATAATATACAAAGTATTAAATTGTGCTTATTCTGATAGTAATTTGAGACATAAATTTATCAAGCTGTGCTATATGTTGAGGTCCCTTAAAATGAAGAAAATCAGGACTACGAGGCAGATAAAGAGATTGTGACAACAAAGGGCTTTCAGTGAGCTCTGGTTCAGGAGAATGAAGCATTTAAAAGTTCTCAGTATTTTCCTTCAGAACAGGTTCTGATGTAAACAAGTAAATCCATAAGTAAAGAGAAGCAGGCTGGGATGAGAACATGTGAAACCTCTCTACAGCTGCACTCTTAAAATAGTAATTTCAGTTTTCTGCATGTGGCTGTGCCCTTCCTCACCAGGACTGTGGCTCTATGTCCCACCCCCCAGCAGTTATTCTGCACCTGAGAAAAACATCTGTATTAGAATGAGAAACTCAGTTTTCAGGCTGGAGACTTTCTGCAGCTGTGTTTTGTGTGCTTTTGGCTGCTCACCCTGCTTCCTGCCAGGATCCTGGTACAGTTCTTTGGGATGCTCTCAACCTTCCCCTTTGGAACTCAGATCCATCCTGTCCTCAATGTTTGTGTCTGAGGGACAGCATTCAGAAAGTTACTGAATCTTCTGACTTTGGAAGCTCTGCTTTAAAAAGTTAATTATTGTTTAAATGAAATGTTCTTTACTATGCAATTAAGAAATAGTCAAAATTAAACATAATGGCCAAATGAAATGCAGTGTGAAGATGCTATAGATCAGCCTGCCAGCCACAGGAGGCCTTTCCCACTGATCCAAGGTCTGGGCTGCTCTTCCCAAGCCTCCCAGGATGAGGATTTTCAATTGTATTTCCTTTCCCTGGCAGAATCCTTCCCATTTGTTTTCTCTAAACCTACCCAGAAGGGATTTTCCTGGAGTAAGCTTCTTCCCCGCTGGTGCCATGGGATGGATGGGTAAGAGTGTAACTGTGTAAATGCAGGTGAGGACCAAACCCTGACACAGAAGCCCTGCAGCAAGGCCATCAGCTCTCTAACGAGCCATTTCTTTTCTCTGCTGGCTTTTGGAGAGTGGAGTTGTGCTGTTTCTATCCAGCAGGGAAATAAAGAGGGGCTGGCAGAGCCCTGAGCCCTGAGCCTGCCTGTGCAGTGCTGCCCTCCCTCCCTCCTTCCCTGCCCCGTCCAGCCCAGGGCAGCTCTCCCAGCCTGTCTGCACTCAAGAATGCAATTGCTTCGCTGCCTATCCCCTTAGCAAAGCAGAAATACAGCAACCCAAACTCTTCCTCCTCAAGAATGTGCCTTGCCAATGGCCTTTGTCAGGGCCAGGTTGTTATCAGGGTAATGCCTGGTGTTTACTTTTCAGTGCCAGTAAATAAATCTCAGTCCTGCTTGACCCTTCGCTCTCTGGCCTCCCCCGAGCTGAAAACAAAAATGCTGTTCTGGATACAATCAACCAGTTTGGTTCAAGTCCTGCTTTTCAGGATCTGAGTCTGAAACTGGTGGTCTCTGAGTCTCTTAATGCCATTAAAGCTCAGATTTCAAAGATGTGTGCCTTGGAGCTTTTGGGTTTGATTTAAAGATAAGCCACTCAAGCTATGTTGATCAAGGGAGTGTCTTTATGTGAATTTTCCTTTTCAAATAAATCCAGGCCAAGATTTATCGGATCCTTCTAAAGGCATTTGTTACTGGAAAACATTCCTGCCTGCTTCCAGCTCGTCTTTTTTCTTCCTTTAAGGAAGGATCCTGAACTGGCCCTTTCCTTTCTCACTGCACCAGGAGCTCTGACTGGATTTTAGGCAGTCCATAAAACAATGACATCTCCTCCTATGCTGGGGCTCTGTGTGATTTGTGAAGCCTCCGTGACCATTCCTCACTTTCCCATTCCATTTTTTTTAAAAAATTTCATTAAAATTTATGAGAGTCTTTCCACATCCAGCAAAGCAGTGGAAATAGCCAGGAAAGTGGGACCTGGTGGGAATGAAAGGCTTCTCATCCACCAGCACAACGGGAATCACTGGAGCTGTCTCACCAAAATGCCACAAGTGATGCTTGTCCTCCTCTTCAGATATAAAGTGTCACTCTGAGCACCTGCAAATCACCCCTGCCTGAGCTGGTTTGAAAAATTAGGGGGTTGAAAAATTCTGCAGGAATAACTTGAGTGTGTGAAACATCTCAGACATTTATTTTCACTTTTTTAGAACATGTGCAGTTTACATTTTCCAGTTATTTTCACTCTTCTCCACAAATTTCTACAAAATCAAATTCAGTCCTTTCAGAATAGCAACAGATTCTGTTATTTGTGTAGAAATTGTACTTATTTGTAAATATTTTAGAGATTCTCTTCATATTCCAAATATATTCCAAATATAGGTGGTGTGGGTTAGCAAAGCGGAGCCCTTGCTGGCCCCTCAAGTGACAGTGGCCTGGCCCAGAGCCAGCTGTCCCCCCCAGTGTGTGCCATGTGTTCCCTCTGTTCCCTGCCCCTGGCAGGTTTTGTCCCTGTTCCTCCCCTCTCCCTGCCCAATGACCACAGGGTGAGCTCGGGTGCTCACTGGCAGCCTGTTCCCCAAAAAGAGTTTTGCTCTTAACCAAATGGGAGGAAAGATGGAAATACCAAGATAAAACTCCAGGATTTGTGACCTTTCAGTGGAAAATATTTTCAAAATAAGCCATAAACACCTCATTTCTGTAGCAGGGGATATGGTTTCAGGCTAAGATGGTTTCTGCAAAAGAGATTTTGGTTACAGCCAGGCAATAAGGGGCACTCCAGTGAGACATTCCCTGAAGGAATCTCTTCTCCCTGGACCTGCTCTCAGAGGAAATGCTGCTTTGTGGGGAGCTGGGGGGGCAGGGGATGGGGCTGCAGAGCACAATGTGAGCAGTCCCCTTCTCCTGTGGCAGGGAAGGACAGTGATACCCAGGCTGAGAGAGACTTTCCCAGCCTAAACCCAGATAAACATCCAGCCTGATCTCATCCCCTTCCCTTCCAGCCCCTAGACTGCAGCCAGCCCCAGATGAGAGGCTGTTTTCTAGAAGGATATCTGATTTGGGGTAAGATTTCTGAGCAGTAGGGCAGCTACCTTTCCTGAGGAGTGGTTCCAGTGTGTCATTACCCTCACAGCTACAAGATTACATCTGAATGCAAGGTCGAATATGTCTAGTTGCAAGTTCCAGTCATTAGATCTCATTAAGCAAGGTTGAAAAGTCCCCCACTATCAGATCCCTTTTTGAAGTTCCTCTGCGTAGTAATAAAATTGTCTCTTAATTTTTGGGAGACAGTCTTTGGAGAGAGGCCTAAACATAGCACTGAGCATAATAAAATGAAGTTTAAATTGGCAGAGAAACAAAAAAAAAAAAAGGCTAACAAACCACCAACCACCCAAACCCAACCCTGAAGCCCATCCCTTCCCTTCCCTCCAAGAACTTTAAGGAACTGAATTAAAAATGAAAGCTGGGAAATTTCAGGTTTGTGGTTGCACCCACCCACCTGGGCTGTCTGTGCTGCAGCTGCAGGAGATACTGAGAGGTTGCCTGAGAGATGGGTTTTAAATTTACCAAATAAAGCTGCAGCTCTCTTATCTCACATGCCTTGTGCCCTGAGTTATGGTGGGGAGAGTGTTGCCTTGGTTTGTGGGTTTCAGCTACATGGCAAATGTTAATTTAAAATAGATTTCTGTGGTTTCATAGCTCTCCATTTGTGGTGGGGTTATCTGAAAAACACAATTCTGTCTCTTCAGGAAGACAGAGAATGGGAAAACAAAGACTGAAAATGCTGTGCTGAAAGAGCTGCTGCCTTCACCATGGGTTTAATGCTCCCCTCGTCCCTCCCAGCCAGAGCAGGGGTCTGTTACTCCAGTTGCCCAGCTGGATTCCAGTTTGGATAATTACCCTCTGCCCACTGGAGTTTCTTCCTGCAGTTTCAACTGAATGTTATTTTTTCTTCCTCCTTTGAAAAGAAACCCATTGTTAGCATAATTGGCACCGAGGTGGCAGCAGTGGTAGGGACAGGGATCCTGGTATCTACAAGAAGGTGTTATTTAATATAATTAACTGGAGTGTGGATCTGCTGCCTCCCTCTCTGAGTTCTGCTCCCAGCTCAGAGCCAGGCTCTGCTCCTCATTTTAAAGCTGGTTCTTCAGGAACTGGAGCAGTTTTCCACCATACAGGTCTGATCCTGTGCTGTGCTAAGCAGCCTCAACCCTCACTGGAGGGAATGAGTGCAGAGGTAACTCAGCATCTCCCAGAAGGAGGGATTTGACTGGGAGATGAGTTGAGGGTATGGTTTTGGGATCAACGTTTGGTTCATGACTCTGGGGTTAAGGGCTTAAAATAATTCTGCTATGAGCAGGTATAGAGTTTAGCTACCTTAGAGCTAAATGTTGAAAACATGCCTTGCAGCAGGGATCCACCTTCACCAGTCTGTCTGAGGGCTGACCACAAGTGGGAGTGTCTGGAATAACCCCTCAATAACAGCCCCTTCACTGACCATAATTCCAAATGGAGTCGTGCTAGACCAGCAGCAGCACTTCTCTGCTTCCCTCCTCATCCCTCTGATTCCCAGAATAAACCCCAGGTGGCCCATTCCTCCTTTTGGCTTTCATTTCTCTTTCCATTCTGAGCTGTGTTTCACCTGCAAGATTTCACCTGTGCCTGGATTTCACCAGCAGCAGGGTGACCAGAGCAACAGAATCCTGCCAGTATTTGTACAAACTGTGCTAAATCTTCAGAAATACCATCATTTCCATCATTTCCTCTAAGTAACTTCAAGTGTCTGATTTAGTTCAAGCCCCTGATTTGCAGCAGAGGCTGAGAGTGGCTGTTTGTAAGTGGTTTGTCCACCTGGAGTGACATTATTGCTACACCAGTGGAATGTCCCTCCTGATGACCAGGCTCACCTAAGAGTCAGTGACAGTGATGAGCAACAGAATTAAAATCCTGACTCAAACAGTGAGCTAAAAACTAGGATTTATGGGGTATTTTCATAAATAGATTTTATTTCCACTACACCTTGGTGTTGCTAGCAGGATGTGCAGAGAAGGATCCTCAGGAGATGCCACCCACAGATCTGCATGGGGTGAGCAAACCCCAGAGGGGGAGGAGGTTCTGTTTTGATACCCAGCCAAGAGTTGCTCTGGAAACAAGGCTAATAACAGTCTGCTGGGGATGGGCTTTTACTTGTGATGTCTTTGGTTCTCCCTGGCAGTTCATGCAGAACCAGGAAATGGAGAAAGGTGCACCCAACATCAAACAGCTTTCAAGTAGGCATTTTTGCCTAATAGCCTAAGGAAATGAGCCCTGTGTGATCCCACTGCCTCTGGGGGTGTATGTGTGTGTCTGAAAGCTTTTGAATTCACTGGCCAATTCCAGCCAGGTTTAGCAAAAGGGTGAAGATCTCAAAGAGGGATCTGTTCCTACAAGCTGGGGGAAAACAGGGGAAGGGGAAGGAGTGGGAGAGCCCCTGTTAGCACCTCACTGAGGGGGCAGGCAGAGCTCACCTTCCATGAAACACCAGAGTCACACGGGAAAGGAGGTGAAGGCAGGCTGGGAGTCAGACAAGTGGAAAACAAGCCTGTGTTAGGTTTGCTCATCATGGGTGTGCTCTGTGAAACCCCAGAACTGATCTGTTCTATTTGCTGTGCTCTGCATCCTCCAGGAGTTCTGTGGAACTGAATCACAGGATTCCCTTTGGGCCAACACCTTCCTGGGAAGATGCTGGCTGCTTTGAGGGGACAAAAATCCTGTCTGGAGCCTACAAATGCCCAAACCCTGAGCTGGATAAGAATGGATTCCATGTGAGATTCCCCAAACCACAGCAAAGCTGGTTATCCAAGGCTTTAAATAAAATGATCAATTTTTAGTCCTTGCTTGGCTGCCTCCAGGGAGATGCAACCCTTAATCACAGGAAAACATATGGCATTTTAAAGGGCCCAAAGGCTTTTTGAATTATGTTTATAGAGACCAAAGTCTTTGAGCACAAATGTTTGATTCTAATAATCTGTCTGGCAGTGTCACTAATAAAGATTTATGTACAGAATTTATCAGGGACACCTAAGCTAATGCTCTGCCCATAGGGAAAATCTTCTGGAACAGAAATCTGCTGGACTAAAATTGAGAAGTACTTGCTGCTGGGAAATACCACCCAATAGAAAAAGGAAAAACAGAAAAAGGTCCTAGGAACTCTTTCTCACCTCCTGGGGGACCAGCTTTTGCAGTTGGCTTTGTAGATGGAGCCCAGATTCAGGCATGTCCAAGGAAGGAAGGAAGGCTTGGAGGACATATCTGAAATGTCAAGGAATGGGTAGGAAATACTCAGATATTTCTTGGACTTACTCAGATGTTTTCTGGTTGACTCTTAGAGCAGAGTTCCTTCACACAGGCTCAGCATGAAATAAAACCATATATTGATAAACTATCCCCATTCCCAGTCTGTTGGGTCATTTGGGAAGGACAGTTTCAGTCAGTAGTGCAGTGCTTCAGCACTTTGGGCACCAAGGTGGGAAGCCCTGGGTTAAAAATGTGTTGGCAAAGCGACTGGCAAATGGAATTTGCAATTTTCTGGCTTAACTCATCCAGCTGCTCTCCTGAGAACTGCTTTAATGAGCTTCCCCGAGTCACTGCCACAATGGGCAGATTTCAGAACCTGCCACTTCCTAAGAGGGAAAATATTTGCTGCAGAATATTAGATTGGCCCATTTTGATTCAACTTCCAGCAAGTGCTGTGCTGAAATCACAGACGTGCTTCAGCTGGAGAGTTCACTTCCTTCAGCTCCTGCAGGTACACACAGGGACACATTGGGCTCCATTCATTGCTGGGGCAGCCACTTCTTTCTTTTTTTTTTTTTTTCCAAAAATGAGAAGTTAAATACTGAAAATGATGGTTGTGACATAGTGGGTGGGATTCCCACAGGGAAAATGGAGCAGGCAGGTTGGATTTCTCCTCAGAGTCCTAACAGATATGGCATTCACACTTGTTAGAGTTTGAAAAT